>NC_141139.1:118972726-119577726 GCF_053477565.2 Lygodium microphyllum
TTTCCTCTATTATTTTCAATAAAAATGACTAGAAATTGAGATTGATTATGGGAAGTGGCCCTTAGGTTCTTTGACAGCAAAATTTTAGGTTTTATTGATGTTATATCTCATGTTTCTTCTTTCTTTTGCAAAAAACCCCCATTTTGCCTCTTACACGCATGTTTTACGGGTTTTATACCATTAATTCCAGTCATGACACTTATGATTTTCTAATTTTTTGAGCATAAACTGATCAAAATCATGGCAAACAACAACATAATGCATAATCAGCCCATGGGAACAAATATTCATGAAGCAAATTGCA
Source organism: Lygodium microphyllum (assembly GCF_053477565.2). Lineage (NCBI taxonomy): Eukaryota > Viridiplantae > Streptophyta > Polypodiopsida > Schizaeales > Lygodiaceae > Lygodium > Lygodium microphyllum. The sequence continues at coordinate 118,973,031 of NC_141139.1, forward strand.
TAAAACATCAATTCCCTTTGTAAAAATAACATTACCGTTCTTTGCGGGTTGCGGGTTTTTATTTGCCATGTTTCGAGACTGATTTCCAGCAGCCATTAATGTCCATGACAGTCCGGAATCAGCAATCTACCCTCCTCTTGCATCACGGAGCAATCCCATCTCGGTTGGATAAGCATCCGTCGATCCTTCTTCTTCCCACATGAATCTGCCTCTAGAGGAGAGAGAGGGAGGAGAAAGAAATACTAAAATTAGAGATTTCCATTGAGGCCACCATCGCACGAGCGAAGGGCGGCAAAATGATTAGCAGGCAAAGGGGAATCAATGTCAATGATCATTGGGGGGGGGGGGGGGGGTTTGCTCACAGGCAGAAGATTGCATCTCCAAGATCCAAGCGCAAAAATCGGCACCATACTGTCACATTTTCTTCATCCCTTCTCTCTCCACGATTTGCATGCCACATTTCATGTGGCATAAGTTGTCCAATGCCTAAAGGTCACCACTCATTTGGCCAAACTTTTATCCACCTCTTTGCATCTTGACTGGTTCCTTGGCCATTTCCCCATCCGGACTCTGAATGGAGCTCTGAAAAAATCGTGGGCGTTCGGCTTGACATCTTGCATTGGCCGGTAACTCTTGACAACCTGCACGGCAGTCTGAAAAATTATCAAAAATCAACAAGTGTCACTCGAGTGCCTTTAAAGCACTTTGACGCTTAAAATTGTCCTAGGTCGAGCCGCCGCCTTCAACGTTGAATATTTTTCCCTTGATATTCGTAATTTTTAGCTATTTTTAAGCACTTCTCAACATCAAAATTCCGCTCTCATTTTCCCGAGTTTCATGATAATCATACTGAAGATCTCGAAAGATTTTTAGAAAAAATGGAGCTGTGTTGTTTGATAGGGAGAGTGACCAATCCTGAGGCTAAACTCCAAATTCTTAGGTATCAATTGCAAGGAGAAGCACGAAATTGGTTGCTTGACTTTGAGAGAAGCTTGAAATTGAGGAGACAAAAATTGGACTATGAGACTATTAAAAATTCATTTCTATCTAGGTTTAAAAGAAAAGAAAGTCAAAGTGAGATATGGGCAAAAATAGAAACTTGTGTTCAAAAAGATGATCAGTGTGTTGAGGATTTTGCTAGGGAGTTTGAAAGATTGTGGAATCGATGGAATTTAATAATGTTAGAAGGTAAGATAGCCCCAGTTATGTTGAAGATAATGCATTTTGTAAATGGGTTGAAATTAGAAGATTGGAGAGTGAAATTAGAGGTAAAAAACCCTAAGACTTTTCAGGAAGCGGTAAAGATAGCTCAATATCAAGAGAGGAAGACCAAAAGAAAAAAAGAGTTAGGGTTTGATGAACCAAGGGAAAGGTTGAGTTCAAGACGAGTTGAGAGAAAAGTTTTTGAGGAGAAGAGAGTTAGTTATGCCTATCTTGAGAGAGGTATACTATATTCTCTATTTAGGAGAGATGAGTTGACTTGTGAGAAATCAATTGAAGTCTGTGAGGAGAACCTCCCTAGGGTGGTTGAGGAGAAAAATACTTGTATGACTGATTGGAGTGAAGAGTCTAGAAGTGTGAATTCATACCCATTGACCACGGATACTTCTAGTTCCGTGATTAGTGATGTAACTAAAGAAAAGGGATCAACTGATGATACTTTGGAGCTTAAGGACTTTAGAGATGAGCTACAGTTGGATCTGAGTTGTAAAGAAGAAAATGAGAGACCATATGATTTTAAGGACCAAGAGTTTTCATGTTCTTTGGGAGAGGATGAGAGTCAAGAAAGTTTTGATATTTCTGATGAGGGAAGGTGTGATGAAAATTCTCATAGTCATGGCAGTGTTGAAGAGAGTAAAGATAATTTAGAGAGTGAGCTAGTTTGCCTTGGTGATAGTATAGATGGATTTGATTGTTTGAAAGATGAAGAAAGAATTGAGGATGAATTTTTGAATTTGTTAGAAGACCATGAGGCGAAGGGCTTAGAAACTCTAAGTTTTCAAGATGAAGTTAAGGGTTTGAATTCGTTTCCTGATGAGTTTGTTGAGATTTGTTGTGAGTTTGATGATCAAGAGAGTATTGAGGGTTTGGGTTCTGACTCTTGTTGTGATTTTGGTATTAGTATTGTTGACTTAGTTGAGTCTTATGAGTTGGTTGGTGATGTTTTGAGTAGCCCTAGAGAGGCTTTTGTTTGTGGTGTTGATGATGTGGTTTTGAGTAGACCTAACCTCATGTTTCTTGATAGTTGTGTGGATGATTGTTTGATTAGTTTAGGCAACAATGTTGAAGAAAAAACTCCATTTGATAGTCTTTTAGTTTCTTTGAGTTCTCCTAGGATTTGTGATGATTCTGATTGGGGTTTGGAGGATCTTGAGAGTGACGTTGATGAGGATGTAAGAGAGAATTTGAGTAAGGCTTTGAAAAGAATTGAAAATTTGAGGGAAGAGAGATTTAAAACCAAGGAAATAGAGTTGGAAGGTATTTGTGAGGAGGAAGTTAAGGATTTGGTAGTTGAGGAGTCTTTGGTTGAGGTTATTGACCTAAAGTTGTTGCATTGTGAAGATATTATTTGTAATGATGATGTTTCTTCTGAGCTTTCTTATGAGGATACTATGGAAGGTGTTTACCACTCTTTGTGTGTGAAAGACTCGATGGAGTCTTGTATTGTTGATGATGAAGTAACCCCATTTGTGGATGTTGTTGGTTTTTGTGGTGTTATGAGTCCGGAGTTGACTCCTTTTGATGTTGTGTTTGATTTGGATATTGAGTTGGGATATCCTTACATAGTATCTTTAGGAGAACTTGTAGATGAATCAGTGAATGAATTTGAGATTGGCAACAAAGAAAGGGTCAAAACTTTATTTAGAGACTCTAAAAGTTACATGGTTTTTCGTAGGGAGGATGGGTGGAATATGAAGATTTTGGATTATGGTTGGGATTTGAAGAATTCGGAGCATGAAGTATTTTCCTTAGAAGGAGAGGATTGTCTCAAGGATTTTGATGAGAATTTCATGGATGAGTTTTGTCTACATGTAAAGGAGTTGTTTGAGACAAATGTGCCATTTGTGTTTATTGAGAAGATTGTGGATAGATCATTGGATTTGAATTTTGATTGGCTTATAAATGTTGCATCGTTTTACGAAAGCAACTACTGCACATGAATGTTTGTAGACTAGGGGGAGGGCTAAATATGTCAAGTGTTTTTTTGAAAACTAAAAAGCCCTAGTCAAACTGTAGTTAGGTTTGATTTCTGCTAACTTAGCTGTTTGCGTGACAGTTTGCTTTGTTATTTCGTAGTTGGATTTCTTGTGTTTGTTTAGCCTAGGATTTTCTTCTATCATTTTGTTTGATTTGTTGAGTGTGAAACTTGATAGCCTTGGTCGAGCTTGGTATTTTTTTGGATAGGATGAAGCTTGTGTTTGTCAATAGCTACTGAGCATTGAGGAGCTAGGTATGTTTTTTTTGTCAAAACTCTTGCACATCACAGGGATAATGGATTCACAAGCACTTCACGTTGCACTTGTTGAAGCACTACACTCGCGGGTTATCTCCTGTTCTTATCAAATATTTCCATGCCATGGGTTGGGATTATGCACGTTTTGCACCATCATTGAGCACTAGCACGGCATGAGGTCTACTGCAACTACATGCAGTAAATCTTAGATACACGCTCACATGAGAGAGCACCTGTCATTGAGCACACACATTTCTTGCACACACCATTTGGGATGTTCATCACAAAATTAGGAACCTCTGGTTGAGAGTGTAAGGTGGTTGGGAGAGTTAGAGGGTCATGAAGGATGCCACCAATTGTGAGAAGGGTTGTTCTTATCTGGTCAACATCTTGAGGACCATCATTTTCTAGAGTGATTGTGAGATTTTGGATGGGTGGAGTGGAGTTTAGAGGTGAGGATAAGGATTTAAATAATCAAGGAGCTTTTGTTTGCATTTTGCATGACACACGATTACATCTAGATAGGCTAGGCACAACTTCTTCAATGCATTCATAATTTTTGTGTGGAACATTGATTGATTTGTTGCATATCATGGATCCGACTTTGTATGTTTTGTCAAATCATGTATGGTTGGGCACGAAGTTCATTTCATAAGATCATAATCCTGCTAGGGCACACTGCATAAAAAAATAGGTTCATATCCAGAGAATATTTATTTTGAAGACTCAAGGATCAAAGGAAAATATCGTACATTTTACATCGTCAAAGCGAGTATTTCTTAAAGAAAAAGAGGACATGTGTATTGAGAGTGTGTGCAATTACAAGAACAATAGGCCAAGGAAGGGAATAAATCGTCCAAGATAAAAGATGGGAAAAAATGATACGATTTACGAATATCAGTATTTTTACCCATTTTTGAAGGATTTTTGTAATTTTCTTGCATTTTGTCGACCAGATGTGTTCGGATCGTTTTGAGTACCCGAACAACTATATTCGGAGTTCAAATGACAAAGTTATGATCCAAACAAGTTGCAAACACACACAGAGCAGAAAAAACGAAAATAGTGAAAAGCAGTAGAAAAGAAAAAGCTAAAAGCTGAAAGCAAAAAGCCTAATGTGTGTGAGTATGGATAGAAAACTATATAAGGAGAGGAGATTGAAGAGTTAAGGGCCTTCCCCCTTGATTACAATTGTATTTTGTGAGAGAGGAGAGTGGAGGGTCGCATGCTAGAGTGAGCTCTTGTCATGCCAATTCGAAAGTTGGAGCTTTTGGGTGTCAAAGCACCGAGCATCGGCTCAAGGTTGTTAAGGTATGAGAATATATTACACTTGGTTTATTTTCGAATTGTTGGTATTTTTGTTGTGTTGTGGTTGTGTGATGCTCTACCCACATACGGGTTTTAAATTTTTTTGAGTTATAAGAGGCTTTGTTTTGTTTTTGTGTGGCTTGTAGTATATGATTGAATAATTGAATTTTTTAAGTTGTGTTGTACATTCAACAAAGTCCATTACCCCAATCGGCACTCCTTAACGTCTCGTTATCGAGTTGTGAGTGAGGCTTGCTCTCAATCACCGCTCGCATAACAACGGGTATTCACTAGTGGATTTAAACTAGCATAAAATTTTGACACCTTATGTGTTATGTGGCGCATACTTAAGAAGTGAAACGAATTTAGAGTAGTATGCGTCAAGAGTGAGTCCCAGCTATTTTAGCTCGTAGAACTCATTCATTTTCTGTGTGTGATATGCAGGTGGTAAGTATCTTTCTTGCACGGCTTTCTTCAGCTTCTCCCAGCTAACGGCGGATCCTTCCACAATCCCTTGATCTTTGCACCATTGCTTCCACCAAAGCCTGGCTTCGCCGGTGAGCTTCAGCTTAGTGAGCATAGCCTGGTTGGCGGGTGCAGTACCTACTGCTTCAAAGTAATCCTCCATGGATTCAATCCAAATTTCAGCATCTTCTTGGACAGACCTGCCTCTCCCGTCAAATTCGGGCGGCTTAATCTTCTTGAAAAGAAACTTCTTCTCCTAGATTATAGCAGTACTTGATGTAGGAGGCGAATTGGGATTCTGTACCTGGGGTTGTGCCTGGATAAAGGTTTCTTAATGTTATTACTCGTTAAACGTTATGATTTATATTTCATGCCTAATTAAACTATCAACCAAGAATCCTAGCCACTTATCTTTTTATCAATTCTCATCGACAAAACAGACATTGATAAAAAGAAATCTTATTGCATTCATATGGGCATAGCCCTTTTGGAGTACAACATTTCCAGATATGATAGAGTAACTGTTTACATTTAGTTTGGGGAGAATAATGTTGTATTAAATTTATCCACGGGAACTGGATAATAGTATGGTTTCGGGTCATGGATCTTTAGGAATCAGTAAGTCATTGGAAGATCAAGGTATCCTTTCCATTGGAACCCATTCTTCTCATAGCGCCCCAGCACCTTGATCCTGTCGTGTCGGTGGGGATTACACGGGTCACTTCCTCATATACATATGAGTTCAACTCAACCCTCCACCCTCTAATATGTAAAGTTGAGTTTACGTGAGCCTCCACAAAAATGAACAGCTTTACGACTTTCAAGTCTTCCAACCACTTGATCCTCTTTAGGTTGGTCTGAAGGTATGCAAACCGGTGGGTAGTTATATAGTAGATTCCTAAGGCATACATCCATCTTCATTCCATGTACAAAGGCGATAGATTATAGATACGCTTTAGGATGTTCATCATCTCAACCCTTTGTTGATAATCCAGGGAATGCATTGCAGTCACATAAGGCACCCGTCCATCTTCGTTCCATGTACAAAGGCAATAGATTATAGATATGCTTTAGGATGTTCATCATCTCAACCCTTTGTTGATAATCCGGGGAATGCATCATAGTCATAAACATGACTTGGAACACTAAAAACTTGTTCCATGCTCCATAATTCTGCAAGACAATATCAAAAGTAAGGAAATGTTCAGAACGTAACATTTGCTTTACTTCTTTTTATTAAGATTTCTTACAAACAAATCCTTCGTTGGTTAGCTCTGATACCAAACTGTAATGTGTCCGCCTGTAATCTTCAGGACACATCTTAGCAGTCCATCAGAAAGAATGTCTAGAAAGCTTCGCCCGACACTCCCATGGAATGTCACGGGGTTTGCGATCTAGGAATTTTTGCGTCTGCCACGTAGCTGAAGTATTCTGGCTGTTCCCACTTAGGACCGACTTGAATCAATGTTTTTCCCTAATGGTCATTTCCTAAACGGCAACTAGCATCGAACCCCAAGCAAACTACTTTACGCAGAAACGCTAAGGTCGAAGCGGATTCACGCTGCACTTGGTTCAAGGAGAGTGGGAAACGAGAGGGATGCAAGGCTTGACCTCTCTGCCATAAGGCATAGTCCCATTCCGTTCCCCTAAAACAACGTAAATTGGGATTATTATAAATTAGACTCTAGGTCAGCGTCCTTGCTATTCGTGTCCTTTGAAAATGATCTTCTTGTTGTCCATCGTGATTGAGAAAAGTTCCTGGCCAACCGGGACCACCCATCCATAGGACCGCAACCATGGCCTTATCCATCGCACTTTCCTCAAGTTGTTTTAGTTATCTAATTACCTACCACATTTAGTTGGACATGCATCAAACAGCTTCCTTAATTAGTCCATTAGGCACCGATTCCTTCACGTAACATAGCACTTGACATAGAAAAGAAATGTCAAACAAGTTCCTTTTCAACAGCTTATCATATTTATCTTTGGAATACATTTATAACATCCAACTTGTAGGCTTGTCCATAATCCACTCGAAGGCTATCCAACAATCCATAGGGATTACTAATCCAAGATTCTGCCCATAGACTAGTATGCGGGTCTAGAGATCCAATCTCGAGTCACACTGGCCTCTTCTGTAGGGCCCGAAAGGCAAGGGATTTACGGCCAGAGCCCCCTCTAGCACCCAAGCGTCCTCCTGCTCCAAGTAGTGCTCAACGGAGAGGCCTCTCGTGACATGTTCGGTCCACCTTTTCGGCACGATTAACAACCCCCTTGGTTAGGGTCAAGCAGGCAGTTGGAGGTAACTGAAGCTGCCTCTCCCTTTAGGCCTTCAACCTGAAGCATTTAGATATATTTTTATCCTTTAATTCATTAACCAAACAAAGCAAAACAGTGCTCTTAAAAACTGTAACAAGCACAATCATTTCCATTGGTTTTTATTTTTGGCCAACTGCTAAGGAGTGAATCCTTCTTTTCGAATGCATCCAGTTCTCGATCCGGGATCAATTGCAACTTGGCAAGATCCCCAAGGGTTTATTTTTTAACCCTATATCCTTGGGTTAGGGTCGTACCCTATTAACCCGACTTAATCAATACCTTAAGTTCAAATAGCAGTAGACATGTTATTCCAATTTACTGATTGGTCTTTTGCTTCTAAGCAAATATCTAATCCCCTTATCTTGGTCACTTTTCCCAACAAAGGTGCTATATTAGGATGACTACTCATCCTCTTGCAAGAAAAACTTGCATAAGAATCTGCCAATCCTATTCCGAGGATTTGGCTATTCCCTTGTGATCAAATCACAAGATCATGCGACTCTGCAACTTGTTACACAAGTGTTGCATCAAACTATGGGACTATTTACCCATTGAATGGAGTCTTATAATCACGAAATCATGATTAGATATAACAATCCGTTCCTGATTGCATTAGGCTGACATTGTCGATCCTAGGGTTCCAAGTTCAAACCTTGTTTCATCTTTTTAGCAAGAGATCCTTAGGGTAAAAACCCTAGATCTTTTCTCGCAAGTATGTCCTACTATCCCTACATTTCATGAATGTGGACAAGTCTTTAGGGTATAGGAGTTTTAGCTTTGGCAATAAGAGCGACTAGGTCATGTCCTCAACGTTTTAAGTCCTAGTTAGCTCTTTGGGATGTGTTGCATTGAATTAACCCTTCCTAAACGAGCCCCTCGCAATTTTTAGGTGTTTAGGTTTAAACCAATTTAATTTGTCTATTCTTGAAGATAATTACGCTACCATTTTTGTAATCACATGATTCATTGTCTACGTATAAGTTGATTTACAAACCCTAACTTTTCGGGTTAAGATCAAAGCATAGGTTAAGTTATAACATAATTCTAATTTATCATCCTATAACATGCAAACAAGATTCATGCTACTAAGCTTTAGGATTTTATGTTTAAACATGCAACCTTTTTCTACTTTCTTTTCCGAATGAATTAGTCGTATGCTGAACTTACACAACCTTTCGTTGAGTTTTTTTGGCAACTTGCCTAGAGTTAAATCTTCTTCATGCAGCCCTAGCAATTTCGTATAGTTGCTAGTAACTTTCTTTAAGAATCATTTCGAAGAAAATATGTTCAATAATGCGATATGTGGTTTATTCCTTCCATGCTTAAACAAAGTGTACTATCATAATTCCATTTTGTAAAGATGGGCATTAATTAATCTAATTTCATTACTTTGCAATGTACAAAAACCACTTGCTAGAAATGCATAGAAATCTTATGCTCACTTTATTTTTTTTGTTTTATTGAAAAATACTAATGACCGAATCCCTCAATTGTGAGCTATTAGCCAAAGTATTTTCAATCGAAAAAGAACATGCATCCTCATTCCTCAAATGATCCATGCATAATTGAAATATTACGATGTTAATCAAATTTAGGAAGAAAAACCTGGACTTGTGGTGAAATGTCCACATGGATGCTAGGAGATGATCCTCCTACGTTTGCGCCTTGTGCCTTCTTAGGAGCCATCGCAAATTCGGTCTTTTCGTCTTGGACGTAGATTTATGATCTTGACCGATCTTCTTCGAATGCGAAACTCCCTTTGTGACCGCTTGCACCATCTTTTGGAGTCGGCTTTAGAAGGCTTTATAGGTTTCCTCCTTAAAATCGGCTAATGGGAACTTGTGGGAAACCTAAGGGGGAAAAAGGGTTATTTCTTGGAGTAAATGGGCTTTTAAGCCCACTAGAGAGAGCAATAACAAAGGCCCACGAGAAGGGTTTTTTGAACTCGAGCTAGTGGAAACTTGTGGGGAACTCAAAGGGGGAAAAAAAGCCTTAACTCCCCGGTTAAATGAGCTTTTAAAGGCCTTGGGTGAAATGATAAGGGGGGAAAGAGGGTGTTTTGCGAAGGCCAATAGAAAGGGGATTCTAAGGTACTTGGAGGTTAAAAGGAACCTTTGTGTAAGAATGCGGGGGACGGGGGGGGGGGGGGGAGGGCTTAATGGCCTTTTACAAGCTGGGATGGGACCCCATGGGAAGGGGGCTTTGGATCGCGAGGGGGAGGGGTTATAAAAAATGGGCTTGGTAGAAACAAGGGGGAAAAAGCGGCTTATGACAACCCCCTTAGAAGCTTCTTAGAGAAGCTTATAAGGAGCTTCAACACGTGGCAAAGGGATTTGAGATGGCGGCCAGACAATTAGGTGGTAGTGTTCTGGTGACAGCTCCGCGAGCTCCTCCTTTGTCTACGGCAGTGATTCATTCCCTCTTCCAGCTCACAGCAACATCTCGATGCCTTCTCCACTCTCAATGGTAGTGTCAGCAGTGTGTCGGCTCCTCCTCCTCATACTCCCCTTCCACAGGCTTTTATAGCTGAGGGGAGGGCATCCTTCCCACCCCCATGTAGCCATAATGCATGTCATTCTCCCTTCTACAAGCTCCAACAAGGAGCTTGCTCACCCTTGCTATTCCCCTCTCCTCCAGTAGGATAATCAACTAGGGGAAAGGGGGAATAATTTTTTTAAAATCATAATTCTAATCAATTATTCTTTTGGATTTCTAGTAAGAGGAGGTTCTCTAAGGAGTGCAGTTTGGAGATCGAAATTGTTACAATCAAGTATGACCGTGTGTCCAAGATGATGCTGAGATTTGGATAGAGTCCATGGAAGATTACTTTGAAGTGGTCGGTATTGCACCCACCAACCAGGCAATGCTCGCCAAGCTGAAGCTCACCGGTAAAGCCAGGCTTTGGTGGAAGCAATGGAGCAGAGATCAAGGGATCTCGGAAGGATCCATTACCTGGGAAAAGCTGAAAAAAGCTGTGCAAGGAAGATACTTATCACTTGCGTACTGCACGCAGAAAATGAGTGAGTTCTATGAGCTGAAACAGCTAGGCCTGACTCTTGATGCATACTACTCAAAGTTAGTCTCTCTTCTGAAGTATGTGCCACAAATGGATATGACACAACAAGTGTCGAAATTTTGTGCCGGTTTAAATCCACCTGTAAATACCCGCCTCGAATCAATGCGCCCAATAGATCTTAAGGATGCACTCATTTGAGCTGCGCCTATAATTCAGGAAATGTAGGCCATGCCAAGAAGTAACAAGACTTGGTCTTATAATGATCAGAACAAAGGAGCACATAGGTCCCAGGCGAAGAGAGTTCAAGGTCAAAACCGAGGACAAAGAAAGAAAGCAAGGACCAACAATGTTAATAACTTTGTCCCTACCCAAGGCAATGGCCGTAATCTCCGTTGTTTCCACTGCAACGAGCCCAGTCATTTCAAAAGGCAATGTCCCAAACTTGGCGAAGGACAACATCTAGCACCTTTCCAAGGAACCGCCCGTGGCCAAGGAGCTACCACCCAAGGCAGAGGAAGAACCGCCTATGTTGCCAACAGGGAAATGTGTGAAGAAGAAGATCGGACCATGGAAGTAGACTTTGAAAGGGCAACAGTCCATGCCGCCCTTCACAAGAAAGGCCCAAAGAGCCAGTTTTCGGTGATTCAGACACCATCGGATTATCAAGGTAAAGGCTTCAAAACCTTGATTGATTGTGGTAGTACGCATTCCTTTATCTCACCAGCTTGTGCAAGAAGATTAGGAATAGCCACAATAGAAGCACCTACCTTGATCGTGGAATTAGCAAATGATCGTGAGGTCACTTGTACCAAGCAAACTGCTAAGGTGGAATTCTTTCTGGGAGGAAAGTCGACTTCGATCAAATTCAAGGTCATGAACCTAGGTATCCATGAGTGTTTGCTCAGAATGGATTGGCTTAAACCTAATGATGCCCACATTCATTGTGGAAAGGGCCAGGTCTCCTTTCGATACTCTAAAGGGGAATTGATCACAACCCAAGGAGAGGCTGGAAAGCAAAAAATTCAATTGGCCAAAGCATCTCAGATTATAAAGGGAGTTAGAAAGGGACTACCTATCTACTTGATTAAGCTTAATAAGCGAGATTAGAAGCAGGAATCTAGTGAAAGACCCTCATGGCTAAAAGAGTATGCAAACATATTTCCTGAAGAGCTGACAGAACTTCCTCCATTAAGGGAAGTTGATCATGAGATCAAGATAGTGCTGGGAGTTGCGCCAATTGCAAAGAGGCCTTATAGAATGTCCATCCCGGAAGCAATTGAGCTGAAGGAGCAACTTAAGTAACTGTTAGATCAGGGCTACATCTGGTCTAGCAGTTCACCATGGGGAGCTCTAGTGCTATTCCAGAAGAAGAAGGGTGGAATGCTTCGACTGTGTATTGATTACAGAGGGTTGAATCAATCAACGATTAAGAACAAGTATCCTATTCCTAGAATAGATGAGCTTCTTAACCGTCTTCAAGGTACGAAGATCTTCTCCAAGATTGATCTCAGGTCTGGATACTATCAGATAAGGATCAAGGAAGAAGATATCCCAAAGACGGCATTCAACACAAGATATGGACACTTTGAGTTCCTAGTCATGTCATTCGGGCTGACGAATGCACCTGCCACCTTCAACAGGTTAATGCAGGATATCTTTAGGCCATATCTTGACAACTTTGTACTCGTCTTCTTTGAGGATACCTTAGTGTATTCCAAATAGGAAGAAGATCATGAACCCCAACTTCACATTGTCCTTGAGATAATGAGGGCACCACAAGCTTTATGCTAAAATGAAGAAGTGTGCATTCTTCAAATGTCAGATTAAATATCTGGGATTCATCATATCAGCGGAAGGAATCTCAGTGGATTCGGCCAAAGTCACAGGTGTTCTAGAATGCCCAATACCAACAACTGTCAAAGAAATACGCGGTTTTCTTGGATTGACACGATGGGATAGGGACTTTATCAAAATACTATGCTTTGATTGCAGCACCTCTGATGGATCTACTGAAGAAGCAAACATCCATTGCATGGTCAACTGCCGAACAATCTAGCTTTGATAGATTTAAAAAAAGTTTGGTATCAGCACCTATCCTGACACTTTTGGACCTCAGTAATAAGGAGTTCTAAGTAGTAACCGATGCTAACACGCTTGCCTTAGGATGTGTGCTTATGCAAGAAGGTCATCCTGTAGCATACTCTTCAAGAAAACTGAAGAGCCATGAGAAGAATTATACTACCCATGATCTAGAACTGCTAGCTGTCATCCATGCTCTAAATCTTTGGAGACACTACCTGTTGGATAACAAGTTTATCCTAGTGATGGATCATAAAAGCCTCAAGTGGATCTTTACCCATAACGAGCTCAACATGAGGCAACGTCGATGGATTGAAGTGCTGGAGGAGTATGATTTTGAAATCAAATACCGGCCTGGAAAGGAGAATGTAGTTGCCGATGCACTGAGTCGCAAGGCATTCCTTAATTCTCTAATCTTGCAAAATTCATCAAGAGCTAGATCTCTAGCCACAAAGGTATCCATGCCAAACAATCCAATAATTGAGCTAGCTAGAGAAGAAGCATGTCATGATCCAACCTATCAAAAGATGCTAAGGGAGATCCCTATCAAGGATCAAGACCAAAAGCTATAGGCTAAGTATCATGAATTCTCTATCAATAGTGGACTTGTCTACTATAGAATGAGGTTATGTAAATCGGCAAGCCACTCACTCAAGCAGAAGATACTTTGGGAAGCTCATGATTCCCCTTTCTCACAGGATATCCTGGCTATGCCAAGACCCTCAATGCAATCAAAAAGAGCTACTATTGGGAGAGGCTTAAAGGTGACGTTCTCAAATATGTCACTAAGTATTTGTCTTGTCAACGTATTAAGGCCAACATGTCAAAATTCCAGGAAAGTTGCAATCACTTGACATTCCCTAAATGAAATGGGAATTCATCATTATGGACTTTGTTGTTGGCCTACCCCAAGTTTAGGGAGTATACAACTCCATCATGGTCGTGGTGGATATGCTCACTAAGATTGCACACCTTATTCCTGTTAAGACAAACTATAAAGCCTCAGACATTGCAAGGTTGTTCATCAAGGAGATATTCAAGCTACATGGGTTGCCCAGAAGAATCATTAGTGATCGTGATTCTCTCTTCACATCACACTTCTGCAGAGCTATCTTTGAAGGCATTGGGACTCAACTCTGTTTTAGTACAGCTTACCATCCCCAAACTGATGGTCAAACAGAGCGAGTCAACCAAGTCATTGAGGATATGCTAAGGGCACACTGGTGTTGTGAACCAAAAAGGTGGATTCAATACTTGCCTTTGGTTGAGTTTGCGTACAATGCTTCTTACCAACAAAGCATTCAGATGACCCCTTTTCAAGCATTGTATGGGCACAATTATCGAAGCCCTTTAAACTTCTCAAATTCGACCCTGAGTGTTGAAGCTTCAAGGTAGATGCTGGAAGATATGGATGACCAAATGAAGTTAATAAGATAGGACATCCAAGCCACCAAGGATAGATAGAAGGCATACGCGGATTTGAAATGTCAAGATAGAACCTTCGGTGAAGGAGACATGGTCTTCATTCACGTACGCCGAAAGAAGAGTTCCCTATCCTTAGGAGATTGCAAGAAGCTAAGTCCAAGGTATTGTGGACCATACAAGATCCTCAAGTGCCTAAGAACCAATGCTTATAGACTACAACTCCCTGAGAACCTAAAGGTTCATAATGTATTCCATATCAGACTACTGAAGAAGTATGTGCCTAATCCTAGCCATGTACTTGATGACCAACAATTTGTTATGCCTAGCCAAGGAGTCCTTGAGCTACAGCCTGATAGGATCTTAGATGTTAGGGAGAGACAATTGAGATCTAGAACCTTGAGAGAATGCCTCGTCCAATGGAAAGATTATCCCGAGGAGGATGCCACTTGGATGGATGAAAGCACTCTCAACCAACAATACCCCCAATTCTTCTCGAGATGAGGACATCTCGATTCCTCCAAGGGGGAGAGAATGTAATATTCCCGCTTGAAAATATTACCAAACTTGACTCCCTGCAGGCCGCGTAATACTCGTGCAAGGTTATCTTCCACATTTTATTTACCGACAATTAATTCATACCGCGCACATACAAAAAAGAGGCTTCCGCATTGTAAATTCAAGCCCGGGGTTTCAAAATTGCCTAACCACAAGGAAACACCCTCTTGGGAGGGGCCAAAATGGATAATAATAATGCAAAAAAAAATTAATTATCCCTTTCCCCCAGCTGATGCATGGCTGGAGGAGAGGGAGTGTGGGCAGGGATGGGGTAGGTGGGAGTTGTGGGCTGCATGAGGGGGGGGAACCCATGCACAGACCATGTGGTGGAGCTTCTCTCCCCACCCCTTAAGCCCTATATAAACCCCCCTTAGCCTTAAGGGAGGGAAGGTAGAGGGAGCAGAGGGACAACATCGTGCTGAGGGAGAGGAGTGAGAGAGTGGAGGCCGCCATCGCCATCCCACGCCAGCAGGCTGCCGTGCCATCGAGCAAAGAAAGAGGAGGAGGAGCGCCGCTGCTGCCGTTGCATACATTAATCCGTCGCCACCTCTGGGCTGAAGCCACCGTCGTAGTGTTACTGTTGGCTGTGGCTCCACGTTGCCACAGCAAAGTCAACCTTCTTCCCCCCCATTCGACATCATCCTTCCTTTTTCTATTACCCCTTAATCATTTCCTTCCATCCCTCGTGGTTCTTGGGGAAGCAGAAGCTTCCTAGAAGCTTTTGGAAGCTTCTAAAGACAAAGCTTAAGGCCTTGTACACCTGGGGTTCTAGCTCGGGTGTTTAAAGCCCTTCTCTTAAAGCCTCCATTCCCATAAGTTTTTTCGAAAGGCTTCATTCCCGCAACTCCATTCATAAAAGCCCCATTCCCACAAAAAAAGCTCCAACCCCACAAGCCCTCCCATAAGCTCAAATCCTGCAAGCCCCGGTATTCTCAAGGATTTGCATTTCGATGAAGGGATCTCCTGCGTACGAGGGAGAAGGGAAAGATCTTGAGGCTGCTTACCAAGGCTAAGGAAATTCATTGATTGCGTGAGGGTAAAGGCAAACCAGAAGTTCATAATCACGCCTACGATGGCCCCCAAGAAGTCGCAAGGCACGCCTATGGGAGCTTCTTCTCCTAACATTCATGTGGACATCTCCCAGAGCCCAATGGGCGGAATGATCCCTTAGAATAGATGCGACACTTGTGCAATAAGTTGCAACATTGCATGGTCTTGTGGTTTGATCACAAGAGAGTTTTGCCACTTCTTGGAATGAGGTTGGCAGGTTCTTGCACAAGTTTAACTTGCAAGAGGATGAGTAATCATCCTGTTATATCACCTTTCTTGGGGAAAATTTCCAAGTTAAGGAAAGTTAGGCATTTTTCTTGGAAGCAAAGGATCAATCAAGTTAGAGCGGCATGGTCGCTAGGATTTACTATTAATTTATGAAACCTAAGGTATTGGTTAAGTTGGGTTAACAGGTTACAGCCCTAACCCAAGGACAAAAGGGTGAACAAACAAACCCTTGGGGATCTTGCCAAGTCAAAATTGATCCCGAATCGAATGCTGGATGCATTGAGAGAGAAGGATTTACTCCTTAGCAGTTAGCCAAAAATAATCGACCCTACTGGAATTGATTGTGCTTGTAACAGTTTAGGAGCACTGTTTGCATTGTTTGCTCAAGGAACTAAAGGATGGAAAGATATTTAATGCTTTAGGTTGAAGGCTTAAAGGGAGAGGCAGCTAAAGTTACCCCCGACTATCTACCTGACCCTAACCAAGGGGGTTGTTAGCTGCGCCGGGAATGTGGACCGAACCCGTCACGTGAGGTCTCTTTGTTGAGTGCTACTTGGAGCAGGAGGATGCTTGGGTGCCAGGGGGGACTCTCGCCGTAAATCCCTTGACTTCTGGGCCCTGCACAAGAGGCCAACGTGACTTGGGATTGGATCTCGAGGCCCGCATACTAGTCTATGAGTGGAATCTTAGATTAGTACTCCCTGTGGATTGCTGGATAGCCTTCCGACATATTATGGATTGCCTTCGAACGGATTATGGATTAGCCTACGGGCTGGACTTTATGGATGCATTCCAAAGATAAATAAGATAACCTGTTGAAAAGGAACTTGTTTGGCACTATTTTCCTATGTTAAGTGCTAAGATTACGTGAAGGAACCAGTGTCTAACTGGCTAATTAAGGAAGCTATTTTATGCATGTCCAACTAATTGTGGTAGGTAATTAGACAACTAAAGCAACCTTGAGGAAAGTGCGGTGGATGTGGCCATGGGTCCGTCCTATGGATGGGTGGTCCCGGTTGGCCAGGAACATTTCTCAAATGAAATGGACAGCAAGGAGCTCTTCTCAAAGGAAATGAACAGCAAGGGCGCTGACCTAGGGTTTAGGTTACTAGAATCCCGATTTATGTTGTTTTAGGGGAACGGAATGGGACTATGCCTTATGGGAAGAGAGGTTGAGCCTTGCATCCCTCTCATTTCCCATTCTCCTTGAACCAAGTGCAGCATTAATCCACTTCGTCCCTGGTGTTTCTGCATAAAGTAGTTCACTTGGGGTTTGACGCTAGAGCTGCTTTTTAGGAAAGTGACCATTAGGGGAAACCCTGATTCACGTGGAACAACTGGAATACTTCCACTATGTGGAAGACATGGAAAGTCCTAGATCGCAAACCTCGTAACATTCCATGGGAGTGCCACGCGAAGCTTTCTAGACTCTCTTTCCGATGGACTGCTAAGACGTGTCCTAAAAGGGAATAGGTGGACATGTTAATCATAAAAGTCTCAAGTGGATCTTTACCCAAAACGAGCTCAACATGAGGCAATGTCGATGGATTGAAGTGTTGGAGGAGTATGATTTTGAAATCAAATACCGGGCTGGAAAGGAGAATGTAGTTGCCGATGCACTGAGTCACAAGACATTCCTTAATTCTTTAATCTTTCAAACTCCATCAACAGCTAGATCTCTAGCCACAAAGGTATCCATGCCAAACAACCCAATACTTGAGCTAGCTAGAGAAGAAGCATGCCATGATCCAACCTATCAAAAGATGCTAAGGGAGATCCCTATCAAGGATCATAAATAAAAGCTGTAGGCTAAGTATCATGAATTCTCTATCAATAGTGGACTTGTCTACTATAAAACGAGGTTATGTAAACCGGTAAGCCAGTCATTCAAGCAGAAGATACTTTGGAAAGCTCATGATTCCCCTTTCTCAGGACATCTTGGCTATGCCAAGACCCTCAATGCAGTCAGATAGAGCTACTATTGGGAGAGGCTTAAAGGTGACATTCTCAAATATGTCACTGAGCGTTTTTCTTGTCAACGTATTAAGGCCGAACATGTCAGAAAGGGAATAGGTGGACATGTTACATTTGCCATAGTAGTACTAGACAATGCAATAGTCGGTTGCTTCTTGCTAGTCCAACTCATCATCACACTTCCAAAGCTGAAGGCATGACCACTCGTAGACATGTGATTGCATGAGCATCCTATCCAATCTGCATTAGTGTAACCAATGAGTTTCAGGGCCTTATCCTTCTCATAGAATAGCCCATGATCTATAGTGGACTTTACATAATGCATAATCCATCTGACAATATCTAAGTGTGCCTTTTTGGGCTTCTACATGAACAAACTTATGAGCCCAATAGGATAACTCAAATCAGATCTTGTGATGGTCAAGTAGATCAAGATTCCGACCATCTGCCTATACATAGTGACGCCACCAATTTGACCTCCAGTGTTTATGTCTAGCTCAACATTCTGATCCAAAGGTATATCAAGAGATTTACATTCAGCCATGCCATATTTTTTTGACATTTCCATCGCATAGTATTTTTGCATCAGCCATAAACCATTATCTGCCTTTATCACCTCAATACCCAAGAAGAATTTCAGCTCACCTAAATCCATCATATCAAATTCAGATTTCAGCATAGTCATGACATTCTCTATTCTAAAGTCATTAGGAAAAAATAAACTCTCAAATGGGCCCTTAAAAATAATATAGTTTAAGATGTGGGCCTTTTGGATTGTCCAATAGCAAGGCTAGATGTTGACATCCATGGAGGGTGAATCTTCTCTCTCCAAATCTTGGGTTTTCTATTAAAAAAAGGGATAATGGGGGATTAAAAAAAGGGAGAATGAATAGTACACAAATTTTGAGTTTCTCTCACCTCATAATTTTTCCCTTTTTTGGAGAATTTTCAATTTCGGTTTTTTTTCCCTCTCACGAAATTAGTTTGACCCAAAAGTTGAGCAACATACCACTTTCCCTCTCTTCTCTATACTCGTGAATTTTCGTCTCCATTGAAGCTCCCTGCTGAGAGTAATTAGGGTTTTGAGCGTTCTGCTTACCTCTACACTTTCTTCTCCATGCAGCTCGAGATTTTGGGCAAAACACAAGTCCTATCTCTCTTTGCATTTTCTCTTGTTTGTTATTTTTTCAATAGGGTTTGATGTCATTTCTTACTGTTGTTGTTGTTTTATTGCAGAGGTTGTTTGGGGCAAGAGACAGAGGTGCTCATCTCTCTCTCCTTTCTTTCCCCCCTCTCTCTATGTGTTGTTTCTCTTTTATGTTGTATTTTCAATAGAATTTGATGTTGGTTCTAATTGTTGTTTTCTTGCAGAGTTTATTTGGAGCAAGAGGAAAATGTGTTAATCTCTCTCTCTCTTTGTTTTTTTTTTGCTAATATATTTTCAATACAACACAATGTTAGTTCTAACCCTTGTTGTTGTTTTGTTGCAGAGATCATTTTGAATAAGTGCTTATCTCTCCCTCCCTCTCTCTTTCTCTATCTATGTTTCCTCATTTCTACTGTTTTTTCAGTATACCTTCATGTAAATACTAACTCTTGCAAAATTGTCTTTTGTAGAGATCAATTTGGGCAAGATTGGATAGGTGCTCATTTCTTTCTCTCTCCGCATACTCACACAAATTCTGTTTTTCTTCCTCTCTGCATTATCCCTTTTCTACTATCTTTACAATAGGGTTTGATGCTAGTTCTAACTTAAGGATCAATTGTTGTTGCAGCACTTATTAACACAAGGTAGAGTAGAGATTTGTAACGTGTCCGCAAGAATCCTCTAGGACACGTCTTGGCAGTCCATCGGAAGGCTGTCTAGAGAACTCCGCCCGGCACTCCCATGGAATGTTACGGGTTTTGTAATCTAGGTCTTTCCGCGTCTGCCACGTAGCGGAAGTGTCCTGGCCATTTCCCACTTAGGATCGACCGGAATTAAGGTTTTCTAGTTTGGTCATTAGCTAGTGGCAACTAGCGTCAGACCCGAGCGAACTACTTTACGCAGAAACGCCAGGTCCGAAGCGGATTCACGCTGCACTTGGTTCAAGGAGAATGGGAAACGAGAGGGATGCCATACTCAACCTCTCTGCCATAAGGCATAGTCCCATTCCGTTCCCCTAAAACAGCGTGAATCGGGTAACAGGTAAATCTAAGTCATCCTTCTCGTTATTTGCTTGGCGATGATGATCATCCCTCTGTTCGTGGAAGATTTTTGAGAAAAGTTCCCGGCTAACCGGGACCACCCATCCATAGGACGGACCCATGGTCCATCCTCCGCACTTTCCTCGGTTTGTTTTAGTTATGTAATTACCTACCACATTAATTTGACATATAGCAAACAGCTTCTTTGATTAACCCTGTTAAGCACTGGTTCCTTCACGTAATCTTATCACAGGACATAAAGAAAACAATTTCAAACAACTTCTTTATTATCATTTTATCCTTTTATCTTTGAAACACAAGGAGTTCCGCCCGTAGGCTTGTTCATAATCCGCCCGAAGGCTATCCAGTAATCCACCAGGGATCACTAATCCAAGCTTCTGCCCGTAGACTAGTATGCGGGCCTCGAGATCCAATCCCGAGTCACGTTAGCCTCTTGTGCAGGGCCCGGAAGGCGAGGGATTTACGGCCAGAGCCCCCTCTGGCACCCAAGCGTCCTCCTGCTCCAAGTAGAACTCAACGGAGAGACCTCTCACGGCGGGTTCGGTCCACGTCCTCGGCGCGGTTAACAACCCCCTTGGTTAGGGTCAGGCAGGCAGTCGGGGGTAACTGAAGCTGCCTCTCCCTTCAGGCCTTCAACCTGAAGTATTTAGATATCATTTCATCCTTTAGTTCATTGAGCAAACAATGCAAACAGTGCTTTCTAAACTGTTACAAGCACAATCAATTCCAGTGGTCGTTTTAGCTGGCAAACTGTTAAGGAGTGACTCCTTTTCTCCGAATGCAACCCGCATTCGATCCGGAATCAATTGCAACTTGGCAAGATTCCTATCGTCCTTGGGCTAGGGTCATACCCTGTCAATACTTTAGGTTTGGTTTATGGTAAATTCCGGCGACCATGTCACTTTAGTTTATTGATTAATCATTTTCGTCCAAGCAAATGCCTAGCTTCCCTTAACTTGACAAAGTTTCCCTAATTAGGATAGAGTAAAAGGACGACTACCCTTTTCCCCTTGCGAGTTTAAACTGGCGCAAGAACCTGCCAACCTTAATCCACGGAATGGCAAAACTTCTCACGATCAAACCGCAAAGCTATGTGACGTTGCAATTTATTGCACAAGTGTCGCCTCCAGTCTAAGAGATCATTTCCCTTAATGAATGGCGTATTCAGGTCACGGAATTAACTTCAGTCGAGAAGGAGGGTTTAGGGTGTCTTTTACCCACCCATCCTAATTTCACTAAATCGACAGCGTGTTGTCCAACTCAAATCGAGTTTCATCATCTTGAACGCTTGGTCCTTAAGGTAGGAATCCTAGATTATTCTTTACATGAGCATCCAATTAGCTCAACATTTTGGGAATGTGGTTAGGACTATTGGCTTGAAGGTTTCGATTTCGCGACATTTGGAAAACTTGGCCGAATCCTTAACCTAGTTAGCGTTCGGGGTGTCTATCGTACCATATGATTCCTTTGTGGCTAGGTGATTTGGATAATTCATTATGCTTGTCTCGCGACAAGGATGAATCCTTCCTAGAGACAATAAACTAGATCTAAAAGAGGAAAAATAGTTGCAACTAACATATTACATGTAAACATGTGCTTCATTGCTCCCACGCATCACATGGTTCACAATAACTCTATCTTTCCTTGGTATAGTAAAAATGCATGATAATCTGGATACTAACCTTCCTAGGACATACTAGGACTTACATCAAATAATCATGCTTACAACCTTGTTGTCTACACTTTAGAATCTCATGCTTTGATAACCCATGCGACCTTTTCTACATACGGCTCCTAATGAATGGAATTTCTGCATGATGACTATGCAACACACAACTTTACCCTAGCTACAATGTAGTTAATGAAGTTCATACCAACCAAAACTAGTGTTAACTTATTCCATGTTACATGCTACTTGCAAGTTCATAAGATCATTTTCGTACTCTTCTATTTCTTTTCGGCTAATATCTTATGGGTGTGAACTTTTCCTCATGAATCATTACAAGGAAGATGTTGCCCAAAATGCGGCACACGCTTATTCCTACCATGTCTAGTAACCAAATGCACTTATCAATTTCATTTCTTTGCCCTATATGTTTAGACTCATTACTTTGATAATGTTCCAAAATAGCAACATGCAGCTAGTCTTTTAAGGTGGACAACTCTAGAAATGCAAACGTTTCAATTCCATGACATGCATCAACCTTATCTAATGTTTAAAGAGATAACTTATCAAATGTATTATTAACGCTGCCACAATGCGTAAAATGCGTTCTTCCTTATGGAATTAAGCGTGCCTAAATATTTCTTTATGCGAGAATAAACTTGAAAAAAAACCTGGACTTGTGGGCTCGGGGAGATATCCACTTGTATGCTCGGGGAAGAGACCTCCACATGTGCGCCTTGTGACTTTGGCTTTGGAGCCATCGTAGATGTAGAGGATTTGGGCTCCGGGGTTTATCCTTACCCTTTATGGCTCTCTAAATTTCCTCCGAGTCTTGATAAGTAGTCTCAAAATATGTTTACTTCTCCCTTATGTAGGAATACCCCTTTATAGGGTATGGATTTTAAGATCCCGAGAAGCTCGTGGGAACGGAGCTTATGGGACCTAGTGGGAAGGGGGCTTATGAAGCCCCCTTAGAAGCTTCTTAAGAAGCTTCTAAGAAGCTTCCAAGCTTCTGCAGCAACGTCGGGGGGAAAGGGGTCGTGATCCAGGCGGCGGCGGACCGTGTCAGTCAGGCGGCCGTGGCGGCGGCTATGGCGGACTGGCGGACTGCAGCGTGGCGGCTTCCTCCAGCACGTCCAGCACGGCGACCTCCACCTCCAGCACGGCGGCCTCCACCTCCAATCCGAATCCCTCTCTCTGCACGGCCCTCGCTCCCACGCTTTCCCTCCCCTCTGACTCCCTGGGGGGGGGTTTTTATAGGCCTTGGGGGGGGGGGGAAAGAGGGCCTCCACACACGTGGAGGACTCCTCCTCATGCAATCCGACTCACTCCTCCTTGGCCATTCCTCCCCACACTCCCTCTCCTCCAGCCATGCATCGGCTGGGGGAAAGGGATAATAATTAAAAAAAAATTGCCTAAAAATCTCCAAATTGCCCCTTCAAAAAGGGTGTTCCCTCGCGGTTTTTACGGTCTTCAACCTCAGCCTCTTATTTACAATGCGGAGGCCTCATTTTTTGAGCGTGCATGGTATGGATTAAGCTACCAATAATACGATGTAGGGGATAACCTTGCACAGGATTTACACGACGTGCGGGAAGTCAATATTTACGGTACGCAGTGTGCGGAAATATTACAAGATTATGTAGCTCAATTTATAGGTAAATCTACCATATTTTGTGGTGCCAAAATTTATTCATTTAATCAGTGACTTTTATATTTGATGGGATTGATGTTTTCTTATGTCCATCATTTGCAATGGGTTTTGATTAGCAATGATTCAATCTTATCTTGAGCAAATCATCATGCAATTATCTAGATATTTTTTGCTAAAAGGGATTCATGCAAGTATTTTTATTAAAAGGGATTCATGAAGGTGTTTTTTTGTACATGCAAGTATTGTACAAGGTTTAGGTGAAGCATATAATTCTCCATCAACTATTTTGATGTGGTGAGTGATTCCTTTGTGTTGGATGATATGGATCTACTGGAAGTCGATGGTTCAAAAATCCTCTGCTTTATTGGTCCTATGTGTCCATTTGGATCTCCATGCCAATTGGCAATGATCCATGAAACTCTTATATCATATCATCCATATAACACACAATGTGTTGAGTCTTAGAATATCTCAGGTGTCAATCCAATGTGCCTATTAAGATTTTCATGCCATGTGGCTGCTATTCTTGTAACAACTACTCTTTAATACCCACATTTCATACAATGTATTGAGTCAAATCAAACTCCTCTTCATTATAATAAAATTTATTTTGGCGAAATTTTTTGAGTATTCTTGTGTTATTCTTTTCATTATATTTCATGTAAATGATATGATTAAAGTGATGTCTTGAAATCAAATCTATACTTTGTGTTGATGTATATATCCACATGCGTTTTGATATCAATGTTTATGTCTGTTTACAAAAGTGTAACATCTCTTAATGCCATGTTGATTTGTGTGGCATATTGGTGATTACTAGACAGACTTAAAATGCTTATTATTTAGGGATTAATACATACTTCTTTACATCTAATGCATAGGTTATAATGCCTGAGAGAAGAACAAGCATTCTCTCAATAGGAGTACATAACAGAAAAGATGAAGAAGGGAATTGGATCACAGATATGTATCATTGCTTATCTTCGGTACATATGCGTCCAAGTGTGAAGGGAGCTTTCAGGGTGAAAGCATTTGCAATTGTAGATGTATCAAAGCACTGGAAGGGTAAAATTTTAGGTCTCAGACAAAGGACTGTTGATTCTCACCTTGTAACAGAGGCATTTGTACAACATCTATTCATGCAAAAACAAATACACATTGCGCCCACTGTGCCCTTTCAACGAAACAGTGCAAACAGCAAGTATTTGCAACTCATTGAGAATGAGAACTTTCATGATACCTATGTAACAACTTGTCTTGTATTTACAAAGTATACCCTTCAGATTGCTGTGAGTGGAAAAATGTTGAGAGTTTCACTGGTTCTTTTAAGTGTTACCACCTCGAAATGGGTAGATTTCTCTTTGAGGGGCATACAACTAAGCAACTCCCAGAGGACCTTGTTTTTTTCTATGACTCAAAGTACATATTACCCAAGGGGAGTCGAGAATATGGAACCCTTGAGTCTATGCACATATTGAATCTCAATAGCATAGAATGGCCATTGTGTAGTAGTGACATTTTACACATGTGTAGCACAAAAATTTCAGCAAACATATTGAATTCTATGAAGCGAAGCACCGGCTCAAAGAATGTACATCTAAGCTGGTTCATACCGATTGCAATTTTTACACACATGTTCAAGGAATGTAAGGGTTTGAGATGTACCAAAAGCACGTACATCATTAAAAACACATTAGAGGATTATGTAACAAGGATTCTAGGCAAAACTTGGACATAAAAAATAACTCACAGTCCTGACACAATGGAGTGCCGAGTCATAACAAGGGACATGGCTTTCAGGTAAAAAATTTCTCTCTTAGTTGACTATTATCTTACTTTGGGATGAATCGGCTAACTTTCCTTTTCAATTACAGGTACTTTGTCGCACGACAAACTTTATGCCTAGTGTTCAAGTATCGTAGATAGAGGATGCTTAAGGGTAAATGGTTGTGCCTTGATCAAGACATGCATGAAAGTGCAGCTGTGGATGTTACTTTCATTTGTGAGGGCCGCAAGCCCCAAGTGTCGCAAATGGAGGATGATTGGCCCTTGAGTATAATGCGCCAGAAAATTACAATGTTAATGTAGAATCTACCTATTAGCTTCTATTTTAAACTAGATGGTACGAAAATTTGAAGCCGAGCTGAGGATACTGTTATCAACAGAAAGTGTGTGGCCCCACATATTTTAGAAATTGTAGAGTCTCCCTAAAAATCCCAAAACCACAAGTTGTAATATCCAACACATGTAAATTTTTGGATTTTTTTTGCCAATAGAATATTGTCGCTTACAAAATTGAAATATTTTAAAATTATGGTATTTATGCAAAATCATACATTGTTATATACTTTCCACATCAACACATTTACATATGCATGTAAACTTTATAAATATGTAAGTAAAGCCATAACTAAATATCGTATACGAACAATTCTTAATGGTTTAAAACTTAAGATTTTTAAGGTAGAACTAGTTTAGTTCTTGTTTCATTGTTTCATTTCGCAGTTTCTCTCTTCATCTCTTTATATCCACCACATTCCTCCTACCTACTATGATGGATGCTCGCACACACTTTGATGAGTGGATCCACGAGACTATCTTTGCCAACCAGGGTGACGAAATATTCCAAGTTTTCTCTAAGGACTTCAACCTTGAAAGTGTGCTCTCATCGCTAGATCCCCCCTTCAGGTTTTGGAAGACTCTATGGGCACCATTATTACATGCACATAAATACCATAATTAAATACAGTGCACACTCTATTGGCAAAAAAAATTATCGCTTACAAAGTGGTGAATAGGTGTCTAGCCCATGTGGATCCTTTGCATAGAGTATGCATTGTTCCCATGGGAAGTGCACTACGTACATCACCTTTGGATCTCATGGAGTGTAATTGCGCATTGGCAATTTACCTCCTTGCATTGGATACACCCCTAGAGGAGGAGAGCGATGAAGATACAACTCCATAGGTTGTTTCTATCACATACATGGGAGAAGAACCGATTGAAGAGCTCATAAATGTTAAAGAGTAACATCGATGGTGACAGAGCAAGTGGTGCGCAGATCGGTCGCAGATAGCTCACGTGGTGAATCCCGGAAGGTCCCCAAGAACAAAGTACTCTACTTTTTAGCACAAAAACCCATGTAAAAGCAAGCACGACATGAGGCAAGAGACAAATTGGGTTCAATCTCCCCCATGCCTTGTGTGAGCGCTTCACAAAGCATGTATTTAATGTATATTTCCAATCTTCATGCTCAAAAATAGCCCAATTACAAAAATATGACAAGCTTTTAGCTTTTGAGTTTGCTTTCTACCAAAAATAAGAAAATAAAGCTAATGGACGGTGCCCATAGAGTCTGGCACGCCCAATCTCAATGTCCAAATAGAAATAACATATCCAGGCGCATAAGCGCATACAAAATAATAATAAATAATCGATGTCTCTATAGACATAACAAAATATAGGCGTGGCGCCTATCAAAATATAGTCCAAAGGTCGAAAACCCGCTAGACTCCAATGCTTTCCTCCGCCACTGCTGCTATCTCTACACATCAACTGAAGCATTCACAATCGTTAGTAAAATAACACAATTAAACCAACAAAAGTGAATACCTAGCAGTCTTTAGCTACATAAATAAATCAACTGGTTAGAAATAAATCCTAACCTTAATTTATTACGAGTGCGCACTCTAAACTCATAAACGTTTATTAATTTAATATGCATTTTGCGGAATCACCCGCTATGGAATCACCCATGTACACACTAAATTAATGAAACGCCCGAAAAGGACAGGTGTCCCCATCAACTTCTCGCACAAAGAATCCTCTTTGCGTATGAGCCCCGGTCATCTAAGTTTACGAAATCCACCGTAAAACCTCACGGAATCCATCATGGAATATGCCTCCTGGCATCAGCAAGGGTTGGCTCTCATGGTGCCATCTTCTTTAGAATAGCCACAAGTCGACAAAACCCAACCTTGCCTCCTTGACACCCATTGAAGTAGATGGCGTACAATACTTGCTTCTATCAGATGTACTGCAATACTTGGAAATGAAGGAATAATAGTCGTTTTCTATCCTAGTCAGGGATTCAATGGAAGACCTAATCGATTATGATTACATGGATGTGCATCCAACAATGGTAGAGATTGGAAGATATGATGGCACAAGCTTAGATACTGTGAGTGCAATCATAGCAACACAGGAGCATATTACCTCGGTTGAAGAAGATTACCTTGTGCCCAATGCTGAACTTGAAGCACTACAGCATGATTTGTTTGGACCAAGGCCCCATCTTTCTACCAAGGAGTTTGTAGATCCCTCTGCTGCCCAAAGAGGTGCCTCCCTGACACACAAGGAAATGAAGATACAAGATGATTTGGAGAAGGTGAGATTTCTAACTACCATATATTTCTATGCAATGAAACTTGATGGTAGGGTGCGTCAGGTCCCTCGGAGTCCATCAGTGAAATCTTGGCAAAAAATGATGCCTGCAGGGCCCAAAAAGTGGCCCCAGATGCCAAACTTTAGATAGGGCATCTACAAGCATCATTTTTGGCCAAGATTTCACCAATGGATGCACCCTACCATCAAGTTTCATCACTTTTTGATAACTCTAGATTAGTCGCTATATATATTGTTTAATTTGACTTTGTCATTCAGGACATACTGTATATAGATGAGTTTGCATCAAGGCAAGGAGGAGCTCGACATGCGTATCGACGCAAGGATTCAGCTCTTAAGGAGTATATTGGTGACCTTGTTGCTGATTTGGTGGTCTTCCATAAGAAGTGCTCACCAGGAGGGCAAGAAATAATCATGAAAATTCTAGCTTTGACCAAGTTTGGACCTTTTCGAGCGATACTTGTGACATCTAGCTTGGAGAAGGTGATGCTAATCAAGAGGTCAAAGCTTCTTTACTTGTTTGATCAAACGCGGAGTGGAGCAATGTGTGTGCTTGCGACATTAGGCGACCTCGCTAAAGGGTCGGATCCGCTTCTCATGGAGAAAGCGTTGAAGGGGGAGCGCGTCATTTTTGAAGCAAAGAAGAAACTTATATTTTCATCGGAAGACGGCCCCTCCTCTCCACCGAAGAAAAAACCAAGGAACAATTGAGAGTTCTTGTTGGCTATCGGCTTTTTTTATCTACCATCACTAACAACCATCACATGTATTTTTCTTGATGAATATAAGATACTTTACTTTGTCCCTACAAATACATATTTATTAAATAACTGTGTGGTTCGTATAAGTGTGACGATAATGTGTGGTACGCGAATGATGCTTTTGCATATGTTAACATAATTCAACGCATAGTACTGCACTTGCGATTGTGTAAGTGTGACGACAATGTGTGGTACGTGAATGACGCATCCACATATATTAACATAATTCAATACATAGTACTGTACTTGCGATTGTTCATAAGCAATAACGTAACTTGTATCCATATGTATTACTACTTTTGATGTGTTCGTACGTTAAACAAAAATTAGGAGTCATGCGTTTCAAGAAATAAAACAAAACAACTTTACTCAATTATTTGAATTCAGTACACATCGCATGAGATATTTTGTATATATAAATAAATATTTCAATGTGGTAGAGTATACAAAATTTTTTGGGCTTCTAAGATGTTATGGTGCTGTAACACTCATTACAAACCTTGCATCATTAATCTAATAAACTACGGTGGGGTCCCCTTGTCGTGTCGAAGACGAATGATAAAGTTCGTGTCTTTGTTTGTGATTGTAACACGCTTTGCATGGATAGCTACAACCTGTGTATCATTAAACAAGTCGATGAGAAACCCCTCTATAGTGGTTTGTAGGGCCTCCGTGGCTGCAGCAGTCCACCTTCTTGCTCTGGTGGTCCATCCCACACTTATGCCCAAAATCTTCCCATCCCTTTCAGCTCCAGGTCTTGAATGACTTCTCGAATAACTTTATGAAAAGAACTTTTCGGGATGAGAAGCTCATATCTGTGTTGGATTCTCCTTATCTCTCGAAGGGCAATAGTGCCCGGTTTCCATCTCCTCTTCTTCTGTGGTGGTCCTTGTGCTCTACAGGGAGCACTTGTTGCTGCACTAGAGGAGGCTCCAACTTGTGCTCCAGGTAGCGGGCCTTGGTGTGATGTCCTCCCGAGGCCAAAACGGTGACATGTTTGCTTGGTCCGTGCCATGCAAGCTCAAGGAGGGCAAGATGGAGAAGAGATAGAGGTTGGGGATGTGAAAAGGAAGGAAGCAAAGAAATCAAGATGTGAAAATGAGAAGAAGAATGAACTTTAAACCCATTTAAATCCCAAAACCGGGTTAATGTAGCTTCATACGCATTGTCCATCGTGTTATCATAAATCCATAACCTTGTATTGGAATGCGACAAAACTTCACATGCACACTTTTTAGGTGGCCAAGAGCCCAATTTTTTTTTTGGAAAAAAAGTGCCTGTAGACCCCTGGTCCGAAGTCTAGCATCTGGAGGCTAGGAAAGTGACTCCAGATGCCAGACTTCAGACCAGGGGTCTGCAGGCACTTTTTCTTTTTTTTTTAAAGGGCTCTTGGCCACCTAACGAGTGCGCGTGTAAAGTTTCATCGCATTATGATACAGTTTAGTATTTTAGAAATTATCCCACACCAAAATTATGGATGGATTGATAATTGAGAAATCAACATCGCGACTACTGGCCCTTAGAAACTTCGCACCACATAAACTATACAAAGGCATTAGGAGTAATGTCTACAACAAGAAATGGCAAATTTTTGCATGTTATTCCGATTGAAATTGAGAGTGCTAACGGAAATTGTAAGTAAGAATTGAAAAAACAGCGAAGATGCACAGTCAAAGTTGAGAGCAAAGGACAAGTGTAAAATTTTAATTCATATTTTAAGGGCGCATACAATATTTTTGCATTGGTCATATGTCCAATGCACGAGGATAACACTATGCCAAAAAAGATAACATTGCAAATTGTGTTCATTCCATTGGAACGAGCGCATCGTTCACTGCTTGAAGATTTCTTACAAGTTGGAAGTCCTTGGGAGTTATAGTGATGCACTTCGCATGTATTGCATAACCTTGAGCATCAGTCATCAAGTTAACTAAAAAGGCCTTTGCAGCACACTACAGAGCATAAAGAAATTCTTTTGTGAAGCGATCAGGTCTATCTTGACCTTATGCCAAAAACCGCCTCCTGCTTTCTGTGCGGTAGAGGTCTTGCACAATCTCGCGAACAAGTCTTGAGAAGCTTGCATTTGGAATGATGAGATCAAAAGAGCGTTGATACCTTCTAATTTCTCTCAAGCCCACTGTACCTGACTTCCACTTGCGTTTCTTGTGGGGATACAGAGGAGGACTCTTGTGAGGGCAACTTGATGAAGGTGGATTAGGTTGAGAAGGGGGTGCATCTGAGCTAGTAGATGCTCCAAGGGGCTGAACACGATATTGGTCTTTGGGCGGAAGCTTATTTGCAACTACCTTAGACCTAGCCATCTTTCCTACACAAGAGATGTGAGAACTCAATGAATAAGATAGAAAGTGAAACCCTCTTTTATATAACCCTAAACTGTGAGACTCATTCACATAGATCCACACTCTCTCTTTCTCTCTTAAACAATGAATTGCATTCACACTGAGTCACATTATTCATCTTACTATCTTAGCTCTTTTTGAACCCATTTGCTACCTTGTCGAAGCCTTGTTTCTAGCCACTTAGCATGGTTTTCTTTGGCACTCGAGGCTTCATAATGCACTCTTTTAGTGACACGACGTGATTCCATCATGTCTGCAGCATATTCATCAGCACTTTCATTTGCTCTCTTTTGCGAGAGTTTAGCTTCATCCGGCACTATAATCCTATACCACCAAGATAGCAATTGGATCATTGGATTGCTACCATTCACCTCTCCACCATGATCAGTTTTTCTTTGGTATGCACCACACGCTATCCAATGTGAATTTTCCATCCCTTGTGTGGACCAAATTCCGATGCTTCCCTTTTCTGCAAAGTATGGTCCATGTGCCTCAAGGATATGCTACAGACACATATCACACATGAGTAAAACTATGCTCAATAGTTTATACAATTCATACAATTTTAAAATATTAACTTAGTACGCACCATGTAATGTGTGATAGAGATTTTTCCCCATGCTTCCACCATGTTTTCGTAGAAGCTACGCACAACATTGATAAATTCTTGATTATCTTCATTGTTAGACACCATCTTACAAAGTAACGGAGCCAATTTGTTAAGACTTAACCAAACCTTAGCTTTGTCCAATCTTGTTTTTTCTCCATTACTTCGATCAGGAACTGCAAAATGTAACTTTTTCCACCCATTGTAGTCTTGCAGCCTACGAACCATGACATTCCCTTCCTCATTGATGGGTACTGAGAGAAACTTCCTAGCCTTCGCTCCTCCAAAGCAAGGATTTTTTGGCAAGTTACCAGATTTTCTTGATCTCTTCTCATCTTTTTCAATCCTCACTTGATGCTTGTGTAGCCCAATTTCTAATAGCACTCGCTCCACATTCCTACATGTTGCAATGGCTTCTTTTTCTGGTTGCATCCTATAAGCAAAGAAAATGTATTCATATACAAGTTTCTCCATGTTTCTGACAAAAGCATGCAATGAAAAAATGTGAATATGATCCAAGAGAATGTTGAAGACGGGCTTCCAAGTGGGATCTTCTCTATTGCGCGTCAATGCAGCACTTGTCACCTTTCACCAATTTTTATTTCCGTCCTTTCCTTCCACCCTCTCTGTCAAGCAATATAGGCATGGATTCTTTATATTTGCACCATTGGAGATTCCACACGTGCATTTTAAAGTTTTCAAGTCTCCTGCAAGATGCCATTCAGCCAAGTATTGACCATACCCTTCAACCGAGAGCATCTCACCCTATTCCTGACGATCAATGATGCTTGGAATGCTTGTGTGCATAAAGAATAGCTACAACCTCAGGGAAGTTACTATATGTATATCTTCTACATCACGTGTGTTCAAGGCCTATTTATAAATATCCTTATCTATGAATTTCTCTTGAATAATACATAACCCTTTTCTATTCAGTCTATAAATAAACCATTTGTATTACACCTTTCTGTATGTAAAATATGTATAAAAATGGTAATTTTAAAATACCTTATTTTGAACCCACGTGATGCACACATATATTCATGAGTAACTTACCTGAGGCTGCAACACCTCAAATGTTTCCTTAGGAACTTCAAATGTAGTGAGCCACCACATATGGTGCTCAGATTGAACACTAAAGTTCCCTGGGTTGTTCTTGTTGAATTGTAAAGCTCTATTCATTAGAGTTACACTAACTCTTACAAGCTTTACTCCTTTGACAACCTCACTTTCATCTAATTTTATAACAAATTGCAATTTACCATTACATTCCTCAACATAGATATTATAGTACATTACCATTGTCGACTACACCTTGTTCAAATCTAAATAGTAATTATTGAGTTCGGTGAACTTCACCTCATATGCATTTTTGGTCCCAACCTTTAGTGTTTCCACACATTGAATATGCATGGGATCTCCTATCAACTCCAAAACCTTTGTATTAAGTTACCGTCGGGCCTCTATTAACTTTGAAGGTTGAGGAAGAGGCACGATTCTATTTCTCTTCAGCACACGACCAAAACCAGCCTTCACACATTTGAATATCTTTGAGTAAGTCCTTATGCTAATGTCGGCCTTGTCACAAATAGATTGTGCATGCACAACTGAGAACTCATTTGACACATCTTTTAATGTGCACTCAATCACCTTTTCCTTCATAGCCTTAAACTTACAATTGCTCAAAGCATTTTCCAGTGTACTTGCCTTCAGCAATCTACTATTACATGATCTAACCTCACCCTCACCTAGGTTCTCTTTCTGAGCTACCTTACATGCTTTGATACATCACTTCCACTGGTCACTATTCACAATTAACTCATTGATTGGCTTTTTCTTTCGTTTGCGCTCCTCTGTTAGCTTGTTGTTGATCTTTCTCAAGTTTTCCAATTGTGCCTTTGCCTCCTCATACATATGAGATACCAATATCATGGATAGTGTCTTGCATTGAAATAATTTGATTGTTTTGTTGAATTACAGTGTCATTCAATTGTACCACTTGTCCTATGAGCTGTTGTATATGAAGTTGATGTGCAGCGATCACATCATGGAAAACTTTTATGGTTGCCTGGCAAGTTGTAAATACTTTAAAACCTGATCATTGAGCCACCTAGTATAACCAAGTAACCCATTTTCACCCTCGCACATATACTTCAGCAAATTTGTGATTCCTGAGAAAGTTGGAGTTCTATTGTTAAGGGGTCAATTGGGTAGATTCCCCCATCAATCCACAAATCCACATGTTTCAATCCCATTTGCCTGTAACTCTGCAAAACTTGAGGGTTGACACTGATACACTAGGTTCTTTTGAATAATGGGATATATTCAATCTCTACCTCAATATAAAGCTCATTCTTTCTGAAAGGGACCAACGGATCGAAGGTTGGACTCGAGAGCTATGGCAGGAGAGCAAGAGCAAGAAAGGGAGAGACTAGAAATGGGAACTCCAACAGTTGGAATGTGTGACCAGGCCTTCCTTTATTCAAACTATCACTAAAATAATAAAGAATAAAGTGACGGTGATGGGCGCCCACCACCTGCAGTGTGCAGTGGCGGTGACTGTCAATGTAGTAATACACGGGCGGCTAGGCAATGGCGCCTTTACCCCCAACAACCTCCCACTTTAAAGGCAAATCCACCCCAGTGAGGGGTGAAAAGAAAAAGAAAAAAGATAGTACAACATGTACACATGTACAACAGGATGAGGAAAGACGTCATCTCATCCCACGCCCATCAACCTCCTGAGGAAGGCAAAGTGCTCTGTAGAGAAAATTCGTGAGCATATGTGCAGGATTCTGGTCAGTCGAGATCTTGACAAGATCAACAAACTTGTCCTCACCAACCCCACGTATGAAGTGATACCTCATCTCAATGTGTTTCATCTTCGCATGGAAGACCGGATTCTTGGCTAACTGAATAGTACTCATAGAATCCGAATGCAATGTAGGGATAGCATCAATACCAAGGTTAGCAACTAAACAACCCAACCAAATGGCCTCCTTGCAAGCCTCAATGGTGGCTGCAACATAGTCGACTTCTATAGTAGAAAGGCCCGTGCATTTTTTTACCTTAGACATCCAAGAAACAGCACCCCCAGCATAGGTGAATACATAGCCGGAAGTGGAATTCCTACTATCTGTATGTCCTGCATAATCAAATTCAGTGTACCCCACGAATCCTGTATCCTGGCTGCCATAGCATATACACATATCTGCAGTGCGCTTCAGGTACCTCATGATACCCTTCACGGCATCCCAATGCTTCTTGCCAGGTGTAGCCATGTAGCGTGCTACAACACCAATTGCAAAGGCAATATCTGGACGAGTGGCTATCATGGCATACATAAGACTACCCCACTGCGGATGCATAGGGAATCTTGGCCATCTCAGCCATCTGGTCATATGTTTGCGGACAATCGGTCTGTGATACCTTGACATAAGAAGGCAATGGACAATCAATAGGCTTTACGTCTTGCATGCGAAAGCGCTCAAGGACTTTATGAATGTACCCCCTCTGTGACAAGTAGAGGAGTCCCTGATGCCTTCGCATCTAATGCGCATACCAAGTATGTGAGCGGCCTGTCCCAGATCTTTTATCTCAAAGCTCTTCTTGAGCTGAGCCTTAAGAACATCTAGCTCATCATGAGCTTTCCCTGCTACTATCAACATATCATCCACATAGAGTACCAAAATCAATAAAGAACCATTACGAGCTTTCTTTGTGTAAAGACACGGATCCATAGCACTCCGGTTGTAGCCCTGTGACTGCATAAAGGCATCAAACTTATGATACCACTCCCTAGGTGCCTGTTTCAAGCCATAAAGACTTTTCTTCAATTTGCACACTAGGTGCTCCCTGCCAGGTTCTGCAAAGCCTTTAGGCTGCTCCATATAAATCTCATCATGCAAGTCCCCATCTAAGAAATCTGTCTTGACATCCATCTCGTATAAATCCAAGTCAAGCTGAGCAACCAAAGCCAAGACTAAGTGCAAGTTGGTCATCTTAACCACATGAGAAAAGACCTCATGAAATTCCACACCATGCTCTTGCTTAAAACCCTTTGCTATCAATCTAGCCTTGTATGATGGCTTGGGGTGCCCAGGGGTACTTTTTAGCTTGTACACCCACTTGCATGGCAAAGCCTTCTTGCCTGTAGGCAAGGAAACTAAATCCTAAGTGTCATTCTTATGCAGGGAGTCTATCTTAGACTGCATAGCCCTCTCTCCCAGGAGTGACTGTCACCCCTGCGCATAGCCTCATCATAAGGGAAAGGCTCTCCTGCATCTGTAACCAAGACATAGTGCATCGAGGGCTGAAATCTATCTAGTGGATGTCTGTCTCTAGTAGACCGCCATCTCACGGTAGGCTCTACTGCCTGTCCAACGTCCTGACCATGAGCATCTACTACAATTGTAGGCTGTCCAACTGGCTGTGCAGGAGCTCTCGGCTCCTCCTGAAATATGACCCTACGGATCTCAACAACTCTCTTAGGCTGCCTATGCATCTTGTCCTCATGGAAGACTACATCATGACTACGGATGACTTTCCGCGCCTGTGGATCCCAGAGATGGTAACCCATCTCTCCTGCATCCCCATAACCAAGGAAAATGCATTTGAGACTCTTGGGATCCAGCTTACTTCTCTTGTCCTTGGGCACATGGCAAAATGTCGCACATCCAAAGACACGGAGATGTGCATAAGAGGGGGGTTTTCGAGTCCATACCTCCTCTGCAACCTAGAAATCCAAACCACTAGAAGGTGATCTGTTTATGACATGCACAGCTCTACTAACTGCCTCAGCCCAAAATCTCTATGGTAGGCCTGCATGGCTAAGCATACTGCGTGCACGCTCCTGGATGGTTCTATTCATCCACTCAGCCAAACCATTCTAGGGGGGGTGTAGGGGGCAGTCAACTGACGCTTGATACCTCTCTCATCACATAACTGCTAAAAATCATGTGAGACATACTCACCCCCATTATCTATCCTTAGGCATTTTAGCCTATACCCAGACTGGTTCTCAACCAATGCAAGCTATCTCTAAAACACAACCAAGACATCGGATTTCATCTTAATGGGATAAGCCCAAAATTTGCATGAAAAATCATCTATGAATATAACAAAATACTTTGCACCACCCATAGACTGACAAGGCATAGGCCCAAAAACATCCGAATGTACCAATGCCAAGGGCTCACTCATGCGTGGCCTACCAGACTTCTTATGCGTAGACCTAGTCTACCTACCATAAAGACAATGCTCACATGAATTCAAACATGCATAATAAAGGGGCGGTAAGTACTACAAACCAGAAAGAATTTTCATTCCCTTCAAAGATATATGGCCCAAACAGGCATGCCAAAGAGATACATGTGGGATAGAACCCACAGACAAAACATGATCAAGGGAAGAAGTTGATACAATGAAGGGGAAGAGACTGCCAGTCTTGGCACCTCTTGCAATCACAAGTCTGCCACGAGTGATCTTCCATGCAGAGTCTCCAAAAGATACATGATAACCTGCGTCATCAAGCTGTCCAGTTGACATGAGATTGCGTGTCAAAGCAGGTACATGATGTACATCTTGCATAACAAAACTGCTACTAGAAGGAAACTACAGCCTAACATCACCAATGCCCACAATATCAAGAGAGCTGTCATCACCCAAGCGCACAGTACCCAAAATAGTACGGTATGAATGAAACCACTCTCGGCAAGGTGTCACATGAAATGATGCACTTGAGTCCAAGAGCCAACACTGTGCATACATAGAGTGTATCTCTATCATCTGTGAAGCACTAGAAGAAGCTGTAAGGATATAATCATCATCATCAACATCCTCAAGTTGCATAACATTGATCTCTTCAATTTTAACACTGGACTTTGTAGGCACTATGTTGTGATCAGAAGACTTATCCTGCACTTTGTCTTTCCCCTTATCTTTGCACCTTTCATTGCACAATTCATGGCTTTGTGGCCTAATATGGCCCTTTTTCCCACAATGGTGACAAGTAACATCTGCATTCCTACCACGGGGTTTGCTACGTGACTTCCCACGAGACTTGGATAGAGATATTTGAGAATCCCGTCCATGGCCACACTGCCACTGCCATGCTTTCCATATCCATCATTCCTGCCTCTAATGGTCATAGCTTGCGACACACGAGAGGCATCCAAATTCTTATGGTTAACCTCTTCTTGCAGAAGAGCACTCTCAACATCAGATAATTTCACGGTAGCAGTAGAGGCACATAATGCAATGCGGAATACATCCCATGACTCATTAAGAGTACCAAGCAAGAAAAGAGGAGTGACATCCTCTGCCTGCAAAAGTGATGTCGTGCGAAGTCAAATTCTTGAGTATAGCATGGAACTGGCTCAAATGAGCAGACATAGTCACATTCTCCTTCATGTGCAGATCCATAAGCTGCTTCAGCCAATACATATGACTCGCTAGACTTTTCTTGTCATAGAGATTCTTGAT
Organism: Lygodium microphyllum; assembly: GCF_053477565.2. Lineage (NCBI taxonomy): Eukaryota > Viridiplantae > Streptophyta > Polypodiopsida > Schizaeales > Lygodiaceae > Lygodium > Lygodium microphyllum. The sequence continues at coordinate 119,011,047 of NC_141139.1, forward strand.
TTTATCCCACAACTGCCATGCACTCTGTTCTTCCTCAAATACATTGTAGTGAACCTGTTCTGTGAGAGACAATACAATGGTGGACTTGCATAACTCATCAAGCTCAAGCCTTTCCTCATCTGGGATAGTTGTAGGCGGATGCTCGCTTAACCTCAAAGGTCTGATTTGTGATTTCTGCACCAAGACTTGCCGAATTTGGCTCTTCCAATAAGAGTAATTAATACCATCAAGCTTATTGATGTTGAAAATAGCATGATCAGTGGACGAACTCGCCATAATGCAGACTGGAAGATTGTAGACAGCTCAAAACTGCTTGCTGTTTACTGTAGAAAATGACCAAAAAATCACCAAAATCGAGGGAAAATGGTGAGAAAAGTGGAAAATATCATCATCACCTGTGATTATCAGATCATCCACATAAATAGCAAGCACTACCAATCCTCTATCTATCTTTTTCGTGAACAACCCTATAAACCATGAAACCTAAACTCTCCAACTAATTGATGATTCTTGCATGCCATGCTCTAGGAGCCTCTTTAGCCCATACAAAGCTTTCTTCAGCTTACAGACATAGTGTGGAAACTTAGGGTGTGCATACCCTTCAGGTTGATCCTTGTAAACATCCTCTTCCAAGTCACCATTGAGGAAAGCATTCTTAACATCCATCTTCTTGCAATTTTCAACCTTTTGTCACAGCCAATGCAATCACTGTTTGTATGGTTGCCATCTTGGCAAGAGGGCTGAAAGTCTCTTCGTAGTCTAGACTATACTATTGAGAATATCCCTTGGTGACCAACCTGACTTTGTACCTCTCTACACTGCCATACGACTTGCATTTAATCTTATGAACCCATTTGTAGTCAATGGTCTTTTTCCCATCTGGCAGTGAAACAAGATCCCAAGTGCTATTTTCAGCCAAGGCAGTCATTTTCTCATACATGGCTATGCACCAATTCTTATCCATCACTCCTTCAGCATAAGTGGTAGGTTCTTTAACCTCCATAACCTTTGTCATATAAGCATAATGCTTCGCAAATTAACAATTGTAAGTCAATCTATCCACAGGATACCTAACCCTCTGCAAGCGTTTGAGCTGTTGTGCACTACTAGATTCCCGTAACTCATAAAGCAGAATGTACCTACTCTGCCAAGTTCCAAGCATATACACAATAGGAATACCAAATTCATTGTCAAGACTATCAGCCGAGTCATAGCCTGAAGTCATCATACCAAGTGTATCATCAAAAACTTTTTCTTTTCCTTTGCTGTCCATCATGTCATATCTCCCCCTCATTGACATAGTGGTGTCAGTGGCGATAAGCCAAAACTCCGCAATCTCTGTATGCATGGAGTTACAAGGGATGATACATTTACAACACTAGGACTTGCCAATGCAGTACTCTATTGCTATGAACGAAGTGTAGAAGCATGTGTAGAAGGCATGTCAGATAGTACTGCTATAGGTGATGGATACCAAGTAGCCATCTCATCAAATATAACATCCCTGCTCACAAGTGTCTCCCAAGTAAGGGGATCAAAACATTTATATGCCTTCTTTTCTTGCGCATAACCAATAAAGACACACTTATGTGCTTTTGGATCTAACTTCCTTCTCTTTTCATTAGGAATATGCACATAAGCAATACAACCAAATACTTTCATGTGACTGACATCAGGTTTGTAGCCATACAACTTCTAAAAGGGTGTCACATCATGAATGCATGCAATGGGAGTTGTGTTCAAAATGTACATGGCTATCATAATGGCCTTAGCCACAGCCTTAGCCCAATAGTAAAGCAGTATATTCTTCTCATTCATCATCATAGCATGGGCAGCTTCCATCAATACCCTATTCTTCTATTCAGCTACTCCATTCTGCTATGGAGTGTAGCTACATGTAAGCTGCCTACAAATACCATTTTTAGCCAAAACTCATGTGATACATACTCCCCACGGTTGTTGGATCTCAAACAAGAGATGTAGTAATCAAAATCTTTCTCAACCTACTTCTTGAACTGCTTAACAATAGCAAACACCTCATCATTTTCTTTCACTATATAAACCCAAGTATAGCGGGGCTAAAGTCATCTATGAAGATTGTTGAGATATCGAGCTCCACTCGTGATACGCCAGGGTGACCGTTGTATATTTATGTCACCGACTTGTCAGTTGCAGACGCGGTTGGTACACCGCCCATGAATAATAGCTACATGATAGCTATCCTTATCTACTCTAGTTCGTGGCTCAGTTAGTATGCCACCTTAGTTAGTTGAGTTTGGTTTGAGACCCATATATAGGGTTCTTCTATTTCTTTGTACTTGAGTTCTTTTGGCTTACACAACTAAGAAGAGGAAAACTGTTTTCAGCCTCCACCCTTGTGTGTCTTCCCCCATTGTGCAAGCAAGAAAGCTTCAAGCGAGACTCCTTCCTTCTCTCCCACAATCTTAACATGGTATCAGAGCCTTGTTCGTGGTAAGGAGCTCAAGAAAGCAAGCCAAGCTCGCAGTGTTCTGGTAAGAGGAGCAGTGTTGCTCTCATTTTCTGTTTTGGGAGCAGATCTCTGCAGGTAGCACAGCCGGAAATTGCAGGAGTGCATTGTCTCAGGTTGAGATGCCCTTCGCGGTGAAGCAAGAGGGCAGTATATGCTGCGGGAGAGGGCTTTAGCCCATGGCGACCTTGTTTTTTTTATTTGAGGCCATTTCGGGGCCTGTTTTGCAGACGGAAGTTTTCTGCACGCACTCAGGAAAAGGCTCAGTTTTATGCTGTGCGACCACTGTTCTACAGGTCGGTGAAAAGTTACTGTAGAAATTGCATCGTATGCTTGTGCGCAGAGACATTGGGAGTTTCAGAATCATCCTTGGTTCCTGTTTATGCAAAATCGTCACTAGGAAGTGACTGTGTGGTCAAATACCACTTTCGCCAGTTTTGCAGATTTGCCCTTGTGAGGGTGAAGCTGTGTTTTTTGCAGTGACAGAATTTCTTGCAGTATTCTGTAATGGCGTCTGATTCTCTTTCACAGATTGTCACTGAAAAGCTTGACAAGAACAACTTCCAGGCATGGAAGTTTAGAATGACGAATTTCCTTATGGGAAAAGGATATTGGGAATTTGTTGCAGGAAATGAAGAAGAACCAGTTCTTCCTGATGTTCCCAATCAACAACAAATGCAGGCATTTAAAACATGGCATGAGAGAGCCAGGAAAGTTATGTATTGGCTGTCTATCAGTATTTCAGACTCTATGATTGTGCATATTCAGGATGCAAGTACGCCAAAGGAGGCATGGGATACTTTGTCAAAAATGTATAGCACAAATACGCAAGCCAGGAAAATGCAGCTCAAGCAAGAGTTGCATAATGTGCAAAGAGAAAGTATGAGCATCAACGACGACCACATGAAGGTGAAGAAGATTGCAGATGCACTTGCTTCCATTGGGTCGCCAGTGGAAGATGATGATTTAGTTTCCGTGACCTTGAATGGTCTAGGAAAGGATTATGCACAGTTTCGGACATCCATTTCAGTTCGTGAAAGATTTCCTGATTTTGAGGAGTTGATTGCTCTTCTAATTTCTGAGGAACAGAGAAATGGTGGTGCATCTTCTTCAGGAGGAACTTCAAAAGAAGCTGTCTTCTACTCAAATGCTGGAAGAGGTAGAGGCAGAGGTAGAGGAGGCCGATTTGGAGGCCGTGGCAGAAATCAGAATATGCAGCAAACTCAAGAAAACCAGTCCTATGGAGGAGGACGTGGTAACTCTAGAGGCAGGGGGAGCCAAAGAGGTCGTGGTGGATGGCAAAGAGGCCAAAATGCAAACAGTAATGTTGAATGCTACTATTGTGGTAAAATGGGTCATATGGCTAAAGACTGCTATAAAAAGCAGAATGACATCATGAATGGAAAACTGCAACAAGGGAATTATGCATCTTCTAGTAGACAGGGTGATGACAGAAATGAGCATTTGTTCATGGTGCAGCACATGAACAATTCTATGACAAGTGCAGAAGAAAGCAATGATGTATGGTATGTTGACTCAGGTGCATCAAACCACATGACAGGTCATGCAGAATGGATGGAGGATGCAAGGAAAATGGAAAAACCAGGATTTGTGGAGACTGGTGATGATACTGCACATCCGATTGTGCAGATTGGAAAAATTCCCTTGTCTATGCAGGGTGGGAAAAAGAAATACCTGTCCGATGTATTTCATGTCCCGAATATTACCAAGAATCTGGTTTCAGTTGGTCAAATGGTTGAACAGGGCTTGCAGGTCAGATTTAATCCTCATGGATGCTTTGTTGAGGATATGAAAAATAAAGGTCGCTTGATAGCAAAAGGAAAGAAGAAGGGCAGAATGTTTACATTGGATGCAGACATGTCTGAATTGAGTGCAGCAATGTTTGCACATGGGACCGGTGTAGTTGCAGATATTGATATCTGGCATAAACGCATTGGTCATGTTAATGTACAGCGACTTAAATCAATGCAGGCCCAAAATATTGTTGCAGGATTGCCCAAATTCAAGGTTGCAGAAATGCATAAGGTATGTGAAGCCTGTCAGTTTGGAAAACAGGCAAGGAAACCATTTCCTAGACATGTTCAAGAGAGTGAGAAGCCATTGGAATTAATTCACTCTGATGTGTGGACAACTAAAGCTGCATCTCTTGGAGGCTGTCATTATTTTGTCACTTTTATTGATGACTATAGCAGAAAAGTTTGGGTGTATTTTATGAAAAAGAAAAGTGAAGTTTTTGGGCATTTCAAAACCCTTAAAGCTATGGCTGAAAAAGAAACAGGTCTGCAAATAAAATGCCTGAAGTCAGATGGAGGGGGAGAGTACCTCTCAAATGAGTTTGCAAAGTTCTTGCAGGAGCATGGCATAAAGCAGCAATATTCATGCAGTTATACCCCACAACAAAATGGAATTGCAGAAAGGAAGAACAGGCATATTGGAGAGGTATCTCGTGCCATGCTCAATGAAAAAGACTTGCCAGATTTTTATTGGGCTGAAGCAGTTGCTACAGCAGTCTACATAATGAACAGGACTCCCACTGCAGCAATACATGGAATGACTCCAGAGGAGAGGTATACTGGTAGGAAACCAGATATTTCTCATTTGAAAATTTTTGGTTGCATTGCCTATGTACATGTGCCAGATGAGCTGAGATCCAAGTTGGATCCAAAAGCTGAGAAGTGCATCTTTATTGGTTACTCTCTGCAGCAAAAAGGGTATAGATGCTATAACCCTTCTACTCGTAAGTTTACAGTGAGCAGAGATGTTGTTTTTGATGAGATGAGTAGCTGGTATAAACCAGTAAATGTGATTGATGATGAAGATGCACAAAATGGTAATGCTACACAGAATTCACAGCAGCAGTCACAAAATATTAGTGGACCTGGAGCATCCTCTAGCAGTGGTTCTCATTCTTCGCCATGGACAGGAAGATTGAGATCAGGAGAATCTTCTCAAAGTAATGCAGATAGTGGTATGCAGGTATCACGAAAAGGAAAAGAGAAGGTTTATCAGCCCATGTTTGATGTGAATGCAGGTCACTCTTATGTGGATGGTGAATCCAGTGGCTCAGAACAGAGCATTGATGATGAGTTGGGTATCCCCTCTATTGTTACACCTGGAGTAAGGAAGACCAGGGATGTTTTGAGAGCACCTGGGAGTGAACCCACTTTGCGCAGGTCTACCAGAGTTAGGTATCCTGTGGATAGGCTGAAATATGATGGATTTACAGCCATTCACTATGCATATATGGTCAAGGTGATACAGGAACCAGAACCCACTTCTTTTGAGCAAGCCATGGGAAAAGAAAAATGGGAGAAAGCCATGGATGAAGAAATGGATGCCTTGGAAGAAAATGCTACATGGGAATTGGTACCTTTGCCTAAAGGTAAGAATGCAATTGGCTGTAAGTGGGTTTATAAGGTGAAGCACAATGCAGATGGTTCTGTGAACAGATACAAGGCAAGATTAGTAGTCAAGGGGTATGCACAAACATATGGTATTGACTATGAAGAAACATTTAGTCCGGTTGCAAGGATGGCAACCGTAAGAGCAGTCATTGCTATGGCTGCATCAAAGGGATGGTCTTTACATCAGATGGATGTAAAGAATGCTTTCTTGCATGGTGATTTGCAAGAAGAGGTCTATATGGAGCAGCCACCAGGTTATGTGCATGCTGTTCATCCTGAGTTTGTTTGCAGGTTGAAGAAAGCCTTGTATGGCTTGAAGCAAGCACCTAGAGCATGGTCTGACAAGATAGGACAGTATCTTGTCACTATTGGCTTTCAGATTTCCAAGGCAGATTTCTCACTTTATGTGAGAAAAACAGAGAAAGGTATTATGCTGCTTGTCATTTATGTTGATGATTTGATTATGACAGGTGATAGTGATGAAGATATCCTTCATGTGAAAATGCTATTGAAGCAGAAGTTTGAGATGAAGGATTTGGGAGAGCTGCGTTATTTCTTGGGCATTGAGGTGATTAGATCACCAAGTGGGATACAGCTCTTGCAGAGGCAGTATGGATTGGACATGCTGTCCAAATATGGGATGACAGGCTGTAAGCCTATTTCAGTTCCTTTAGAGCAAAATGTGAAGCTGAGCACAGATGCAGGTGAGCTTCTAGAAGACCCTACTATGTACAGACGCATAGTAGGAAGTTTGATTTATATGACTATTACCAGGCCAGATTTGAGCTATGCTGTTGGATTGGTAAGTCAGTTTATGCAGGCTCCAAGGAAACCACATTTGGATGCGGCTAGACGCATACTTAGGTATGTGAAGTCCACATTGCAGTATGGACTATTTTATGAGACTGGGGTTCAGATACAGTTGCATGGATACACTGATGCTGATTGGGCTGGTAGTATTTCTGATAGACGATCTACCAGTGGATATGTATTCTCTTTTGGGAGTGCTGCAATCACTTGGAGCAGCAAGAAACAGCCTACAGTTGCCTTGTCGAGCACAGAGGCTGAGTACAGGGGTGCAGCAATGGCTGCATGTGAGGTAGCTTGGTTGCATAAGCTACTTTATGATATGCATCAGTCTACAGATGGGCCAGTTGTCATTTATTGTGACAACATGAGTAGTATACACTTGGCAAATAACCCAGTCTATCATGCTAGAACAAAGCACATTGAGGTGCATTATCACTATGTGCGAGAGAGGGTTTTACTAGGTCTTATTGATCTAGTTTATGTCAGCACAGAGGATCAGGTAGCTGACATATTCACGAAGGCATTGGGTGCAGAGAAGCTGCGCAAGTTCAGAGACCTGCTTGGTGTGCAGGAATTGGGATTGAGCTCGAGGGGGAGTGTTGAGATATCGAGCTCCACTCGTGATACGCCAGGGTGACCGTTGTATATTTATGTCACCGACTTGTCAGTTGCAGACGCGGTTGGTACACCGCCCATGAATAATAGCTACATGATAGCTATCCTTATCTACTCTAGTTCGTGGCTCAGTTAGTATGCCACCTTAGTTAGTTGAGTTTGGTTTGAGACCCATATATAGGGTTCTTCTATTTCTTTGTACTTGAGTTCTTTTGGCTTACACAACTAAGAAGAGGAAAACTGTTTTCAGCCTCCACCCTTGTGTGTCTTCCCCCATTGTGCAAGCAAGAAAGCTTCAAGCGAGACTCCTTCCTTCTCTCCCACAATCTTAACAAAGATCACATAGTATTTAGCCTCCCATAGATGCATTATGGGATAGCCCCCACACATCAGAATGGACCAATTGCAAAGGTATCATGTTGTTTCGTACATGCCTGACAAAATGCAATCCTGATTATTTACCATATTGAGAGGCATCACATACATGACCAAGATCAATGTAGGTAAACTTTGGTAAGCTAGTAACAAGCTGTCTCTTTTGCATCAATTGCAATCGCCGCTGAATATTTACATGCCCCACTCTCTTATGTCATATTTCTAGGTCTTTGACTGTATTTGAACCATAAGCAGAACCATGAACAAACATTGTTGATTTCAGTTGTGGTAAAGTGGCATCTAATGTGAACATCCTACCATGTCTATGACCACGAGCATTCAATTTGCAGCCATTGCCAAACTCTTCAATGAAGCAACCATGCTTATTAACACACACCTGCAAATTTTGCTCAATCATCTAGCCCACAAACAATAAATTCTTTGTAATGGATGGGATATGCAACATGCAAGTTCTTCTTCTTCCCATCATGAATCACCAAAGGTACTATGCCTTTGTTCTCAATGCTATGTCGCATATGATTGCATGTGCATACATATCCATTCTTGTCAAGTACCATATCTGTGAACTAGTCATCACCATGAGGTGTCATATGATTTGAAGCTCCTAAATCAATATACCAAACATCATCTACATTGGACTTCTTAGTAGCCCTATTTTGCATGTAAGTCATGGCAAACAACCAATATACGGAATCATCCTTTGTATGGTTGGATGATGCATAATGTTCATGCTCCTTGCCCTTTTGATTGCCATCCTTCTTCCAATAGTCCTTGGCAACATGTCCCTACTTACCACAGTAATAACAATTCTTATCCTTGTTAGGATTGCCAAAGACATATTGTGGCTACCAAGAGCCTCTGCCCCTAGGGCTAGATCTCCCCCTAGCTCTAATATTTCCACCTCCTCATGCATTTGAACCGTGCTGGGTATTACTATCATGAGGCATATTCTCTGGTGCTCCTTTGCCATGAGAAAATCCCTTACAAGGTTGTCACGACCGTGCTCATTCGAGTAAAAGAGAGCATCCTTACTCTTAGAAATGCTAGAACCAGTAGCCAAGACTTCCTCATGAATGAGCAATGCCACAAGCTCATTAAAATCTAGCATTTCATCCAGCACAGAATGGAAGTACCAAAAGGTTTATATTCAAGCCCCAAGCCATTTTAATGCAACTGCAACCATGTCTTCATCCTCCACTTGTGCGCCAATGGATGCTGACTAGTCTGCAATGGTCTTGATGTTAGTGACATAGTCTTGAATAGACCTACCCTTTCTCTCCATATTATTGAGTTTCTTCTTGAGTTGTATCTTCCTAGCACTTATGGTAGTGCCATAGTACCTGATCAAGGTATTCCATGCATCCTTTGGAGAGCTACAGTTCATAATCTACATTACCATAGCATCCAAAATACATAATGATAGCCAATGTAGAACCCTATGTGCTCTTTCCATCCAAACTCTATGAGCTCTCAACTGGTCTAGAGTGGAATTCCTGTTGGGTTTAGCCTCTGCTCCTATTACCAAATCCCAATATCCTTTTCCTATTCCATGCAGAACTTCCAGATGGCATAGCTTTTGCTGTCAAGTTTCTCACCCACTATCTAGGTTATGTTATCTGTTCTATCTACATTTGCCATGTTGTCAATAGTGCTTGACTTCCTGCTAACCAAGGTTTCTTAACTGATCAGTTTCAGATCCAATTCAATGACAGTTTTCAATAGAAACCCACTGTTCAAAGAAGAGTATTTTAGTCCATAAACATGTCAACCATATGCCAAGTCAAGTGGCAATATATCTAGGAATAACAACCTATTTGTATGGACTACATTTACTGCATACTCTATATATAAACACACTAACTGGCAGTGAACAGAAAAGTAGTCTGTGAACATCAACATGTGTGTAATCAATAGCCTTTTCTCAGCCAAAGTAAGGGTATTTATGCCTCAATATAGCTCACAACATCTCAAACAATTGCCACTACATGCAAATATCCATACATGTCTATCTCGACACATTGCCATGCATGTACATCATGTATGGAAGTAAATATTCTTCCAACTAATAAAAACAATTAATACACTGCTATAACCAGCAGCAAGTCAGTCCAAATTTGGGCATTTGATACTCACAATATCCCACAAAAATACCTATAGCTCCAATGGCATGACTCGAGCCTTATAGGTACCAAATGGATGTCAGTATGTTTAAACCTTTGAGTGATAACAATCATACATTCATCTGTAAATGCATTCCAAAACTAAATTATAAATCCTTTTAATCATGCCCTGCAAGTCCTAGGTGGGTGGTGCAAGTGACAATTGTAGGCAAGTGGTGCAAGCCTAGGTGGTGCAAGTGCAAGTGCTAGGTGAGGTGGTGCATGCCATGAGATGATACAAACCGTAGGTGGTGGTGCAAGTGTAATGTGATGTAGATGGTGCAGGTTGTAGCGTTGTGGATGGTGCAAGTTTAAAGTGACCTATGTGGGTGGTGCAAGTCTTAAGGGTAGTGCAAGTGGTATGAGTGTAAAGCAACCTAGGTGATATAAGTGGGTGGATTAATGTGATGCATGTGTGGGTCGTGATTTTTGAATGTGACCGAATTAGCAATATGAGTGAATTCTTAGTGTGAGTGAACTATGAATGTGAGTAAACTTTTAGTGTGAGAATGAACTACTATGATGATGATCTTTTAGAGAAAAGGAACTCTAAATCTAGGTGCAAAGGATCCTAACTATCAAATGGCAATAAGCAATAACCAACCAAACAATGACACAATGGCCATGTGTTTGATTCGTGCATTGTGTGTTTTGAGTTTTTTGAGTTTTGATCACTTCCTTTTTTTCAATGGACATACAACCGAAGAATTATACAAACATTATGCACATTCAATGTAGAATAGCATGACACAAATTTTTCATGTAACAAAGTTTTGACTTTTTTTGCCTTCCCTTTTGTGTTTTGTATTTTTTTAAGTTTTGGTCACTCTTCTTTCTTCTATGGTCACACTGTTAATCATGATCCATAATAAGAAAGTTGTATCCACAACATTGATAAACAAATTAATCAGGTAAAAAGAGTTGAGTTTTGTGTTTTGCATTTTTTGCTTTTGTGTTGCTTTTGCTTTAATACACACATAACCCAACAAGCATGACAAGCATGACAAGCATGATGTATCTTCGATCCACAAAAGTGTCACATGGTTTATTCAAGTAATAAAAGTTTAAGTTTTGAATTTTACATTTTGTGTTTTGCATTTTTATGTTGCTTTATCTTCAATACACACACAACCCAACAAGCATGACAAGTATGAGGTATCTTTAATCCACAAAAATGTCACATGGTTTGTTTAAGAAAGAAAAGTTTGAGTTATGTTTTTTGAGTTTTTGTGTTGCTTTTGTTTCAATGCACACACAACCCAACAAACATGACCTGTTTTCATTCCACAAAAATGTCACATAGTTTTTTTAAGAAAGAGAAGTTTGAGTTTTGAGTTCTGTGTTTTGCATTTTGAATTTTGAGTTTTTGTGTTTTTGAGTTTGTGCTTTGTATCTTCTTCTACTCTAGAAAATCCAATTTCTTCAATCTCAATCCAATGAACCGGTTGCTTCTAATTTGGCCTTCCAAACCTAATTGCATGGGTTTTGGAATGCTAGCCACAAATGTAGACGATCGATACCCCATCAATCCCATTGACACACATGCACAAACCACCTAGACCACATGATAGGAGTGTGAGAACCTTAGTGATTCCACCATTTTAGATCTTAGCAATAGAACCAAATGTTGAGCCAAATGTACCAACAATTGAGACTTTCAATGGAATTCTATTCTTTTAGAAGTTACAACTCACTTGGGTGACAATATCTCACCTTGACTCTCAGCACTTAACTCTAACTAACCATGCATCCTTCTCTCTCTCTGAAGAAAGCAAGAACATAAGACTAGCTTCAAGGTATAGTAGACTCACCAACTTACCTTCTTGTATTGTAGTTCAAAAGCTTGAAGACTTGAATTTGTTCCACGACCACAATCAACACGATCCAATGACGTTTCTCCTTTGCATCCACTACCAAGCGCACCAACGAGTCAAGAAGCTAGTAGAGAAGAAAAAGAAGAGAAAGAAGATAACAAAGAGCTTCACCTTCCCTTAGTCCCTTGCTCAACACACCACTCACTTACTCTCTCTCATTCACTCTCAACAATGGAGACAAGATGATAGAATAGAACACGAGAATAGAAAGCTTCAATAGTTGCATTGATAGAGCTTCTACAGCATGGATGCTCCAAAAGGGTAATTACAACTAAGACCTCCTACCCTTATGTAGACATAAATTAGGATTAGGGTTAGGTCGCCTCTCTAAGATAGTGCATCATTTTAGGGTGAGGGTTTGCGCCCTTGTGAATTTGAGGGTTTGCACCCTCTTTTGGGTGTTTTACCCACTTTGTGGATTCTAGTCAGGTCAATCCTCATTGCATGCTTATACGTTAGTCTAAATGGACCAAGCCTACTCTAATCTTATAAAAAATACATGTGTGCAACCCATGCAATGATTACACATGTGACAAATACAACTATGGTTGATAATTACAATATGCACAGCTTTGATGTCCATGAAGTAGAAAAAATAGTGTAAGTGCCCAAAAATAATCATTGAAGTGCTCCAAAAATAATAATCTACCATCAAATAAATCTAGTATTTGTGCTTTGACTTTTCTTTGATGTTCTTTAACTTTATCCTTCACAAAATACTATTAATAATTTACCTTTAACAACTCCAAGACTCATGTTATGCATTCTTTTAGCTAGCAAATCTTGTACTTCTGGTGGTAGTCTAGCTTGTTGTCTAGCTAGCACCTGAATATTTCTACCATTTTCTTCCAAGATTGGTTCTCTAGACTCTGGCATGGGTCATCCTTCTCTTGATCTTTGGTTATGTTTCCCCTTCCTCATCTTTTCCATCTTTCTTTCCTTTTCAACAGGTATTGCTACAACTTTTTCAAATGTGCTAGACTCTTTAATCTCCAATTTCGTCTTGAAATATCATGGAATTTATCAACAAAATGCTTAAATTTCAGCATCCTAGTAGATCTCTTGCCATTTTCTAGGGAGGTGTTTCACCTATCCTAGTGTCTCGCATATTCCAAAGAAAATTCTATGATCATTTGCCCTCTTTTTGTTAAAACATTTCTATTTTTTTCCATAACTCTTTGAGTGACTCAATTTTCCTAAACCCAGTTGGAATAGCCTCCTGCATTCCTTCATAATCCAAAGAAATAGCTGGTCTTTGTTGATTTTTATGTCTTTCATAATCATCATATCATTCTCTTCCTTTGTCCAAAAGTTCATACTTGAAGATTTGCATCTTGGCCATTGGATTAATTATCCAATGCACTAGACATCCCAGCTCCAACATTTTAAGAAACCGTTGGGGATTTTCTTCCTTTGCGACATCATTCAAATTGTAGAAATTAATTTTCCATGTTTTTCTCTTAAAGCGTATTAGGCCTAAGCGTTAATTATGGTAACAATGCTCCTCAATGTGGGGCAAAAAAAAGATAATACATGCTTGGCTACTAGGGAAAAACCGATAAAAGCACGCATGGCCATGAGAGAGGAATGAGAGTTGGATTGATTTTCGTTATCTTTAGTGCTTGTTAAGATTTTTTTTTTTTGGTAGCAATGAGATTCTTTTCTAAAGCTTCTTTGTCTAACCCTTTGAGATTTTCTTAGGTGGTTGTTTTTTAATTAGCTAGACTTTCCTATATTTAGATACCATTTTTTGGTTAAGTTCTTAAGAGTTTGTTCCAAGAAATTTTAGGAAGATTATCTCAAAAAAACCTTGAAGCATGCCTTGATTTTCCTTATTTTTTTTGTGAATAACAAGTGTGTTTCTCCCTCCCACATTTCTTGTAAACACATTATATACATCCAAGGTACAAAATTGACCCATAAAGATTGAAAAAAAAAAATTGTCCTATGCAACTATGCTTTAAATCCAAAGACTTTTACAATAATCCAAATTCGGATGGTTTATTAATGAATTTGGCATGACATTGAGATATTCTTTTGAATCCCTAGAGTACCACCTCCTCTTCAATAGGGTTTAATGGAGAGTTTGTTGTCCTTGGAGAGAAGGAGGTTCACCAGTCCTCAACCTGTATGGTTTGATATAGTGATCAATCTAATCTTCTAATGGTCTAGTATCCAAAAGCACCCATTATCGAGAAAGACCCTAAGTTCATCCAATACTCTTCCACAATGCCAATAGAGACACACATTGATCCACCACCACGTGTTATCTATATGAATAAAATGTAGTCTTGATGGGACCTAGAATGGGCTAGCACTAGCTATAACACTAGCCAGACCTCATGCTCATGACACACAAACACCCTCACGACCTCACGGACCAGGAGCGTCAATCCAATGCTAAAGGACAAACTGTCCTAAAGCTTAATTCCTACGTTTATAGTTTATAGTCTAACGTTTCCCTAAAACTTCTCAAAGGGAGAACCCTTACACATTGGCAATGCCACAATCACACACATATGGAGGCACTCCACTGACTAATAGTCGGAGCCCCACTACAGCTCTCCTACATCGTAGGGATTGGCCCTTTGATGCACTGCTAAACATATAACACAAACGAGCACAAACTCCTCTCAAGGTACTAATATTTTACGTTCCAGGATGTACCATTCCTCACTACAATTTTCCCTTAGGACCCAGCGGCTAACCTATAGCTTGGGACATCCTCTCACACTCATCGTTGGTCCATGCATCCAAAAGGTTTTTTTGATACCTTTTAATTATTATGCTTAATGCAAATCGTGTATGGCTATGTGCTTAAACAAAAGAAAGATCGGCATCGTGCATGGTGCATAAAGCATTCTTTCCATGAATTTTTACTAGCACGTGCTGCGTTGAAAGGAGGCACCGAGCCATATGCTCATGCTACCATCCTCTTTATTCAAACTGGTTCCTATATGCCAAGTGCAATACATAAATCAAATCTTTTCTTTATCTTGCAGCGTTTCAGCCCCTCTTCATCCAACTCTTAGCATTTTATATCATTAATCAATTAGATAGGGTTTCTTTGTATTTTTTTCCCTTTTAAAAGAACGATAAATACACACAAAACATAGAAATGGGGACAAACCAAGGCCAACCTCGTGCTTTGCCATTGTTATACATTGCACAAACATAGATATAATTTTCCCTAATTTTTCTCACCCCGTTTTCTATTTTTTCCTAATTTTAAACCCATTTTTTCCATTTTTAAGCATTTTTCCTTATTTTTATTTAATAAATAATGGCTAAAAATGAAAGTTGATTGTGGGTTGTGGCCCTTAGGTTCATTGGCAGAAAAAACTCAAATTTAGTTGGTGTGACATATCATATTTCTCATTTATGTAGCAAAACCCCCAATTTTACCCTTAAAACGCGTGTTTTTCATGTATTTTGACACTAATTCCGGCCATGTATCCTTATATTTTTTTATTTTCAAGTTGCAAACAATTGAAACTCATGGTAAAAAATATCATAATGAACTTTCATCCCATATGAACAAGATTTCATAAAGCAAATAGCATAAAAATATCATTTTTCTTCATAGAAATAGCATTACCGCTTATTTTCAGATCTTGGTTTCTTGGTCTTGATTACGGGACTGATTTCCAGCATGCATTTAATGCTCAGCATCTTCAAAAATAGCATTCTTCATGTCTTCATCCATTTGGAAGCAATCCGGTCTCATCCGGACAAGCTTTCCTCCACCATTCTTCATTGTCTTGTTTCACACAAGAACAAACCCTTAAAGGAGAGAAAGGGAGGAGAGAGAAAGATTAAAATCAGAGATCTTCATCCAGCCATCATTTGAGGAGCGAAGGGCGGTGATAGGATCAACATACAGAGGGGAGGATGAAATGTAGATGAAAAATCAATCTTTGTTCCTAAGTTAGCAAACAAAGTAGCCCAAAAATTATTGCAGAATCTAGAATCATGATAAACAATAATAACTTTCGGCAAACCATGGTTAGTGAAAACACTTTTTAAGAAACAATTGAGCAGCTTGAGATGCAATTAATATTTTCTTGCATGGAATGAAATATGCATGTTTGCTAAATCGATCTACAATAGTCCAAATCATATCGTGATTAGCTTGAGTGTTAGGTAGACGAATAATAAAATCCATAAGGCCCAAGATCCATTGGGTGGGTTGCTCACAAGCTGCATGATGCCTCCTCCAAGATTGCGCGCAAAAATCGGGCGCATTCTGACATCTCCCTCCCCACGTTTTTTGCTTCCTCTCTCTCTCCACGTTTTGATGTTTTCATAAAATGCTTCTTGGCCCCAAAGGTCACTACTCCACTTGGACAAAACAAGTCCACCTTTTCAAATATTGCCCATTTGTTGGCCATTTCCCCATCCATTGTCCAAATCAAGTGCTGTAAATTTATGCGCATTCGGCTTGGCATCCCGCGTTGGCCGGAAACTCCTAACAACCTGCACGGCAGTTTGAAAAATTATCAAAAATCAACGAGTGTCGCTTGGGTGCCTTTAAAGCACTTGACGCTTAAAATCGTCCTAGCTGGAGCCGCCGCCTTCGACATTGAATATTTTTCCCTTGATATTCGTAATTTTTAGCTATTTTTAAGCACTTCTTGGCATCAAAACTCCGCTCTCATTGGTGACCATGGGATAGGGCGACTTAGCCCGTCGAATCCCACAGTAGATCTGCAGAAAACAACCAAAGAAAGCATCAAGCTTATACAAAATAGATACATATTAAAACACAGCACAACGCTCACCCTACCCCCTGACAAAACCAAGGCATGACATCCACAAGGAGTAGACCTGGCATAATCTGATAAAGGTCCAAAGCTAGTCACTAACAGAGTGCTCCAACACGGCCAAACTAAAAAGAACTATCAAAGAGGTCGCCCTAAGTGGTGGTCTAAACTACCCACCTAACAAAGGACAACACAATTAGGAGCTCTAGGCGAGGACTCCTATAGCCTGATCAAAAGTATTTTCATTCAGCACATTTTTTCTAATAGGGTTTTATTTTTCCCATACTCGGGCATGTAAAAAGGAGGGGGCTGAGCGTAGTGACCCAACGAGAACAGGGCATCGGCGTCAGGTCCTGTCTCGATACCCAAGAACCTACCAAGCTCTCGCGAGGCGACACATAATCCTTTTCTGATGCTCACTTTTATTTTCGCTCCAACCTTCCTTACTTTCTTTTTTTCCAGCAAGATGCCACCCCAAGGAAGACAAGGCATCGGCCCTGATTCTGACTCATCCCCACGAACCTACCAGGCCTTCACAAGGCGATGATCAACTACTTATAAATTTTCATTTCTTTTCTTTCCTATTTTTGTAGGGGTTAGAACCCCTTTTTACACACCTCTGTATATAATTTTTATTTTCTTTCCGGATATTCAGGGTTTTGATCATCATCATTATTTTTCTTCTGGCAGGCTTCTCTAACTGCCTCACAACTAACAAGAACTCCTAGAATGGCTGCCTAGCAGGCTAGCAGAATAGGGTTACTAGGACTCCCTTCTAAAATAGGTCTTTCAAGGCTTGACAATGTCTTTATAGGAGGCAACGACTACTCAGACCTCCCTTCAGACATACTGAACCTAAACCTCGAGACTTCATGCCTTGGTTGCCGGTCCCCACTAAGAAAAGAAAAACCCCCCTAACAAGTACACAGACATATATAGCAAAAAAACCACGGTACTCATAAAGGAAAGATATCACCTGGATAGGGCCACAAGAAGCTTCCGCGCAACAAAAGGCTCCTTTCAAGCTCTTCTTCGAACTTGTCTAGCACAAAATTAAAACAAGAAACCATTAACTGCACCTGCACTAAATAGAAAACTAGCCCTCTTGGCCTAATGAAATAAAGCACTTCACCACAAAACTTAATCGGCCCTCTTGTCCTAATGAAATAAAACATTCAAAACCTCGCAAAACGGGGCCTCTTGGCCTAATGAAATAAAACAAAATAGCACCTACACATCCCTCCCTGAAAGAATACAGATATACAATAATAGGCTCCTTTCCAAGGAGGAAAAATAGGCTTGCAGCCCTAAACTAAATGCATAAGGTTATGACCCATCCCTCTTGCATATATAGCAAGAGGTGTATGCATAATATGCTGTCTAATCAACCTCTGGGTTTAGGATAATAACGGTAGATTGGTCTCGGCTACTCTTTGCATCACCCATAGCAACCATCATCTGCCATATATCGCATACTCTGATAACATTCCCCACAAGCGACCGGGTCCTATTTCATCATTGATAGCGATATCCAAACTAGGACCACAGTTGAAGAAGAAGTCTTCCTCATAAGCAAGATTTGCCAAAGAATCCGCAAACTGATTCTAGTAATGTGGAATCAACTGAAAAGACACTCTCTCAAACTCCTCAAGTAGGGTCATAGCAGTCCGATGATACATACAAAGAATAGGATACTGCACCGTGTATGTCCCATCTAACTGATTCAGGATCAACTGGGAATCCCCTTTTACTAACAACCGACGAATACCACCTTCCTTGGTAATATGCAGTCCCATAATCAAGGCTTTATACTCCGCCATATTGTTAGTGAATCCTACCCCGATATAAGCAACTAACTTCATCGTAACTCTACGTCAGGGATCTCAGATTACTACTCCAACACTCCCTTTTTTATTAGGGCCCCTGGATGCTCTATCAAAATATAATGTATACGTCCACAATGGGTTTACACAGCCAACCATCGCGAACTCCTCTATTCATAATTATGGTAATCAAAGTTTAGCATGTTGAGAGGATGAACTGATGGCTCCATCCCATCTTCTTCATTGAACTCAACAGGGATACTTGTCAACAATCATAAGCAGTGATGGCAAAAGACTTTAATCTCCCACCCGTTGCCGTTTATTGACCAGATTTTGGATCAAATAGCGGGTAGGGAAATATATTCATTTATGGATTCCTTTGCGGGATACAACCAGATGGAAATTGCAGAAGAGAACAAGTTGAAAACAACTTTTATTATTGTCTTTGGTACTTTTGCGTACCATGTGATGGCCTTTGGTTTGTGCAATATACTTGGATCATGGCAACGAACAATAGACAAGACCTTTGGTGACATCTTCCCCGATGAGTTGAAAGTGTTTATTGATGACCTGGGGGCAGCCACTGTAAGGGAAAGGATGTTGATTATCTTAAGAAAATGCTTTGAGCGTTGCAGATAATTTTGTATTGCTCTTAACCCACGGAAGTGTGTCTTCGGAGTACCTTATGGGCTATTGCTAGGTCATGTGGTCAGTTCAATAGGAATTGCAACTGACCCTAAAAAGATCAAAGTTATAGTTGTTATGAGTCCACCACACACTCCAAAAGAGGTTCATAGCTTTCTGCATTGATAGGATACTATCAGAGATTTATAAATGCCTTAGCAGAAAGAACATTGCCATTAACGAATTTATTATCCTTTAGCTGCTTATTTGAATGGAGCGACCCTTGTAAGGTAGCTTTCGAGGATGTGAAACAGGAGCTAGTAAAAGCACCCATTTTAAAAACTCCTAAATGAGGCGAGGTGTTCTATATATTTTCAGCAGCCACCATGCATAGTATCAGCTCTACTGTTTAGCCCAAATTTGGGAGGACAAGTGGTATCATCCGATAGCTTTTGCTAGTCGAAAATTGGGCATTTCAGAGATCAATTATACCTACATGGAGAAGTTGTGTCTTGCAATGGTCTTTGGAACTAAGAAATTCATGCACTACATCCTCTATGAGAAGGTAGTTTTTTATACGAAGGCGGAAGGGCTTAGATTGCTTATAAACAAGCTACAACCGCCCGATCATTTGGCAAAGTGGTTAATCACTTTGCAGGAGTTTGATTATGAGGTTAAGAGTAAGCCACCAAGGTTGCAAGGTATTGTGGAATGCCTTGTGGATTTTGGAGAGTCGAAAGAGATTTTGGCTGAAGGAAGTGATATTGAAAAAATGTTTAAAATTGATACAGCTTCTGTCCCATCTTGGTATGCTACTATTACACATTATCTATCAATAGGAGAGATTGGAGCTGGTTTATCAAAGTTAGAGAAGAGGAAAATCAAACAAAATGCTTTGAAGTTTTCCTTGATCGTAGGCACACTATATCGATAGGGTGTTGATGATATCTATCGCCGATGTGTGATGCCTGACGAGGTTCCTTTTATCTTAGAAGAGTTCCATGACTCTGCATGTGGAGGGCACTTTGCGGGACGGTTGATAGCGCAGAAAGCTTTAAGAGCTGGGTATTGGTGGCCGTCCATCTTTCAAGATTCCTTTGAGTATGTAAAGAGATGTGATACCTGTCAAAGACATGACAGTAGAGAGAATAGGAAATGTCCACTTATGCCTATCATGGCTATCCTTCCATTTGAGAAGTGGGGCATTGATTTTGTGGGTTCTATTACTCTGTCGTCTACTACTCAGAAGAGGTACATTATAGTAGCCACTGATTATTTCACAAAATGGTCAGAAGCACGGGCGACGAGGCAGGACAATGCAAAAGAGATTGGAAGTTTCCTTTTAGAGCAGATTATCTGCCGTTTCGGTCCCCCGAAGGAACTAGTGTCGGACCTAGAACGCATTTTTTGAACAAAGTTATCAAAAGCTTGACTGAGGCTTGGCAAATCAAGCATAATAAAATGACTCCTTATAATCCGCAAGCAAATGGGCAAGTTGAAAGTACTAATAAACAGCTTGTGGATATCTTGTCTAAAATAGTCTCTGAGAAGAAACAAGACTGGGACATGAAGTTGTATGTGGCAGTATGGGCGTATAATACAACATTCAAGGGAGCTACCGGCCATACTCCATTTAAATTGGTTTATGGGGAAGAGTGTGTGTTACCCCTCGAAATTGAGTTGCCAACCATACGGTTTGCAATTAACCACTCTTTGCGAGATGAGGAGTCCCTTTTTGAACGTTTCACGACCATAGCCCACCTGGATGAGCTGAAGTTACAGAGCTTATTACACCAGGAGGTAGCTAAACGTCGGATGAAGCAATTGCATGACCTTAAAGCCAAGAAATATACCTTTAAAAAAGGGCAATTAGTCCTCTATTATGATGCGTGTAGGGAGCTATTTCCAGGGAAGCTGGAACCTAAATGGGATGGCCCCTACAAGATTGTCAGGCTAGGGAAAAATAGGTCTACAACTCTATTAGCTAATCTACATGGAGTAGAGTTTAAAAATAAGGTTAATCTTAATAAGATTAAACCTTATTATTTCTAAGTATGCTAATATAGAGAAATGCATTGCAGCTCCACGCTAGGGATGATTTGAGAACTATAAAAGAGCTTAAAGCTAGTTGATGGGGCGGTTAATCCCTTATTTGGAGCACCTAGATCCAATGTCTACAATAGCATGTTCCACTAATATTCCATCCACATAAGCTGGAACCCTAGGGCATTCTTCTCAGCATGCTCAAACCAATCTTCCCCTACTCGTGCTATGCCCAAAGGTTCTACAATATACCCAATACGCAGGATCTTCTTAAATTCCTTGTGTACTCTTGGAGATAATTTGATCAATTGCAAGAGGTTCACATCTGGTTTAACTTCGTAAAGAGAACTTGCTAAATCAAAGTCATGATAAGTAGCCAAATCCCTCTTTTCTCGCCAAACCATCCTCTCTTTTGGTCTTTGATCCGGTTCGGTGCTTCTTTCTTAGCTCTTCCCTTCTTTCTTGGCACTTCCTTATCCTTCTTAGGGTCAACTTTTTTGTCAACCAGCATTAGCGGTCCCCCTTCCATGCTAGGATTCTGAACTTGCATCCCCTTATTCCCTTGTTTAGGGTTTCCCTCGACTGGTTTTGCATTATCTTTATCAATCTCTTTAGCCTTTTAGCCTCTTGTCACGGCTCTTAGGTTAGAGGTTTCAGCATCATTGACTCGTATAGCCTCAATAAGGTTGACTCTGTTGCCTTGTGGCAACTCTTCTATAGTTGTTTTTTCCCTCTGCAATATTTGTCTCGGTGCATCATTCTGCTGAAAGTTATTTCCTTGCACTCTATGATTCACTAGGTTCGGCTGTTTACTCCCTTGTTGGAGAGAACTAATCTTACTCCAACAGGTAGCAGCTAAATGGTTCGACTTCCCACAAATGTCACATTTCACATTTGAACAGTTTCTGGGGAAGTGTTGTCCACCGCACCACTTACAACTAAATCTAGAGGGTCCACCCTCTTCAAGGCGTCGACTCCCTATCAGATTTTGCTGCTTCTTCAAGAAATTAACGTCGACGTCTATTTGTCGATATTGTTTGGAAATCATATCGGTATAATGCTTTATCATATCCTTGACTTCGCCAAGGACATTAGATGCACTCGGCTCATAGCCTCGATCGTCAACTGGTCGTTCCATTGGCCTAACAATCTGATTTGGCATTGGCTGTTG
This sequence comes from Lygodium microphyllum, assembly GCF_053477565.2. Taxonomy (NCBI): domain Eukaryota; kingdom Viridiplantae; phylum Streptophyta; class Polypodiopsida; order Schizaeales; family Lygodiaceae; genus Lygodium; species Lygodium microphyllum. Next base: position 119,033,238 of record NC_141139.1, read on the forward strand.
ACCCACAGGAATAACATTAGAATTTGAAACTTGGCCTCCAACATTTGGTGAAGCCAACTAACTTGCTATAGGCATAGTCACACTGGGAGGAGCTGGCAGCAAAGGTACATTCTGAACCACGCTCCCCCCTACCATTACGGTTAGTTATAGGCATCCCTTAACTTCCATTCGTCAATGATGGATTGCCGCCAGGTACTAAACTTGCATTAATATTCATTCGAGAGGAGTAGGCCATTTGTAATCATGCTCCTACTCCCTATGCCCACGCAATAGCGGTGTCTATATCTGCCAAGGCCACAACTGCTCAATTGTACTTGGATATTAAAATCCAACCCATGCAAAAAGTATTGCAATTGGGCAGCCAGCGGAATGGGAATGTAAGTAACTTACGGAATACTTCCTTCAGCTTCTTGGTATAAGCTTTCACATTCTCATGAGGATCTTGGCGTGTTACATTCAAGACCTGCAACCAATATTGGCCACCTCTTTCAGGGGCATACTCTCCTCAGAAAGCTGCATAGAATTGATCAATTGTAGTTATGGTCCCAGCTCTATGCTGTAATACCATACCGTAGCCCTTCCTTTTAACGTCATATTGAAGAACATCATGAGATGTCCCTCATCCTGGATGCGATAATTGAATATCAATCTCTGAAACTCACAAATGTGAAATTCTGCATCCTCTTCTGCTAACCCATTATAAATGGGTAAGGGAACTCCTAAGGCTGGTAAATCCGGCATCCCTGCAGGAATTGCAATTGGTTTCCATGTTTTTATGTTTTCATAAAATGCTTCTTGGCCCCAAAGGTCACTACCCCACTTGGACAAAACAAGTCCACCTTTTCAAGTCTTGCCCATTTGTTGGCCATTTCCCCGTCCGGTGTCCAAATCGAGTGCTGTAAATTTCTGCGTGTCCGGCTTGACATCCTGCATTGGCCAGCAACTCCTGACAACCTGCACGGGAGTCTAAAATATTATCAAAAATCAACAAGTGTCGCTCGGGCGCCTTTAAAGCACTTGACGCTTAAAATCGTCCTAGCTGGAGCTGCTGCCTTCGACGTTGAATATTTTTCCCTTGATATTCGTAATTTTTAGCTATTTTTAAGCACTTCTCAGTATCAAAACTCCGCTCTCAAGTCTATTATCCATCCCATGATTCTTCCTTCAAAGTACTCTTGGTGTAGGGTTTTACTCACAATGCTTGGAAGGAATTTCCCACGATTTGCTTTGGTAGTTTCAAGGTTGGTTTCTCTCTTTCTAGTTATTTTAAAAATAAAATAAATAAATATATTAAAATGTATATATAAACTCTGAAAATAAAATGTAAGAAGATAATACCCAAACTCTTCATATCACAAACATAGTAGTCTAATGACAAGCAAGTCAAAAGACAATACATTCTTAGTCAATATCTTTTGAGCAAAATATGAAAATTTTGAGATCCATAACCATTACACCCAATGATAATAAAGTAGAGGCTATGTGCAATAAGGATTATAGGGTGACCCCATCATTCACAACGATCTTCAAGGCTCCCAAAGCAAGAATAAAATTTAGTGCGATAGTGTTCTAAATTGTTATTTGCACAACTTACAGCAATTTCCTAGCTAGAATATGATGTTGGCTTCTCTTTGATTAGGTCAACGGCCTCCCTCAAAGACAGTAGTTGCATAGATGGCTCTATCAAATGCTTTTCTCATCTTGATCTTCTTTCTCTGTGTTGTAGGAGTGCTTGAAATAAATTTCTTTCCAATAACTTAGAAACCTTCAAGTGGGGAAGATAATAGGTTTTTGGCCAAATTTTAGAGGTAATCGTGCAAAAATACACTAAATATTTCCAAGGTTTAGAGATCTTTCTCACCTTCAAAATTTATTTTTACATGTAAATTTCAAAATTTGAAGGTGCGATTACACTAGGCCTAGTTTTTCTTCGAGCACTATTTAAATAGTTGTAGTCTGTCGCTTTTATGATGATGTCAACCTCGCAAGCACACGAACCTTCCTTCTCAACAGAAGGTCGACTGCAAAACACCTTATTTTGATGATCCAAAAGCCACCTGTATAGCAGCTGCCCAGCCAAAACTTGTTTCGGAATCCCCAGAGTAGGCCGAGGATCTCAGCAGCACAAATAGCCCCCTCTAGACCCCCACAATATCAATGTGCTTGGCAGTTGATGATGCTGAATATTTCCCAGTGTCGTCAACTACAATCTACCTTCTTCATGGCCTCTTCCCCTTCACAACGGCTCACGCTATATATCAAGCCCTATCACCATGTTGGCGATGGGGTGTGATGTGGCAATTTGACTATTGTGTCGGGAAAGGTCCTTTGGGAAAGTAGACGGGAAAGGTCCTTCAGGGAGGATTGCACAGTCGATTGTAGGGGGGGCGGGTGGAATAACTGACGCATTGTAGGTCCCATTGTTAGCAATGATTGGGAATCGAATGCACCACCATCTACAGGCTTTATGGGAGGGGTGTATTTCGTATGCTTCTCTCTCTCTCTCTCTCTCTCTCTCTCTCTCTCTCTCTCTCTCCACTTCATCCTCTTCCCTGTGCTTCCACTCCTATCAAGTTCGCACAAGTCTCCTTAGCGTGTTTGAAGTGAGGTGCTGCCAACAAGCTAACGCAAGCATGATCATCACTGCTGCGATGTCACGGCCTGTTGGAGTTGCAGGAGGACAAAAGAGACGGTAGTTCCATGATCCATCTATCCGAACCCAGAAGCCTCCATATTTGCTCTGCAATAGCTCCTTCCCGATCCAGAAATCCCGGTTTCTAGAGATTTGAATGCCCCCGTTAAATCATCCGCCGAGCAGCCGCCAAAGTTCCCTAGAAGACTTCCCTTCTCTTCTTCAGCACCTTTTTTTTCTCCCCCTTCACGTGCCATCAGAAAAATGCGTTTTAAAGGCCTTTTCAAATAAGCCCATCATGCACCTTTTCATATACATTGAAGCATACTAGGTGTGTCACACTCAAACGCATATAAACATCCATTCACAAGTATTTATAATCACAAGCACATATATATGCAACAACATGCTCATGAACACACACATACACACATGAATAAGTACTTGCATACATGCAAACATGCATACACAATAATATAACGAAGCACACAATCACATAGTCATGCACTGTAACACACATGCATGAAGTCACATGTAATAGGCCTCATCAGCTACACATGTGTACTTATATATAATACATAAGTAAAAAAGGCCATTGAACTAAATATAATCACATACATATACAAGGACAAATACACTCTCCTTCTTCTCACATCATTCATTGATATAAAGAAGCTAACACTCACGCTAGACGCTTCACCATGCTCTCTACGTCATGTTGTTTGAAATAAAGCCTAGATCTCACACTAATACCCATTGCTAGGGCTCTTCCCGAACCTTGGTGCATCCTTAAAAAGAGATGTTATGCCATTAATGAACAATGTGCCTAAGCATTCGATGTTGGTGAGAAACACTGCATTGAAGATTATGCCATGCAAGCCAAACACCCAATGCTTACATAAGCAGAATGAATGCATTGGAGAAGATGTGCCTACATCTTGACTCAATGCCTAATGCATGTGCACATCAAAGGTTCCTTATTATTTTTAAGGTCCTTTTACATTCATAACCTCACCTCTCACAAATGATGATGGAACTCCTCTCCACCCCTCCACTCACAATATCTTTGGTAATATATAAGGATAATAAAAACTACAACTTTCAACTAGCGTAGACCCTTCATAGTCATGAAATCACCAACCCACCTTAGTCTTTATCTCCTAAGCCTATAGATTGTATGATCACCCCAATGTGTGTTGTCAAAAGGTCTGTGCACAAAAAAGGGTACTTACCTCATCCATGTGCATCTAGATTTACTAGATATAGCTCCAATGGGCTTCATACCATGCTCTACATCAAGAAGGTGCAATTAACTATATCCTCCCCCTAGCATGGAAATAGTTGAAGAAGTAGGGGTATTTGAAGCCCTCATGTAGTACCAAGAGCAAGTATAGTGTAGTACTCATGTCCCTTCATTTGATGATGTGCAAGTATTAGGGCTTGTAAAACTTTACCTCATCTCATGTTTGCTTAGTCTTTCACTCAAGTTCTTCTCAACCAGTATACAACTAATCTTGGCAAACCAGGTTATATGCATTATGAAATATCAAAATACAAAAAAGGTTCAAGCTCCTAGTCTAATGAAAGCTTAAGTTTTATTTGAATACCAAACCACAATAGCAACAACCACTCATGCAAATAAAGCTGTGAAACACAATAACAATCTACTTTTAAAGTTTTGCGAAAGCACATAGTTTCCAAATTTCAGCCTTAGTGGCATCCATACATTTTCTAAGAGATTTCTCAATCCATAAGCCATATGTGGTAGCATCGGTAACTACAAATGCATCTCTTAGTGCCATTTCATCAAAACAAACTTTTGCATTCTGCCTTTGCCAAAGTTTAGCCCAAGAGACAAACATGTTTCTTTTGCATGGATCTTACCATCCTTCCAAAAGATTAAATCTTTGTATAATGCATCATGTAGAAATCACAAATCCCACCTCTTATGCTAAGGGCTGTCACACCATATGCATCTATGTACAAAACTCTCTCTAGTAGATCTTGAGACTGCTACCCTCCCTCTTTCTTCATCTTGCTATCCAATTTTCTAACCTTTAGCTACAGGCTCAAGGAAGTCACTATATGTATATCGTCTACATCACATGCATTCAAGGCCTGCTTATAAATATCCTTATCCGTGATTTTTTCTTGAATAAAACATAACCCTTTTCTATTCAATTTGTAAATAATCCATTTATATTGCACCCTTCTATATGTAAAAAATAATATTTTAAAAATACCTTATTTTGAACCCACGTGATGCACGCATATATTCATGAGTAACTTCTCCAAGGTTATAGGTCATGTATTCCCTTCAGTATCTCATCCAAAGTATCTTATTTCATTGTTGGAACACTAGATGTAGCCATAGGCATAGATGTTTCACTATAAATTCTTTGCGAGAACTGGCAAGCATAGCACCGACATGCAATCTTTCTTTCGTTCCTTCCCTCTTAATAATCCTATTAAAAGCATCAATTACATGCTATCAACTTGTTAGCATCCCTATTTGTGTTGTATCATCTTCTAAATGATTCATGCATATTATTGAACCCCAAAAATTTTAATTTTTGATGCATATGATAAAAAATGAAATAATAGATTATACCCATTAGCAATAATCTTGTAATTTGTCACAAATCTTACTGAAATCCACTTAAATAACTCATCTCTTATTTCAATATACATGAAAAAATATGTCCATATGATACTGAAATTGGATGGGACTTTACCACAATTATAAGATAGTAGAGTAAAAGTTTTGGAACAACACTATAAGGGAATGGGCAAATAGCGACGGGCCATTTGTGATGGACAACGTGGCATCACTATTTGTGTCACTCTTTGCGTCACTAATAGTGTCATCGACACCGTTCTCAGAAAAAAAAAGCGCAAAAAACACGAGCATGGCATTTGCCGCAAATAGTTTCAAGAGAGAGTAAGAGAGATCATGGCTTTAGGAGGGAGAGGAACAGGAAGAGGGAAAGAGAGAGAAGGAGAGCTTCTCACCACCACCGCCACCACCACCGTCGCCATACATGAAGAAGAGGAAGAAGTGCACAAGGGTGAAAGAAGGGACGTCACGAAGAGGAGATGAAAAAGCCATCCTTTGGCCTTTGCGATAGGTACATGCCTATTCTTGCTTTGTTTTGTGTTTTCTTCTTTTCTTTTGTATGTTATTTTTGAGGATGAGATGCATTAAGAGAGAAAGAGAGGAAAGGAGAGAGCGAGAAGAAGAAAGGAAAAGAGAGAGAGATAACAAAGAAATAGAGAAAGAGAGGGAGAGAAAGTGAGGGAGAGAGGAGAATGAGTGAGAGGAACAATGAGGGGGCAAAGAGAAACAAAGAGAGAGGCAAAAAAGAAAGAGAAAGAGAGAAAGAAAGAGACGGGGGAGAGAAAAAAAAACAAAGAGTGAAGGGAGAGGTGGAGAAAAGGGTAAAGTAAAGAGAGAAAGGAGAGTGAAAAAAAAAGAGAGAGCTAGAAAGAGAAGCGGAGAAAAAGCGACAAAAAGAGGGAAAAAAATAGAGATAGAGAAAACAACAAATAGAGAGCGAGAGAATGAGAGAGAAAAATGAAAACAATGAGAGAATTAGAGAGAACGGAATGATAGAAAAATAAAGGCAGTGGGAGAAGAGAGGCACGAACAAGGGTGGAGAGAGAGAGTCTTTCAATGTCTTATTTTATAATTTTTTTATTTTATATATTTGATTTTGATTTTAATGAGATGCGTCGAGTGCGAATGAAAAGGAAACGAGAGAAAGACATAGAGAAAAGAAAGAAGGGAAAGGAAAAGAGAGAAGAAGTGAGAGTGGGAGGGAAGATGGAGGAGAGAAAGAAACATTTATAGAAAGAGTGGGGGAGAGAGAAACAAAGAAGGATGAAGGGAGGCAAATAAAAAAAGAGAAAGAGAAATAAAATGTGAAAGGTAGGAAGAGAAATAAATGAGGAAGGGAGGTAAATAAAAAAAAGGGAAGAGAGAGAGAAAGAGAGACAGGGAGAGAAATAAAAAAGGGTATACATAAAGGCATAGGGACATTGAGAGAAAAAGAACATATAAAGAGATATGGAGGGAGGCAAACAAATAAAGGGAAAGCAAGAGAAAGAGGAATAGAGATTAAAACAAAGGAAAATCATAATTGAGGGGGAATAAAAACCTGTTGTTTATCATAATGTAGACCAAATGGAAAACGATGATGGTCGTAATATCCAAGATCGCGAGGTGTATCTTAATCAACGTGTCCCGTGTCCTTACTCTCAATGCAAGTTACTTTTCTCTTTTCCACATGTTGTCCATTGATTAGTAGCATCTTGCATAGATAAACCAACACTTACATCATGCTCATATTCAACCCAAATACCCAACAAACTAGTTTCCTCTTCAAATTGTAGCGATGCACTAGTGGTATCACCAAGAAATTGGCCCTTCCTCTTAGTTATGTCAATGATTTTGCCATGAAATTTTCTCTTGGCGATGATAAGCACCTCTCCCAAGGTGAATTCCACCCAACTATTTAAGATCCGTTCTTCAAGAGCCTTCTTAAGATTCATGGATGTCTAGATATCAGACTATAGCTTATATCCTAGCCGCTTGCCCTTCTTTTTTCCCTCTTGTTTACTATCCTGTTTTTGCTCCACCAACCTCTTCCATAACATGCTTGAGAGGTGGTTGATTTGTAGTTTTAGGCTGATTCACACTTCTTCTTGTCCCTCTCTTAGATATCCTTGCATTATCTTCATCTCTCTTTCGTTTCTCTTCCACAAGTACATTTGTGTTTTACACCTTTGCTAAGTATATATACACTGAATATGCATCTATCGGTGATTCCTAGCCACTTATGTCACAAATGTCTTGCCCTGCATGAGACATTTCACTATCAATAACTTTTGTCTTTTGAGATACATGAAAAGCATGTGTCCATATTGCAACCTTCAGACCAGAAGCATGTACAGCCGAATAAGCATTTCGAATAGCGAAGTCTTCCAACAACTTTTGCATATCTCCCCTTACAAAATTCAAAGCAAGAGGCAATCCCGTTTCTTGTGCATGGACCTTGCTATCTTTCCAAAAGATGAGCTTTCATACCAAGGCCTCTTGATAAGCAGCACAATCCTTCCTTTCATGTTGCAAAGTATCACACCACATACATCTTTTTTCTCATTTAGGGATTGCTGCCTATCCCCTTTTTTCTTGTCCTTTCTCATCCAATTTGGCAACCTTCAACTAAAGATCCTGCATGCCTTTGACCAATTCATCTAATACATCTTTTCTAAAAGTTGGAACAACAGGTGCAGCTATAGGGTTAGCCACATAAGTGGGTGGATTATTAGATACATCAATTGTTTTGCCTGTAATAGTGGGAAAGCTAGATACATGCAATCTTTCTCTTCTTCTATGCTTTTTTACTAGTGCAATAACAACTTTCTTAACATGCATCCACTCAGTTTTAAGCCTTGTCTCTATAGTTTGATCCTCTAACAAATCATCAAGATTCTCTTGAAGCTTAGGATCTGGTGCTTGTAGAAACAATTCAATTTTTTGACTTACAAGAGCTTACTATTATACAAGATCTAACTGCTCAAACCGACTTTCAAATTATCTTATTAACTCTGTAGCCACAAGACTCTTATTGGGTTATAGAACCCACTCTTGGAAAGTCTTGCAAGTAATCAAATTGGTATCTTGAATGTAAAATTCTTCCCTGAGAGTGTCTTCTTGAAAGCTACCTAGTGAGCATCTTGCATGTACAATTCAATAACTTGGGCTTTTAATTCATGTATAGTGTCTCGTACAAAATACTAGCTCCATGCAAGTAGAGCCACCACAAAGAACTCTATCTTTTGAGCATAGGCATTCAAATATGTAGATACATTCCTACCATTAAACAACTTCATCTCATGCTCAACTGCTTGCAAAGCATTCATCACAATAGTTTTTGTTTGAGCAGAAGCTTGTATCACCTATTGTTATTATACATGCATAAGCATGTTCATATTTTGCACTAAGTGCTGAAAAACATCACTCGAAATTGTGCTTAAAGGTTCTCCCATCCTGTCTTTCCTTTTGATGACCTTTTATGTTGGATTCACCAATGTTAGAGGGGTTGTAGTCAAAAGATCCTATCCACTAGGGATCAGAGAGAGAAGGAAGTAGAGAACAGGAGATAGAAGAGAAGAAAAAGAATAGACAAGAGGTACATGAGATAAAGACAAAGCTCAATTATTCAAAGCATTATGTATTGATAGAACCTAAGAAGATGAATCGAATCCTTGTCTAGGACTACTCGGGAGCAATCTCCAAGCATTAGATTTCATGGAGCTCTTTGGTAGACCAAAAAAGTGCACCAAATATTAATTTCTTCTCTACTGCTCTGAATGCAGATTGGATGGTTTTGTTGGCTACTATGAAAGGGGGCTAAAATCTTAGGATAGTTGTTCAGAATTCTCCCAAATCGTTCCTTCTTCTTCTCCCAGTTCAAAGTGTTGTTTGCTGCCAGTGAAGTGCGATCGCATGCACCACGTGAATTTGAAAGCCCTTCTTTTTGCACAAGATCTTCCAAACTGGCTCAAAAGCTACTTGCTTTTTTACATGTCATGCTATTCTAGAAGTTTTCTATTGCTTTTTAGGATATTTACATGCAATAATATCCAAAATATCAAAAATAGGCTAAACTTGTCTAAAAATTTTGTATTTTTGAACCATCCATACAATGGATAGTGACACTAATGACTAATATGGAATTGATTTTCTAGATTAATAAGAAAGCCAGATGCAAATGCACTCTAGAGTTTTTCACACAGTGTTCACGTAGCGGCACGATACCAGACTAATTAAGCTACCCCTCAGACCACACATCTAGAATGCCATAGAGACCAGAATGAACCAACTAGAGTGGCTGTCACCACTTGCACGAAAGGATCAGAAAAAGTGTGTGCTGCACTTTTGTATTTTTTTCATTGAATTCACACATTGCATCAATTAAACATTTGACATGCACAAAAAAAGCTAAAAGCTTTATTTCACATAATGCACCTTGAGAAGCACACCACTAGCATTTGAGTGCTCATAACGTTGAGGATTTTTTTGAATGAAAAGGAATTCATTCAAGATAATATAACTTAAACAAACCCACTAGTAGGAGGAGACCCCTAGACATCGAAAAGTGTCCAAGGACACCAATCACCCAATAAATACTAAGAGACTTGAATCATCGAGTAGCTTAGGAAGAAGCAACAATGATATGTACAATTAGGGACATAGCTCCAGCTTGATCAATCTAATTGACACTCTAGTTGCTCAAGAAATTGGCAACATGTCAAGATCTGGCACCAACCTTGAAAACGATGAGCTTAACTTGGGAGAATTTCTAGTCGACATCCAACAAATGATAACTTGGTATGACCTATAAACTAAAATGGAGCATCATGGTAGACTAGCCGAGGACATCATAGCCAATCTCAAGGAAAAGTAAAAGTTGGCAAGGAAAGCATTAATGCAGGGTATAGCTATCTACAACCAAGAGTAAGTAAGGCAAGACATAGAAATGTGTGAAGTCCAATACATCTTAGTGCTTGTCGATCGAAATAGAACAAGACCAAGATGTTGAGAAGGAGAGAGAACTAGAGGCTGATCTTACGCTGAAGCAAGTTGCCCACGAAGTGACTCTTGGACAACATAGGTATAGAGCAGAGCGGAGTAGCCTTGGCAACTTTGTTGCTAGTAGGACTAGGAATCATCCCAAATTCTAAGAATGAGACTAAGATACATGTGGTTGCTAAGTGAATCAACAAGTATCAGCTCGATAATGACATAGCTTTGTGGAGTAGTTTGAGCAAGTATACGAGATGAACGGCCTCATAGACCTTGCTCAACATGCACAACCTTTCAGACTTTGTGTTAACCCCGAGTCAAGATGGCGGAAAATGAAAGAAAAAGCAAAAAAAGCACAGAAAAAGAGCAAAGACATGCAGGCGACAACTAAAGCTAAGCCGGGACAAAAAGCACAATTTTAAATGAAAGGCACCTCAAAAACTTGGAAAACTCTTGTAAAAGAGCATCAGGATCCCTCCTGTGCCAATTGTAAAATATTAGACGGGTGTAGGCTAAAGGCATAATGCTAGAAGAGTAAAATGAAAAAAGGACCTTGCCACAATGGCCGGTCATGTAAAAAAGGGGATGGTGCCCATGGGATTTTAGGGCTTGTATATAAAGTTCAAAAAAATGAATGGAAGCTCATTCTTTGGTGTGTGGCTAACAAGAGCTCTTATCTTCTTCTCTTCTTCTCTTCCTTCTTGCTTGTGTGTGCTCTTGAGAGAGGGAGTGTGAGAGTGTGAGGGAATGAGTGTGTGGGAGTGAGGGATCAAGAGGGTGAAGCTCTTCACCATCTCCTCTTCTCTTCTTCTCTTCTCTTCTCTTCTCTTTTCTTGCACACGCGGCTACGGAGGATGGAGCTTGGCGATGGAAGAGGCTTGAGGATACTTGAGCTTGCATCAAGAATCTTGGAGCTACCAAGGTGTGTGAGGGAGGAGGCTACTCACATCGACATCAAGGTAAGCTCACTACACTCGTAGGACCGACGGCGCGTCAGCTAGGTGAGAGATAGCCATTAGAGCTCGCTTGAAACGCTTGAAGCGATAAGTGGTCTGTGGGTCTTGGCGGCTGAGCGTGAGCTCCCTCTACATTTTGGTTCCATTGCCGGGACCAATGGATTCAAGCTTGAGCACTTGTGCACCTCATATCGAGCATCCAAGTAGGGGATTCATCCCCGAAACGGAGCTTGAGATAGGTAGGAAGTTTGGGTGTTTTTGACCTTCAAAGACAAGTAAGTATTTTGGGACATTTTGTGTGCTTGATGATTGGAAAACATGGAGAAATTATTTCAGTTTTTTGCTTTCGATTCTTGTTGCGTTTAGAGTAGGCTAACATTAGGAAATTGCACCTGAGAGGCATAGGGTTTGCTACTGTAAAACAGGGAGAAAATCGGGGAAAACAAGTAGAAAATGGAGGAAATGCTCATTTGAATGTGTAGGAATCGCAAGGAGAGTGATCGGTAACATCCGGGAAATGTCCAGCAGGGGTATAAGTTCTTGGAGGGCAAGGAAATCCTCATTTGCAACTAGTTTAGAGTGAGAGAGAGAGAGAGAGAGAGAGAGAGAGAGCTTGGGTGACCCATTTCGATCGATCAGTGCGAGGACTTACGTTGCTATCGGTGATCCCTAGGTATATAGATCTCTTCTCCATCACTCCAGCATCATTCCTATTGAATCTTTAGCTTGTAATAATCAATACCTTAAGATTTTTGACGATTTCATGCTCGAAAGTGCATTCAGGTCGGCGGGATCGGGCATCCGATGAGAATCGAATGCTCAGACAACCGTCCGATTGGACCATCCTGACCAACACGTCCGATTTTGGAAATCGGACCATAGGAAATTAGACCATAGGAAATCGGACCACATGTCCAATCGGACGCCTCGTTCGATCGAGGCAATTGGACCCACCCCTGTTCGATTCGTAGAATCGGACCCACGGATTAGGACACGTCAGCAAATCAGACCATCCACCTAGTCCGATCGGACCACTTGTCTGATTTTCAAAAATCGGACACTTGACCCCTGTCCGATTTTGAGAATTGGATAGCTCAAAATCGGACCCACCTGGTCCGATTTTGAGAGTCCGATCATTGGTAAATCGGATGTCCGATTCTCAGAATCGGACACACCCTTAGGCAGAAAAAAGAAAACATAAAAAATTGACCCCTTCGACCAACTGGAAGCACAACCCGCTCTAGGACAACATAGCGAACGCCTTGTAGGTAGTTCTCGATGTAGGAGTCACGACCAAGGGATAGGGGGACAATGCTGGAGCACTCCCCAGCGACTTGACGTGTTGAGAATGGAAATCCAATCATAGGACCTATGATCGACCCCCGAGTGAACAACAAGAAGCAATGCAGACCCTATAATCCGCTAGAATGGCTAGGACTTGAGCGACGAAGCTTATCAGGCCCGAGATGAGACAAGAGGGCGTAAGGCATATAGAGATTTTTTGCCGCACTCACATTGAATGCCGCACTTGAAGTACACATAAGAAAGCTGAAAGCCTGATTGACCACAAGTGCACGAGAAATGACACACACTGAGTAATCATAAATTGAGGATTGTATTCAATAAGTCAAGGAACTCACTCAGATAAAACCACTCAAGGAACCCACCAACAGGAGAGAACCAAGACATAGACAAACCATCAAAGCGCAAAGTAGGACTAAGCAAGGAGTGCCAACGACGTGGATATGTCAAGTCTATTCAACCTGATCGACAGCTTAGTGGATCGTGAGAACTCGACCATGGCAGAAGAGAGCTCAAACCATCGGTCTAATGAGGAGCTCGATTTGAACGTATTCCCAGATGCTATTCAGCGCAACTGGTGAGCAGTTATGATGCGCATGCCTGGTACGAGCACCGCGACAGGACAACATACGTTATCATCGTAGATCTAGAAGAGGAAAGAAAGCTAGTCCGCAAAGCATTGCAAAGCATGGCCGAGTACAATAGGGATCAGCAAGCTAGGAGCAAAGGCAAAGCATGGAGTTGCATGAGGTGCAGCGAGTGCTAAACTTAGCTGGCCGTGGACCATGAGAGAGCACTAGAGGGAGACTTGACATTGAGCGAGCTTCTCATGAAGCAGCTGCTCGATAATATAGTAGCAGAGCAGAGTGCCACCGCACTAGCGACGTCACTGCTCGCAAGATTAGGGGCAAGCCAAGGCTCAAAGAGCCAGGCCAAAATACCGATTGTTGCCAAGCAACTCGATAAGTACCAACCTCATGATGACCCATATAGCTTTGTTGAGCAGTTTGAGCAAGTCTTTGAAGCCAACAGCCTCAACGACCAAACTCAAAACTCGTAAGTGTTTGGGCTTTGCCTAGGCGACAAGGGTAGGACGTGGTATACGAGCCTAGATGCTGCAGAGCGTGCCAATTTCAATAGCCTCAAGAATCTCTTCATTAAGAGATTTGCTGAGCCCGAATACTCCAATAATCTACTAGTACGCTTGATGAATGTCAAGCAGAAAGAGAAGGAGGACATGCGCGACTACGTAACCCATGTGTGGAGCCTCTTCAAGAGAATCCCTATGGGCGAGTAACCGACTGAAAGAGGAGTTTCGACTGTGTTCATCAGCGGCATTCGGGATGAGGAGTTATATAAGGCTTTGGCAGGAAATTTGAGCTTGCAGCGAGACGCGATAGCTAGAGTGTTTAAGGAAGCTATCAAAGTCGATGATCAGTTGAAGGAGCGGAACTCCAGGAGCTCGAATCTAGAGAAGACCAACTCGCGAAGCTCAAAGAGAGCATTAGCCTCTAGTGAGCGATCAATCCCATCATCCCAAGATAAGGGGAAAGACATTGAGACAAACCAAGGCTTGGCTGATATCAAGATGGAATTAGCCAAGTTGCAAGACATGTTGAGATGACCAACGCGCCCACATGTCCAATGCGTGTACTGTGGCGGAAACCACTTGTTGGCTGAGTGTCAAGGCCCTAGGTCAAGACCTTGTGCTAACTACGGTAGGTTTGGCCATGATGTCGTGCATTGTAAACTACCAAGAAGACTTTCGTACTGGCAACCCTACGGCCAGCCTTACCTAGCGAACAGGCCACAGTCATTCTTCGGAAGGGGAGCCCCATTGGCTCTTCCCGCACGTAACGATATGAAACCATCCGTCCCTAGAATGGATATAAACCCTACAGGCATTCCTAGACCGCCTGGTCCTTACGTGACCCATCCACCGAGCGATGCTCCAATCCACTACATGGAAGAGCCAAGTGAGGAAGAAACCTATATATACCCTTACGTCTCGAACGGCGACGAGAGCAACGCGGTCCTCATGGATTATCGACCCGTGCCGGTGATGGCGTTAGGAAGGGGATGAGGTAGAGGCCTAGGGGAGCAGACGCAAGATCCAGTCACCTATTGGACTTGTGGTCACCCTAGTCATGTCTCATCACGCTACGCTGAAAGAGAGCAGCAAAACAGAGACAAGGCTGACCAAAGGTGCGTAGAGTGTGGAATCACCCATCTCTTTGTAGATTGCCCAAAATGAAAGCCATCTTCTAGCTCAGCCAATGTACCATCTGTCCCATTGGGGCTGTTTGGTGTCGAAAACCTTGATGGGAAGGCCACACCTATCCCGTTGCGGGTCATGACCGGAGCCCAAATGAAGCAAGCCGGCATCTCTCTGCTAGGACCTAGCAATCTTGACGCAGCCTCGATAGGAAAGAAAAGTCGTAGGCGGAAAAAGAAGAGATCGGAAGCTAAAGTCGCACTAAAAACCGAGAGTGCTATAACTCTGCCTTCTAGAAGGTCTTTGATGCAGAGGCAAAGACTTCAACCCCTAAGACGGCCGAAAAGGGAAGCGCTAAGGTAGGGGAATACCCGCATCCAAAGCGACAGTTAGAGGCCATAGAAAAAGTGAAGAAATGGGTAAAGGAGGCTCAAGAGCATCTCAAGGACGCTGACGCTGAGCCCATCATAGAGGACGAGATCGATAATCTCTCCAGTGTGAGCATGCCAATATCACCTCCTCAACCAAGGTTGAGAGGTGCAGTTGCACCACAAGCAGTGCCGCTAAGACCAAGCCTTGACACTACAGGGCCATAGATCAGTCACGGCCATTGGCCAGGAAAATCCAGGTTAGGGGAGAGACGAGTACGATCTCTTGACCATGCTAATGACCACCCTTGTAACACTTTTCCTAGGAGATCTGCTTAGGCAACATCCTAACCTATGGCAAGATCTTAAGCAGTGGGTTGAAGGGTCATGAGAGCAGGTCACGACAGACCCTCAAGACAATGACGCAGAAACGCAAATACCGAGCTTGATACTGCACTCTATGCTTAAATCCTTGCACGTCAATGCCTTTTAGGAAGGTTCCGAGATGCACGCGGTCTTGCGGGTTTTAGCCCTAGGTGACACAACAAGAAAGGGAATCGTAGACACGGGAGCTGGGGTTAGTATGCTTAGCCATGCAGTGCTTCAGACTTGGGAAAACTCGCTTGTCGAAACTGCTAGGTTTAATATCATGTTAGCAAACGGTATGAGAATGAAGCCATTCGGGGTACTTAAGAATTGGCTAGTGAAGATCGCAGGTGTCCAATTCTCTGTTGACTTTATAGTCATGAAGGGAGTGGACTACGATATCCTATTAGGCCGACCCTGGATGCGCAACGCTAGAGTCATCGAAGATTGGGGTAACGGCTTGATCTTCCTTGGCAATAGAACGGATGCCGTAAGGATAGAGATGGACACTTGGAAGACCTCACCAATCAACCTAGATGCCATCTCTGCTATGCTCAAGGGTAACACTCATGTCAAGATTTCTTATGGGCCCTTGACCAAGTATATCCCATGCCCAGAGGATGAGCAGGATTGGATGCACATTCTCGCTACAATCGACCTACCATTCTCAGATCATGAGGCATATGAGCAAGCCATCAAAACGATCGGCAAGTCTAATGAAGCACTCTCTATACCAGTCTGCATGATGGCAGGAAGCCTTCGTGGAAAGCCTAAGCTTGTCACCTTCCAAGTACCATCCAACAAAAGGGAACTCCAGGGGATACTCGAATACCTAACAAACAAGCTAGCTGGCAATCCAGCTACAAACTTCAAACCACTCCAGGATCTCTTAGAGAAATCCAAGTGGCAATGGACCAGGGTGCATGATTAGAACCTCATGTATAATTAGGCCCTAGTTCTTGACCAACGACACGAGACATACCAAATCCTAGCAGACGACGAGCAGTCGGATGACAAAGATTCTAGCGACGAATACGAAGACTGCCAATCCTTCAGTGAAGATGAGAGCGAGGGTGAAGTAGATACCGTAGAATACGACACTGAAGGACAAGAAATTGAGCAGATACGAGTAGACTCCAAGCCGCAGAAAAGGCAGACCTTTAGGGTAGAGTGAGGAGTCATGCACATGGAATGTGATCGCGCTTGGTTGGAACACATAGGAGCCATAGACCTTGAGCAAGCATGCCTAGCCCAGCCAAGAACGACATCAGTACTTAGGACTGAATCACCATCTGAATTGCAGCCACCAGGGGAGACTACCTCTTCTAGTGAAGACGGAGGGTTTGCCTCTAAATCAGAAGTTAGTTGGGATAGTGATCCAGAGATCTCTAGGCCGCCCACGACCAGACATACCAAGGGGGACCTACCCGTCCACCTGAGGCGTAGACGGTTAAGGCAGTAAAAGGCAAAGCAACCCAAGGATACATGAATAGAAGAACATTCAAAGCCCCAAGACCTCCCTAAACGCTTCACAAAATTCAAAAAAGGGGATAGGATAGTAGTTCTGTTAGGTGCCAAACGTCAAGGGCAGACGAGCGAACCAATCAAGGGACCAGCCAAAGTCAAGGAGGTAGACTTAGCCCAGGAAGGGGAAACACCCCGACCAGTATTCATTGCCGATAACTTGACTGATGAAGAAGAAATGAGTCTTGTCGCTCTCTTGCGAGAGTATATAGACGTGTTTACCTGGTCCTTAGAGGAGCTTAAGGGGGTAGATCCAAGTGTCATGATTCACAACATACCCATGACGCCAGACGCAACGTCGGTCAAGCAGCGACCGTACCCTATGAATCCAAAACACGCTCATGCTGTCAAAGAGGAAATTGACAAGCTGATGAGAGCTAGATTAATTTACGAAATTGAGCACACATACTGGGTATTTCCCATAGTCATTGTGATGAAGAAGAATGGAAAAATTTGAGTGTGCATCAATTACAAGAAGGTGAACGGTGCTATGAAGAGGGACAACTATCCATTTCCGTACACTTAGACAAACTCCGCGTAGTCTTTGAGCGGTGTCGCTTGTATCATCTCTCCTTGAACCCCTTAAAGTGCCAGTTTTGGGTTAAGTACGGATATATCTTAGGGCACGGCTTTGTGCGACAATGAGCTTGTCCGGAAGGTAGCATGGCGGAAGGTTGGTTGGTGTCAAAGGCGTTAGTGCATATCTCACAATGGCTACCAACGGTGGAACCAGACAATGAAATGCTATGGTGTCAGAGGCGTTAGTGCATATCTCACAATGGCTACCAACTGTGGAACCAGACAATGAAACGGTAGATAAGATATGCATTTTAAGAGGGATTTTTCAAAAATGATTTTATTAATGTGCTTTGTATAGTTTAAATTGATTATTCTAACATTATTTTTTATCTGTGCAGATATCGACATTTTCAGGATGAGTCGAGGGATGAGCGATGAGGAGTTTCAGGAGATGATGGCACGTATGTCTCCAGATCAGCTCGCGAGATTCAGAGAGATAGCAGATCAGGAGCTGTCTCGTTCTTCGTCAGGGCGCTCTGCTAGATCAGCTTCAGCGCGATCAGATGCTTCAGCTTCGAGCAGACGATCTCGACGCTCGCGACTTGGGCCAGAGGGAGGGACTGCGACTGCAGGAGGATCAGGGGGGTGCTGCTGTGGAGACATGGATGAGGTGTCTCCGTCTCGTCGTTCAGCTGGAGCTCGGTCACCTCTAGGATTTGTCACACCTATGGGGACGTCCACTCCAGTTACTCCGGCTTTTGCGCATCCGTCGGCAGATGTCATGCCTTTTGGTGGCACTCCTTTTGGTGGCACACCCTCTGGTGGCACCCCTTTGAGTGGCACTCCGGGAGAGGGTACCCCCGTCAGTACACCGGATGTTCAGGGGTCTCTTGGATATGCCCAAGAGCGTGGACGGAGATGGGCCTCATATGGTTACAGTTCTACCTAAAAGATGAAAAAGCTTAACATGACTTGAGAACCTTAGTAATTGACAACTTAATATTTAATAAAGCAACAGTGAAGTAGTAGTAGTAGTGATCACAGTGTTGGTGGTTTCCTGTTTCTTGTCGATAAGAGTCATATATATATATATATATATATATATATATATATACTTGTTAGGGACATGCTCGTTCCTTAATAGTTTGTTGACTACGAGGCGATTATGTTTTCATGATAGCGATACCCATTTATCTTGCTTGGACGACCTGGATCACAATTGCGTGACATGCTACAACCATCTGATTCGACATTAGCTGAGATACTCATGAGGCCTTCTTTTCTTGTATATTTATGATATCTCTTTGAGCCTACTGCTTGCGGCCATGCTTTAGGTCGCAAGCACTCAAAACTTCCCTTGTAAATGCTTTGATATATAATGAATACATGGACTTTTACTTTCAATTCTCGTGCCCGTAAGATACATTGTCTTTTTCCCAAATACACAATCTGATGTATGGTGTCTGGTTTTTTTTTTCCAGTTCTGTTTTGCGCGTTTATCAGCGTGTCTAAATTGCAGATAATTCGCGTTTATTCGAACGTCTATAATGCAGACTACACGCGCTTATACACACGCTTCATAATTCAAATTTTTTAAAAAATATTTTTTTTTAAAAATGACATTTTTTGTTTTCTGTTCGCGTCTATCAGTGCTTGTAAAAGCGCGTCTACCAGCGTGTCTATATGCGCGTGTATATGTGCGTCTATTGCGCGTCTATTTGTGCGTGTAAATTCGTTGATACATGCGATTATAGACGCCGAATAATAGGTGTGCAAATAGACGGGCGGATAGACGCGTCCGTAAGTTTTTCTCTGTATTCAAAAATCACGTCTAAATGTGCGTCTATGAGGCCTTTTTGTTGTAGTGGTAGGAGCTCCTGGTTGTGTTGTCCTTAGTTAGGTAGGTAGTTCAGACCACCACTTAGAGTGACCTCTTTGATAGTTCTTTTTAGTCTGGCCGTGTTGGAGCAGTCGGTTAGTGACTAGCTTTGGACCTTCTATTAGATTATGCTAGGCCTACTCCTTGTGGATGTCATGCCTTGGTTTTGTCAGGGGGTAGGGAGAGCATTGTGCTGTGTTCTAATATGTATCTATTTTGTATCAGCTTGATGCTTCCTTTGGTTGTTTTGTGCAGATCTATTGTGGGATTCGATAGGCTGAGTCATCCTATCCCGTGGTCGCCAATGAGAGCGGAGTTTTGAGCCCAGGATATGCCTAAAATTTGCCAAAAAATCTGGAATTTAGGGGAAAAATATTTAACACTGAAGGCGGCGGCTCCAGCTAGGACGATTTTAAGCACCAAGTGAAATACGACTTTTAAAAGGCGCCCGAGCGACACTTGTGGATTTTTGATAATTTTTCAGATTTCCGTGCAGGTTATCAGGAGTTGCAACCAATGTGGGATGTCAAACCGGATGCCTAGAAATTTACAACACTCAAATCGGAGCCCGGACGGAAAAGGAGCCAAGAAACCAGTCAAGATACGAAGAGGTGGACAAACTTTAGGCCAAATGGGCATGATCTTTGGGGAGTTGGGGCATTTTATGCCAGAGATGAAACTTAGTACAAATTGTGGAGAGAGAAAGAAAAAACGTGAGGAAGAGGACGTCATATTTGCACCATATGGAGATGGATCATGATTCCAACTTGCAAGTAACCCACCCAATCAACATTACTCCCGATCTTCCCTCTCTCTGCTGATCATATCGCTTGTCTTCGCCCGTCCAATGGTGGACTGAATGAAGAGAGCCAATTCTAGTCTTTCTCTCTCCTCCCTCTCTCTCCCTTAAGGGGTTGTTCTTGTGTGCAAGAGGAAAATGAAGAATGGTGGAGGAAAGCTTGTATGGCTGGGACCGGATTGCTTCCGGATCGATGTAGACATGAAGATTGGTGATTATGAAGATGCTAGACATTGAATGTGGGCTGACCCACAGTCCCGCACCAAAACCAAGATCCCGAGACACGGAGCCTAAGCGGTAATTTAACTTTTATGAAGAAAAATTGAGTTTTTCTGCTATTTGGTTGATGAAATATTGTTCCCATAGGCTGATTATGCATTATGATGTTGTTTGCTATGATTTTTATTAGTTCATGGTTTGAAAATCAGAAAATCATAAGTGATATGGCTGAAATTAATGTTATAAAACCCGAAAAACACGCGTTTAAGGGGTAAAATGGGGTTTTTTACAAAATAAATGGGAAATATGAGACATAATGCCAACGAAACCTGAAATTTTGCTGTCAAGGAATCTAAGGGCCACAACCCACAATCAATCTTAATTTCTAGTCATTTTTATTGAAGAAAATTGAGAAAATTTACCAAAAAATGGTGAAAAATAGGTTTTAAATGGGAGAAAATTAGGAAACGGTAAAAGAAAAAGTTCAAAAAATTACATGTGTGTTTGTGCAATGTATAATGAAGGTAGAGCACGAGGTTGGCCTTGGTTTACCCTTGTTCCTATGTTTCCGTCCATGTTTATCGCTTTCTTTATAAAGAAATACACATAAAATGACTCTTTCACCTATCAACGAATGCAAAACATTAAACGGTAGGGTGAGACGGGAGGTTGAGCATCAAAATATAAATTAAAATATGATTTATATGTTGCATCATGCCTATAGGACATTGTTTTAAAATAAAGGGAAAGGCAGCATGAGCGTAAGGCTCGGTGTCTTTTCTCTTTGCATTACGTAAACATTAGCATGGAAATCATGAAAAGAATTGTCTCGCATGATGCACAATGCTGATTTTCTTTTGTTTGTGCACTAAACCATTCACATTATGCACTATGCATGGTTCATGGTATCAAAGGAAAAGCTCCTGGACTGCATAGCAATTGTTTTCGTAGGAATTTGACCCACGATTGAGAGTGTGAGGTTATCCCTTGCCGTAGGACAGAGGGTCGGTTTCCTAAGGGACTGTTAAGTAAGAACACATGGTATATCTCGTGAACATACGAGAAATAAGAAAAAGAGAGGAGTTTGTGTTCGATTGTTTTATATGTTGAGCAGCGCATCAAAGGGCCAATCCAATGTAGGAGAGATGCAGTAGAGCCGTGGTGTTTTTACCGAGAGGTTGCCTCCATGTATGTGATCGTGGCATTGCCAGTGTGTATGGGTTCTCCCTCTGAGTAGTTTTCAGAAAGGGAAACATTGGACTATAAACTATAAACGCATGGATTAGGCTTTAGGGAAGATTGTCCTTTAGCATTAGATTGACCCTCCTTGTTCGCGAGGCCGTGAGGGTGTTGAGAGCGGATTTTTGAGCTCGGGATGTGCCTAAAATTTGCCAAAAAATCCAGAATTTAGGGAAAAAATATTTAACATCGAAGGCGGCGGCTCCAGCTAGGACGATTTTAAGCACTAAGTGAAATACGACTCTTAAAAGGCACCCGAGCGACACTTGTTGATTTTTGATAATTTTTCAGACTACCGTGTCGGTTGTCAGGAGTTTCCAGCCAATGCGGGATGTCAAGCCGGACGCCCAAGATTTTTCAGAGCTCGATTTGGAGTCCAGACGGGGAAATGGCCACAAGATAGGCAAGATTTGAAAAGGTGGATCAAAGTTTGGCCAAAGTGGGCATGACCTTTGGGGCCCAAATTTTATGCCACATGAAATGTAGATGAAAAAATCATGATGCAAGCGTGGAGATGGAGACGCCAGGATGCGCCGAAATTTGTGCTTCTTTCTTAATGGATCCATCATGGGGGTTGAATACAACCCATCGAATAGATCTTGGGCCTTGATTCCCTCCTGTCTGCTGATCTTATCACCACCCTTCGCTCGTCCAATGATGGCCTGGATGGAGAATTCTGATTCTAGTCTTTCTCTCTCCTCCCTCTGTCTCCCCTAAGGGGCTGTTCTTGTGTGCAAGAGGAAAATGAAGAATGGTGAAGGAAAGCTTGTCCAAATGAGACCTGATTGCTTTCAGATCAATGAAGACATGAAGATTGCTGATGTTGAAGGTGCTAGGCATTGAATGAGGGCTGACCCACAGTCTGGTAGCAAAATCGAGATCCCGAGACATAAAGCCTAAGCGGTAATTCAATTTTTATGAAGGAAAAATGAGTTTTTATGCTATTTGGTTGATGAAATATTGTTCCCATGGGCTGGTTATGCATATTAAGGTTGTTTGCTATGAGTTTGATCTGTTTATTCTCAGAAAATCAAAAAATTGTAAGTGATATGGCTGAAATTAATGGTATAAAACCCGTAAAACATATGTTTAAGGGGTAAAATGGAGGTTTTTTGCAAAATAAATCGAAAATATGAGATATAACATAAAAAAAACCTGAAATTTTGCTGTCAAGAAACCTAAGGGCCACAGCCCATAATCAATCTTAGTTTTTAGTCATTTTTTATTGAATAAAATAGAATAAAAATACAAAAAAAGGTGAAAAATGGGTTTTAAATGGGAGAAAATTAGGAATGACATAAGTGTTTGTGCAATGTATAATGAAGGTAGAGCACAAGGTTAGCCTCGGTTTACCCTTGTTTCTATGTTTTCGTTCATGTTTATGGCTTTCTTTATAAAGAAATACACATAAAATGACTCTTTCACCTATCAACAAATGCAAAACATTAAACTGTAGGGTGAGAGGGGAGTTTGAGAGTCAAAATATAAATTTAAATCTGATTTATGTGTTGCATAATGCTTATAGGACATTTTTTTAAAATAAGGAAAAAGGCAGCATGAGTGTAAGGCTTAGTGTCTCTCCTCTTTTCAATGCATAAATGCTAGTATGGAAATCATGAAAAGATTGGTTTCGCACGATGCACAATACTGATTTTCTTTTGTTTGTGCACTAAACCATTCACATTATGCACTATGCATGGTTCATGGTATCGAAGAAAAAGCTCTTGGACTGCATAGCAATTGTTTTCTTAGGACTTTGACCCACGATTGAGAGTGGGAGATTATCCCCTGTCGTAGGATAGAGGGGCGGTTTCCTAAGGGACTGTTAAGTGAGGACACATGGTATATCTCCTGGAAATATGAGAAATATAAAAGAGAGGAGTTTGTGCTCGTTTGTGTTATATGTTTAGCAGCGCATCAAAGGGCCAATCCCTGCGATGTAGGAGAGCTGCAGTGGGGCCGCGATGTTTCTATCGTGAGGTTGCCTCCATATGTATATGATCGTGGCATTACCAATATGTAAGGGTTCTCCCTCTGAGGACTTTAAAGGAACTGTTGGACTATAAACCATAAATACATAGATTAAGCTTTAGGGCTGTTTGTCCTTTAGCATTAGATTGACACTCCTGGTCCACGAGGTCGTGAGGGTGTTTGTGTGTCATGAGCATGAGGTCCGACTAGTGCCATAGCCAATACCGGCCCATTTCAGGTCCCATCAAGTGTGTTTGTCTGTCATGAGCACGAGGTCCGTGCCATAGCCAGTACCGGCCCATTTCAAGTCCCATCAATATGCAACAAATCAATCAATGTTCCACACACAAATTATGAATGCACTGAAGAAGTTGTGCATAGCCTATCTAGATATGATCGTGCATAATGCAAAATGCAAATAAAATTTCTTGATTAATTTAAAATTCCTTATCCTCACCTCTCAACTCTTATAAAAAAGATATGATATACTCCGCTCCACCCATCCAAAAATCTCACAATCACTCTAGAAAATGATGGTCCTCAAGATGTTGACCAAATATGAACAACCCTTCTCACAATTGATGGCGTCCTTCACGACCCTCTAAACTCACCCAACCTCCTTACACACTCAACCAGAGGTTCCTAACTTTGTGATAAACATCCCAAATGGTGCGTGTATGAAATATGTGTGCTCAATGACAGGTGCTCTCTCATATGC
This sequence comes from Lygodium microphyllum, assembly GCF_053477565.2. Lineage (NCBI taxonomy): Eukaryota > Viridiplantae > Streptophyta > Polypodiopsida > Schizaeales > Lygodiaceae > Lygodium > Lygodium microphyllum. Next base: position 119,057,536 of record NC_141139.1, read on the forward strand.
GCTTGCATCTAAAATTTAGTGCATATAGCTGCGACGGACCTCATGCCATGCTAGTGCTCAATGATGGTGCAAAATATGCATAATCTCAACCCATGGCATGGAAGTATTTGATAAGAACAGGAGACGACCCCCGAGTGCAGTGCATCAACAGGTGCAACGTGAAGTGCTTGTGAACCCATTATCCCTTGTGATGTACAAGAGTCTTGACAAGATAACATACCTAGCTCCTCAATGTTCTGTAGCTATTGGCAAACACAAGCTTCATCCTGTTCAAAGAAAATACCAAGCTCGACCAAGGCTATCAAGTTTGACACTCAACAAATCAAAAAAAATGATAGAAACAAATCCTAAACTAAATAAACACAAGAAATCCAATTGGGAAAGAAAAAAAAAACTGTCACGCAAAAAACTAAGCTAGCAGAAATCAAACCTAACTACAGTTTGACTAGGGCTTTTCAGTTTTCACAAAAATGCTTGACAACGCAACACAAAGTCCAATCTTCACAATATTCATTGTAGGAGATAGTATATTCCTTACCAAATCAACTCCCAAGGGAATGATTATACTAAACCTACAGCATAGAGAGCCTTACACCTCCGGGAAGTTACTATATGTATATTCTCTACAACACATGTGTTCAAGGCCCATTTATGAATATCCTTATCTATGAGTTTATCCTAAATAAAACATAACCCTTTTCTATTCAATCTATAAATAACACCTTCATATTACACCCTTCTGTATGTAAAAAATGTATAAAATGGTGTTTTAAAATTACATTTTTTTGAACCCATGTGATGCACAGATATATTCATGAGCTCGGGTAAGTTACTCATGAATATATGCGTGCATCATGTGGGTTCAAAATAAGGTATTTTTAAAATACCATTTTTATACATTTTTTACATACAGAATGGTGTAATATAAAGGGGTTATTTACAGATTGAATAGAAAAGGGTTATGTTTTATTCAGAAAAAATTCACAGATAATGATATTTATAAATAGGCCTTGAACGCACGTGATGTAGAGGATATACATATAGTAACTTTCCTTGGTTCATGAGTAACTTACCTGAGCCTCACACTCATTGTGAGTCAATAGTTTAAAAGCAAGTACTTTGCATCCAGGAGATAGTTCTCTTTATACTATGTCAATGTAATGCAATGCAAATTAGCATCATGAATGTGCTTAAGCATTCTTTCCGTGATTTTTCTTCACTAACGGCTTTGCTATGATGATAAGGCAGTGCTCCCGAACTACTCTGTGCCACTGTACCTCTTAATATTTAAAATAAGATCGAGATCTATATGAAAAGTTCAGTAAGTAGATAAAATTTTGAACCATATTCAGCACACAAAATCCCTCTCTCCCTACCATTTAGGGTTTTGCTTGTTGCGATGGGTAGGTTAAGAGGTGTTTCCATGTATATTTCATAATGTAAGCAATAAATACACACTAAAACATACAAATGGAGATAAAATGAGGAAATTCCTCATGCTTTACCTCAAATATACTTACACAAATATATATAGTTTCCGTGGACCCTCGATCACTCGACCTGCCCCATTCGGCCACTCGCCCCTCAGACATAACATCCACTCGGCCCTTGGACATAACATCCACTTGGCCCTCGTCCATTTAGATCATCCGAATTATACACTTTGCCCCTACAATTCAAATTTGTTGGGCTGAATTCGAGTTTCCTCAAATTTTTTGAAATCTAGACTAGACCCACCTAGACACCAACCGTACAAACCTCTGAAGGCCATACAAAAACTCGAAACACATTTCTGGCACAAGGAATAGAAGAATCATCAAGACACAGATGTAGGGGTAATATTACTTGACTATCTAGTGATCCAGCTCATTAAACGGCATCAAACGAAATTGTAAACCCCCAAACAAATCTTGACTGAGTGGAAGGCGTAGCGAAAACCGTATAAACCACAGGCCAGAAACTGAACATATAAGCCTATCAATCCAAACCCATAAACACGAGTGCAAGAGCCGCTTAGAAACTTTATTTTCTCCCTCACTTTGATTTCCAGCACTCGAAACATACTTAAGAATAGCTAAAATCCCGATTGTGCACAATACATGGAAGAGAGCACTCTCACACATCCAGTGAGTTTAAGTTTAGGAGTGTCTATAAATAACAAGGAACTCACCTAGACATGACCCAAGAATGAACCCACTAGTAGGAGAAGATCCTAAAACATAGCCGAGTGATCAAGAACCCCAAGTGTAGGACCAAGCTAGGATCAACACCATTGGAGGAGTGGAGTTATTCAACTTGATCAATCTCATCAACAACCTAGTGGAGCATGAGACCGCAAACATGGCAGAGTCAAGCATTAACGACGAAGAGCTCAAGCTAGGCGATTTCTCGACATAAATCTAGTGGCTAGACGCCCATTAGGATCTATAGACCCATACCGACCACCACAATAGAATGTCTGAGGACACCACAGCAAACCTCGAAGAAGAAAGGAGACTAGCATGAGAAGCTTTGCAGGGCATAGTGACCTACAATCAGGAACATCAAGCTAGAAGCTTGCAACAAAGCATAGAAATGCACAAGATTTAGTGAGTGCTAGCCCTATCACGCAAAAATAGGACACCAATCTTTGAGATGCAAAGAGAGAAAGAGCTCTAGAGGGCAATCTTACGCTGAGCGAGCTTCTTATATGAAGTGACTGTTACACAATGCTTTTGCCGAGAGTGAAGTGCACTACAATGGCAACCTCATTGCTTGCAGGATTAGGGGTTACTCAAGGCTCCAAGAGCAAGTCTAAAATCTCGATAGTCGCGAAGCAGCTAGACAAGTACCAGCCAAACGATGATCCATATAGCTTCATAGAGTAGTTTGAGCAAGTCTGCAAGGCCAATGGACTCACTGATCTAACTCAACGATCATAAGATTTTGATCTGTGCTTAGAGATAAGGGTAGGATCTGATACACGATTTTAGACGTTGGTGAGCAGACTGACTTCAACAACCTCAAGAGTTTCTTCATTAAGAGATTCTCTGAGCCTGGGTACTTCGATAACCTTCTAGTGAGGCTAATGAACGTCAAGGAGAAAGATGAGGAGGACATAGGAGACTACCTCACCCATGTGTGGAGTCTTTTCAAAATGATCCCAACTGGTGAGTGACCCACCAAAAGAGGGGTCTCCACAATCTTCATCAATGAGATACAAAGTGGGGAACTCTACAAGGCCTTCGTAGGCAATTCAAGCTTTTAGCAAGATGTGCTAGCTAGGGTCTTCAAAGAGGCCATTAGACTGGATGACCAACTCAAGGAGAGGAACTCCAGGAGCTCAAATTGAGAGGAGACTACCTCTAGGAATCCGGAGAAAGCTTCAACAACAAGCAAAAGATGAGGCCCAAGTACTCAAGATAAAGGCAATGGCACCAACTTAAGCCATTTGACTTAAGCCAATAGCTAGCAGAGATCTTGGGTAAGTTACTATGTATAAAAATGTGTATCACCTGAGTTCAAAAGAAGGGATTTTTAAAAAAGACAGTCTTACATATATACAATCATAGAAGGAAAAAATTTAAAATGCATAAATTTATTCATAAAAGGAGTATCTATATTCCGTGTGTGTAATTTTTACATAAGGATATGATTAATTCATAAAACTAGCTAGGATTTTATTACCAAAAAGGGGTCTTGAATAATGCCTTCCACTTATGTAGTGATGGAGTTGTCAATTGTAGACAATAGAATTGCTTAGATGTGATGGGAGACAAGACTTATAGGCAAGGGCCATTGGACCTCTTGGAATGTTTGCAGAGGTTGCATAAGTGAGGCATCCAAAAGCCTTGGGTATGGACATGTTTAGTGGCATGAGTATTGTAGTTGTGTAGCCAAATGGTGACCACATGAGACCACATGCTCTTCAACACTCCTTCAACATCTCCATAAGTTGATTTGACATGTGTATGAGATGGCTCCCAATCGTTGCACCACCCGTAACTTCATGACTCGAGATGAGAATATGATTGAACATGGAGTGCAACACTGAGGCAACATCCACATGTAGATAGAGTTGATAGTGGACCCGGAGCATGATGTGCTACAATACTGTGGTATAGAATACTGTCACTATAGTTTATGGCTATGCACATAAAAAAATTCATTGCCAAAGCTATTTTTGAAGAACTTGATCATACAATATCATTGTATACAAATATGGAAATTGTTTCAATTTTAGTTAACCATATTCCTAACCTTTTACCATAGAGACCAAACAATATGGTAATGCTATGCTACATTAGTACAAGCTCCAAGTGACACTTTCATATGTGGAAGGTGGCTATTAACTCCAATTCATAGAATTAAAATGTAAAATATTAAAGAAGTTTTTGAAAAACATGCATATGACTGCACTTTCAAAATGGGCATGAGAGAGATAGAGAGAGAGGGGGGAGGGAGCCTGAAGGGAGGGGGAAAGAGAGAGAGTCGATACCATAGTAGCTTTTTAAAAATGTTATTTGCAAAATTGATATCTTTTCAAGAATTTGGAATAACCTTCCATGGAATAAACCTAGCTCATAGGATATGTTTGGACTTTGCTAGGCATTGTTGGCTATTTTTTTCGCATTCATTGGTAGGTTTTGTATGGATATGTTTGGACTTTTCTAGGGCGTTGTTAGTTGTTCTTTCCACATTTCTTGATAGGTTTCATGTCCAAAAGAACATGTTTTGGTCTTGCTAGGGTCTCTCCATAGTTGATTGCATGTTCTTCAAAAGGTTTTATCCACACAAGCAACCATTATGATAAAGTACATGTCTGACATGCATGCCAACCTATACATACAAATCCTTATTGCATATTGTCTTTCTATTTCATTGTCCCCTAATTAGAACAATGTTATTTAAGAACTTATGTTTGTGTAGCTCATAATAATTTGAAAAGGTAATGCCAATTATATAATAGAGAGCATATTCAAAATGTGGCTAACTAAAGGATTCTAGATTAAAAGGGTTTCTTGTTACCACGCATTTTCTCCCCATAGCAGGTGCTATTTTACTCTCTGTAAATATGTGTCCCCTCAAGCAATCAAGATTTGTGCGATATTTAAAATCATTTTTCTTTCTTTAAGAATTGGTACTAGTTCTTGAAGTAAAAGAACCAACTATGAATTGTGTTTTAGGGCATGGCAAAGCTTTAAAGACCCTCCACAAATTATATGAGTAGCTAGGGACTTAATAAGCTTTTAGATAAAGGAAAATGTCTATAATATGATTGGTCCCATCTTTTTTATCTATGTAATTTGATATGTATGTTACTTATGTGTCTTGTATGATTGATTCTATCTTTGTTATTGCAAGTTATCTACAAAATGTATAAACTATTGTAGTTCAAAGTTTGCTTGGGAGGTCTCATGATTGTGTGTATATGTGTACCCTTAATATGCATATACCTTATAAGGAAGAGGTTGTTGATTGGCATATACTATGTATGTCATGAGGTGGTTCTTCCTTGTTGTTCATTATTTGCATATTTGAGTTTTGGCGTATATGGAAGTTGTCTTGTTACTTGTGGGACATGTGGATTGGCATGTGTCAAGTATTTGACATATACATGTCATGATACTTGTGTCTTGGGACAAGTGTATGTAGGGCCGAAAGGTGCTTGCCAAATAGGCACTTAGCCGTGAATTTGGTGAGTGAGTGACTTTTGGTGGGCATGTCACAATCGACTTGGCATTGTGTCGTGAACTCGACATAGAGGTGTCATTTTAATTTTGACACCCTCCCTTATCCCTTGGATATGGATGGGCTATGAATTTGGCTAAATAGTGCCTTGCCTTACATATGTATGAATAAGTGATGGGCATTTGGTTGTATATTCGGCTATACAATGTCTTGATGTGCTAGTTATCTGGTATTGTTTGATTGAATGGGCATTTAGGTCATATACTCAGCTAGAAAATGTCCTCGCATGTGTAGTTGTTTAAAAAAGTGGTAATGTTTTTGTGTTTTTTACATTGTTGAACGACGACTTAATGTATTTTATGTAACATTCTCAATTTCTAAATGGTATCATGCAATTGCCTAGTTTAATCAAGGTTTATATGCAATACCATTATAACTTAAGATTTATGTTACACAATTTTGTTTTCAATCAAAGATGACATGTCACACTAATTTATTTGAGTCAATCATAGGTGGCAATTATATTTTTAATTGAAGATCCAATGCAATCTATTTTACATTTTCAATGTTTTTCATGTATTGCAATCGTGTATTTCAATGCTTTTCATATATTGCAATCATGTATTTCTTTTATTTGTGATTATAAGTTTTGTCAAGTTTTTTTCATGTCCATATGCAAATAGTAGGGTTAAAGCCTTTGTTATCATGCTTATATGCTTTCCTTTCTTTATTGTGGACAGTTTGTGATTTATGGTGTCCCTCAACATTGCCAAAGCTCTCTATATTTGCTTGATAGAGGCCATATAATCTTGCACAAAAAATCAAATATCCCTTGTTAATAGTTACGATGTTGCTTTTGTCATCTTTTGAAACTAGGCATGTCCCACCATGCGTACAATGTTACAGCAACAAGGGCTTTCACACTTAGTCACTGATGTGCTCTGGGATTCAGAGAAATATTTGCATCTTTGTTGCACACTGCTTGGAAATGCACCCAAGTTGCTAGAAGATCTTAAAGAGTTAGCACCAATGTATACATAAAAGGAGAAGCTACCCTTATGGAACACAAAGTGTGGAGAGAGGAGGTTGCACGCTCAAAGAGGGGGAATGACTTGTTTGGTGTAATTTCTTTGCCAAAGTGTCTTAAGACCACCATAGGTGGAAGTCCTAGTTTTAGACCCACCAAGCAGCAAGGTGATTTGTCAAGGTTAGGAACTATATTGCACACATTGAGGAATCACCAATGTGCACCAGTAATTGGTGTTCCCTTTGATGCTATCAAGCCAAGAAGAGTTATTAACCAAGGTGCCTTTGGATAGTGTGTTGAAGCTGCTATAGAAAATATTAGCTATCTTCCTTCAAATTTGGTATATTGCACTAAAGTGTACAAGGGCTCCAACAACACCAAACTACAACAATTTCAAGTGGAGCATGGGATGTAGAAGGTCAATGCATCAATTGTGCAATGCATTGCCTTTACTTTTGAGCCCCCTTGCATTACAATCTTCCCCCTTTTCAATGGTGGTACATTGAATGATAAATTGATGTGGGGTCCTTTTCAAGAATGTAAATACAGAAGAATAATTGAACATCTACACAAGCCATCAATGGGATTCAAACTTGGTCCTAACATGGTGCCCAATGTAGAGGAGATTGGTATTCGTATTTCCAAAAGCCTAGATAATTCGTGAGTGTTCACAAGCATATTCTAATATATGCTAGTGCAACAATATTAAGGATTGCTAATTTAGTTGTGTTTCTTTATAAAATGCTAAGGTGAGAGGGGAAGGGAGGCCCGAACCTCAATCACCTTTTAACAAAAGTCAAGTACTTTAGAGGAGGCATTGTGCCCAATCTTGTGTCAAGTACTCTCTCTTGATTTTTTCATGATTCATGCTTTCTCAAGAACTCTCCTAAATTTTGTATATTCAAGTATTAAACTATGGTGAGAGATTTCAATAGCCTCAACGATCATCCTTAGCATAATGCCCTCCCAATTCTGTAGATGCAACATGCATTTGGAAAATATCTAAATTTAATGTGCAAAACCACTTGAAGCCCATGAGGGTGAAACACCTCCATACATTTTGATGGCTCCAGATGCCTCTCCCAAAGAATACAAGCTTTTCTTTATGGTCTAAGAGTACCATAGGAGGAGGCCATAGTGGGCACATAGAGAATATGCCCTAGTACCATAGAGAATATGCCTCTCCTAAAGAATACAAGCTTTTCTTTATGGTCTAAGAGTACCATAGGAGGAGGCTTGGTGTGCAGATCGGATGCCGTATGCTTGCGTACTGAATGCCGGAAGGTCCCCAAGAACAAAAGAACTCTACTTTTTGCACAAAACTCAAGGTAAAAAGCATGCACAACATGAACAAGAGACCAATTGGGTGCAATCTCCCCCCATGCCTTGTGTGAGCGCTCCACAAAGCATGTATTTTATGTATTAATCATCTTCAAGCTCAAATAATAGCCCAAATTACAAAATAGCATGCTTCTGGCTTTTGAGTTTGCTTTAGCACAAAATAGAAATAAAGCTAATGTGCGGGCGCCCAAATAGTATGGCATACCCAGTACAATGTCTAAATACAAATATCATAATCGTGCGCCCATGCGCATACAAAAATAATAAATAAATATCCAAGGCCTCAATAAATAGGTGCGACAAAATATAGGCGCCATGCCTAAGGTATGCGCCCATCAAAATATAAGTGATAACTCGAATACTCGCTATCCTCCAATGCCTTCCTCCGCCACTGCTGCTATCTCTACACATCAACTGAAGCATTCACAATCGTTAGTAAAATAATACAATTAAACCGACAAAAGTGAATACCTAGCAGTCTTCAGCTACATAAATAAATCAACAGGTTAGAAATCAATCCTAACCTTAATTTATTAGGAATGCGCACTCTAAACTCATAAACGTTTATTAATTTAATATGTATTTTACGGAATCACCCGCTATGGAATCACCCATGTACACACTAAATTAATGAAACGCCCGAAAAGGATAGGCATCCCCATCAACTTCTCGCACAAATAATCCACTTTGAGTATGAGCCCCGGTCATCAAAGTTTACGGAATCCACCGTAAAACCTCACGGAATCCACCGTGGCATGGAATCCACCGTGAGATATGCCTCCTGGCATCATACTTCTCGCACAAAGAATCCACTTTGAGTATGAGCCCCGGTCATCAAAGTTTACGGAATCCACCGTAAAACCTCACGGAATCCACCGCGGCATGGAATCCACCGTGAGATATGCCTCTTGGCATCAAGGCCATAGTGGGAACATAGAGAATATGCCCTAGTACTTCTATAAGAGCATGCACTACACCATCCAACTAGACATGCATGTCAAGGAAAGAAATCCAACCCACACACTTATGTTGGATAACCAACTTAGATGAGAAGGCAGGACACTATAATAGCATAGCAACTACATAATCTAGCTCCATAGTTTCCTCCTTAGTTACTAACTTCTTCTTTCTATTTTGGTCATTCTCCCCAACAACCACCCCAAATTCTCATTTTCCAATAAGCTCTCTTGCATGCACAAGAAGAGTGGCCATGTGTTAGGCCAACCTTAATGTTGCAATAATGACTTTAGTGGCCTTAATGGTTATCCCTTTACATGGCTACCTTCACACCCTTGAGCCACTTCCTATAAAACTCCTCACTCAACTCCATAAGTAGTGTGGCAAAAAAGTTGACTGGTATACTTGGCCTAAGTGTGTTGAGCTATTATGATTGGCACATTGAGCTCCTGTTTTGGACAAACATATTTATAGCATCTTGTGAACCTAAGGTTGGGGAATAGATGTATGCACTGAGTGCGTGTCTTGATGTACAAGAGAGCCTTATTGCATGTCTAGAACCGATCACTGTAAAGCATGATGTAAATGTACTTGCAATTTTACTTTACTTATCTTTGGGTTTGGTTTTGAACCATGGTTGGTGTTGTGCCATTTTTCCTTTCGTCAGGTAGGGCAATGCCGCTACTGCTGCCTATTACTACACCCTTTTTGTCCTACTGCACAAACTCCAAGAATTGTCTCACTACAATTGATGACCTCTTCCACCTACGGTGAGCATGCATCCTCCATCTTTCCTTGCAATCATTTTTGCAACCACGAGAAGAAAGGCTTGTTTGCTTCTTTTCTGAATTACTATGGCATAACCTCCTTTGCGGTCATAGTTGTTTCCAAACAGAGACTCCTCATCCCATAGCATGAGGCTTCTCAAGCGCAAAGCTCACCGCCCTGAATCCTTTGAAAAGGTAGCATTGATCACCATTATTGTTATTCTAATTAGGCATATATACACATTTGAAGTCATGTACACACAGAATCTGGACAATTAAAAGACGCTTGGCACATAAGAATGCATGTATACAATGAGGGAATGAAGATAAACAAACGAGAAGCACTTGAAATGCATTAGTGTGCAAACAAACTTGCATATTTCAATGGTGATGTTATATTTATCAATGTTGACTTGCTGTATATTGAGGTTGCCAAATCACAAACTTGTGTATTCTGATAACTCAACTAGGAGACACAAAGAAGTGGCACAAGCTTGTGTTTTCTTTGCTAAAATGATCTTACTAAGTCTTTTATATCAATGATGCCTTCTTGATTTTCAGCTTCAACTGGAAAAGGTTATTGGGCTCACAACTGGCAATGCAAATGGGTGGGCTTGTAACTTTGCAATGGGCAATGTTACAATGACTCCAAGAGCATTGACATGTGTTTCTTATTTACCTCATGGAGGAAAACTTATTGCTCTTGGAGAGGTATATATCATCTACAAAATGACTGTGATTTTAGTCCTCCACCAACAGTTAGTTGAAAAGTCCTTAAGTAGAGAGCTATAGGGTTGGAGGTTTCCTAGCACTAAGCTAGGTGGTTTTTTGTTGTTTTAGTCTAGGCATCAACTAGCTACTCTTATTTGGGATGTGACCAATGGGTCTTGCCTAGCTAAGCTAAAACTGCACAAATATGGAGTTTCATGTATGCAATTCTCTTCTAACATTGAGTTAGAGCTTTGGCTTGGTTGGCATACCTCCATATCAATAGTCGTAGTAGGCATTCATTTTTTGGGAGGTGAAATTTTGCAATGCAACATGCTTTTAAAATACTGGCATAAGCATATGCATCAATAATAGGAATGAATATGGACACTCCAGCTGAATTTTTATGCTACCTTTTGTGCCCATGAAAACATCTTGTTTCAGCTGGATTTTGGCATGATGGTTTAGTTTGCCTCTGGGATTTCAAGTCTGCAGCATTGCTAGCCAGAGTTAGAGAAAAAAATACATCCATGCCAATAAGTGGGATCCATGTTGCTTCACATGGAAATATTTTGTTACAGCTGATGCAAATCACTTGAAATACTGGACAATCAGGTCAAATGTAGGACGACAACCATCTGGAATAGGCTCAGCTTTGATCCTAGATAAGCGAAATGTTCATCTTGGTAATCTGCATGAAAATTCTTTTGTGGCAGTATCATCTTCAGAAGATTCACAAGATGGAGATGTCCAATTGGTTAATGCCTTGACCTCCATAGGCATGCCCAAGCAAGCTTTAAACAACTTTTTCTGTTTGGCCACTGTTCTCAATTCTACTGCTAATTTTTTATAATTAGTGAATTGAGGATTTTGGTTGACACATATGATGTTCAACAAGAATACTATGCCTTGTACATCGTGGACTTGCATTGAAAAAACGAGTTAATCTTAAGGTATCCTCTGATGCAAGCAAGGATCTCTTTATGGTTGCCTATATGCAAACATCAACAATAGTTTCAGCTGCTTGTTGGAGGTTCGACAAGGCCATGGTTTAGCCATTTCAAGTTTGCACGTTGCTTGTGCATACAATGATGGTATTGTGCGGATTTTCATACTTGAGTCTCTTGTATTTGTTGCAACTTTGCCTTGACCAACACTATTTGGATTCCATGACTTGATAGATACAAACACATGCTCCCACCTTGCCACACATAATGTAAATGGGATCTCATATCCTGATGCTATTGCTTGACGATTTGCAACATCTCAGAAGCTTGGTAAGTTTTATTTTTAGATGACATTAGTGAGTCCTTACATTGAGAAGAAGCTTAAAGCTGTTAGGCATAAAGTGCTTCAGTTTTGATAATACATTAGTAAGGTTTCTCTTCAATCACTATTCTTACATCAAATGTTTTGGTTTTTCCAGTTGTTTTATATCCTAATCATAGTTTCTTTGTTTGGGATACTCAGAACTTTTCAAAGGCCAAGTACTCTGTTCCAGTATTGTTCAGGCCTATGCTTCTTAGAAGTGAAGTTCTCTGTTGAGTAGAAGATTAATGGTATCTATAGCCTCTTTAACACTATCTCTTTTGTGACCTTGGGATGGTTTGTAGTTCTATTAAAGAACTTGTAAGTAACAACTTAAAAATGCTTGGGACTACACAGGACATATTTGAATGCATGAAAGGTTGGAAGTTATTTTCATGGAAGGTTACCACAAGTCTTATATTGAAACATGATTGGCTAGTATATTAAGTTATTTGTCTTGTATGGTTTAAGAAAAAATCACCTACATCAACTAAAACACCATCCCCTCTTGAAGTTGAGCCCATGCTTGGTGGCTCACTACTTGCAAAGGAACGAGAATGCTTGAAACTAAAAGAATGCTAGGTAGCATTACCTAATGGTGTTATGGTATATCTTTAGAATGCTCATTGTGTAAGTCCTTTGTTGCTAACTTACTACCAAAAAACAAGTCTAGTCAAGGGTTTCATATCAACTAGGATATGAGTACTGAGAAGCAAAGTGTGGACCTTGGAAGCATTACAATAGATGCTCTCTCCTTGGTGGGCCATTGTCGAGTCTTTAAATAGCACAAGACTGAAAAAGGCTACTGCTATTAAAACTAAAAATAGCAATAAAGGTATGGGCGATACTCTTATCAAGTATGGTAGTGTGTTGTTCCTTGGAATCATAATGCCAAATGTGGTGGAAGATTCTCAACTAGCTAGCTTACCTATATGCATCGTAGTGGTTCTATTGACAGTTGTTAGTTTTTTAAAGCAAGGCCCTTGATTTAGAAAATCATTTGGCCCATGTTACTTGCCATGTGAGCTATGTTTGCATGCTTGGAAATGGTCTGGAGTTGTAGCTAGCAATCAGATTAGTGGTAGCTACCTATGGAGAGAGCTTGTTGTAATAGTCAAGATTTTTGAGAGCTGTTAGAAGAAGTGACTACTATTGTAAAAACAAGGGAAGTCAATTGTATAGTCTTAGGAGCTTCTACAGGAGACATGCTAGTTGGATTGTTGATTAAAATGAAGACCTCAATAGGGGGTAAAAGTACGTTCTGTGGCAACTCTACTAGTAGGAAGCACCACTACTTCTACCATTACCAAGGTATATTGAGCTTGTATTATCACAGGCACATGTTCTTGAGAGCACTCTTTTTCATTTTGATTACATTTCATTCTATGGTGTCTCTTGCCTTAGGGCTAGATGGAGCCTTATGTATCTGACTAGGTGTCATTCACATGCTAAAAATGGGGCATGCATGCCATCACAAAATCGGAGCCATGATGTCTAGCATACCATCACAAAATGGTAGCTCATTTTCAACCCCCAGTCAAATTTTAGAGGTAAACTTGCCAAGAAGGACTTCTAGGAGTTAGTGACAACCTAAAACTCTGTTACTTTTTGAAAGGAGGTCTTCTCTCTCTGTTCTTGCCAAGCTTTTTCTCAAACAGTGATGAAGGACAACCTTCCAACTTCTCTCTTGCTCTTTATGCTCAAGATTATCCTACACAACCTTGGGGCAAGCATCCCACAGACCTTGCTAAGCACATAGACTACCATGTTTTCCATTTTCAAATGGGGATTTGGGCCATGAGATCAATTCTTTTTGCTTCACATGGTTTACCTAAGAGCTTCACACAAGGCTTCAAGCTCAAGAAAATGGGGCACTCAACAGGATGAGAAGAAAAGTCAGATTGGCAGCAAGATCTATGGTCCAATCATTGGGGATTTAGATGCCAAGGAGTTGTCAAATGTTAATAGGGCCAATGTCTAATTTGGGTGCTGGCACAATAGAGGGTTGAGATGTTGAACTTCCAACTTGTGAAGCCATAGGTGGTGGACCTGGTGGAAGGGGATGCTACAAAACCTTTGTAGCCATGAAGGGTTATGAAGCAGATGAAGGCAAAATCCTAGACATTAAGCTAGATTTAACTAATTGAAATTGTGCAATAGGTGGAACTAGTGTCACATTTGCCCCTCCAAAGGAATACAAAAGAGGGGGTAGCCCACTTGGAAGTGGTGGTTAGACATGCATCGGTTGACAAACAGATGGCCCTAATGAAATAGGCTAATGAGTCTGACCAAGTTGAAGAATTCGAGCAACATGCGATGATGGCATTAAAGCATTCTATAAAAATGTTGTTAGAAAGCCATTAGTAGTTCCATTGATAAGCGATCCCAATGAAGATGTGGAGGAACTATCAGTAGCATCGGAACCTCCTAAAGTGTTTGTTATAGTTAATTGTTGCTCTTGTGTGGTTGGGACAGAGCTTTGTATCACCATTGATTGCTGGGGTGTCTCAACAAGTTGAATGATTGTAGGTGGTTGTTGAAGAGGCTTGATAGCTATAAAGGGAGCTCTCAAAATAGTTGGCAAAGAATCTCCAAAAATAATTTGCAAATAAGACAAATAGTTACAATTTTATCACCCATCCCTCTGGTCTCAATAGACAGTCCATCTCCACCACAACGATATTGATGTTGCACCTCTTTTCAGCCTACTCAACAAGTGATTAGCATGAAGGAGATCGTAGTTCTGGGATAGGAGCTGAAAGACTTGCATCATGTTCTTGATCTTCTTCCAATCGATGCCCAACCCTGTAATGTAAGACTTCTTGACAACACACTGCTTTGCCATACAATCCCTTTTGATGCACACATCCTCATCAGAGGTATCTTTTAGATGCAAGCAATCATTGTCACATACCATGCAACATCAACTTTATTATTTTGATCGAAGATAGGAGGGAAATTCTTTTCGCAGGTCTCATAGGAGGAATTTATCATTGGCCTCTCTGAAAGACAATGACATCAAATACCCATAGCCACCAAATCACTATTGAAGGCATTGAATGTTTCTCACAAACTCACTGAACCTTCTACTTTATCTTCATCAAAGCTAAATAGGCTTGATGAGCTATGCCATGCCTCTATCGGCCATGGGAAAAATCTTGACCAATGGAATGGGTCATTGCCTCAATAATTTGATTGAAGAAACTGAAAATGCATACCCATGCTGCAGCATGGGTACAACATGTGTGCCAAAATTTGTAGATGTCTTTTTTTAAATGAACAATAACTCTGATGCAAGTTTTCTATGTGAGTCTCTTCTTAATCTGGTCATGGAAGTACTTAATGAATGATAGGACACTTGAAGAAGTTCCTATGCTTGTTGAATTCATGCTGAAGAAGGTTATTGAAGAATGTGAGCAATAAGTGTGTTTTCGAGAAGGATAGAAATGAAGTCATTCGAAGATCATGGAAGATCTTAGTGATAGGTGTGAGTTATTCTCAGGGAGTTGTAGCAATTGCATAGTATGGATCATCATTGGGCCCTTTTCAAGAAGCCATGGAGCTTAAAACAAGCCCTTCTTAAGCTAACTCAAGCCCTCCATTGAATAGCAATTTTCAGCAGCTAAGCTGCACAGTAAATCAGAAAAGATCAAGAGCCTGCTTTTGCATATCTTGCTTCCACTTCTGCAGCTCATAGAGTTGCTTGAAGTCCATTCCAAATACCTTTTTGAAATCTCAGGTGAAAGGTATGACTCTCTCTTTAGTGGATCTATTTTAGGGAACTGGGTTTGCACATTTTGCTTGAAGTCTAACATAGCTATAAAAAAAAGATTCATCTACATCTCCATTCTGGCACTCTTCTATAGTATCAAAAGGCTATTAGGAACTAAAAATTGGAGAATTTTGGCTCTACACCTTCATTGTCATTGTTGAGCATCTCTCATAGTGCTTGCATCTTGGACATTTGTCTTCCTTGAGTTTTGGATAGCTTAGCACTTTGGCACTATTGAGGCTTCAATCTTCCTTGTGGACTCTTTGCCAAGTAATTGCAGTGCACTACTATGGAGCATTGCAACTATGGTATACATGGGAGTGCATGATAGGTGTTTTGATGCTAATTGGACTATGGATGTGGTATAATTATGCCTCAGAGATTCTATCATAATTGCAAAGGATATTGATACATTGACTTTTATAAGCAATGACACTTATGGTGACACTCATTACTCATGCTGACATTGAGATGTTTATGAACTTGACAATGGTAATCATAGTGGTGTGCCTATGTCTATGTTGGCAAGTATATGCCCCTATTTGGTAGTGATACTTATGTTGGTCATGAGATGATCATGTTTGACAAGGTTATGCTCTTGTTGGCAATGCATTTGGCCATGGCAAAAATGGTTTGGATCATATTGGTAGTCACTTTCGACCCACAATGATTTATAGGAAAAGTTTTAGCTAACACAAAATTAGTGAGTTTGGGAATCGTCCAATTCCCATTTTTTGAATACCAAAAAGGTGGCACCCAGATAACATGCCCATAAGTTTCTCAAAACCATATGATGCAACCTATCATTGGAAATTGCTTGAAAAATGGAATCTATTGAGCTATAGAGCACTTGATTTGGAGTTATAATGTTAAAGTTATGACAAATCCAAATATTTGACCACGTGTCCCAAACTTATGGGAAATTTCCATATTCCCCAATATTGTGTTAGCTCATAATAAGCTTATACATGATACTATAGACTTCTACAAGTTTTTACAAAGGTATTTGTGGTTTGGGGAAGTATTTTTAAGTCTCCTAGGATGCTCATAGGTCTTCCAAAGGTCCTCATTCAGTTTAATGACTTGGTAAGACCCTACATGGTATCAACTGTTCGAAACAAGCCTCTCATAGTTGTAAATAGGGTGCTAGACTGCACAACTCAGCCACACATTTCTTATTAAAGAGTCTTCTATATAAGACCTATTTTCACATACCTATACTCCTTGTGTAGAGGGGATGGATACCTTTGAATAGAGCTAGAAATCTCCCCAATCAGAGCTCTCATTGGAGAGTTATAGCCACTTTTGTGTGCAGTGGTCCCATGGGACAGGTTGCAGTCCCCTTTTGTACAGCCACAGAAAGTTTTTCACAGCCAATTCTGAATATTTTCTATCATGAAATTTTTTACATAGGCTTGTAGAGGGCCCTCTCCCCTCCGTTTTGAATCAAAAAGTTCTCCGATCGGATATCCCTAGCCAAAGCTATCTTAGATTTTGTGACTAGGGGTCTGTGTGGACTGCACCTTCAATGCCAAGGAACAAGGATAAAAGAAAGATTAGTGACCCAAGAATGTACAGCTTTGCTCCACACTTCATGGTGTCTTCATGCAAGGGATGTAGAAAGGCATAAGGAATTGATGGATAAAATGCACCAACAAAGAGACAATACTATTTGCAAAAACAAATCAATCATGGGTCATAGTTCCAGTTTCTTTTCTCACTCTTGGCATCCCCAAATGAATGCATTGAATGCTAGTCTACGGTGACAAGAAACTCTCTGAGCTGCAAGCCACAACCAGCTAATTGAGCAATTCCAATTAGTTCATATCTAAAATGGACTGAGTGATCTTAACCATCTTAGTCACCAACATACAAACCAAGACAATCAATGACAAACTTGCAGCCCTTACGACTAAATTTTCTCAAATGGCTACAATTAAAAGGGCGGATCAACATGATTATGAGCAGTAGCATAAGGATTCTCATGGAAATTTTGAGTACCATGACCACTGGCATGGTTTGGATGTGCAAAGGTAGCAATATCATTGTGCATATTTTGAGTAATAGCATGCGTCTGATGACTATGTATCTTCTTATGAGCTACATTATGGTCACATACATGGACAACCATCTAGATAGCCTTATGTATATGGGCAACATCATGAAAATATATATGAGTATGTACATGGGGAGCAACATCATTATCAGCAATGGAGTGATCGATATCATCAGTCACTTGATCATTATTATGAGTAGAATGCACATCCTTATGAGCAACATGATACTTATCACGAATGATGCCATGATGAGAGCATCTCACTCGAGCATCATGAGCAAGTGCCCCATTAGCCCAAGGCCCTTAACTTTGAATGCCCAGTAGTAGCCACGCATGTGGGACACATGGACATGAAATGCCTAGGGGTTGATGCAGTGAATACTGTAGTGATTATAGTCTCATCTGCTCTAGTTCTACTTAGCACATTGGTTCCCAATGAGTTTATGGACAAGTCAATGCATGCTACCATTTGGGTCAATGAGGATCTTGTGCTACTTTCAATGCTTGAAGATGACACCATGAACTACTTCTATGATACAGCGGATGCATTGGATCACAATTATCATTTTGACCGTGGTGGTAGTACGGTGACCCACACTTGTATGTATAACCCTTATGATCTTGATTCTTATTATGTAGGTTATCCATTTGATCTTGGGAAACGGAATGTTCTTGGAAAAGCCCTACCCCAATTGGCATTTCATCAGTGTAGTTCCCCCCTACTTCAAGGGTGCAATTTTGACTCAGGATTAGCTAAAATTTCCCTAGTCTGCACTACAAGCAGAGAACTTGCAGACATCACACTATTTTAGAACATTTTTTACCTTGGATTAATGACAGTCAAGTGTCACCTATATGAGCTGAAAGTACCCTTCATGAGCTTCGTTTTGACATGTTGTACTCCCCAATCAGAGCTGCCCATAGGAAGTTATGACCAATTTTCTATAGTAGGCCTATTCTAGATAGCATGTTGCCCACCATTTGTCAACTCCTAATTGTCAAGAATTGGTGGCCAAACTCGTACGCTATCAACTTGCATATGTAGTCTACATCATATACACATTTGTATGCCCCAATTCCACATGAGATTGTACTTTCCCACACCTATATTCTCCTTTGTATGCCCCAATTCCACATGAGATTGTACTTCCCCACACCTATATTATCCTTTGTAATGCTGAACATAGTAGTACTCTATAACCCCCCTTCTGTTGTGAGCCACACAATAAGTCCTCTTTTTGTTTTTGAGGTCAAAAACCTTTGGGGTCGGGATGGAATGTAAAAGTGTGGGGATAGACGGGTAGGACATGGTTTAGCACGGGAATACCTAGTTATATTGACGGGATATTTAAGGTGTTGGGAGATATAATTAGGGCATCGGTTTTATCAATAATCAAGTCTCTTTTACCCTTCCTTCCAGCTTTCATGGCTTCCCTTCTCTTTCCCTCTCTTTTCGTGCCCTTCTCTCTCTTCTACTAGTCTTTCTCTCTTTTTCTCTCATCTCGTTCCTCTTTCTCTCTCCTCTTTGCAGTCTCTCCCTTCTCTCCTTCTCTCTCTCCTAGGTCTCGTTCATTACATTATATACCTAATGTCTCTATTTAGAAATTATTTTTTAAAAAAAAATTATTGGCAAAAATTTTAAATATACATTTGGATGTTATATATTACAATGATATTTTCATAGTCACTAGAACTACTAAGAGATTTTTATGAACCCTTGGGAGTTGCTCTATGGTCAATTCTACATTGTAGTTATCATGTATCTATTACGTATGGATTTATTAAAATATTTACTTTAAAAAATAAACTTACAGTAAGGGATTTATAAATATTGCTAAAAAGTCACATAAGGGTCAAGAAAATTTTATAAAAATACGTTACATAGGGATATATAAAACATGCCTTGAATGCACGTGATGCCTAGGGTTTATACATAGTAACTTATCTAAGGTGGAGATGAGGATGGAGGTATCTAGATCACAAGAAATAATTAGATGACCAACATGCCCTCATGTCCAATGTGTATATTGTGATGAAAACCACCTACCAACTGAGTGTCAGGATCCTCGGTCTTGACATTGTGCCAATTGTGGTAGGTTTGGCTACGATGCCATGCATTGTAGACTGTCGAGGAGACTCCCGTACTTGCAACCATATAATTCACCATACCTAGCAAATAGGCCGCCAAACCTCTTTGGAAGGGGAGCCCCACTTCCTCTCCGAGCACCTAATGATATGAAACCAACCATTTCTAGGATGGAGATACAGGCATACCTAGACCACCTAGACCCTACGTGATCCATCCATTGAGCGACACTCCAGTCCACTATGTGGAGGAGCCAAACAATAAAGAGCCTTATGTGTACCCTTACGTGCCGTATGACGATGAGGGAAATGTAGTCCTTATGGACTACCAATCAGTACCCTTGATGGTGTTAGGTAGAGGTAGAGGCAAAGGCTTTGGAGGGCAGACCGAAGAACCAATCTCGTGTTGGACTTGTGAACCCAGGACATACCTCCTCACACTACCCCGAATAGTGGTAGACTAACCAGATCTTAGATGCCTAGAGTGTGGAATCACTGACATGTTTGCTGAATGCCCTAGACAAAGACCACCCTCTAGTGTTGCAAATGAGCCATCTGTACCATTGGGTTTGTTTGGAGTTGAGACATTTAAGAAGAGGACACACCCATCCCATTGCATATCATGACTTGCGTGCAGACAAAGTAGTCCAACATATCACTACTTGGACCTAACAACTTAGATGTAGCCTCAATTGGAAAGAAAAGTTGGAGATGAAGGAGAAAGAAAGTTGATGCAAAGGTGATGCTAAAAATAGAGAGTGCCATAACTCTACCTACTAGGAAAAAGGTGACAGATGCAGAGGCAGAAATGTTAGCCCTAAAGGCGACTGAGAAGGGGAATGCAAAGGTCGAGGAGTATCCTAAACCAAAGCGCCAACTCGAGGCCATAAAAAAGGTCAAGAAGTAGGTAAAAGAAGCCCATGAGCACCTAAAGGATACTGAGCCCATATTGCTTGGGGAAGTTACTATATGTATATCCTCCACATCACGCGCGTTCAAGGTCTATTTATAAATATCCTTATCTATGAGCTTTTTCTAAATAAAATATAACCCTTTTCTTTTCAATCTATAAATAACCCCTTTATATTACACCCTTCTATATGTAAAAATGTATAAAGATGGTATTTTAAAAATACCTTATTTTGAACCCACGTGATGCACACATATATTCACGAGTAACTTACTCGAACCATATTGGAAGATGAGATTGATGATCTCTCAAGCATAAGCACACCAGTCTTGCCTCCATGACCAAAGTCAAGAGATGCAACTATGCCATAAGAAGTGCCGCTTAAACAGAGCCCGCATGCTACGAGACAACAAACTAGTCAGGGACATTGCCCAGGAAACACAAAATTAGGAGAGAGGCAAGCAGTCAACGACCTCCTCACTACATTGGTGATCACCCCGGTGACTCTAAGCCTAGGAGATCTACTTAGGCAGCAATTGATGCTATGGCAAGAGCTGAAGCAGTGGGTTGAATGGAGTAGGGGGTGCTGATCTACACGATCACAATGTAGTAACCCAAATACTGAGTCTGACGCTACACTTGGTGCCCAAGTCCTTGCACATCAATGATTTTTGGGAAGGCACCGAAAGGCATGTAGTCTTATCGGTCCTAGCTTTGGGAGACACCATGAGAAAGGGAATTGTAGATATGGGAGCAAGAGTTAGTGTGTAGCATCCGCTTGTTGAAAATGCTAGATTCAAGGTCACCCTAGTCAATGGAATAAAAGTATGGCCATTCGGAGTGTTAAAGAACTAGCCCTTGAACATCACAAGAATCCAATTCTCTGTTGATTTTATAGTAACGAAGGGAGTGGACTATGACATCCTATTAGACCAGCCCTAGACGTGCAATGCACATGCCATAGAAGACTAGGGCAATGGTCTAATTTTGTTTGACAATCGAACAAAAGTAGTCAGAGTAGAGATGGAAATAGTAAAGACCACACCAATTGACTTGGACACCATCTCCACCATCCTGAAGGTTGACGTGCAGATTAGAAACTCTTATGGGCCACTCACAAAGTATATCGCCTGCCTAGAGGAGGAGCGAGATTGAATGCATATACTTACTACAATTGATCTGCCATTTTCAGAGGAAGAGGAGTACAAGAAAGCTATAGAGAGAGAGAGTGCCCAAGAAGGAGCCTACAGTGCCACTCTCCATGATGACCAAAAGCCCTTACACCCAATCCAAACCTATCACGCTCCATGTCCTTAGCAATAGGCCAAAACTCCAAGAGGTCTTGGAGTACCCAATGGGAAAGTTATCCAACAACCTTGCCGTTAACTTGAAACCCCTCAACAATCTCTTACATAAACCCAAGTGGTGGTGGACTAAGGTGCACAACCTGAACTTAATGTATAGTCGAGCCTTAGTTGTCAATAAAAAGGAAAAACCACATCAAGACTTAGGAGATGATGAGAAATCAGATGAGGATAGTTCTTAAGAATGAATAGAAGGATTGCTATTCCTTTAGTGAGATGAGAGTGAATACGAGGACTACTACTCCTGCAGTGCTTGAGGACAGCCATCCACTACATGAGCCTCCATTGCTAGAATCCCCTATCAAGGTATGAGTGGCCACTATCACAGAAATCAAAGACAAAGATGAGGAAGCCGTAGCTCCAGCTTACTTGCGCATGATTGTCACTGCCAATCAAACACGCACATTCAAGGTACTGATCGATGAGGGCGCTGATTTTAATATCTTAACTCATGCTCATTGGGTTCAAATTGGAAGACCACAATTACAACCCACCAATGATAAACTTAGCCCATTATGAGGGCCAATCATGTGCACTTTTGGAAAAATGCAAGGTTGTAGTCTCTATCGAGTTTGAGAGCTTGCCCATAGTCTTTTATGTGTTTCCAAACACGAAAGAAGTAGGCATGGAATCGTTGTTAGGACAAACCTTTAAGAAGAAAGCTCACTCTAATGTCGACTACCTGTCATAGTGTATTCACCTCGCTATTGGCAATGTATGAATCATCATAGCTTTTAGCAAGGGCTGTGCAACCTCATCACAATCCACAAATTCACCAGTAGAGAAACCCACCATCAAGACTCCGAAGGGGGGTCGTGATTTGTCACCCCTTGCCGAATCTCAACACCACCAAAAAGCTGACCACAAAGCTAAAACCCTTGAATACTAGTTCAAATGCATACCAAATGATCCAAGTCCACTGCCTAGGAGTACCTAACCACAAGCTCGCAAAGCTAGAAACCTTCATTCGAAACCTAGAAGGCCTAGAAGAAACTATAGGCATCAACGAACGATCAAGCCTCCTTGCATCTCTATGACCTTATTGCAAGCGCAAGGCTATTAAAAGGGTAATACCTGCGTTTGGATACCTAAAGCCCTAGCGGTCAAGCAAACTACCCAAACACTATCCTCAAGCTTTACCACACAAAACATCAAGACAAATCAAGCACTCAGGCCATAAGAAACTCAAGCTACTAAATCCATAGAATCTCTGAAGCCTAGCCCTGCAGAACCTAAAACAATCTATAGGCCTAAACTGCAACCCAATACTAACAAACTCTCTCAACCTAGGCCTACTAGTGCCCTTCAAACCTCTGAAGCACCCTTAGCAGCCGTAGCCCAACCTATTGAACAAGAGGTCAAGCCACAATTGCAGAAGTTACTAGAGCCGCAATGTCTAGTTTAGTTAAACCCCAACCACCTGCAGGATTTAAACCCTCTTATGAGTGGAGATTAGTTCTAACCTTGGCTGCGGACTTCATCGAGAACACGGGGGATGTCTTGGTTTGCTTGCCTTAGATGCTTGGATGCTACCTTTATGGCACTTGCTAAAAGTTACAAGATGTTGGATTTAGGTGTCTTTTGGATGATCCTATAGCAAAGGAAGTGCCTACACGGCCCTATTCTTGGGAAGAATCGGAATTTGTATTCATTAAGCCTTCCGATGCAGCTAAGGAGCTAATTGCCACTGAGGTCTCCAAAGAACACGCATGAAGCTGATGTCTCATTATGTCATATCACAAAAGCACTGTCCTTGCCACAGACAGAGACATCGAGGACTTAAAACATCTTTCTCACATCGATTTCTTTCTTGAGAAAATGGTATGCTCTTCGATCTCAATGGGAGCTAGAGGGATACCAAATCATGACTAACGTTGACTAGCGACGGGCCATCAAAACCTTGGAGTATGACCCCACTTATGTAGCTCCAACCTCCTACAGGGTGTTGGCCACCATCTATGAGGACTGACCCTTAGAAGAGCACATCCTAACCCACTCATATCTAGATCAAATTCTGACCGAGGAGGAGTTACACATTGCCAGTTGAGTAAACTCCGGTGACTTCCTCATGGATGTTCTCACCTACATCACTCAAGCAGGCATCTGCCCTTTTGACATGGGCCACTATGGTAATTTAGAATACAATCTGAATTTCTATACTGGGCTCATGCAGAAGTAAAGCCCCAAGAACACACGCTAAATGCCCTTAACCTCTCAACCTCTAATCCTAGGAAGGATTCTTCTCATTCCCAAGGGGGGAGAGGGTAAGGTGAAGTAAGGTGAAATCTAGGAAAAGTGTCATAAAATTCTAGAAATGAATAGAACTTCTTGAAGGAAAATTACCTTTTTATGCTTAAAGCATGTTCTTCTTTCCATAAAAGCATGATTAACTCCTGTTTATCTTCTAGCAAGAAAATTTCTTAAGAACACTAATGGTGAACCATGATATACGGCATGAACCTAAAATGGCAAGGCAAGATAAAGGTAGCAAGCTTCCGCTTACGAAGAACCAACTCAAATTCAAGTATATCCTGAATCTAGAAGACATAGTTGTGGAGGAACCAACCATCCAGCAACAGGTGAAGTAGTGCAAGCTGCCAAAGTTGTGGAAAAGGTGGGCCAAGCCATCGACTATACGAGAAGTGCATTGAGTTCCTTCAAATATTTAACCAAAACTGGGGCACTATCATGGTGCATCTAGAAAAGGAAGCCCACCAAGTAGACATCAAGCTGAGCCCTGAGCTGGTACAGAATGCACTAGGCTTACCAACCAAAGTATAAAAAAAGGACAAAATGAGATGTGTAAAAATGCTGGGAATGGACAAAGTGACGGTCCACACCAACAACGGCATCATCCTAGCTAACATCCCCGACTCCAAGTTCCATCTCTAGGCCAAAATGATGCATGCATTGTTCTCTAGCCATAGGTATAACTCAATAATGAGCCGAATTAGTGTACATATGTTGGAGAGCATTGCTGCACAGTCCTTCAACGAAGTAAGACTCAATGGCTTCGTGAGGAAGGAGATAGAGATGGTGGCAAAAGCATTATCCATTGATGGAACACCCGTGGAGGGAGAGTCCCCGGCCTCCAAAGCCAAGAAATTGATGTTCTCAAAGGCCTCCACCATGGGCTTCGAAGGAACTTGACATCAATCATAAAAGAAGCACCAGGGAAAGCATAAGGTGAGGCTGTTGGTGCGAGACCAAATAGGTTCTCTCTGCACCAAGGACAGGAGTAGTCCAAAAAAAAGGGCTTGATTTAGGAGGGAAGATGGTTATGGGCGACAGTTTGACCTGCTACTCATGAGTGTATCTTTATCCATAGGAGAATTGCAAGTAACACGATTTATCAAGGAGATCAAGTTCCAAGTGCCATTCTTCGTGAATACTCCAATCAAGATAGATATTCTCGAAAATGGTAGAGTTATTCCTCTAGTTATCAATCTAGGCACAAGAATTCTCCAAGCGAAAGGGCAAGATTTTCTTCAACTATGGATTTTGGGAGGCTAGGGAATAACCTTTTCATTTTGGGTCTTAGCTTTAGCAAGATAATATGAGATTCGGAAAAAGAAATTCTATCGATATGGAGGGGTCACAGAGACACATATAAGTTGTGATAAGCAAGCGGATTGGTCAGAAATTGGACCTAGCAAAGATTTTCAAAGTTGGTGTACTTGTTGGGTGGCCGTAATGGTTATTTGTTTAGCCTATCATCATTGAAAAGTAGGGCAAAAAAAAAAAGAAAGAGACGCATGTCAGGTGCTAGCCTATTGCAAGAAAAAACAAAAAAATATTCAAAGTAAAAAACAATAATGTTTTCCATTAGAGTCTAAAAGTAAGAAAAAGATTTACTATTTTACAAACTCATGTGATGCATGAAGAGAAGAAAATTATATAAGAGTGCTTCCACATGCTTGGTTTGTATTTGCGTCCAAACATAAAGGTGGTTACATATGTAGCAAGTGGGAAAGAAAAAACGCATATCACACCTTGTAAAATTTACTTATTTGACATGTAAAAGGTTTAGTATGTTTGCACGTGACCTCACTCTAAGGGAAAAGATTTGAGAGCTAACGGCCCCTTCTCTTGTCATAGTAAGTTTGTTTGTGTAAAAGAGAGAAGGGTCACACATGAAAACAAATCAGAGAATTGAAGCCTAAAGCCCATTGTAATGTGGAGGTTTTGTCACACAATAAATCCAATGGTTACAGAAGTTGGCTCTTGTTCAAAAAGGTACTTATTGTTTCTGTGTACAGAATTTTCCTCGTTGAGCTCAAGATCTTATATATTTGTTTTTTTGGAAGAGTGTGCTTTCTATTGTGTTCGTGATCTATGGTTGCAAGAAGCTTTGACGTTGTCATTTTTCTCATGTTTAATAAATTTGTTTTGTTGAGTTCTACACTTTGACAAAGTCATTTAATTTTTTGGCACTCCTTTTCCTTGTCTTTGGGTTGTACGAGAAGATTTTCTTTGATCATGGCTCATGTGACATCTTTTCAGGTACCCCCATTGAGAAGTGTTGAAATTATCTTCTTTTTTTTTTTTGCTATTGATAGTGACCATTTTTAATGGCCAGTTCTTGACCTTGAATTTGATGGTCTAAAAGGAGAGGATCCTCAACAATTCCTCGAAAACCATGAGCTTGGATGTATAATCCAGCATATGAGTGACCCTACTTTGAAACTTTAAATTTCGAAAATTCAATTGTTTTGATGAAGATAGAAATTGGTTTGAGGATTATGAAAAAAGTCTATGACCAAGGAATCCCCCTGCTCCTATAGAATATGAAGCTATCAAGAAAGGATTTCTTAATTGATTTAAATAGATTGAGACTTCTCAAGACCTTTGGCGAAAGATAGAACTTTGCAAAAAGAAGAAGAAGACTAGATCATAGAATTTTTTGTGATGGAACTCACTCAACTTTAGGATTGTTGGAACACATCTCTAGGCATCAGAGAAAGAGCATCTAGTTAAATGTAAAACACTTTGTGGAAACATTTCAGGGAGAGGTGAGGACTAAATTAGAAAACAAAGAACCAAGCACTTTTGAGGAAGTAGTAATGATTGCATACTACAATATATGAGCCATATACTAACCTTTAAAGTGACAAAATTATTCATTAAAAGAATCATCCCATCCTCATTAAAACCATCAATATATATGTCTCTACAAAAGCATCACTATTTGCCTCATTATGTGCATCATTACTAGTGGTGCATATTGTGATGCAAATAGCAATGCGTGTAGGTTTATTTTGCGATGTTAATAGCAATGTGTGCATGTTTTATTGGGGAATCATGCTAATAGTGACAATTATAGAGAAAAAAGATTAGGTGGCATGGCTTTACATATGCTACAAAAGGTTCATAAATCATTTATCGGTTGAGAATACAACTATTGTCCAAATCATACATTGTGAGATGGTAGAAGAAAAATATTCTTTGAATTAATTTTCAAATAAGTACAGCATCGATAAACAATATCTTGTAAAAATGCATAGACTAATAGAGAGAAAAATTTAAAAATAGATAGATATATCAATAAATAGTGCAAAATGTGAGTCCACAAAGAAGATGAGAAATATATTAAAGGATGGCCACATACAAAGAGCCTGCATGGACTATAGGATAAAAAAAGAAAGGAATACGTGCTCCACAAATCCACATGACTACTACAAGTCCTCCTTGTTGAGAGCTCATCCCAATGCAATGGAATGTTGATTAGAATCTACAATATTAAAAAACCAAAGATTAATCTACATAACATAATGCATCACAAATAACTAGAATCTAAAACTGAGAGAGAGACATGACTTACTAGATTCCTTTATCTCACCAGCATGTGAAAAAAGATTAGAAATAACCACAGTAGAAGCACCTACCCTACTTGTGGAATTGGTAAATGGTCGTGAGGTTACTTGTACCAGGCAAATTGCTAAGGTGGAATTCTTTTTGGAAGGAAAGAAGACTTCGGTTAAATTCAAAGTCATGAATTTAGGTATCCATGAGTGTCTACTCGGAATGGATTGGCTTAAGCCTAACGACGCCCACATTCACTGTGGAAAGGGTCAAGTTTCCTTTCGAAAATCTGAAAGGGAATTAGTCACAACTCAAGGTGAGGCAGGAGTGCCAAGAATCCAATTGGCCAAATTATCTTGGATCATAAAAGGAGTCAGAAAAGGATTACCTGTTTACTTGATCAAACTCAACAAATTAGATCAAAAGCAAGAGTCTCATGAAGGACCTTCTTGGCTAAAGAAATGCGCGGACGTATTCCCTGAAGAGTTGACTGAACTTACACCTCAAAGAGAATTAGATCATGAGATTAGGTTAGTACCTAGAGCTTTGCCAATTGCAAAGAGACCTTATAGAATGTCCATACCAGAAGCAATTGAGCTGAAGGAACAACTCAAGCAACTGTTAGATCAGGGCTACATCTGGCCTAGCAATTCACCATGGGGAGCTCCAGTACTATTCCAAAAAAAGAAAGATGGGACACTTCGACTATGTATTGATTATCGAGGGTTGAATCAATCAACACTCAAGAACAAGTATCCTATTCCTAGAATAGATGAGCTTCTTGATCGTCTTCAGGGTGCAAAGATCTTCTCCAAGATTGATCTCAGGTCAAATTACTATCAGATAAGGATCAAGGAAGAAGATATCCCAAAGACGGCCTTCAATACAAGATCTGGGCACTTTGAGTTCTTGGTTATGTCATTCCGGCTTAGGAATGCACCTGCCACCTTCAATAGGTTAATGCAGGATATCTTTAGGCCATATCTTGATGATTTCATGCTTGTCTTCTTCGATGACACTTTAGTCTATTCTAAACATGAAGAAGATCATGAACCTCAACTTCGGATTGTCCTTGAGACAATGAGGTCACATAAGCTGTATGCAAAAATGAAGAAGTGTGTATTCTTCAAGCGTCAGATTGAATATCTGGGATTCATAGTATCATCAGAAGGAATATCAGTGGACCCAGCCATGGTCAGAGATATGCTTGAGTGGCCAACACCAATATCGGTCAAAGAGATATGTAGCTTTCTTGGATTGACAGGATGGTATAGGGTCTTCATCAAAAACTGTGCTTTGATTGCAGCACCTTTGACAGACTTACTGAAGAAGCAAACTTCCATTGCATGGTCAATTCCCGAACAAAATAGCTTCGACAGATTGAAGCAAAGTTTGGTATCAGCACCTATTCTAAAACTTCCAGACCTCAATAAGGAGTTTGAGGTAGTAACTGATGCTAGCATTCTTGCCTTAGGGAGTGTACTTATGCAGGAAGGTTATCCAGTAGTATACTCTTCAAGGAAATTGAAGAGTCATGAAAAGAATTATGCTATGCATGATCTGGAATTACTAGCTGTCATCCATGCTCTAAAGCTTTGGAGACACTACCTGTTGGGTAACAAGTTTACACTAGTAACTGACCATAAGAGTCTCAAATGGATCTTTACCAAAAGGAGCTCAACATGAGGCAACGTCAGTGGATTGAAGTGTTGGAGGAATATGACTTTGAAATCAAGTATCGACCAGGGAAAGAGAATGTAGTTGCCGATGCACTTAGTCGCAAGGCATTCCTAAATTTCCTAATCTTGTAGAATCAATCAACGGCCAGATCTCTAGCTACAAAAGTATCTATGCCAAACAACCCTATACTTGAGTTAGCTAGAGAGAAAGTATGCCATGATTTGGCCTACCAATCAATGCTAAAGGAGATCTCTATCAAGGAGCAGAACCAAAAGTTGCAGGCTAAGTATCAGGAATTTTCCATTAATAGTGGACTTGTCTACTACAGAACAAGGCTGTGTATACCAACAAGCGAGTCACTTAAGCAGAAGATATTGTGGGAAGCTTACGATTCTCCTTTCGCAGGACATCCTGGCTATGCTAAAACTCTTAATGCAGTTAGGAAGAGCTACCATTGGGAGAGGCTCAAAGGTGACATTCTCAAATATGTCACTGAGTGTTTGTCTTGCCAACTTATCAAAGCCAAACATGTCATGATGCCAGGGAAACTGCAACCGCTTGACATTCCCCAAATGAAATGGGAATTCATCAGTATGGATTTTGTTGTAGGCCTACCCCAAGTCCAGGGAGGATACAACTCCATCATGGTTGTGGTTGACATGCTTACTAAGGTTGCACACCTTATTCCAGTAAATACAAACTATAAAGCCTCAGACATTGCAAGATTGTTTATCAAGGAGGTATTCAAGCTACATGGGCTACCCAGAGGAATCATTAGTGATCGTGATTCTCTTTTCACATCACACTTCTGGAGAGCTATCGTTGAAGCTATTGGGACTCAACTCTGTTTTAGCACCGCTTACCATCCCCAAACGGATGGCCAAACAGATCAAGTAAATCAAGTCATCGAGGATATGCTTAGGGCATACTGCTGTCGAGAATTGAAGAGGTGGATTCAATACTTGCCTTTGGTAGAATTTGCAAACAATGCTTCATACTAGTAGAGCATTTAGATGACCCCTTTCCAAGCATTGTATGGTCATGACTGTCAAAGTCCCCTAAACTTTTCTGATCCAACCCTAAGGATTGAAGCTTCAAGGCTAATGTTGGAGGAGATGGATGACCAAATTAAATCAATAAGACAAGACATACAAGCGGCTAAGGATAGACAAAAGGCATACGCGGATTTGAAGCGTCAAGAAAGGGTCTTCAAAGAAGGAGACATGGTCTTCATTCGCATACGCCCTAAAAAGAGTTCTCTATCCTTAGGAGATTGCAAGAAGCTAAGTCCAAGGTATTGTGGGCCATACAAGATCCTCAAATGCCTAGGACCTAATGCTTATAAATTGCAAATTCTTGAGAACCTAAAGGTTCACAATGTATTCGATATCAGCCTATTGAAGAAGTATGTACCTAATCCTAACCATGTATTTGATGACCAACAAATTGTAATGCCTAGTCAAGGAGTCCTTGAACTAAGGCCTGATTGGATCTTAGATGTTAGGAAGAGACAATTAAGATCCAGAACCTTGAGAGAATGCCTCGTCTAGTGGAAAGATTATCCCGAAGAGGATGCCACTTGGGTAGATGAAGGCACTCTCAACCAACAATACCCCGAGTTTATCTCAAGATGAGGACATCTAGATTCATCTAAGGGGGATAGAATGTAATATATCAAATATTTTTCATGGAAATTTTTTTTCTCTCTCGATGGCGGTTCGTGCTGGAGGGGAGTGAGGGATATAGAAAGGACAACAAGCTCCTCGTTGGAGCTTGCATATCCTCAAGCTCATGCAGGGCGACACGAGGGGAGGGAGGGATTTCTTCCCTCTCCCTATAAAAACCCCCAACCAAGGGGAAGGGAGGGAGGACGACGCTGCCAAACTCGACGTTGTTGGAGTGGAGAGGAGAAGGTCGCTGGCCGTCTATTGGAGTGGAGAGGGGGAGCCATGAGCCGTGAGGCCGCCAGTTTTAGGGAGAAACGGCCGCCGCCTGCAGTTGCTGATTGAGGGAGGGCGCCGTCGAGACCCATAACGGCCACCAATTGGTCCTGGCAGCCAACAATCCATCGTCGAATCGTCCTCTTTCTCCTCCACGTAGCGTCTCCACGTGAAAAGCCTTCAGAATCTTCTGGAAGCTTCAAAGGGGCTTCCTAAGACCCCTTCCACACCACACCCATTTCTCTTGTGGTCTCCCACCAAGCCTTGGTTCATGTCGGTTTGTTAAATTACCCCTCCCTTCCTATACCATTTATTTCTTCCGCCCCCTCCCGTTTTTAATCCTTTTTAAGGGCCTTTCACCCTCCCTTGTGTCCCCTTTTTACACATCCTTTTTCCCCCGTGCTATAAGCCCCTTTCACCCTTCACCTTTCCCCTTTTTCCCTTTCACCCCCGGGTTTTAAACCCCTAAGCCTTTTTCACCCCGTGTCCACACACCCCACCCCCCCGTGTCCTAAAACCCCTCCAAGACCCCCTTCCTATACCTTTCACTCCCGTGCCCAAAAGTCTCCCAAGACCTCTTCTTATGCCTTTCGGAACCACACACACACACACCCTTTTTACCGTGTATATACCCCTATAGGACCTTTTCTTTAGGCTTTGTAAACCTTTCCCTTCTAAAGAAACTAAGACCTTAAAGGTCTTGTTACCCCTCCTCGTGGATAAACCCTTAACTGTTCCGTGCCTCTCCAAAATACCCTTCGGACTTGGTTTTTCCCCTACTCGAAAAAGAGAAGAAGAGTATTAACATGCAAGGGAGCGACGGTGGAATTCCGAAAGGGACTGTAAAACTGCTTCCACGTTCGAAGGACTACAACTGCGATGCCTCCTAAGAAAGTCCAAGAAGTAGCTACGGGAGGGTCATCTCCCGGTATCCATGTGGATATCTCACCCCAAACCTAAGTTTTTCCTTCTTAATTTTATATTGGTTTTCATTCAATTGTGCAAGATAAATTGTTAGGGATAAGATATATTTTGTCCTAGTTATTCACGATGAAGGAATTTAGTTTAATGGAACATGCAAAATAAATAAAGTATAAACCTAGTTTTTCTTCAAATAGCATTATGCATTGAAATGAATTATGAACAAGATTATTTACCCACTAAAGTAGTATATTTCGATTAAGCCTAGAAGGTATAAAACTGCATCTTGCACTATTAACCCCTATTCTTTTTACAACGAATCATCATGGAAGGTGCGAATCATGAAAGGTTTCTTACGATGCTTAAACTCTAGGAAGTTATCATTGCTAACTACATAACTTAGCAAGGGAAAGATTGCTTATTTAGCATGAGTTTTTTCACAAAGAAAAGGGATTTAACCTAACTTTAAATCGATGAAGTATAAGATTGAAAAGTCAATTGACATGTCGATAATAAATCATACAGAAGTAATCTTGAAATTACCTTCTAGAGTTAACCAAATTAAAATGCTGCAAAATATTAGTTAGGAATGAATTAAAATTCCAAGAAACGTTTATACCTTAAACACTTGTCCACATTCCCTGAATATAGGGTCAGTAAATTGTAACCGAAAAAAAGAACTAGGGTTTGTCCCTAAGTTTCTTAAAAGAAAATAATAAAGCTAGGAAACCCTAGGTTTGACAAACGTCAGCTTAAAGAAATTGAAACGGATTGTTTCGTAACTCCATTATCGCATAGTACGATGCAGGACTTGCACGGCAAGTACGAAGTCATATGGTCTTGTGATTGATTCACAAGAAGAAAGACAAAATTCCAGCAACAAGGATGGCGGATCCTTACACAAGTTATCTTGCAAAAGGATGTATACTTTGATATCCTTCTAAGTAAGGAAGGCTAAAAACTGAAAACTGAAGTATCCAATGAACTTTAGGGTTTGACCAAGTTGGATTAATAGGGTACTCCCTAACCCAGAATATAAGGGATCTTGCCAAGTTGCAAGACACCCCGGATCGAGTGCTGGATGCATTCGAAAGGAAAGATTCCTTCCTTAGCAGTTTGCCAACAACAAAATCGATCAATGGAAATGTTCGTACTTGCTAGAGATTTTAGAGCACTGTTTGACTTATTTGACCAATGAATTACAAAATAAATAAGTATCTTTAGTTCAGGTTGAAGGCCTGAAGGGAGTGGCAACTTCAGTTACCCCCCGAGTGCCTGCCTTACACTAACTAAGGGGGTTGTTGACTGCGCCGGGAACGTGGACCGAACCCACCACGAGAGGTCTCTTCATTGAGTGCTACTTGGAGCACGAGGACGCTTGGGTGCTAGAGGGGGCTCTGGCCATAAATCCCTCGCCCTCCTGGTCCTGCACAAGAGGCTAACGTGACTCGGGATTGGATCTCGAGGCCCGCAAACTAGTCTACGGGCGGAAACTTGGAATAGTGATCCCTGTGGATCGCTGGATAGCCTTCGGGCGGATTGTGGATAAGCCTACGGGTAGAACTTTTATATTTCAAAGATAAATATGATGATATGTTAATAAAGAACTTGTCTGATATTTTTTTTCTATGTCACGTGATAAGATTACGTGAAGGAACTAGTGCTTAACGGATTAATTAAAGAAGCTGGTTATTACATGTCCAACTAATGTGTTATATAATTACATAACTAAAACAAACCAAGGAAAGTGCGAAGGATGGGCCATGGGTCCGTCCTATGGTTGGGTGGTGCCGGTTGGCCG
The DNA here is from genome assembly GCF_053477565.2 of Lygodium microphyllum. Lineage (NCBI taxonomy): Eukaryota > Viridiplantae > Streptophyta > Polypodiopsida > Schizaeales > Lygodiaceae > Lygodium > Lygodium microphyllum. The sequence goes on from NC_141139.1 coordinate 119,091,645, forward strand.
GGAACTTTTCTCAAATCACGAGGAACAAGAGGATGGTCGTAAAAAGACACGAATAACAAAAGCGTTGACCTAGAGTTACGTCTTACCCAATTTACGTTGTTTTAGGGGAACGGAATGGGACTATACCTTATGGAAGAGAGGTTGAGCTTTGTATCCCTCTCGTTTCCCATTCTCCTTGAACCAAGTGCAGCGTGAATCCGCTTTGGACCTGCGTTTCTGTGTAAAGTAGTTCTCTTGGGTCCGACACTAGTTGCTGTTAGGAAATGACCAATCAGGAAAAACCCTAATTTCGATCGATCCTAAGTGGGAACGGCCAGAATACTTCTGCTACGTGGCGGACGCGGAAATCCCTAGATCGCAAATCTCGTAACATTCCATGGGAGTGTCGGGCGGAGCTTTCTAGACATCCTTTTCGATGGACTGCTAAGATGTGTCTTGGATGATACTAGTGGACATGTTACAATTGGTATCAAAGTCGACCAACAACGGAATTGTTTTTATGAAATTATAATAAAATGAAGAAAAGAAAATGTTGCTGTCCAAACATTTACTTACCTTCAATGCTATTTTGCAGAATTACGAAGCGTGGAACATGTTCTTGGTATTTCGAGTCATGTTTATAACTGCAATGCATTCTTCGCTTTATAGACAAAGGATTGGGATGATGAACATCCTGGAGAAGATCTATAATCCATCATCTTTGTACATGGGACGAAGATGGATGGGTGCTTCAGGAATCTACTATATAGCCACCCACTGGTTTGCTTATCTACAAACCAACCTAAAGAGGATCAAGTGGTTGGAAGACCTGAAAGTCGTGAAGCTGTTCGTTTTTGTAGAAGCTCACATAAATTCAACTTTACATATTCGAGGTCGGAGGGTTGAGATGAACTCATATGTATATGAGGAAGTAACCTGTGTAATTCCCACTGACAGGATTAAAGCGTTGGGCCACCATGAGAAGTATAGATTCCAACAGAAAGGATATCCTGAACTTCCAATGACTTATCGATTCCTGAAGATCCATGACCCAAAACCTTACTATTACACAGTTCCTGTAGATAAATACAATACCACGTCGTTCTCCCCAAACTAAATGTAACAATTGGCTTATCATCACATGACACGTTGTATTCAAAAGGGCTATGCCCATACAAATACAAATAAAGACTTCTTTTTATCAATGTCTAGCTGTGCATAAGAGTTGATAAAAAGTTAACTAGCTACATTGTTTGCGAGATAGCTGAATTAAAGATGTAATATAAGCTAACGTCGATTATCGTATAATAACGTTAAGAAAACCTTTATTCAGGCACAACCCCAAGTACAGGTTTCTAATTCGCCTTCTACATCAAGTACTACTGTAATCCAGGAGAAGAAGTTCCTTCTTAAGTAGATTAAGCCACCCAAGTTTGATGGGAGAGGCAGATTCGTCCAAGCTGATATTGAAATTTGGATTGAATCCATTGAGGATTACTTCGAAGTAGCCGGTACTGCACCCGCCAATCAGGCTATGCTTGCCAAGTTAAAACTCACCGCGAAGCCAGACTTTGGTGGAAGCAATGGTGCAGGGATCGCAGAGGGATCTGTTACCTGGGAGAAGCTGAAGAAAGCCGTGTAGGGAAGATACTTACCACCTGCATATCGCACGTAGAAAATGAATGAGTTCTACGAGCTGAAACAACTGGGACTCACTCTTGACACATACTACTCTAAATTTGTCTCACTTTTAAAGTATATGCCACAAATGGACATGACACAGCAGGTGTCCAAATTTTGTGCGGGTTTAAATCCACCAGTAAATAACCATCTCGAATCTATATGTCCATCAGATCTTTAGGATGCACTCATTCGAGCAGTGCAAGCTAGACCAAGGGGTAACAAAACTTGATCTTATAATAACCCGAACAGAGGAGCATTCAGACCTCAAATGAAGAGAGTTCAAGGTCATAATCAAGGACAAAGAAAGAAAGCAAGGAGGAATAATGTCAACAACTTTGTTCCTACTCAAAGTAATGGCCGAAACCTCCATTGTTTCCACTGCAACAAACCCGGTCACTTCAAGAGGCAATGCCCCAAGCTTGGTGGAGGACATCACCAAGCGCCTTTCCAAGGAACACGCCCTGGTTAAGGAGCCACTACCCGAGAAAGAGGAATAACCGCCTGCATTGCCAATAGGAAAATGTGTGAAGAAGGAGAAGAAGAAGATCCGACCATGGAAGCGGAATTTGAAAGAGCGACAGTCCATGCTGCTTTACACAAAAAAGGGCCGAATCGCCAGTTCTCGGTGATTCAAAAACCGTTAAACTATCAAGGTAAAGGTTTCAAGACCTTGATTGATTGTGGCAGTACACATTCCCTTATCTCACCAGCATGTGCAAAAAGATTAGAAATAACCACAGTAGAAGCACCTACCCTACTTGTGGAATCGGCAAATGGTCATGAGGTTACTTGTACCAGGAAAACTGCTAAGGTGGAATTCTTTTTGGGAGGAAAGAAGACTTCGGTTAAATTCAGAGTCATGAATTTAGGTATCCATGAGTGTCTACTCGGAATGGATTAGCTTAAGCCTAACGATGCCCACATTCATTGTGGAAAGGGTCAAGTTTCCTTTCGAATATCTGAAAGGGAATTAGTCACAACTCAAGGTGAGGCAAGAGTGCCAAGAATCCAATTGGCCAAAGTATCTCGGATCATAAAAGGAGTCAGAAAAGGATTACCTGTTTACTTGATCAAACTCAACAAATTAGATCAAAAGCAAGAGTCTCATGAAGGACCTTCTTTGCTAAAGGAATACGCGGACGTATTCCCCGAAGAGTTGACTGAACTTACGCCTCAAAGAGAAGTAGATCATGAGATTAGGTTAGTACCTGGAGCTGCGCCAATTGCAAAGAGACCTTATAGAATGTCCATACCAGAAGCAATTGAGATGAAGGAACAACTCAAGCAACTGTTAGATCAGGGCTACATCTGGCCTAGCAATTCACCATGGGGAGCTCCAGTACTATTCCAAAAAAAGAAAGATGGGACACTTCGACTATGTTTTGATTACCGAGGGTTGAATCAATCAACAGTTAAAAACAAGTATCCTATTCCTAGAATAGATGAGCTTCTTGATTGTCTTCAGGGTGCAAAGATCTTCTCCAAGATTGATCTCAGGTCAAGTTACTATCAGATAAGGATCAAGGAAGAAGATATCCTAAAGACAGACTTCAATACAAGATATGGGCACTTTGAGTTCCTGGTTATGTCATTCCGGCTTAGGAATGCACCTGCCACCTTCAATAGGTTAATGCATGATATCTTTAGGCCATATCTTGATGATTTCATGCTTGTCTTCTTCGATGACACTTTAGTCTATTCTAAACATGAAGAAGATCATGAACCTCAACTTCGGATTGTCCTTGAGGCAATGAGGTCACATAAGCTGTATGCAAAAATGAAGAATTGTGTATTCTTCAAGCGTCAGATTGAATATCTAGGAAATCATAGTATCATCAGAAGGAATATCAGTGGACCGAGCCAAGGTCAGAGATGTGCTTGAGTGGCCAACACCAGTATCCGTCAAAGAGATACATAGCTTTCTTGGATTGACAGGATGGTATAGGGTCGTCATAAAAAACTATGCTTTGATTGCAGCACCTCTTACAGACTTACTAAAGAAGCAAACTTCCATTGCATAGTCAATTCCCGAACAAAATAGCTTCGACAGATTGAAGCAAAGTTTGGTATCAGCACCTATTCTTAAACTTCTAGACCTCAATAAGGAGTTTGAGGTAGTAACTGATGCTAGCATTCTTGCCTTGGGGAGTGTACTTATGCAGGAAGGTCATCCAGTAGCATACTCTTCAAGGAAATTGAAGAGTCATGAAAAGAATTATGCTACGCATGATCTGGAATTACTAGATGTCATCCATGCTCCAAAGCTTTGGAGACACTACCTGTTGGGTAACAAGTTTACGCTAGTAACAGACCATAAGAGTCTCAAATGGATCTTTACCCAGAATGAGCTCAACATGAGGCAACGTCGGTGGATTGAAGTGTTGGAGGAATATGACTTTGAAATCAAGTACTGAACAGGGAAAGAGAATGTAGTTTGCTGATGCACTTAGTCGCAAGGCATTCCTGAATTTCCTAATCTTGCAGAATCCATCAACGGCCAGATCTCTAGCTACAAAAGTATCTATGCCAAACAACCCTATACTTGAGTTAGCTAGAGAGGAAGTATGCCATGATTTGGCCTACCAATCAATAATAAAGGAGATCTCTATCAAGGAGCAGAACCAAAAGTTAAAGGCTAAGTATTAGGAATTTTCCATTAATACTGGACTTGTCTACTACAGAACAAGGCTGTGTATACCAACAAGCCAGTCACTTAAGCAGAATATATTGTGGGAAGCTCACGATTCTCCTTTCGCAGGACATCCTGGCTATGCTAAAACTCTTAATGCAGTTAGGAAGAGCTACCATTGGGAGAGGCTCAAAGGTGATGTTCTCAAATATGTCACTGAGTGTTTGTCTTGCCAACGTATCAAAGCTGAACATGTCATGATGCCCGGGAAACTGTAACCGCTTGACATTCCCCAAGTGAAATGGGAATTCATCAGTATGGATTTTGTTGTAGGCCTACCCCAAGTCTAGGGAGGATATAACTCCATCATGGTTGTGGTTGACATGCTTACTAAGGTTGCACACCTTATTCTAGTAAATACAAACTATAAAGCCTCAGACATTGCAAGATTGTTTATCAAGGAGGTATTCAAGCTACATGGGCTAGCCAGAAGAATCATTAGTGATCGTGATTCTCTTTTCACATCACACTTCTGGAGAGCTATCTTTGAAGCTATTGGGACTCAACTCTGTTTTAGCACCGCTTACCATCCCCAAACGGATGGCCAAACAGAGCGAGTAAATCAAGTCATCGAGGATATTCTTAGGGCATACTGTTGTCGAGAATTGAAGAGGTGGATTCAATACTTGCCTTTGGTAGAATTTGCATACAATGCTTCTTACCAGTAGAGCATTTAGATGACCCATTTCCAAGCATTGTATGGTCATGACTATCGAAGTCCCCTAAACTTTTCTGATCCAACCCTAAGGATTGAAGCTTCAAGGCTAATGTTGGAAGAGATGGATGACCAAATTAAATCAATAAGACAAGACATACAAGTGGCTAAGGATAGACAAAAGGCATACGCGGATTTGAAGCGTCAAGAAAGGGTCTTGAAAGAAGGAGACATGGTCTTCATTTGCGTACACCCTAAAAAGAGTTCTCTATACTTAGGAGATTGCAAGAAGCTAAGTCCAAGGTATTGTGGGCCATACAAGATCCTCAAATGCCTAGGACCTAATGCTTATAAATTGCAAATTCCTGAGAACCTAAATGTTCACAATGTATTCGATATCAGCCTATTGAAGAAGTATGTACCTAATCCTAACCATGTACTTGATGACCAACAAGTTGTAATGCGTAGTCAAGGAGTCCTTGAACTAAGGCCTGATAGGATCTTCGATGTTAGCAAGAGACAATTGAGATCTAGAACCTTGAGAGAATGCCTCGTCTAGTGGAAAGATTATCCCGAAGAGGATGCCACTTGGGTAGATGAAGGCATTCTCAACCAAAAATACCCCCAGTTTATCTTGAGATGAGGACATCTCGATTCCTCTAAGGGGAAGAGAATGTAATATATCAAATATTTTTAATGGAATTTTTTTTTTCTCTCTCGACGGCGGTTCGTGCTGGAGGGGAGTGAGGGATATAGAAAGGACAGCAAGCTCCTCGTTGGAGCTTGTGTATCCTCAAGCTCATGCAGGGCGACACGAGGGGAGGGAGGAATTCCTTCCCTCTCCCTATAAAAACTCCCAACCAAGGGGAAGGGAGGGAGGACGACGCTGCCAGACTCAACATTGTTGGAGTGGAGAGGAGAAGGTCGCCGACCATCTATTGGAGTGGAGAGAGGGAGCCGTGAGCCATGAGGCCGCCAGTTTCAGGGAGAAATGGACGCCGCCAGCAGTTGCTGATTGAGGGAGGGCACCGCCGAGACCCATAATGGCCACCAATTGGCCCTGGCCGCCAGCAATCCACCGTCGAATCGTCCTCTTTCTCCTCCACATAGCGCCTCCACGTGCAAAATCCTTCAGAAGCTTCTAGAAGCTTCCAAAGGGCTTCCTAAGCCCCCTTCCATACCACACCCATTTCTCTTGTGGTCTCCCACCAAGCCCCAGTTCATGTCAGTTTGTTAAATTACCCCCCCCCCCTTTCTATACCATTTATTTCTTTCGCCCCTCCCAGTTTTAATCCTTTTTAAGGGCTTTTCACCCTCCCTCGTGTCCCCTTTTTACACACCCGTTTTCCCCCGTGCTATAAGCCCCTGTCACCCTTCACCTTTTCCCTTTTTCCCTTTCACCCACGGGTTTTAAACCCCTAAGCCTTTTGCACCCCGTGTCCACACACCCCACCCCCTCGTGTCCTAAAACCCCTCCAAGTCCCCCTTCCTATACCTTTCACTCCCGTGCCCAAAAGTCTCCCAAGACCTCTTCTTACGCCTTTTGGAACCACACACACACACACACCCTTTTTCCCGTGTATATACCCCTATAGGACATTTTCTTTAGGATTTGTAAACCTTTCCCTCCCAAAGAAACTAAGACCTTAAAGGTCTTATTACCCCTCCTCGTGGATAAACCCTTAAATGTTCCTTGCCTCTCCAAAATACCCTTGGGACTTGGTTTTTCCCCTACTCGAAAAACAGAAGAAGAGTATTGACATGCAAGGGAGCGACGGTGGAATTCCGAAAGGGAGTGTAAAGCTGCTTCCACGTTTGAAGGACTACAACTGCGATGCCTCTTAAGAAAGTCCAAGGAGTAGCTACGGGAGGGTCATCTCCCGGTACCCATGTGGATATCTCACCCCAAACCCAGGTTTTTCCTTCTTAATTTTATATCGGTTTTAATTCAATTGTGCAAGATGAATTGTTAGGGGTTAAGATATATTTTGTCCTAGTTATTCACGATGAAGGAATTTAGTTTAATGGAACATGCAAAATAAATAAAGTATAAACCTAGTTTTTCTTCAAATAGCATTATGCATTGAAATGAATTATGAGCAAGATTATTTACCCACTAAAGTAGTATATTTCGGTTAAGCCTAGAAGGTATAAAACTGCATCTTGCACTATTAACCCCTATTCTTTTTACAACGAATCATCATGGAAGGTGCGAATCATGAAAGGTTTCTTACGATGCTTAAACTCTAGAAAGTTATCATTGCTAACTGCATAACTTAGCAAGGGAAAGATTGCTTATTTAGCATGAGTTTTTTCACAAAGAAAAGGGAAGATTAGTTGGATTTAACCTAACCTCAAATCGATGAAGTATAAGATTGAAAAGTCAATCGAAACGTAGATAATAAATCATATGGAAGTAATCTTGAAATTACCTTCTAGAGTTAACCAAATTCAAATGCTGCGAAATATTAGTTGGGAATGAATTAAAATTCCAAGAAATGTCTATACCTTAAATACTTGTCCACATTCCCTGAATATAGGGTCAGTAAATTAAAACCGAAAAAAAGAACTAGGGTTTGTCCCCGAGTTTCTTAAAAGAAAATAATAAAGCTAGGAAACCCTAGGTCTGACAAACGTCAGCTTAAAGAAACTGAAACGGATTGTTTCGTAACTCCATTATCGCATAGTACGATGCAGGACTTGTGCGGCAAGTACGAAGTCATATGGTCTTGTGATTGATTCACAAGAAGAAAGGCTAAATTCTAGCAACAAGGATGGCAGATCCTTATGCAAGTTATCTTGCAAAAGGATGTATACTTTGATATCCTTCTAAGTAAGGAAGGTTAAAAACCGGAAACTGAAGTATCCAATGAACTTTAGGGTTTCACCAAGTTGGATTAATAGGGTACGCCCTAACCCAGAATATAAGGGATCTTGCCAAGTTGCAAGACACCCCGGATCGAGTGCTGGATGCATTCGAAAGGAAAGATTCCTTCCTTAGCAGTTTGCCAACAACAAAATCGATCAATGGAAATGTTTGTGCTTGCTAGAGATTTTAGAGCACTGTTTGACTTGTTTGACCAATGAATTACAAAATACATAATTATCTATACTTCAGGTTGAAGGCCTGAAGGGAGTGGCAGCTTCAGTTCCCCCCCGACTGCCTGCCTTATCCTAACCAAGGGGGTTGTTGACCGCGCCAAGAACGTGGACTAAACCCGCCGCGAGAGGTCTCTCCGTTGAGCGCTACTTGGAGCAGGAGGACGCTTGGGTGCCATGGGGGGGCTCTGGCCGTAAATCCCTCGCCTTCCCGGTCCTGCACAAGAGGCTAACATGACTCAAGATTGGATCTCGAGGCCCGCATACTAGCCTATAGGTGGAAACTTGGTATAGTGATCCTTGTGGATTGCTGGATAGCCTTCAGGCGGATTGTGGATAAGCCTACGGGTATAACTTTTGTATTTCAAAGATAAATATGATGATATGTTAATAAAGAACTTGTCTGATATTGTTTTTCTAAGTCACGTGATAAGATTACGTGAAGGAACCAGTGCTTAACGGATTAATTAAAGAAGCTGGTTGTTATATGTCCAACTAATATGTTGGATAATTACATATCTAAAACAAACCGAGGAAAGTACGGAGGATGCGCCATGGGTCTGTCCTACAGTTGGGTGGTCCCGGTTGGCTGAGAACTTTTCTCAAATCACGAGGAATAGCAAGATGGTCGTAAAAAGACACGAATAACAAAAGCGTTGACCTAGAGTTACATCTTACTTGATTTACGCTATTTTAGGGGAACGAAATGGGACTATGCCTTATGGCAGAGAGGTTGAGCTTTGCATCCCTCTCGTTTCCCATTCTCCTTGAACCAAGTGCAATGTGAATCCGCTTCAGACTTGGCGTTTCTGCGGAAAGTAGTTCTCTTGGGTTTGACGTTAGTTGCTGTTATGAAATGACCAATTAGGAAAAACCCTAATTCCATTTGATCCTAAGTGGGAACGGCCAGAATAATTCCGCTACGTGGCAAACGCGGAAAGCCCTAGATTGCAAATCCCGTAACATTCCATGGGAGTGCCAGGTGGAGCTTTCTAGACATCCTTTCTGATGGACTGTTAAGATGTTCCTGGATGATACTAGTGGACACGTTACAGAGAGCCACTCTTAACTATCTTGCATGCATCACACCATCTATACTACATATATGCATGTAACACTCCATCATCCATCCATTCAATTGCTATAGGTATTGAGAACTTCTCATATAAGGATATGTAACATGTCCCCCTTTCCACTTGCAGGACATGTATTAGCAGCCCATCAGGAAGAGAGTCTAGAAAGTGCCGCTTGGCACTCCCATGGAAAGTCATAGGGTTTGCGATCTAGATCTTCCGGAGTCTGCCACAAAGCGGAACCATTCCGACCGTTCCCACTTAGGACCGACCTGAATCAGGGTTTTCCTAATGGTCAAGTTCCTAGAAGTAGCTAGCATCGAACCTCGAACGAACTATTTTACACAGAAACATCAGGGTCAAAGCGGATTTATACTACACTTGGTTCAAGGAGAATGGGAAACAAGAGGGATGCGAAGCTCGACCTCTCTGCCCGTAAGGCATAGTCCCATTCCTCAAAAAAGTTAGAAAATATTCTAGATTAGGATGGCATGCAAAAAGTAAGTGGATTTTTCAAATAGTTATGGGGTTTTTCATAAAAAAGAAAGATTGGCAAAATTGCGTGCATCACGATCACTATTGACAGGCTGAAACCTGCACTTGGAACTAGAAGAAGAAGAAGGAGTGCCTAGGAGATTCTAGATCAAGTGGTGTCTTGGAGTTTTATCCCCCTTTCGAAGCCAACAAAGCCATCATATTTGGGTTCTAAGTAGCAGAGAAGCAAGTGTTATTTTGAAGCACATTTTTGGTGTACGAAGGAGCTCCAGGAGATTTAATGCCTGGAGATTTCTTCTGAGTAGTGCCAGACAAAGGATTTCAGGTTCTATAAATACATGTTGATTCAATTCATTGTGCTTTGTCTTTGTCGTGTTTACCTCTTGTCTATTCTTTTTCTTCTCTTCCATGTACTATCTCTACTTCCTTCTATCTTTGGTCCTCATCGGCGGATACGACCTTCTGACAAAAACCCCTCCGACATTGGTGAACCTGACATGAAAGATCATCAAAAGAAAAGACAAGGTTGGAGAACCTTCGAGCACAATTTTCAGTGATGTTTTGCAGTAACTAGTGCAAAATATGAACATGCTTATGTAGGTACAACAACAACAACAGGTGATGTAGGCTTTTGCTCAAACAGAAAGTGTTGTGATAAATGCTTTGCAAAAGCAGTTGAGCATGAGATGAAGTTATTCAATGGCAAGAATATATCTACATATGTACGTACCTATGCTCAAAAGATGGAATTCTTTGGGGTGGCTCAACTTGCACAGAGCTGGTATTTTGTACATGTTACTGTACATGAACTAAAAGCGGGGATTACTGAATTATACATGAAAAATGCTGACTGAGTAACTTTCAAGAAGACACTCAGGGAAGAGTTTTACATTGAAGATACCAGTTTGATTACGCACAAGACTTTTCAAGAGTGGGTTTTACAACCCAATAAGGATCTCGTGGCTATAGAATTGTTAAGAGAATTTGAAAGTCGACTTGAGTAGTTGGATCTTGCATAACAGCAAGCTCTTGCAAGTAAGAAAATTGAATTGTTTCTACAAGCAGTAGATCCTGAGCTTCAAGAGAAGCTTGATGATTAAGATTAGACTACGAAGACATGTCTGGAAACAGAGTGGAGACATGTTAAGAAAGTTGTTTTTGTACTTGTGAAAAAGTATAGAAGAAGAGAAAGATTGCATGTCTCTAGCTTTCCCACTGTTACGAGCAAAAAAGTTGAAGTATCCAATAAGCCACCCAATTCTGTGGTTAACCTTATGGACGTACTTGCTATTATTTCCTCTGTTAGAGAAGATGTCTTAGATGAATTGGTCAAAGAAATGCATCTTCAATTGATGGTTGTAAAATTGGATGAAAAAGGACAAGAATATAAGGGACGACAGCAGCCCCTAAGCCAGGAAAAAGATGTATGTGGTGTGATAGTTTGTAGCATGAAAGGAATGACTGTGCTGGTTATCAGGAGGCCTCAATATAATAGCTCATCTTTTGAAAATATGGCAAGATCTATGCACAAGAAATGGGATTGCCTCTTGCTTTGAATTTTGGAAAGGGAGGTATGCAGAAGTTGTTTGAAGACTTGGTTGTCCGAAATGCTTATGTGGTGGTACATGCTTCTACTTTTTGTCTATAGTTGGATAGAATGCATGGCCAAGTGATGGTTGGTTGAAATGTTGAAATATGGAGACATGCTTTACATGCAACTAAAAAGAGAAAGATTACTGATAGTGAAATGTCTCATGCAGGGCAAGACATTTGTGACATAACTGGTTGGGAATCACTGGTAGATGCATATTCAATGGATGCATATTTAGAAAAAGGACAAAATACAGATGCACTTCAGAAAGAGAAAACATAAAAGGGATGAAGATAATGTAGGGATATCTAAGGAAGTGACAAAAAGAAGTGTGGATTTGCCTAAAGCTGTAAATCAACCACCTCTCAAGTTTGTTATGGAAGAGGTTGGATAGGAGTAGAAACGTGATAGCAAGCAAGAGGGAAAATAGCTAGGATATAAGCTACTGTCTGATATTAAGACATGCACAGATGCCTTGGAAGATCCTATAGTGGAAGAGTCAGCCATTGCATCTATAGATTTTCTTAATGCATCTGAAGAGGTTTACGAAGATCATGTTTTACATGATGCAAGGACTCAAAGGGAGATTGGTAAAGTGTTATATGCACATGATTTGCAGGATATAGCTATTGTTTCTGAAACAGTTCATGAGCTCGAGGATATGCATTTATAAGATGTTATAGATGTAATTCTTTAAAGTTGGAAAATGTTTCGGATGCTTTGTCAAATGCCTTGATTGACAATTCTAAGATGCTTCAAGATATGGATTGTTTCACTATTTTCGGTGATGATGAGAATGTGTTGAATGCAAGTGAAACTCAGTTTATGTTTGATGAGGGGAAAAAAGATTGTCAAAAGTATTTTCCCATGCGATGGACTTTGGAAGAGCAGGCATGTTGATATGTATTTGTTGGTGGGTGCATTGATAGCATGGAGATTCAACAACCTCTAGTGTATGATATGCACCCAAGGCCTTATGACCCTAGAGGGGGTACTAGGTATGGCTCAAGAGTTGTACAAATGCCGAGTATTTTGATCTATGATCCAAGTAGATGATTTTTTATATACATGATGAGTAATAAGTTGATGCTATGGGTGTTTGATCTGGGTGGTGCATTGGTGACACATACTAGAGGATGTGCAGGTTCAGAGGGGGTGGATGTCGTGCCACTACGCGAGCACAGTGTGAAAAACTCTACAGTGCATCATCATCCAACTTTCTTATTGATGTAGAGACTCAATGTGATCAGAGTCATTAGTGCTAGTGTCCGTGGCATGAATGGTCCAAAAATACTAGATTTTTGGATAATTTTTGCCTTTTTTAAATATTATTTATTGTAAAAATCTAAAAAAGTTAAAAAATCTTCTAAATTAGGATGGCATGAAAAAAGTAAGTTACTTTTTCAACCAGTTATGGAAAATTTTCATAAAAAAGAAAGATTATTGAAATCGCACGCGTCGTGATCGTTGTTGACAGGCTCAAAACTGTAGTTCGAATTGGAAGAAGGAGTGAACTAGGAGATTTTGGACTAGGCATCTTGGCAGGTGTCCTAGGGTTTTATTCCCCTTTCAAAGCCAACGGAGCCATTAGATTTGGGTTTCGAGCAGTAGAGAAGGAGCTGTTATTTTGATCCACGTTTTTGGTCTATGAGGGAGCTCTAGGAGATCTAATGCCTGGAGATTGCTTCTTACTAGTGCCAAAAAAAGGATTCCACATTCTATCAATACCTATTGATTCGATGCATTGTGCTTTGTCTTTGTCATTTTTACCTCTTGTCTATTCTTTTTCTTCTCTTCCATCTCATATCTCTACTTCCGTCTATCTTTGATCCCCGCTAGATACCACCTTTTGATAAAAACCCCTCCGACAGCGGGTCTAAGATATGCCCTCTCTCCCATCTATGACCATACTCCTAAGCATAATCAATAGATCCCTATCCATTTGGCATACATGTAGGGATACTAAGTCTCACAGGAGCCAATCCTAGAGATGATAAGCATCCACTTGACTAATGGAATGGAGACACTGCATTGGTGTCTCCACAATATCCACCAGAGCCACCCTCCATAGAACCGATGTGGGAGCAAGGAGTAGCAACAACCAATTGTGGGGTCACAACATTGCCATATCCACAACACTCCCCATAACCACTCCTAGAATGAGGAGGAGAGAAAATATGTGACTCTGTGAGAGGCATCCACCACAAACACCATGTCCATCGATCGAGCAAGGTGTCCTTGAGCCCCCCTCTGTAGCTAGCCTAGAGTGTCCACTCTGTCTGCTAGATATTGATGCATTGGAGTGTGCCAAGGCAGAATGCAGTGAACACCCAGACAATGATCTCGGGACAACTCTTGGTTTGCTATATCTCTAAAGCACACCATTATTTCATCAATGACTTGCACAATCAAATTAAAGATATTAGCATAATAAATATAAGGATGAAGGCAAAGTATGATAATATATATTTGCAAAGAAGGATGCTACTTAAATAACATGTGATAAAATACTGATAAAAATATATAGTCAATGAATTTGTCAAGAAAAAAAAATTATGATTGGTCCTACAGCTCTATGACAAGCACTTGGCATAATTGGCATACAATGGGAGATCTATGCATAGGTTCCTATAGAAAGAGGGTCTAATTCATTCTTAAAGTATTATTATACTCTAGACTCTTTGCCTACATTGCCCTTGGTTGTCTCATGCACACCGTGCAAGCCATCCTTCTCCTCCACCCCTTGTAATAACAACTCCTCCACCTACACACTCTTGTTGGCAACCCTAGAAACATTGCTTTCATCATATACTCAAGTACTTCAAGGTGTCAATGACACAACAAAGTACCAACAAGGTAATCGTGGGTTTATGGGTAGAGATTACATATTCAATAATATATCATGATAGCTTGTAGCAAAGAACAATGTTATCATGGGTTTGGGTAGAAAATTACCTATTCATGGTGATCTAGTAAGACAAACATATTGTGTAGATCATTCCATCTTTTCTTGGAGTCTATCTCCAAGAATTAAGAGGGTCATTGCTAATAGTTGTACCTATTCCTTCCAATACTAGTTTAAATCATTATGCATTGAATATGATCATAGAGAAGCTACAATAATCTACTAAAAGAACACTTTGAAGATTGCCAAAATACTCCATTTGATCCATTATAATCTTTGGATCCCATGTGCACCATGGACTTTCTTGCTCAAACATCACTATGATCCCACATTCAATCATGAAGTATATTTTATCAATGTGTTAAACTTGAAAATGTCACTCATGCAACTAGGTCATGCTGTAGATTTTGTACTCTATATTGAGATGCGTAGGTTAGATGCTGCTTACAATTGCTAGACACAATAATAAGGATAGCACGTTATTACCTTTGGGCTGCATCTCCTCCAGAACTCCTACTCCTTCCTAGAGACTTTTACCCCTAGGTGTAAAGCATCTGTCAAGGCATCATGCAACCATCTCATAGACATGAAATGCGATATCTCCTCAAACCCTCAGAATATCAAACTAGCCGTTGGTGTGAACTACACTGATATTTTAATCGCAGTAACTCACATTCTCTTTAGGCCTACTTGTATCTATTGAGCCACTTCTCCATAGATGTTTGGTGTAGCATAAAAGAGCAATTTACTTTCTTTCCCATTGCACTATCAATCCTCCTCTCTATTCCATTTTCCACCACTACATCTCTTACTAGTCGAACCTTTTCGTTCAGTGTCCACAACATCTTGTTATCTGTATCAATCATCGACAACCACTCTGAAATCTCATGGAAGTTACTATATGTATATCCTCTACATCATGTTCATTTAAGGCCTATTTATAAATATCCTTATTTTTGAATTTTTATTGAATAAAACATATCCTTTTCTATTCAATATGTAAATAACCCCTTTATATTACACCCTTATATATGTAAAAATAATATAAAAATGGCATTTTAAAAATCCCTTATTTTGAACCCATGTGATGCACACATATATTCATGAGTAACTTACTCGAGTTTGAAATATACACCAATGCCTCTAACATTAGCCAAACCTTCAACCATGCTATCCTCAGGATGACAAGCCCATTGTTGCACAAAGCCTTTTGAGGTTTTCATGAAGCATCTAAGAAGAACATCCATCTGGTGTGGACTAGTCCTGTAATCTTCACTTTGTCCATGAGATGTACTAAGAGGTGAGCCTGTATCATGAGCATACTTGTGGGTAAGTGCTTCTCAAAGTGACAAACTACCTCCACTTCTCCTTGCCATGTGGACTCAATGGATGAAGTCTTAATCTCCTTTTGCAAGATCCAGTTCACTTAATTTGATAACTTATAAATTGTGAAATGTATCTCCGATGTGAGACACTCTACAATTGTAATCAATAGTATGAACTGCTAGAAATTCAATATATTAAAAACTATTAAATTGACACAATGTAATGTCTTACTAGATGGTTTTACTACCAAGGACGGACAACCTAAACCTGGCATATCTTGTGGCAATCATGGGATCTTAGTTATGTCAATTGGTCTTATTTAGAAAATGTTGATTTGAGAGAACACATCATATCCATTGCATGTGTATAGATTTGATCATTTTCTTTACCATGTGCTCCTCTTTATTGGATAGGACCTAAGGAGCACGAGGTAGTTGCACATGGTGATCAAAGCTCATTTGCAGCCAAAGCAGCTTCATCTTCTCTACCTCCTTCAAATCCATTCATGCCCTTGGAGTGTCCATCTTTTTTGTGATATGTTCCCATAGCAAGTTACAAATATTTTTGAAAATGTGAATGGGATCCAACAAATGGTTGATTTGTAAATGGGTTCAATATGGCAACTCGTAGAAAATAAAAAGCTGCGGCATTCCTCTTGGAAGTGACTCTTTGTGGAACGTATTCCACTCATTCTAGCTTTGAGCATTCATTCATGTGGGAGATCGTCTAAGGAATCTGTAATATTCTGAAATGCCGCATGTACCGCCTCCATAAAAACAAAATTGGATAATGAATTTTTTTTTAATTCCCCCTTATCCCCCAGCCGACTCACGAGCTGGAGGGAAAGGGAAATAGAATGGCCAGCAAAGCTCCTTGCTGGAGCTTCCTCATCTCTGGATCGCTATGGAGTAGACAGGTAGGGAGGGAGGACCCCCTCCCCTCCCCTATTTAAATCGAGGGGGACATCGTGAGGAGGAGGTCGACACGCTATGAAGGACACGGCCGTCGAGAGAGAAGCCGACACATTGAGACGGCTATGAATGAGTGAGGGGGGGGAATCGACGATTCTGACGTTGTGTTGATCGCTGCCATGGCGTGAGAGGGTTGATGTTGTTGGCTGAGAGGGAAAGGAGGAGTGGAACGTTGCTGCCGTGGGCCAAAAAAAGGGCTGAACGATGCCACGAGATCGCCGCCATCTGATCTAGGTCGCTGCCGTCTGTACCAGTCCCTTTTGCCGCCATATTCGTCACGTGGGATTCCACCAGAAGCTTCTTAGGAAGCTTTTAAAAGCCTCCTAAGAAGCCCCCCTTCCTGTGGCTCTTTAAGGTCTTACCCCCCTCTTCCCCCCCCCCCAAGCCCCCTTGTTCTCCCCCCCCTCCCGGGGTTTTAAATTCCCCCCCTTAAGCCCCTTGCTTTCCCCCCTCCCGGTATAATCCCCCAAAAGTGCTTATTACCCCCGGGTTTAAATTCCCCCCCCCCTAAGCCCCCTTGGTTCCCCTTCCGGTTTTAATTTTCCCCCCTAAGCCCTTGCCCTTTTCCCCTCCGGATTTTTTGCTTTAAGACTATTCAAGTCACACCCATAAGCCTACTTTGTCCTTAGACTACCTTGCAGACTTCCATTTTCTTGCATGAATTCCTTCACTCACTTTTTAAATCTTTTTGTGCAAGTGCTCTCGTAGTTGAGCTTTGTGTTCTTAATCTTATCAAACAAGCCGGTGTCCACACACTCCCATGTCCAAAAAAATCCAAGTCATCATCATGGCCTCGTATGGTATCCCGTAAGGAAGAAATAGCCGTGAGATAAAAGATAAGGAGGGAAGTAGAGGGAGTGAAAAGAGGGAGTGAAGGAGGAAGAGTGGGGAAAAGGTAAAAGATAAGGAAGGAGAAGACAGTGGAATTCCAAGAAGAAAAAGGAAAAGGCTATCTCGCATTCAAACTACGATGCCGCCAAAGAAAATCCAAGGTGTAGCTGTGGGAGGGTCATCTCCCGGTATCCATGTGGATATCTCACCTCAAAGCCAGGTTTTTCTTCTTGGTGTTAATTCGGTTTTAAGTCAATCATGCAAAGAAAATTTGTTAAGGAAAGATATATTTGTTCGAGTTATTTTAACGAAGGAGTTAGCTTATGAATGACAATTTATACAAATTAGCTTTCTTCAAATTGCATCAAGCATTATAAAATTATAGGCAAGATTAACCATTTACTATAGTAATATATTCCTAAAGTGTAGAAACTATATCTTGCACCATTAGTCTTATTCCTTTCGCAAAGAATCATGGTAAAATGGCTAAATTCATGAAAGGTTTCTTTCGATGCTCAAATTACTAGGGAGTTATCTTTGCTAGTTGCACATCTTAGCAAGGCAACTATTGTTATTTGGCATAAGTTCATCTTTAAAGAAAACGAAAGTTAAATGTTAGGAATTAACAAGTATAAAAATTAAATATACGAACTCATTTGGAAAGAAAATGTAAGGGGGAATTTCTGGATGACACTCTATTAACATTTTTTTTCCTGCTATTTGAGGACTTGGAACTAATAAAGTGTGTATACACCAATTTCTCAGCTAGGCCTTTTGTCCCAAGGAGTATTGTCGTCTTTGTATCATATTGGCATTATGCTATATGCCAAATTAAACTGTATTGATTAGGAATGTTAATTGTCACAAGGGTAGTAAAACCGTGACAAGACGAGTAAGATTACCTTCCAAAAGATAACCGAACCAAATCTAAACATAGAAACATTCATACCCTAAACACTTGACTACTTTCCTTACCGTAGGGACAATAAATTCATAAAGATAAGAAACTAAGGTTTGTCCCTAAGGTTCTTAAATGAAGAAACCCTAAAGCTGACATACGTCAGCTTAAGGAATCTAAACAGATTATTCCATCGCCGGACTTGCGCAACATGTATGAAATCATTTTGGTGATTGATTCACAAGGAGAAAAGGGAAAATCCCTCTTCAAGGACGGCAGATCCTTACGCAAGTTATCTAGCAAAGAGACGTAGTTTTGGATATCCTTCTAAATAAGGAAAGTTGTAAAATAGAAACTAGCATATCTAAGGTACCTTAGGGTTAACCAAGTTGGGTATACCCTACACCCGAATATAAGGGATCTTGCCAAGTTACAAGACATATTGAGAACGACTGCTGATACACTCAAAAAGGAAAGAACACTTCCTTAGCAGCTTGCCATACGACTGGGTTGTTTAATGGAAATGTTTGTGCTTGCTAGAGATTTTAGGGCTCTGTTTGAATTATGAATTACAAATTAAATAAGTACATATACTTCAGGTTAAAGGCCTGAAGGGAGAGGCAGCTTCAGTTACCCTCGATTGCCTGCCTGACCCTAACCAAGGGGGTTGTTTGACCGCGCGGGGAACGTGGGCTGAACCCGCCGCAAGAGGTCTCTTCGTTGAGTTCTACTTGGAGCAGGAAGAGGCTTGGGTGCCGGGGGGGCTCTGGCCGTAAATCCCTCGCCTTTCGGGTCGTGCACAAGAGGCTAATGTGACTCGGGATTGGATATCGAGGCGCGCATACTAGTTGACGGGCGAAAGCTTGGAATAGTGATCCTTGGAGATTACTTGTTAGCCTTCGGGCAGATTATGGAAAAGACTACGGGCGGAACTCCTTGTATTTCAAAGATAAAATGATGAAATGTTAAAAGAACTTGCTTGATGTTGTTTTTCTATGTCACGTGATAAGATTACGTGAAGGAACCAGTGCTTAACAAGGTTAATTAAAGAAGCTGATTGTTATATGTCAAATTAATGTGTTAGATAATTACATAACTAAAACAAACCGAGGAAAGTACGGAGGATGGGCCATGGGTCCGTCCTACGGTTGGGTAGTCCCGGTTAGTCAGGAACTTTTCTCAATAATCTCGAAGAACAACGGAATGATCATCATCATAAAAAAGGAATAAGAAGAACGATGACCTAGAGTTACGTCTTACCCGATCTACACTGTTTTAGGGAAACGGAATGGGACTATGCCTTATGGCAGAGAGGTTGAGATTTGCATCCCTCTCGTTTCCCATTCTCCTTGAACAAAGTGCAGCGTGAATCCGCTTCGGACCTGGCGTTTCTGCGTAAAGTAGTTCGCTCGGGTTGGACGTTAGTTGCTGTTAGCCAATGACCCATTAGGAAAACCCTAATTTTGGTTGATCATAAGTGGGAACGGCCAGGATACTTCTGCTACATTGCAGACGCGGGAAGAACTAGATCGCAAAACCCATAACATTCCATGGGAGTGCCGGGCGGAGCTTTCTAGACATCCTTTCTGATGGACTGCTAAGACGTGTCGTGGATGATACTAGGGGACACGTTACAGTTGGTATCAGATCCGACCAACAACAGAATTGTTTTTATGAGATCTCAATAAAATGAAATAAAGAAATTGTTGCTGTCCAAACATTTCCTCATCTTCAATGCTGTCTTGCAGAACTATGAAGCATGGAACAAGTTTTTGGTGTTTCGGGTCATGTTTATGACTGCAATGCATTCTCTGCTTTATAGAAAAAGAATTGGGATGATGAACATCTTGGAGCAGATTTATAATCCATCACCTTTATACGTAGAACGAAGATGGACAGGGTCTTCAGGAATGTACTACATAGCTACCCACCGGTTCACTTATCTACATACCAACCTAAAGAGGATCAAGTGGTTGGAAGACTTGAAAGTCGTGAAGCTGTTCATTTTTGTGGAAGCTCACGTAAATTTGACTTTACATATTCAAGGTCGGAGGGTTGAAATGAACTCATTTGTATATGAGGAAATAACCCGTGTAATCCTAGCCGACAGGATTAAAGTGTTGGGCCGCCATGAGAAGTATGGATTCCAACGAAAAGGGTATCCTGAACTTCCAATGAATTATCGATTCCTAAAGATCCATGACCCAAAACCCTACTACTACACAGATCCTGTAGACAAATGCAATACAACGTTGTTCTCCCCAAACTGAATGTAATGATTGGATTATCATCACACGAAATGTTGTATAAGGCTACGCCCATGTAAATATAAATAAAGACTTCTTTTATCAATATCTGGATGTGCATCAGAGTTGTTAAAAAGTTAATTAGCTTCATTATTTACGAGATAGCTGAACTAAAGTTAAGCTAACGTCAATGATCATATAATAACGTTAAGAAAACTTTTATCCAGGCACAACCCTAGGTACAGGTTCCAAATTCGCCCCCTACATCAAGTACTGCTATGACCCAGGAGAAGAAGTTCCTCCTCAAGCAGATAAAGTCACCCGAGTTTGACGGGAGAGGCAGATTCGTCCAGTTTGATGCTGAAATTTGGATTGAATCTATGGAGGATTACTTTGAAGCAGCTGGGACTGCACCTACCAATCAGGCCATGCTTGCCAATTTAAAACTCACCGGCGAAGCTAGACTATGGTGGAAACAATGGTGCAGGGATCAAGGGACTTCAGAGGGGTCCATTACCTGGGAGAAGTTAAAGAAAGCCGTGCAGGGGAGATATTTGCCACCTGCATATCGTACACAGAAAATGAATGAGTTCTACGAGTTAAAACAGTTAGGACTCACTCTAGACGCATACTACTCTAAATTCGTCTCACTTTTAAAGTATGCGCCACAGATGGACATGACGTAGCAGGTGTCCAAATTTTGCGCAGGCTTAAATCGACCCGTAAATACCTGTCTCGAATCTATGCGTCCATCAGATCTGTAGGATGCACTAATTCAAGCGGCGCCTATAATTCAGGAGGTGCAAGCTAGACCAAGGGGTAACAAAACTTGGTCCTATAGTGACCCGAACAGAGAAGCATTCAGACCTCAAGTGAAAAGAGTTCAAGGTCACAATCAAGGACAAAGGAAGAAAGCAAGGACAAATAACGTCAACAACTTTGTTCCCACTCAAAGTAATGGCTGAAACCTTCGATGTTTCCACTGCAACGAACTCGGTCACTTCAAGAGGCAATGTCCCAAGCTCAGCGGGGGACATCGTCAAACGCCTTTCCAAGGTGCAGGCCGCGGTCAAGGAGCCGCCACCTGTGGAAGAGGAAGAACTCTCTGCATTGCCAATAGGCAAAGATGCGAAGAAGAAGAAGAGGAAGATCCGACTATGGGAGCAGAATTCAAAAGAGTGACAGTCCATGCCGCTTTACACAAGAAAGGGCCGAATTGCCAGTTCTCGGTGATTCAAACACTGTCGGACTATCAAGGTAAAGGTTTCAAAACCTTGATTGATTGTGGCAATACACATTCCTTTATCTCACCAGCATGTGCAAAAAGATTAGGAATAGCCACAGTAGAAGCACCTACCCTGCTTGTGGAATTGGCAAACGGTCGTGAAGTAACTTGTACCAGGCAAACTGCTAAGGAGAAATTCTTTCTGGGAGGAAAGAAAACCTCAGTCAAATTCAAAGTCATGAATTTAGGTATCCATGAGTGTCTACTCGGGATGGATTGGCTTAAGCCTAATGACGCCCACATTCACTGTGGAAAGGGTCAAGTTTTCTTTCGAAACTCTGAAAGGGAGTTTGTCACAACTCAAGGTGAGGCAGGAGTACCAAGAATCCAATTAGCCAAAGTATCTCGGATCATAAAAGGAGTCAGAAAAGGATTACCCGTTTACCTGATCAAAATCAACAAGTTAGATCAAAAGCAAGAGTCTCATGAAGGACCTTCTTGGCTAAAGGAATACGCTGACGTATTCCCTGAGAAATTGATTGAACTTCCACCTCCAAGAGAAGTAGATCATGAAATTAGGCTAGTGCCTGGAGCTGCACCAGTTGCAAAGTGACCTTATAGAATGTCCATACCTGAAGCAATTGAGTTGAAGGAATAGCTCAAGCAACTGTTAGATCAAGATTACATCCGGCCTAGCAACTCACCGTGGGGAGCTCCAGTACTATTCCAGAAAAAGAAAGATGGGACACTTCGACTATGTATTGATTACCGAGGGTTGAATCAATCAACAGTCAAGAACAAGTATCCTATTCCTAGAATTGATGAGCTTCTCGATCGTCTTCAAGGTGCAAAGATCTTCTCCAAGATTGATCTCAGGTCAAGTTACTATCAGATAAGGATCAAGGAAGAAGATATCCTAAAGACAGACTTCAATACAAGATATGGGCACTTTGAGTTCCTGGTTATGTCATTCCGGCTTAGGAATGCACGTGCCACCTTCAATAGGTTAATGCAGGATATCTTTAGGCCATATCTTGATGATTTCATGCTTGTCTTCTTTGATGACACTTTAGTCTATTCTAAATAGGAAGAAGATCATGAACCTCAACTTCGGATTGTCCTTGAGACAATGAGGTCCCATAAGTTGTATGCAAAAATGAAGAAGTGTGCATTCTTCAAGCGTCAGATTGAATATCTGGGATTCATAGTATCATCAGAAGGAATATCAGTAGACCCAGCCAGAGTCAGAGATGTGCTTGAATGGCCAATACCAGTATCCGTCAAAGAAATACATAGCTTTCTTGGCTTGACAGGATGGTATAGGGTCTTTATCAAAAACTATGCTTTGATTGCAGCACCTCTTACAGACTTACTAAAGAAGCAGACTTCTATTACATGGTCAACTCCCGAACAAAATAGCTTTGACAAATTGAAGCAAAGTTTGGTATCAGCACCTATTCTAAAACTTCCTGACCTCAATAAGGAGTTCGAGGTAGTAACTGATGCCAGCATTCTTGCCTTGGGGTGTGTACTTATGCAAGAAGATCATCCAGTAGCATACTCTTCAAGGAAATTGAAGAGTCATGAAAAGAATTATGCCACACATGATCTAAAATTACTAGCTGTCATCCATGCTCTAAAGCTTTGCAGACACTACCTGTTGGGTAACAAGTTTACTCTAGTAACCGATCATAAGAGTCTCAAATGGATTTTTACCCAGAACGAGCTCAACATGAGGCAACGTCGGTGGATTGAAGTATTGGAGGAATATGATTTTGAAATCAAGTACCGACCAGGGAAAGAGAATGTAGTTTCCGATGCACTCAGTCGCAAGGCATTTCTAAATTCCCTAATCTTGCAGAATCCATCAACGGCCAGATCTCTAGCTACAAAGGTACCTATGCCAAGCAACCCTATACTTGAACTAGCTAGAGAGGAAGCATGCCATGATTTGACCTACCAAACAATGATAAAGGAAATATCTACCAAGGATCAAAATCAGAAGTTGCAAGCTAAGTATCAGGAATTTTCCATTGATAATGGGCTTGTCTACTACAAAACAAGGTTGTGTATACCAACAAGACAGTCACTTAAGCAGAAGATATTATGGGAAGCTCATGATTCTCCTTTCGCAGGACATCCTGGCTATGCAAAAACTCTTAATGCATTTAGGAAGAGCTACCATTGCGAGAGGCTTAAAGGTGACGTTCTCAAGTATGTCACCGAATGTTTGTCTTGCCAACGTATCAAGGCCAAACATGTCATGATGCCAGGGAAACTGCAACCGCTTGACATTCCCCAAATGAAATGGGAATTCATCAGTATGGATTTTGTTGTGGGCTTACCCCAAGTCCAAGGAGGATACAATTCCATTATGGTTGTGGTTGACATGCTTACCAAGGTTGCACACCTGATTCCAGTAAAGACAAACTATAAAGCCTCAGACTTTGCAAGGTTGTTTATCAAGGAGATATTTAAGCTACATGGGTTACCTAAAAGAATCATTAGTGATCGAGATTCTCTCTTCACATCACACTTCTGGAGAGCTATCTTTGAAGCTATTGGGACTCAACTCTGTTTTAGCACCGCCTACCATCCCCAAACGGATGGACAAATAGAGAGAGTGAATCAAATCATTGAGGATATGCTTAGGGCATATTGCTTTCGAGAGCCGAAGAGGTGGATTCAATACTTGCCATTAGTTGAATTTGCCTACAATGCTTCTTACCAGTAGAGCATTCAAATGACCCCTTTCCAGGCATTGTATGGTCATGATTGTCGAAGTCCCCTAAAGTTTTCTGATCCAACCCTAAGAGTTGAAACTTCAAGACAAATGTTGGAGGACATGGATGATCAAATAAGGTCAATGAGACAAGACATACAAGCAGCCAAGGATAGATAAAAGGCATATGCAGATTTGAAACGTCAAGAAAGAGTCTTCGAAGAAGGAGACATGGTCTTCATTCGGGTACACCCTAAAAAGATTTCTCTATCCCTAGGAGAATGCAAGAAGCTAAGTCCAAGGTATTGTGGGCCGTACAAAATCCTCAAATGCCTAGGACCCAATGCTTATAAATTGCAACTCCCTGAGAACCTAAAAGTTCACAATGTACTCCATATCAGCCTCTTGAAAAAATATATACCCAACCCTAATCATGTACTTGATGAACAACAAATTGTAATGCCTAGTCAAGGAATCCTTGAACTAAGGCCGGAAAGAATCTTAGATGTTAGGGAGAGACAATGAAGGTTCAGAACCTTAAGAGAATGCCTCGTCCAGTGGAAAGATTATCGCGAAGAGGATGCCACTTGGATAGATGAAACCTCTCTCAACCATCAATATCCCCAGTTTATCTCGAGATGAGGACATCTTGATTCTTCTAAGGGGGAGAGAATGTAATATTCTGAAAGGCCGCATGTACCGCCTCCATAAAAACAAAATTGGATAATGAAAAATTTTTTTATTCCCCCTTATCCCCCAGCCGACTGACGAGCTAGAGGGAGAGGGAAATAGAATGGCCAGCAAAGCTCCTTGCTGGAGTTTCCTCATCTCTGGATCGCTATATGGAGTAGATAGGTAGGGAGGGAGGACCCCCTCCCCTCCCCTATTTAAATCGAGGGGGACGTCGTGAGGAGGAGGTCGACCCGCTGTGAAGGACACGGCCATCGAGAGAGAAGCCGACACATTGAGACGGTTGTGAATGAGTGAGGGGGGGGAATCGAGGTTTCTCACATTGTGTTGATCGCTGCCATGGCATGAGAGGGTTGATGCTGGCTGAGAGGGAGAGGAGGAGTGGAACGTTGCTACCGTGGGCCAGAAAAAGGGCTGAACGATGCCACGAGATCGCCGCCATCTAATCTAGTTCGCTGCCGTCTGTACCAGTCCCTTCTGCCACCATATTCGTCACGTGGGATTCCACCAGAAGCTTCTTAGGAAGCTTCTAAAAGCCTCCTAATAAGCCCCCCTTCCTGTGGCTCTTTAAGGTCTTACCCCCCTCTTCCCCCCCCCCTAAGCCCCCTTGTTCTCCCCCCCCTCCCGGGGTTTTAAATTCCCCCCCCTAAGCCCCTTGTTTTCCCCCCTCCCGGTATAATCCCCCAAAAGTGCTTATTACCCTCAGGTTTACAATTTCCCCCCCTAAGCCCCCTTGGTTCCCCTTCCGGTTTTAATTTTCCCCCCTAAGCCCTTGCCCTTTTCCCCTTCGGATTTTTTTCTTTAAGACTATTCAAGTCACACCCATAAGCCTACTTTGTCCTTAGACTACCTTGCAGACTTCCATTTTCTTGCATGAATTCCTTCACTCACTTTTTAAATCTTTTTGTGCAAGTGCTCTCGTAGTTGAGCTTTGTGTTCTTAATCTTATCAAACAAGCCGGTGTCCACACACTCCCATGTCCAAAAAAATCCAAGTCATCATCATGGCCTCGTATGCTATCCCGTAAGGAAGAAATAGCCGTGAGATAAAAGATAAGGAGGGAAGTAGAGGGAGTGAAAAGAGGGAGTGAAGGAGGAAGAGTGGGGAAAAGGTAAAAGATAAGGAAGGAGAAGACGGTGGAATTCCAAGAAGAAAAAGGAAAAGGCTATCTCGCATTCAAACTACGATGCCGTCAAAGAAAATCCAAGGTGTAGCTGCGGGAGGGTCATCTCCCGGTATCCATGTGGATATCTCACCTCAAAGCCAGGTTTTTCTTCTTGGTATTAATTCGGTTTTAAGTCAATCATGCAAAGAAAAATTGTTAAGGAAAGATATATTTGTTCGAGTTATTTTAACGAAGGAGTTAGCTTATGAATGACAATTTATACAAATTAGCTTTCTTCAAATTGCATCAAGCATTATAAAATTATAGGCAAGATTAACCATTTACTATAGTAATATATTCCTAAAGTGTAGAAACTATATCTTGCACCATTAGTCTTATTCCTTTCGCAAAGAATCATGGTAAAATGGCTAAATTCATGAAAGGTTTCTTTCGATGCTCAAATTATTAGGGAGTTATCTTTGCTAGTTGCACATCTAAGCAAGGCAACTGTTGTTATTTGGCATAAGATCATCTTTAAAGAAAACGGAAGTTAAATGTTAGGAATTAACAAGTATAAAAATTAAATATACGAACTCATTTGGAAAGAAAATGTAAGGGGGAATTTCTGGATGACACTCTATTAACATTTTTTTTCCTGCTATTTGAGGACTTGGAACTAATAAAGTGTGTATACACCAATTTCTCAGCTAGGCCTTTTGTCCCAAGGAGTATTGTTGTCTTTGTATCATCTTAGCATTATGATATATGCCAAATTAAACTATATTGATTAGGAATGTTAATTGTCACAAGGGTAGTAAAACTGTGACAAGACGAGTAAGATTACCTTCCAAAAGATAACCGAACCAATCTAAACATAGAAACATTCATACCCTAAACACTTGACTACTTTCCTTACCGTAGGGACAATAAATTCATAAAGATAAGAAACTAGGGTTTGTCTCTAAGGTTCTTAAATGAAGAAACCCTAAAGCTGACATATGTCAGCTTAAGGAATCTAAACAGATTATTCCATCGCCGGACTTGCGCAACATGTATGAAATCATTTTGGTGATTGATTCACAAGGAGAAAAGGGAAAAACCCTCTTCAAGGATGGCAGATCCTTACGCAAGTTATCTTGCAAAAAGACGTAGTTTTGGATATCCTTCTAAATAAGAAAAGTTGTAAAATAGAAACTAGCATATCTAAGGTACCTTAGAGTTAACCAAGTTGGGTATACCCTACACCCGAATATAAGGGATCTTGCCAAGTTACAAGACATATTGAGAATGACTGCTGATACACTCAAAAAGGAAAGAACACTTCCTTAGCAGTTTGCCATACGACTGGGTTGTTTAATGTAAATTTTTGTGCTTGCTAGAGATTTTAGGGCTCTGTTTAAATTATGAATTACAAATTAAATAAGTACCTATACTTCAGGTTAAAGGCCTGAAGGGAGAGGCAGCTTCAGTTACCCTCGACTGCCTGCCTGATCCTAACCAAGGGGGTTGTTTGACCGCACCGAGAACGTGGACCGAACCCACCGCGAGAGGTCTCTCCGTTGGGTTCTACTTGGAGCAGGAGGACGCTTGGGTGCCAGGGGGGGCTCTGGCCGTAAATCCCTCGCCTTTTGGGTCGTGCACAAGAGTCTAACGTGACTCGGGATTGGATCTCGAGGCCCGCATACTAGTTGACGGGCGAAAGCTTGGAATAGTGATCCCTGGAGATTACTTGTTAGCCTTCGGGATTATGGAAAAGCCTACGGGCGGAACTCCTTGTATTTCAAAGATAAAATGATGAAATGTTAAAAGAACTTGCTTGATGTTGTTTTTCTACGTCACGTGATAAGATTACATGAAGGAACCAGTGCTTAACAAGGTTAATTAAAGAAGCTGATTGTTATATGTCAAATTAATGTGTTAGATAATTACATAACTAAAACAAACCGAGGAAAGTGCGGAGGATGGGCCATGGGTCTGTCCTATGATTGGGTGGTCTCGGTTAGCCGGGAACTTTTCTCAATAATCTCGAAGAACAACGGAATGATCATCATCATCAAAAAGGAATAACGAGAACGATGACCTAGAGTTAGGTCTTACCCGCTAGGCTATTTTAGGGGAATGGAATGGGACTATGCCTTATGGCAGAGAGGTTCTTTGCATCCCTCTCGTTTCCCATTCTCCTTGAACCAAGTGCAGCGTGAATCCGTTTCGGACCTGGCATTTCTGCGTAAAGTAGTTCGCTCGGGTTGGACGCTAGTTGCTGTTAGCCAATGACCCATTAGGAAAACCCTAATTTTGGTCGATCCTAAGTGGGAACGGCCAGGATACTTCCGCTACATGGCAGACACGGGAAGAACTAGATCGAAAAACCCGTAACATTCCATGGGAGTGCCGGGCGGAGCTTTCTAGACATCCTTTCCGATAGACTGCTAAGACGTGTCCTGGATGATACTAGGGGATACGTTACAGAATCCCCCTCTCAACTCATGACTCTCTGACAAAAATACTTTGTGTCCGTAATAGACCATATTCTTTATGGTCCACGACCTTTGAGAGTCCAACTTTGATTGACACAATGGACACATATAGTAACTTGATGTGACTAGTCCTATCACAATATTTGTACTTAGTAAATGCAAGCATAAACAAGCCATGTGAGATGGAAACAATGAGAATGGAGGCAAACATACTTAAACTTTCCTAATCCCACAAAGTCATACATAGTCTACATAAGAATGTCTCGTGTATTAATAGATCACCTCCCAATATGCTTGCTCGTGTCTTCCATGGTAATCCCCTCCTTCCAATAAATCTTGAGGTCATTAACAAATGGATGGAGATAAATATCCACGTTTTTTACTTTGTAGTATCCAAGATTGAGCAAGCTAAGGATTAGGTAACTCTTCTTCGTAGAAAGCCATGGTGGAATATTGTAGTTCACAATAACTATTTGGTGCATAGATCGGATGTTGTATGCTCGCGTAGTGAGCGCCGCAAGGTCCCCAAGAACAAAAGAACTCTACTTTTTGCACAAAACTCAAGGTAGAAAGCATGCACGACATGAACAAGAGACCAATTGGGTGCAATCTCCCCCCATGCCTTGTATGAGCGCTCCACAAAGCATGTATTTTATGTATTAATCATCTTCAAGCTCAAATAATAGCCCAAATTACAAAATAGCACTCTTTTGGCTTTTGAGTTTGCTTTAGTGCCAAATAGAAATAAAGCTAATGGGCGGGTGCCCAAGAAGTCAGGCATTCCCTATACAATGTCCAAATACAAATATCATAATCGTGCGCCCATGCACATATAAAAATAATAAATAAATATCCAACGCCTTAATAAATAGACGCGACAAAATATAGGTGCCATGCCTAAAGTAGCCGCCCATCAAAATATAAGTGATAACTCGAATACACGCTATCCTTCAATGCTTTCCTCCACCACTGCTACTATCTCTACACATCAACTGAAGCATTCACAATCTTTAGTAAAATGATACAATTAAATCGACAAAAGTGAATACATAGTAGTCTTTAGCTACATAAATAAATCAATTGGTTAGAAATCAATTCTAACCTTAATTTATCACGAGTGCGCACTCTGAACTCATAAACGTTTATTAATTTAATATGTATTTTGCGGAATCACCCGCTATGGAATCACCCATGTACACACTAAATTAACGAAATGCTCGAAAAGGATAGGCATCCCCATCGACTTCTCGCACAAAGAATCCACTTTGTGTATGGGCCCCAGTAAACAAAGCTTACAGAACCCACCGTAAAACCTCACGAAATCCATCGTGGCACAGAATCCACCGTGAAATATGCCTCCTGGCATCATACCCCCGGGGTGGGATAGCAATTGTCCTCAATTACTATTAGCTCAATGTGGAGCTAACAGAGTGGGAAAAGCATTTAAGTCTCTAGCGTGCATCCATTGGGCCTCTTCAACATGATGGTTTTTAAGCTTGACCAAATATCTAGAATATCTATGGTCAGTTATAGTGGTCATAAAGTCAATATCTATGATAGCTTCAGGCTCAAGGATTTCAGTCTCTTCATCTAACAAAGGTGGGTTTTCATAAATAGGGTGTACAGGTAATTGGCCTCTAAAGGGTCGTAATAAACTAATGTGAAGGGTGTTGTGAATTTTCCAATGTGGTGGTAGTTCTAACTTAAATGCATTGTCATTGATTTTGTGAATGCTCTTAAATGGTCCATAGAATCTAGGTGCTAATTTTACAACTGGGTATTTATCTACACTTTGTAATCTACGTTTTTCTATTCCTAACCAAACATAGTCATCAAATTTGAAATTCATGGCCTGTCTTTTCTTATTTGTTTGCTTTGTATATAATTGCTGGGCTTTGGCAATCATGTCTTTAACCTCATAAAAAATAGTAGCATGCATATTAGCAATATCATCAGCACTCTGAATTCTATTTGATAAAGATGCAACAGGTGTAGACAATCTATAACCATAAATCACTTCAAACGGTGCTTTCTTTGTAGCTATGTGTGGTGTATTGTTATATGCAAACTGAAGTAAATGTAGATGTGTATCCCATGTCTGTGGTTTAGAAATAGTGTAAGCACGTAAAAGATCTAAAATAGTACTGTTAGTGGCTTTTGTTTGTCCATTAGTTTTAGGGTGAAATGCAGATGAAAAATCAATCTTTGCTCCTAGGTTAGCAAACAAAGTAATCCAAAAATTATTACAAAATCTAGAATCATGATCAGAAATAATAACTTTTGGTAATCCATGATTAGTGAAAATAGTTTTCAACAACAATTGTGCTACCTGAGATACTGTTAAAGTTTTCTTGCATGGAATGAAATATGCTTGTTTACTAAACCTATCTACAACAGTCCAAATCATATCATGGTTAGCTTTAGTATTAGGTAAACCAGTAATAAAATCCATAGAAATCTATTCCCATGGTCTTGATGGAATAGATAAAGGCATAAGTAAACCTTACTGTTTACCATGATGTCTCTTAACTCTTTGACAAACCAAACATTCAGAAACAAAGTTAGATACATCACTATCCATATGTGGCCAATAAAAATCTTCAATCGATGTATGCAAAGTAGATATAATACCTCTATGACCTTGATATGGAGGACAATGAATTTCATTCAAAACAAAAGATCTAAATGGAACTGTAACACATAATCTCTTTTCACAAAAAATGAATCCATCATTGTAAGACAGTGAATCAATAGGAATCCAGTTATTTCCAACTAATTTATTCCAATCAGCTTGAAAAGTAATGTCCTGATGATAATATCTTTTATAGGGGTTAGAGAATCAAATGATATGACATATATATTATGAATGGTTGGTCTTCTACTTAAAGCATTAGCTACTACATTTTCTTTACTTGGTTGATACTGTATAAGGGGATGAAAACTCTGAATGAAAGCTGCCCATTTGATATGTTGGTCAGATATTTGGGGTTGACTAAGGAGATGCCTAATTTTTTGTTGGTCAATCTTAATCAGAAACTCAGAACCCATTAAGTAATGTTTCCATTGTCTTAAAGCTTGTACTACAGCTAACAATTCCTTATTATGTGTAGAATATTTAAGTTCGGATGATTTCAGTTTACAGCTAGAGTAGGCTATGGGATGATTATCTTACATAAGTATAGCTCCTATTCCAGATCTGCTAGCCTTAGTAACTACTAAAAAGAATGGTCTATTGAAATCAGGTAGTTGTAATACAGGAGCATGGATTAATGCATGTTTCAATAAATCAAAAGATTTCTGTTGATTATCAGACCAATGATAAACAATATATTTCTTTAAAAGTTTAGTCAAAGGCAAAGCAAGTAATGAAAAATTCCACACAAACTTCCTGTAAAAACTAGCAAGACCTAAAAAAGAATGTAACTCATTCACATTTTTGGATATAGGCCAGTTTAATATTGCTTCTATATTCTTAGGGTCAACCTTAATACCTTCTGATGACACAATATGACCTAGATATTCAATTTCTGTTTGAAAGAACTCACTCTTTTCTAGATTAGCATACAATTGATTATCTTTCAACAACTTGAAAACCAAAGACAGATATTCATAATGCTCTTTTTCATTTTTACTGAATACCAAGATATTATCAAAGAATACTATAACACAATGCTTATATTTCAAAAATATGCGATTCATCATTCTACTAAATGTAGCAGGTGCATTAGTCAATCCAAAAGGCATTACTAGAAATTCATAATGTCCAAATTGTGTTCTAAATGTAGTTTTGAATATATCAAATTTATCTAATCTCACTTGATGATAACCAGATTTAAGATATATTTTACTGAATATGGCAGAACCTTGTAGTTTATCCATAAGATCATCTACCCTAGCAATTGGATATCTATTCTTTATAGTAATTTTATTTAGGGCACGATAATCTATGCACATGCGATAAGTATTATTATTCTTCTTTACCAATATAACAGGTGCGCCAAATGGAGAACTACTAGGTCTAATTAATCCTCTATTTAATAATTCCTCAACTTGATTTTGAATTTCTTTTTGTTCAATCTGGTTATGCCTATATGGTGCTTTGCATGGTGGTTGTGTACCAGGAATTAAATCTATTTTGTGGTCTTCAGGACGTGAAGAGGTAGTTCAGGTGGTAAATCTTCAGCAAAACAATCTTTAAAATGTGCAAGGAATTCTTTATGCCTAGGGTGCATATGTTTTTCTTTAGCTTGAAGTTCATTCACCCAAATTAGATAAGATTTACTACTTTTACGTAATGCACGTTTAGCTTGAGTATGAGTAAGCAGTGGAAAGTTATTAGATGCGTGCATACCATACAATGTAATGTGTTTTTCTTGAAAATGAATTTTAATTGAATGCGTAGAATAATCTATGTTAGTATTATGCTGATGACGCCAAGGCATACCTAGGATAATATCATTGGACTGTAAAGGTACAACTAGGAAATTCCTTCTTTTAGTGTATTCACCAATTTGAATTTCTAAATCATGCACCTCTTGTATTTCATTATACCTTGTGCCTAAGAATGTTTTTTTAATGCGATAATGCGTAGGAACAGTTTGTAATTTCAATTCTTTCACTAACTTTGCAAAAATAAAATCATGTGTACTACCATCATCATGCAAAATAATATTTTCTTTTCCATACACTAAACATTTCATTGTCAACAAAGAATGTGGAGTTGGCATACTTGGTAAAGTATCCGAAGGAGTAGCAATGTTGTCCTCATCTTCCGTAAAGTTAGGCATTTCCTCATGTTCTTCATCTTCCATTGCTCCAAGATAGTTGATATGGATAGGTAGCTTCTTCGATTGGCAATTGGCTCCTAGATGTCTAGGTTAATGGCATTTGTAACATACTATAGGTTTGGCTTTAGACACATTGTTTGCAATGGCAGGAACTCTAGGAATATTAGGATTTGGCTATGAGGATGGCTTAGGGTTTTGATTGGTATTTGATAGCAAAGCAAGTGGTTTTGTCCAAGACTTACGGAAAGATGATGAAGGAAATCAACTTTGATTGAATCTTCTAAAATTTGAATTGAATTGCTTAGAACCATAGTTACCATTTGCTTGAAATTGTTGTGGACGTTTGTCTCTTCCTCGAATCTTGTCTTCAGTGTCATGAGCTAAATAAATTGCATCTTCAAGGGTTGCAGGCTTGAACATATTGACTTCAGCGTAGTAATGCCCAAGTAATCGAGACATAAACTTGCGCTTGTGAGTTGCTTCAGGTACGTCTTCAAGCATTTTGAGTTGCAGTAGGGCATTCCAAAAATGTTCGGTGTACTGGGAAATAGGCTCACGATCTCTTTGCTAAAGAAGATCCCATTGCTTTATGGCTTTTTCATGGAATTGTGGAGGAAGGAAATTCTGCATAAACTTCTTTTTGAAACTCTCCCAGGTAATGGGACAATCTATGCTCTTATGAACCACGGTCCACCAAAGAGATGCTCGATCCACTAAATGATTAGTGACACATTTAATTTTATCTTTTTCAGCATATGTCTCTTCATGAAAGTAATAATCAAACTGACTAATGAATGCAAGTACACTCTTTCCATCTCGAGTTCCATTAAAAGTACGGAATTTGAAATTTCTTTTACTTATCTTTGTTTCTTTGTGGATGGATTGAGCTTTGAGAGTCGCATCAATGGTTTGTCGGATAAGATCTTCGGGTTGTGGTCCATCTTTGTCGATAGTCGATCATTGCAAATTGGCCAATTGAACTTGCAAAGCTTGTCGGGCTCTTCGTTCTTCGTCAAGCTGCATCATAATTAAATCCAATTTTTGTTCCATCGTAGGTTCAAGAAGATCGCCTTCAGCCATTAAATCGTCCATATTTTGTTCCGTCATCCTATAAAAAAATCAAAAGGCCTCACACTCTCAAAATCCAATTAGTGGGATGAGTGTAGCTCAAAATCGG
This sequence comes from Lygodium microphyllum, assembly GCF_053477565.2. Taxonomy (NCBI): domain Eukaryota; kingdom Viridiplantae; phylum Streptophyta; class Polypodiopsida; order Schizaeales; family Lygodiaceae; genus Lygodium; species Lygodium microphyllum. The sequence continues at coordinate 119,126,269 of NC_141139.1, forward strand.
GTATACAAGGCTTATAGATTTTTGTTTGGCTTTCATGGTCTTCGAATTTTGCGGTTGCGGGATTTGAAGTCTTCGTAAAATCTGTGTATGACCTTCTGCATATGCTGAAACTGGTTCAGTAAGTCTGTGTATGCGAATAGAGTCTTCCAGGGAACAACTCTACAGTTCTGTGCTTCTGCGCAGGAATAGTCCTTATGGGAGTTTTAGAATAAGTCAGTTTTGATCTCTGCTGACTTGATGAACTTGCAGAGTAACAAAACTTGCAGGACTTGATAGACTTTGTAGATTATTGACTTGTGGCTTAGTTGATTAAGCTTATAGCTTAATCTGAATCTGACGACAAATTTTAGGGGGGGCATTTTTCAGCCGCCGTCGAAAATCACGGCGAGGATCTACTGATGCCGCCGATTTAAGAATTTGAAATACTAAGCTTTTTAAAAGATTAGTTTTAAGCTTTAGCTTAAACTTTGAAGATTAGATATGAAGCTTATCTCTATTTTGTCTCAGGAAAAATGACTTGTTGAAGAAGATGTAGGAGTTGTCCTTCGCTTCCTTAGGCCGGTCCTTCGCGATCAGAGGCTGTAGACAGAGGTTCTTGACCACTAGAAATCCACCCGTATTGACCATTTGCGATGAAATTGACTGTAGAGCGCGATCATTCCAGGAGCTCCGCCTTCTCGCAAGATGGATAGCGATTGGAAGCTCTCGATCTCAGCTTCGCTCTGATACCACTGGTGCACAGATGGGATGCTGTATGCTCGCCTAGTGAGGGCTGGAAGGTCCCCAAGAACAAAATAACTCTACTTTTTGCACAAAACTCAAGGTAGAAAGCATGCACGACATGAACAAGTGTAACGTGTCCACTAGTATCATCCAAGACACGTCTTAGCAGTCCATCGGAAAGAATGTCTAGAAAGCTCCGCCGAGCACTCCCATGGAATGTTACGGGATTTGTGATCTAGGTCTTTCCGCGTCTGCCACATAGCGGAAGTATCTTGGCCATTTCCACTTAAGATCGACCGGAATTAGGGTTTTCTTGATTGGTCATTACCTAACAGCAACTAGCATCGGACCCAAGCGAACTACTTTACGCAGAAAGGCTAGGTCCGAAGCGGATTCACACTGCACTTGGTTCAAGGAGAATGGAAATGAGAGAGATGCAAAGCTCAACCTCTCTGCCATAAGGCATACTCCCATTCCGTTCCCCTAAAACAACGTAAATCAGTTAAGACATCACTCTAGGTCAACGTTTTTGTTGTTCATGTCCTTAGATGATCATCCCCCTGTTCTTTGAGAAAAGTTCCCGGCTAACCGGGACTACCCAACCGTAGGACGGACCCATGGCCCATCCTCCGCACTTTCCTCGGTTTGTTTTAGTTATGTAATTATCTAACACATTAATTTGACATGTAACAATCAGCTTCTTTAATTAATCCGTTAAGCACTAGTTCCTTTACGTAATCTTATCACGTGACATAGAAAAACAATATCAAACAAGTTCTTTATTAACATATCATCATTTTTATCTTTGAAATACAAGGAGTTTCTGCCCGTAGGCTTGTCCATAATCCGCCCAAAAGCTATCCAGTAATCCACAAGGATCACCATTCCAAGCTTCCGCTCGTAAACTAGTATGCGGGCCTTGAGATCCAATCCCGAGTCACGTTAGCCTCTTGTCCAGGACTCGGAAGGCAAGGGATTTACGGCCCGAGCCTCCCTTGGCACCCAAGCGTTCTCCTGCTCCAAGTAAAACTCAACGGAGAGACCTCTCGCGGCGGGTTCGGTCCACGTTCCCGACACGGTCAACAACCCCCTTGGTTAGGGTCAGGCAGGCAGTCAAGGGTAACTAAAACTGCCTCTCCCTTCAAACCTTCATCCTGAAGTGTAGATATTCATTTAGTTTGTAATTCATAAATCAAACAGTGCTCTAAATTCTCTAGCAAGCACAAACACTTTCATTAACCGATCTTGTTGTTGGCAAACTGCTAAGGAATGATTCTTTCCTTTTGAATGCATTGGCACTCGTTCCAAGGTGTCTTCCAACTTGGCAAGATCCCTTATATTCTGAGTTAGGGCGTACCTTATTAACCCAACTTGGTCAACCCTAAAGTTCATTGGATACTTTAGATTCTGGTTTTTAACTTTCCTTATTTAGAAGGATATCAAAAAATACATCCTTTTGCAAGATAACTTGCGTAAGGATCCGCCATCCTTGTTGAGGGTATTTAACCTTTCTTCTTGTGAATCAATCATAAGACTATATGACTTCGTACTTGCTGTGCAAGTCCTGCATCGTAATATACGATGAAATAATCCATTTTCGTTTCTTTAAGCTGACGTTTGTCGGACCTAGGGTCTCTTTTTAAGAACCTCAGGGACAAACCCTAGTTCTTTTACATTTTACGAATTTATTGACGCTACAATCAGGGAAGATAGTCAAGTGGTTAAGGTATAAACATTTATTGGCCTTTAAATCATTCCCAATGCATATTTCGCAGCATAAGTATTTCTAAGTTTACATTAATTTGGTTATCTTTTAGGAGGTAATATTGAGATCACCTCGACACGATTTGTTATCCTTGTGACAATTGATTTTTCAGTCCTAAACTTTAATGCTTTGAGGTTAGGTAAATTCAATTAATCCTCCTTTTTCCTTGCAAATGAAACTCATGCTAAATAACAATCTTTTCCTTGCTAAGATATGCAGTTAGCAATGATAACTTCCTAGAGTTCAAGCAACGTACGAATCCTTTCATGAATTTCATCTTCTATGATTATTCGTTGCAAAAAAGAATAGGGGTTAATGGTGCAAGATGCAGTTTTTTTCCCTTCAAGATTTAACCGAAATATACTATTATAGTAAGTAGATAATCTTGCCCGTAATTCGTTTTAATGCATGATGTTATTCGAAGGAAACTATATTCTATACAATATCATTTGTTCAATTAAATTAAACTCCTTCATCGTAAATAACTCGGAAAAATATATCTTATCTTTAACAATTCATCCTTGCATGATTGACTTAAAACTGATATAAAACCAAGAAGAAAAAACCTGGTTTTGGGGCGAGATATCCACATGGATACCGGGAGATGACCCTCCCGCAGCTACTCCTTGGACTTTCTTAGGCGGCATCGCAATTCGAACGTGAAGGCAGCTTTTACTCTTTCTTCCGGATTTCCACCGTCTCTCTTTCGAGGCAAGGAGCCGTTTAAATGGTTGCTCACGAGAAGGAATAATAAGACCTTTAGGTTCTTAGCTTCTTCGGAGAGGGAAAGGTTTATAAAGCCTAAAAAGGCCCTATAGGGTATATACACGGCAAAAAAAGTTGTGCGTGAGTGTGGCTTTGCAACATACGCACCTTGAGAGATTTTTGGGCATGGGAGTGAAAGGACTTAGGGGTTTTCAAACCTAGGGGGAAAATTTGAAGGGTAACACAAGGGATTATAGCACGGGGAGAAGGTGTGAAGGAAAAAGAGTACACGGGGGTAAGGGCTTAGGGGGTGTGTTAAAAGGAGTATGGGGGGTGGAAGGGAAAAAATGATTATGAGGGGGGTGAAGGGTAAAAGGAATATGAGTATAGGAGGGGGGGTTGAGGGTTTTAAAAACCCGGGGAAAAATGAAGGAGTAGAAGGGTTATGGGTATAGGAAGGGGGGCTTAGAGGAGCCCCCCTTAGAAGCTTCAAGAAGCTTCTTGAAGCTTTTGTGGGGGGGGGAGAATCTTGGCGGCGATGACTGGGGGGAAAATAGACTGCATGCGACAGTGATGGCGTTCGTGGGGAGAGAGGAAATATAGGTGCTATGCCTAAGGTAGGAGTCCATCAAAATATAAGTGATGACTCGAATACACGCTATCCTCCAATGCTTTCCTCCGCCACTGCTGCTATCTCTACACATCAACTGAAGCATTCACAATCGTTATTAAAATAATACAATTAAACTGACAAAAGTCAATACCTAGCAGTCTTCAGCTACATAAATAAATCAATTGGTTAGAAATCAATCCTAACCTTAATTTATAACGAGTAGGCACTCTAAACTCATAAACGTTTATTAATTTAATATGTATTTTGTGGAATCACCCTCTATGGAATCACCCATATACACACAAAATTAATGAAACGCCTGAAAAGGATAGGCGTCCCCATCGACTTCTCGCACAAAAAATCCACTTTGTGTATGAGCCCCAGTAAACAAAGTTTACGGAATCCACCGTAAAACCTCACGGAATCCACCGTGGCACGGAATCCACCGTGAAATATGCCTCCTAGCATCACTATTCGCACATACTATAAGAGATCAAGCGGATTCCAAATGGATTCATGCCATCCATAGCAAGACCAAGTCGATGATTTCTTGGTTATTGTGAAAATCTTTGAAAGATGGAGTCAATGTGACCCCATGCTCACGAGTTTACTGATATTTGATGGATTCCATCTATGGACCTATTTTGCATTATCAAACTCGCCCCATGCTTGCTATGCGAAACATGTGATAGATACATGGTATACGTGAAAAGTATCGAAGAATCTTTTGAGGGATGATTTGTCCTTGTAGATCTTGGCAATACTTGTGAGTACCACACTTTAGATATGTTTCTATGGACTGATATTGTCCTTGAAAAAGTACGCAATCACTAATATATGCATGAATGCTATCATAATCCATACTGAGCTTCTACAAGACATGTCACATATCATCACATGAGACTTGAGCATCATGTTTTCAGATGGCACTATGTGATATTTTAGTAGCCTGAAAAAATTCCAATAATTTTAAATAAATAAATAAATTTTCTTATTTATGCATCAAGAAAAAGTGGGACAGTGCAAACTTGAACAACTTGGTTACACTTGCATCACTCCATCTATACTTTCCCTATATACTTAGGAGCACAAGAAGCATCCTTAAGTGAGATACTCAGTACCCATTGTATAATGGTATGAAGGCCTTCTATCTTAATGGATGGGAGGACCCCCTATCCATGGGTAGTAATGCATCGATCATAGCCTCCATCTAAAGCTCTAACATCTGAGAAAGGTCCAGATGACATGTCTCCATGTCTTCTAGTGCCAAGAGCACAGTTGGTGGACTACCCTCTAAGGGATTTATTGTAATATCCTTGGCTGTTGGTATTCCTACTAAGGGTATTAGCCAAGTTTCAGGAACTAGAAAGAGATGGCCAAGCAAAGCCTATTGATATGCTATCAAAGAATCTCAATCTCTCACATGATTTTGATGTGGATCAAAATACATTTAGACTTGGATCATAGCACCCAAACACATATTGAATATTGGGAGAACTTGCTGAAGCGATTGCATATCTTTAAAGCCAAGGCTCCTCTATAAGAAATACATGCTCTTCTTCATCACAATGTCGTGTTAGCCATAGTACTCCTAAATAATAATTATGGCAATGTCTTCAAGGGAGCATCCTGGAAATTGGTGGCACAAGGATGACGTAATCCTTGATGTCAAAAACTTGACGAATTCACTGATGACAATATAAGAGTGTTTTTTTTTTCAAATCTCGACACCTCAAACAAACGTTATTGCTTTTTCTGAAGCTTTTTTTTTGAGATGGAAAACAATTTTTAAACACAACTGGGAGGCTGTGTGAAGGGACACGACGAAGAAGACCGATCGACCTACAAAAATGCAAGGTGACAACAAAGACAGGTGATGAAGACGAAGACAAATGTGACAAAGTTGCTGTGACAATGATAAAGTAGAAGACAAAGAAGACGAAGCAGATGAAGTTGTAGTGACGACGACGGAGTAGAAGTCGAAGATGAAGCCAAACACCGAAGGTGACGACAAGGATGACGTTGCTGTGACGAAGGAAGACAAGGTAGAAGGTGACGAAGAGGAGTCATCAGACAGCGAGCTCAGCAAGACAACGTAAGGTGATGAAGGTGACATCGATCGATCTACAATCAAGCAGAAGAAGGTGATGACGAAGCTGTAGAAGACGATGCCATAGGAGAAGAAATGACCGCCCCTGTGCTAATGGCTCCTTCGAAGCGGCCTCATCTCCTAGCATCATCCCTTGACCCGACGGGGAAGCAAAGTCTCACCCTTACCCATCCTCTTCACCATCTAGATGACCCTTCCCATGACGACAAGCTCCTCTACTATGCATCTTCTGACCCTGATGGTATGCAATGCACCTATCAGTGTCGCCAAATGGTGAAGTCTGAGCCTCTACGGAAACTTGATATTCAAGAGAGATGAATTTTGGAGCTCTCATCTCAAACTAAACCTTTATAAGATTCACTTCAGATGGCTGAAATGGAGAAGCAAGATTTAATAGAGTTTTTCAAGAGGATAAAGCAAGTGGAAGCAACATCAAGGTCATGAGAAAAGGCTATTGAAGAGAAGAATATTTTAGAAGTGAAATATGTTGAAGATAGAATTGTTGAGATGACAAGCTCAACACATGCGGACATTAATGATGGACCGCGTGATTAGATGGGTCCACACGTTTACACTTAGCACGTCGGTGGTCATTATGACTCATACATGACCACTGACTCATTATTTATTATATTCAGGTTGTTACACCTATTTATAGCTGGCATAGTTATAGCGCTAGTCGACTAGTGTAGTCGGTTATGCATTGTTTGACTTAGTAGGCCACTTTCCTTTTATGTTGTATCTTATCTATACTTTGTGCACATTGTAAAGTGTGTGGAAGAAGAAGAAGAAATCAGCAAGAAAACGTTTTGGCCTCCATCTCTCTTCTTGTCTCTTGAGTGAGCTTCTCCTTGTGCATTCTGTGTGTGTTCGGCGCAGCATCTTGAGCAAATCCCCCCACCACGCGATTCTTGACAAGAATTTGTGTGTCAACTTGAAATGCAATACCATGCAAAAGCAAAACATAAGAAAATTATGGAGCAAAGATCTTTGTATTACCATAAAGGTATATAAGTTATCACCATATGCTAAAGGGAGTGTATTTCAATCAATCTAAATGTACCTCTTACCTATTGCAAGAAATTTCAGCTCATGGGATTGATCTTGTTCAATGACATAGTAAGCTTTCACTAAAACTATATGTGTTTGATATTCTTGTACTCCTTTTATTCAAGCCAAAGCATGTGAAGCCTTAGAAGAATCCAAGGCAAATAATGCAAACATGTGTGCCTCCATTGAACTTATTGATTACTCTTGTGAAAAGATTTTGATGTCTTTCAAATTCTATGTGTTTATCTTGAGTTGAGCACTCTTCTTCATCCTTGCTTCCATCTCAAAGCGTCTCCATGGCAAGTGACTTCCACAAATCCCCGCGCATATTCCCGTGTGACATCGAGTGAATTTGATGTGAAAGCATCGATCCTGATCATCGAGATGGGAGACTCTTCGAATAATCCACCCACTTCATCGACTACTTCTTCATTTTCGACCGATGAGATGAAAACTTTATTACAAACTCTTTCTTCAGCCATTATGATGTAGAATCAGCAGATGCAGTTATCAATGCAACAACAGTAGTAGTTACATCAGCAACAATTGGATCAACAACGAATGCTACATCAAGAACAAGAGCATATGCATGGTGCAACCAAGGTGATCGGGGCTGTAGTTAGTGAGCACAAATTATTTGATGGTCGAAATGTTTTAGCCTATCTTAAAGCCTTTGAAAGCCAGATGCACTTCTTTGGAGTTCCTACCAACTGGAGCAACTATTCCCTATGGCTTGTCATGCTTGCTTTGTGGGTTAGAGTGACAAATTTGTTTGTGCAAGACTCTGACTAGAATGTTTTCAAGAAAGCACTCAAAAATGAATATTTATTGGAGGATTATGGTATTGATATGCAGAAGACATTTAGAGAGTGGGTCTATCAACCCAACAAAGGACTTGTTGCAAGACTTTGAAGAGCGATATACCTAGCTGGATGCATTAGAGAAAAGAGCTCTAAACTCAGAGAATGTGGAGTTATTCTTGCAGGTAGTTGATCCTGCACTTTAGGACAAGTTAGGAGAGCTTCTTGAAGACCGTATGTAGCCTATGGGATTGAAGACTAATTGATAGGATGTTGTCGATGCGATTTCTACACTAACAAAGAGACAGAGGTGGAAGGCTCACTTGTAGAACGGGATACAATCACCATCAATGATGTCTTCACCTTCCTCAGCTTCTCCTATTGTACCATCTAGTTCCTCTTCTATTTCTTATCATGTGTCTATGCCTACTTCTATGCCTATGCCTATTCCTGTTGCAGTTCTCAGGCCATCTGCAAATTTGACTATCGAAGATATGGTAGAGGAATTTTTAAAGAACTTGAAAGATCTTCAAATAAAGATGACTAGAAGAGAGCACCTGCCACTTAACCCAGCTCCAATTTTTTCCCCAACCTCTTCTACTCCTATAAATTCTTCTAGAAATGATCATGTTTGTTGTTACATGTGGTGTGATAGTCCAAACCATGAGCGGAAGGACTATCAAGATTTTGAAGAGGCCAAAAGGTTGAGGTTGGTAATCTAGAAGGATAAGATTATATGTTTCAAAGATACAGAGCAACCTATTAAACCAAATTTTGGTAAAGGAGGTATGAAGAAATTATTGGAGGAGTCTCTTTTGCACTCTTCTTATGTGATGCAAGAGGTGGAAAGTGAAGCTGTATGGTCCTATGAAATCCATGTCAAGAAGAAGGGAAAAGCTTCATCATCAGAACTTTCAGCCATAGGAGATGTGATCAGAAAAGGGAATGGATGGAATGATCAAGTTGATGTCTTTTCTATCTATGCTTACATTGCAAAATCTCAAGGATTTGAAGCGCTTGTTGAAGAGAACTGGAAAAGAGATAATGATCAGCCTCAAGGATCCAAGAGGGTGACTAGGAGGAATGACCTAGCTTCTCAGCCTTCTTCTTCAGGAGGACTAGAGTAGAGTGTGGTTGACGTATAGAAGCCAAAGGTACAAGAAGATCAAAAGGCCCCAAAGACAAAGGATCTGAAGCTGAAAAAACAACTTGGATTCAAGCTTCTATCCAACATTGAGATGACCACGGACTTGAAAAAGCTACTTGAGGATTGGATTCTTAATTGCCAAATTGAATTTACTCTTGGAGAAGCCTTGGGGATTACCAAAAGAGAATTTTATGATGTTATCATCGACATCATTAAAAGAAAATGACAAGTTATTGAAGAGTCGATAGAGGATATGATCCATTAAGAGGCTTTAGCTATTGCCGAGGCTATTCTCTATGGGTTGTGGATTGAGTAGATTGATTCTGATGAGGAGACTATTGAGGATTCTACAAATGGAGATTTATATGTGCAGTCCAGGAAGTTTTTTTATCCTTTACTTCAGCCTGTATAGTATAATGACAATGAGGATGTGCCTAGATTGGTGTCTTGTAGCCATTTTTCTTGTAGTCATTGGGCTTGTGCGACTACAAAGACTGTAGTCAAGCTTGGTGAGACAGAGACTCCTTGTGTTGCTCTTTTAGATCATGGCTCCGAATTAATGTCATAGTGGTATATTTATATGATACTGGAAGATGGCTAGTTGATGTGAATCATGGTTGGCACATGCGCGTGGCCAACAACACTGCAGGAGATTTGTATGTTGCTTGTCAAAACTTGAATATTTCTATTGGAGATGGGGGTGAGTTTTATCATTTCTTTGTACAGAACTCTTGTTCCTATCCGATTATTTTGGGGCAGCCATTTATTGTTGAGTCTTGGATGGAGACTAAGGTTCTGGACGATGGGTCTCGGATCCAAAGCAAGGATGGAAAGAGGGTTGTCCAATTCATGACAATTTGTGTCAACCATCAGCGAAATAAAGATTCCTTTAGGGATTCCCCTCTTCCAGCAGGAGAGCTGGATTTTTGTTAGGTACCACTGTCTTGCGAGATGATAGTGGTATGAGTTAGGGAAATCTCTCACCTCCTAGTAGTGGCAATTTTTCCTCATGTGGTTATGGTGTATCCACTGAAAGTACTTTGTGTTTTCAACATATTTCTGATATACCTAGAGCTGCCATGCAGTATGTAAAAAGAAAAGAAAATGAATTGATGCTTACAGGTGTTTTGCAGGAAGAAAACTTGATAGATGGTCTCTATGATGGTTTTTCATGCTCAGATACTATGGAAGATCTTTCAGTATTGCTGAAAACTCAAAATAAAGAGTTGTCATATGTCTTATAGGTTCATTCTCTCGCGATGTATTTTGAAATTACTGATTTCATACTTCAAGAGAATTTGGGTGCTAAGTATTCTCAACTAAAGTATTCTTTGTTGACATATTTAAAAAACAAAGAGTTGGATGTTGCTATTTATACACATCAAAATTTGTGTTTACTAGGGTATTTTCAACAAGAGATGAAATTTGCAGGTTGTAGTAATGAAGCCAATTTTTAGAAAAAATATAAGATAGTTGATAAGAAGGTTAGACCAGTTGTAAGATCGCTACCTTTGGACAGTGATGAGATGGTTAGAAGAGCTGCTTTGCAACCTCCTTTGCGAGAGACATAAGTTTTCAGCTGAGACATTGAAAAATATGAAGATTGGGACTGAAAATATTTTGCTTCCAGAAGAGGTAAGATGTTTTGAAGCTATGTTGTGCATACATTGGAAATATTTTTCTTTTTTTCCACATGAGATTGGATGTGTTGATCCTGGGGTTGTGACGCTACCATTCCACGTGTCCCTTGGAATCTATAGTCTATTCCTATACCTAGACCTCACTTGCCTGAATTGGTAGAGATTTTGAATGAGCGGATGAGGATGGCGATTCTAGAGCCATCCTTAGCTCCATATTCCAACAGATGGTTCACAGTTCCTAAGAAGAATGGGACACTCAGATTCATACATGACTTATAGCCAGTAAATAAGGTCACTATTGGAAATGTTGTTGCAGGATCTATTGTGGATGAGTTTGTTGAAGCTTTTGTTGGATGTACTATCTATTCACTCGATGATCTTTATTCCAGATATGATCAGTTCCAGCTTGCCCTTGAGAGCAGAGATTTGACTACGATGAAGACACCTTTAGGCCTTGTCTAAATGTGTATGCTTCTGCAAGGAGCTACTAATTCAGTTGTCCATATGATGAATGGGACAAACAAGGTTCTGCGAGATTTTATTCCTAAGCTTACCATGCCTTTCATTGATGACTTACCTATGAAAGGTTGCTTGGAGAAAGAGAGGGATGATTCTTTAGATAATCACGGATGCAGGTTCTTTGTGACTTCACATATAAGAGATGTTGAAAGGATTCTTTGGAGGCTAGAGGAAGTAAATTTGACCTTATCAGGGTTGAAGTCTATTTTTGAAGCATGAGAAGTTTTGATTGTTGGACATATGTGTGGATATTATGGCAGAAAGCCTTCTTTTGTGAAGGTTGATGCCAAAGAGAAGATTAGGGAGACTTGCTCTTCTACTTTGAAGGTTCACAAGTAACTAGTGTGTTTTATCTTATTCCAATTTCTCATTTTGCTCATATTGTAGATGATCTCTGCAAACTCTTGAGGAAAGGGAAATGTTTTTCTTGGGAGATGAGACATACTAAAGCTATGCAGAGACTGAAGAAATTGTTGAGAGTTGCTCCAACTCTTCGAAGGGCAGATTATGAGTGTGGGAGACCTATTGTTCTTACTATTGATACTAGTCCTATCATAATTGGATGGGCTGTTGGCCTAAACAATGCAGATGGGAATAGATATACTATTCAGTTTGAGGCAAAAGTCCTAAACAAGCGGCAATGTAGGTATTCTCAAATTAAGAGGGTGCACTTGGGAGTTGTCATGACTCTCAAGAATGATAGAGAGTACTTCATTGGTGATAATGTGGTGGTTGAGATTCATTGTTTGCCTCTTGTAGGTATGATCACGAGTTGTTCTACTCCAAATATTTCCATGCTTAGGTGGATTGGGTACATAAAATCCATGAATCCTGAGTTCAAGCACATAGTAGGTAAAGACAACTCAGTAACCAATATGCTTTCACGAGCGAGGTATGATGATATGGATTTTTCTTGCATTGATGATGCTGATGATGGGGCTAATATTTGAGCCATGCATGTTGATCATATTTGTCATGTGTCTACTTTGGAAAGTTTTGATGAGTCTTTGTATATAGAAGAGTATTTACAAATTGGTCGTTATTTGAGTACCATGTCTAGACAGGATGGATGGACTGATGCAAACTTAAAGGAGATTAGGAGAAATGCTTATGGTTTCTTCTTGCAAAGTGGGCTACTTTGGAAGCATCCACGAAAGCAAGGAGGATAGCCATTGAGAGTTGTCTTTGATAGAGCTTCACAGGTGCGGATCATGAAAGAATTTCATGAAAGTCTTTGGGCTAGACATCCAGTTGTTTGGGCGACCTATGAGAAAATCAAGGAGCACTATTGGTGGAGAGGCATGTACATAGATATCTCATAGTTTATTGAGACATGCCCTAATTGTCAGTTGTTCTCTTCAGTGAGGCATAGAGATGAGCTTCATCCTATCTACCTACTATGTATTCATTACAAGTCGGTTCTTGATTTAATTACTATGCTTGTTGGTTTATGGAAGATGCACTATATTTTTTTGGCACGAGAAGATCTCACAAATAAATTGGAAGGAAGAGCATTATGGACGAAGTATACTTCAATGGTTGGAGGATGTTAATTACAGGTATGGATGTATGGGAAAAACTACTACAGATAGAGGTGAGTTGGATGTTGATGAGGCTAGGGAGTTTTTCTCTCACCTTGGCATTAAAATTTCTTTGACTTCAACATATAATCCAAAAGGCAACACGAAGAGCGAAAGAGGCCATCCGTCGATTGTAAAAGCCTTGGCCAAAGCATGCAATGGTTAGATCAGGCACTGGCCTAGGTTGTTGCCTTATGCCCTATGGGCTGATCACACTGCTCATAGTGTGACTAAATGTTATATGCCAGTTGAGTTGATGTATGGGCAGAAACCAATCATGCCTATAGAAACTTGCACAATTACTTGGAGTGCTTTACAGTGGCAACAAGAAGCCTCACATAGTTGAAATCCTATCAACGGGATGAGCATAGCTCAAGTCAGGTTTAGAAGGCTTGCTTTAAAAAAAAAGGATTTTTGGGAAGTTGTTGTCACGATCTTCTTCCAAGCATATACTTTGTCCGTGTAGACTGTGTCAGAGTGTAGGCATGAACATGGGCTTGAAGAGAGGTTAAAATGAGTTTGGAAGTGATTGTGTGTGAACTATTGCTATGGGAGAGATTAGAAAGGTAAGGTTTTGAATAAAGCTTAGCCTTAAGCTTAAGCTTTATAGTAAAAATCTTAATGAATCTGAAAATTTGTTCCAGGACGGCGGTATGTTCTTGCCGCATTCGTCATTGTGCAGTATGTGCCGCCGCCGCCGATTGATGAATGCTGAAAAGCTTAAGCTTTTCTTAATATTTTTAACCTTATTAATCTTCAACTAATTGAAATTGGCTTATCTTTTCTTCTGAGAATAAACAACTTGATGAAGGAGCTTCGGAAGTGGACCTCAGCCGCCAGAGAGTGGTCCTTCGTGATCCAATAGTGTAGCAAGGGGTTCTTCACTGCCAATAACACGCTAGTATCGACGGATTGTCGCGAGACTGACTGTAGAGCTCATTTGTTCCAAGAGCTTTGCCTTCACACGAGATGGTAAGCAATTGGAAGCCCTTGATCTCAGCTTCGCTCTGATACCACTGATGCACAAAGCGGATGCTATATGCATATGTAGCGAGCACCGAAAGGTCCCCAAGAACAAAAGAACTCTACTTTAGTTCAAAAAGCAAGAGAGAGGATTTGCACGACATGAAGAAAAGAGATCAATTGGGTACAACCTCCCCCCATGCCTTATGTGAGTACTCCATAAACATGAATTTAATATTTTATTCATCTCCAAGCTAAAAAATAGTCCAAATTTACAATTAGCATGCTTTAGCTTTTGTGTTTGCTTTTGTCCAAAATAAAGGATAAAGCGGTTGGGTGTCCCAAGAGTTGGGTTGTGCCCAAATACAATGACCAATAAAGAATATTTAAACCGTGCGCCCATGCGCATACAAAATAATAAATATATGTCAAGTGCTTCAATAAATAAGTGCATCAAAATAAATATTGGCATCATGCCTAAGACCCGTGCCATAAAAAATGATAATTTCTTCTAAATAACTTGAATACACGCTATTGTCCCACCATCGCCTGCTCTACACATCAACTGAAGCATTCACAATTGTTAGAAAATAATAAAATTAAACCGACAAAAGTGAATACGTAGTAGTCTTTAGCTACAAAATAAAAAAATAGGTTGGAACTCTGTCCTAACCTTAATTTCATACGAGTGTGCACTCTAAACTCATAAACGTCCATTAACTTAAATATGTATTTTGCAGAATCACTCGCTATGGAATTTTCCACTTGCACATTAAATTTACATGATGCCTGAAAAGGACAGGCATCCCTGTCAACTTCTCGCACAAGGAATCCACCTTGTCTACGAGCCCCGGAAAATAAATATAGTTTTACATAATCCACCGCAAAACCTCATGGAATCCACCCTGGTCTCACAAAATCCACGGTGGAATATACCTCCTGGCATCACATGATCTCACTGCACTCATTGATAGACTATATGCATGTAGCGGTGTCACATGGAATACACACAGGATTTCATGATACTTTGTGAAATGGGAGCAGAGGATGATGAAGAGTACTCAACTCAAGGTAAATACATGGAGTAAGAAGAATGGTTAGGTTTCACATTGAATCAAATACATATGTGGGCAAGGTAAGACGAAGTGGGATTACAAGGATTACAATCTCAACAATACATCATTTCAACTTAGATGAGCATGTTTATGTTTAGGTATGGATGCACCAGGTTTTCATTCATATACATTGGCAATCAAAATAAGAAGCAAGAGATGTAAAAGAGAAACTATGATTTTGAGTTCTAGGAACTCTCTCTTTCTCTACTCTTTTTGTCACAACATCAAAATCACTTTACAAGATGACTCTATAATAGCACTTAGCACATGGCATAATGGCTTCAAATGGGAATCTATTCATGGCAACGTGTAGGGCCCTTTAGTCTGTGGGCTTGCGTCGCATTGACTTTTTCATCAAATAAGTGCTTACTCTTTGTGGCTTTAACTTCACACTTTACCAATCCCTTTCATTAAGTGTATCACCATCAGATGAAGCTAGCAGCTATTGTAACATTAGTCCATCCCAACATGAAAGAGTTGTCCCTTGCTTGGCTTCTCTAACCATGACCAACCCATGATTACTATACTTTTTCCTAGTTCGCCACACAAGATGCATTCCCCTTAGTCGTTAATGAATAGCTGCTCATGTCGGATGCATGGATGGAGAGCATTTAGCCTTGAAGTCATCTCAATACGCGCACAACAATATGAATTCCACGCCTCCTCCATGCCACGTCTGAACTCAACATTAGCTCTCACCTTGAGAACTGCCTATTACAAGACTTGATGAAGACACCTTGAGTAGTGAAAGCCTCATAAACTTGTGTTATCCTTCTCTAGAAGGCCTAGAGAGATCTCATAATAGCATTGATCACCTGTAATTTATGTTTCTAATGTTGTAGTCAACCGTGCACTTGTGTTCTCTTCATGATCTGTATCAATCCGTGCTAAATGGCCATGTCATGAGAAGTCGACACCCTTCTATGCAACCTCCATCAGCTCCCTCTTTCTTTATGCATGTGATCTTCCCGATACTTTATGTAGACAAGCAGCTATGCTTATCCATGGCAGACTCACATCAGCTTTGTCCACATGATCCATGGTTGCCATAAACATTTTAGTATTTCTAAACAACACAAGATGTCTTGGAAAGTAAAGATCCCTCTTGAAAGATAGAGCTCCTCTTTTTCACTCACCAGGCTACTCCATACCCTCTGATTAGCGCATGCCCTTCATAAAATCTCTTCTTTTCTTTTGCATGAAGCATCATCAAGTTTGCCCACCCACCCCTTCTATCTATGTTGTTGCAAGCTTGAACCCCCCCCCCCCCCCCTCTCCTCTAGCTCCAATGATTTCTTTTTCCTGCATGAACATATCTGATGCCTCCAGCACCTATGTATCATCCCTTGTTTAGATGTTCCCTCCCCTTGTTTTTAGCACGCGGCAACCCAAAAAGCCCGTAGCCTTTTTCCAATAAAATCTTAAAGTTTTAAAATCTTTCATCGATTTTCCATCAATGTCACCAACCTTCCCCTGCAATATCAACAGTCGCCATATTTCTTCTTGATCTAGATTATGCAAATACTATGTTTCAAAAGGCCACACCCTTTATTAATGCCATATCCTCACGTCTTCATCAATTGGTGATCACTAAATATGGAGCATAAATTTTTAGTCATGCTCCTTCCCAAACTCATTAACATAACTTGAGGGTGTTCATATAACTTCCACAATTCATTGGCAGGGTGGAAACAATTTGACTCTCAATCTCGTCCATGAAAGGCTCTTCACCAAATAACATGCCTTAGAAACTTAAATATGTAATATGAGATGTCAAAGTTTGTTAGAAGAGTTCCCAAGTAACTTAAGTCCTTCCAAATATAAACCCTTCAAGCATCTTTATGTTGTATAAGCATTCATCAGAATCTTGATTGAATTAAGGCACAATGAGGCATTTCTTATTAGCTTTGCTCCATTCATAAACTCGATCAAGAAGATAGAAACACTTCGAATCCTCAAAAAGACTTCTCCATTAGCTTGTCCTTGATACTTCCTTCAACGTTTCTCCTTCGTAACACTTGTTCATGTTCTTTTGATAATAATCTCCCATTGTCTTTCTTGATAAAACCTTGAGCCAACACTTTGACTCTACAGCATCCGAGTTCCAAATGAAAGGTGAGAAGGATCAAATCTTGCTTGGAAGTGAGCTATGGCGGAGAGCAAGAGCAAGAAGAGAGAGAGAGAGACACAAATGGGAACTCCAACAGTCTCAATGTGTGACTGGGCCTTCCTTTATTCAAACTATCACTAAAATAATAAAGAATAAAGTGACGGTGATGAGCACCCGCCACTTGCAGTGTTGTGTAGTGGCGGGTACTGTCAGTGTAGTAATACACGGGCGGCTAGGCAGAGGTGCCTTTAACCCCAACAATCTCCCACGTAAATGTGAATCTTCCCTAGTGAGGAAAAATAGTACAATGTACATATGTACAACAGGATGAGAAAAAATTTCATCTCATCCAACGCCCATCAATCTCTTGAGGAAGGCAAAACACTCAGTAGTGAGGCTTTTCATGAGTAGATTTGGAGGATTTTTGTCAGTGGAGATCTTGAAAAAGTCAACAGACTTGTCCTCCATGACCCCATGTATGAAGTGATACCTCACCTTGATGTGTTTCATCTTTGCATGGAAGACCGGATTCTTGGCTAGTTGAATAGCACTCATAGAATTCGAATGCAGTGTAGGTATAGTATCAATCCCAAGGTCATGAACCAAACGGCCCAACCATATGGCCTCCTTGCAAGCCTTAGTGGCTACAACATACTCGGTCTCAGTGGTAGAGAGAGACCCACACTTCTAAACTATGGACATCCAAGAAACAACACCTCCAGCATAGGTTAAGACATAGCTGGAAGTGGACTTTCTACTATCTACATGTCTTGCATAATCGGAGTCTATGTAGCCCACAACTCTTGTATCCTGGCTACAATAGAAAATACACATATCTGCTGTGCCCTTCAAGTATCTCATGATACCCTTTACAGAATCCCAATGCTTTTTTGCCAGGTTTAGCCATATAGCATGCCACAACACCAACTGCAAAGGAAATATCTGGACGAGTGGCTATCATGGCATACATCAAACTACCCAACCACAGCTGATGCATAAGGGATCTTGACCATCTCAGCCCTCTGCTCATCCGTCTGTGAACAATCAGCCTATGAAACCTTCACATAAGAAGGTAATGGAGAGCCAATAAGCTTTATGTCCTGCATACAGAAACGCTCACGGACTTTATGAATGTACTCCCCTTGTGAGAGGTAGAGTAGTCCCTGATGCCTGTCGCGCTAAATGCACATACCAAGAATGTGAGAGGCATGTCCCAAATCCTTCACCTCAAAGCTCTTCTTCACCTAATATTTAAGAGCATCCAGCTCATCATGAGCTTTTCTTGTTATCAACATATCATCCACATAAAGTACCAAAATAAGCAAGGAACCATCACGGGCCTTCTTCGTGTAAAGACACGGATCCATAGCACTCCTGATGTAGCCACGTGACTGCATAAAGGCATCAAACTTATGATACCACCCCCTAGGTGCCTGCTTCAAGCCATAAAGACTTTTCTTCAACTTGCACACTAGGTGCTCCTTGCCAAGTTCTACAAAGCCTTTAGGCTGCTCCATGTATATCTCATCATGCAAATCCCGATGCAAGAATGGAGTCTTGACATCCATCTGGTACAAGTCCAAGTCAAGCTGTGCGACTAAGGCCAAAACCAAGCGTAGGGTAGTCATCTTGACCATAGGAGAAAAGACTTCATCAAAGTCAACTTCATGCTCTTGTTTAAAACCCTTAGCGACAAGTCTTGCCTTATAAGCCAACTTGGGGTTTCTAGGGGTACTTTTCAGCTTGTGCACACATTTGCATGGCAAAGCCTTCTTGCCCTGAGGCAATGCAACCAAATCCCAAGTCATATTCTTGTGCACGGAGTCCATCTCACACTCCATAGCCCTCTCTTAGGAGTGACTATCACCCCTATGCATAGTCTCATCATAGGTGAGAGGCTCTCCTGCATCTGTAACCAAGACATAATGCATCAAGGGCTCAAATCTCTCAGGTGGATGTCTATCTCTAGTAGACCATCTCACAGCAGGCTCTGCAACGGCTAGTCCAACACCTTGGCCATATGTATCAACTACTACTACTACAGGCTGTCCAACTGCTCCTCCTAGAATATAACCATGCATATCTCTACCACTCTCTCAGGCTACATATGCATCTTGTCTTCATGGAAGACTACATCATGGCTGCGGATGACTTTCTGCGCTTGCGGATCCCAAAGATGGTAACCCATCTCGCCTATATCCCCATAGCCAAGGAAAATGCATTTGACACTCTTAGGATCCAACTTAGTATGCTTGTCTTTGGGCACATGGCAGAATGCCTCACATACAAAGACATGTAGATGCGCATAAGATGGAGGTTTCCTAGTCCATACCTCCTCTACAACCTAGACATCCAAACCACTAGAAGGTGAGCTATTAATGGTATGCACAACTATACTGACTGCCTCAGCGCAAAAGCTCTATGGTAAGACTGCATAGCTAAGCATACTGCGTACATGCTCGTGGATGGTTCTATTCATCCACTTAGCCAAACCATTCTGGGGTGGGGTATAGGAGGCGGTCAACTGACGCTTAATACCTCTCTTGTCACATAGTTGCTCAAAGCATGTGACACATATTCTCCCCCATTTTCAATCCTAAGGCATTTCAGCCTATGCCCAGTTTGGTTCTCAACCAATGCAGGCCATCTCTGAAAGACATAGCCAAGACTTCGGACTTAAGCTTAATGGGGTAAGCCTAGACTTTATGCAAAAAATCCTCAATGAACATCACAAAATACTTTGCACCACCCATAGACTGATAGGGCATGGGCCCACAAACATCCGAATTTACCAATGCCAGGGGATCACTCATGTGTGTCGTACTAGACTTCTTATGCGTATTCCTAGTCTATCTGCCATAAAGACAATGCTCACATGAATTAAAACATACGTAGTCAAGGGGCAGTAAGTACTGCAAATCAGAAAGCATTTTCATTCTCTTCAAGGACATATGCCCCAAACATGCATGCCAAAGAGATACATGTGGGATGGAACCCACTGATAAAACATGGTCAAGAAAGGATCCATCAACTACAATATGATAGAGGCTACCAGCTTTGGCACCTCTAACAAGCACGTCTGCCAGGACCACGGGTGATCTTCCAAGTAGAATCCCCAAAAGAAACATGAAATCCAACATCATCAAGCTACCCTGCAGATATAAGATTGCGTGTAAGCGCAGGTACATGACATACATCCTGTAACAAAAAAGTACTGCCAGTAGAGAACTGTAGCCATATATCTCCAATGGCAACAATAGCAAGTGACCTATCATTACTCAAGTGAACTGAACCAGAGACAATGCGATAGGAGTGAAACCACTCACGGCATGGTGTAACACGAAATGAAGCATCAGAATCCAAAAGGTAGCAATGCACATAATAGAGTGAACATCGGTCAACGACGTAGCATCACAAGAACTAGTTGCAAGTATGTACTCCTCATCAGAGTCATTAGTCTGCATGACATTTATCTCCTCGATTTTCACACTAGATTTTGCAGGCATAATGCTGTGATCAGAGGACTTTTCCGGTACTTTGTCTTTCCCCTTCTCTTTGTGCTTCTCATGGCGTAACTCATGACAATGTGGGCGTATATGACCCTTTTTGCCGCAAAGATGACATGTTACATTAGCATTTCTTCCATGAGACGATGCGCAATTTACCACGTGACTTAGAACTAGACTTCTACGAGTCTCTGCCACAGTCATTCCCACGATCATTCTTGCCATTACCATCTCTGCCTCTAACAGTCAAAGCATGTGACATATGAGAGGCATCCAAGTTCTTACGGTTGATCTCTTCTTGTAGAAGAGCACTCTTTACATAAGGCAAGTTCAAAATAGTAACAGGAGCACATAAGGCAGTGTGGAATACATCCCATGACTCACTTAGAGTCCCAAGCAAAAACAATGGAGTAACCTCTTCATTAAAGGTAATACCCTGTGAAGTCAAGTTCTTGAGAATAGCATGGAACTAGCTCAAATGAGCAAATATTTTCCTATTCTCCTTCATGCGCAGGTCCATAAGTTGCTTTAGCCACCAACACATCTAACTTGCTAGACTTTTCTTATCATAGAGGTTCTTAATTTTATCCCAAAGTTGCCAAGCACTCTGTGCTTTCTCAACCACATTGTAATGCACTTGTTCAGTGAGAGACAAGATGAGGGTGGACTTACACAACTCATCAAGCTCATCCCATTTGTCATCAGTCATAGTTTTAGGCTACTCGCCATGCATCCTTAGTGGCTTTATCTACGATTTCTACACCAATATTTGCCAAAAATGGCTCTTCTAATAGGCATAATTCGTACCATCAAGCTTAGTGATGTTGAAGATAGCATTGTCAATGGAAGAAGAACCCATAATGCAGTCCAAAACAGTGCAGAGAGTTCAAAACTACTTGTTGTTTTCTATTGTAAATAGCAAAATACCATAAAAACCAAGGCAAAATGACCACGAACTGATAACTAATGATGTTGCCTATCAAATACCATCAAAAGTACATAAAATCAGGATGATTCAATATGAAAATTCCACATCAATCCATACATAGTTGCTTGCTGTAATAAATTACACCCAGGTACAATGAGAGCAAACTATAGTCAAGATCAATGCATCAAGTCAACCACGGACTCTCAAAGCATAACCAACATCAAGCAGCCATAAATCAGCATATGATAGTCATACAGACATTGTGCAAACACCCAAGCATGTCAAAACAATCCGTTAGTAATCCGACACACCCCTTGTGTAATAGGGCAAAGTGTACACAACACTAGCAAGACCTGACACAAAGAGATGTATGGTCAGGGAGTGGGAAGCCCAAATCAGCCCAAGTACATGTATATGGACCATGGCATATCAACCATGCAACATCCAAGTGAAGAAGATCCTAGTCTCAAAAGACTCAAAGCTCAATAGCATAAACCACTTGCTCAATGTCTATCAAACATCCAACAATGCTCCCACTGGCACAAAGGTTGTATGGATCAATCCAAGAAGCTCAAGAAAGGAACATGAGAGCACTAGTGATGAAAGATCCAAGACCAGACATCAATAAGACATCATGAGCATATAGCCTATGTAGCCTCCAAGTATAGCATCCATAGACATCAACTGTATCCCAAATACAACTCTGGAAAGCCAAGAAATATCCCAAGTAAGTTCTAGGAAGCCAGATGCAAGCCAAGGCAAGGCAGCAATTGGCTCCAAACAATGTAAGCAGCATGTAGTAGTGGCATAGGCCATGCATGTCAAGACTGGTGAGACATAGGTAACATACATGCCATATGTACATCCAAGACGAAGCATCAAATGCATTCCAAAGCCAAGATCAAGCTCAAATGAAGATTTGGAGTCAAAGACAAGCTCGATGTCATATTCCGAAGGTCAATACTTCATTGCATATCCCAAAGATATAGCCTGAAACCAATAGGCATAACCAAACTGGAGGTAAAATAACCTGTTAACCAAGGTAGCATAAATCCCAACCAACAACGAAGTTTCTACATCCAAATCAAGGCTCAATAGCTCTCAAATAGCATATCTGGGAAAAAACTATGATGACCAAGCATCAATACATCCAATAGGACACCCAAATGTCAACAAAGAGCATTATGCATAAGCCATCCTTGATAAAACCTTGTTGCCCAAACAATGTATAGTATTAAATCCTTGCATAAATTGAGCTATGGAAACTCAAACCAGGTCCCAAAGCATCTCAAAACATTAGACAAACATCCCCAAATTATATGGGCATCAAATACCAAGCCTCGGGAGCATCACATAAGCTAAGAGCATGACATTTTCTTAATGTAAATCAACTCGGATCTGTTTCAAAAAATGTTGTGATTAGAATTTGGTAGATCTAACACCGCCATTGCATTCGGAGTGTACCAAAACCCCAAGTTAGACTCTTACCTTACCTAAATCGGGTTCCAAATGCTCGAGATATGAGAAAAAATTGGATTTTTGAGCCAAATTTTGAAACAGGCGCAAAAAAAACGTGAGCTGACTGTGGGGCTTGGTGGTTATGCTAAGGATAAGGGGGCAAATGGAGGCATACAAGGTTCCCAATGAAGCCAAGGAACACCTGCAAAGAGTCTATGAGGGATGGGGAGAGATAAAATCTTACCTCGGGGGGAAGAAACCATGGCTGGCATTGAAGCTCCAAGCTCTAGGTCTTCAATCCGGGCTGAAGTAATGCCAGGCCAAGCTCCATGATCAAGCTCTAATCCAAAGCTCTGATACTAGTTGAAAGGTGAGAAGGATCGAATCTTACTTGGAAGTGAGCTATGGCAGAGAGCAAGAGCAAGAAGAGAGAGAGACACAAATGGGAACTCCAACAGTCACAATGTTTGACTGGGCCTTCGTTTATTCAAACTGTCACTAAAAGAATAAAGAATAAAGTGATGATGACGGGCACTCGCTACCTGTAGTGTGCAGTGGCGTGTACTATCAGTGTAGTAATAGGCGGGTAGCTAGGCAGAGGCACCTTTACCCCCAACACCAAACATTCTTGAATAGCACATCAAGTTTCTTTACTCATATGTGCAACCCTCTTCTCCTATGCTTGGCAAAGCACCTTCCTCTACCATTTGCCTATAGAGCGGTAAAGCTTTTTCACCCTAATCATGTTCCACATATACCAAAAGTAGAGTACTCCACAATACCACATCATGGTTGGATCCATGAGTAAATACAATTTCTACTTCTAAAAGGCTACCACATTTACCATACATTGTCACAAGGGTGCTACAAACAAAACATACACATAGGTTATTTATGCATGAGTACTACTGAGCAAATACAAAAAATTTAGGATGGAACCACGAAATCAAATTTTCAAACTGACAGCTCAAAGTGAATGACAAACAAAAAGGCACACACAATGGAAACCAAATTCCTAATGACGCTGACTAATGAGATTAAATTCTTGGCGAAAAACTCGACCCTCAGGTTCACAATGGTGGACGTGCAGCTTCACAATAGTGGCCTATTAAGTCAATCATATTTCTTGTCTATAGTTACTAGTTTTTTCAAATGCATTATGTGTGGTGGTTTGATGTGTAGTTGTTCATTTTGTAGAGTCCATTTGCTGCTCCTTTGCATCAGGATGAGCTTTCTGATGGCGAGGATCTGTAGCTCACGCTTGGATTCATGAAGTGCGCGCCCTCTTCTTTTTTGGTCCTATGATTTGTGCAAGAATCTTCCATGTACTATTCCTTAGATGTACTTATCATCCTTTGTATAAAATCATATTTTGTGATAATTATAGATAGAATTTCATGTTAGTTTTGGCTCTTCTCTCTCTCCATGGTTCCATGTAATGTCATGAGTTTTCATCAACGGTCCTATATTTATTCTGTGAATTATCAGTCTTGTGGATTCAAGTAGATTTTGTGCTCGCCTTGATGACCATTGCATACCCAACATGTAATTCATTTGTAGAATATTATATAGCACATGATGTTTCCCTGCCACAATTTTTTTTCCTTTGTAACTATCGTTAGCATTGCTAATTTCTTTGAATGCATCGCTATTATTGTCACTATCAACGTCGCAAATCATTGCTATATGCATCGCAAATGTGATGCAAATAGTGACGGTTTTTGCAATGATTTTATAGGCACTTATACCGATGCTTTTAGCGAGGACGGGGAATTTTTTTTAAATGAACATTTGCATCGCTTTGAACGTCAGTATGAGGTGTATATCTTGTAGTGCAAGTTCCAATTGGAAATGAACTACAAAAATGGAATTTTTAAAAGTGCATGAAAATTGGTTAAAACATCACTCAACAATGCTACTTGGATCTCCTAAAAAATTTGACTATTTTTGTTGAATTCCAAATCTCTTTATGGAAATAGATAGTACACATGTCTCAGTTTTAGCTTGATAAATTTTTTTTTGAGATGGTTTTGATATGAAACACTAATTTTTTTTACTTTTTTGTGAAAATGCTATTAAACATGTACATAAAAATATACACTTCCTAGCTTCTTTTGATCATTTCTATTTTTTAAAAAACTGGTATCTTATATTGATCACATTTTTCTAAAATATTTTCCTCGTATTCATTCTCATTTTGGTGAGAAAAAGAAATTTTTATAGAGGGTCTAAATTTCCACAAAAGTGTCTTTTTTGCTATAAGACTAGTCTTAAAGTGCTTCCTCTTTCTTGAAAGCAGTTATCTCCACAGATCGCGCTTATCTCCATCTAGCTAATTGTTGATGCTATCACTACTACTAAAGTAGCAATAACACCTACCTCGTATCATCACTAGCCCATATAGTAGAACTAGAACTTGATGAATCTCCCATATCTACAAACCTTTTGATAGCCTTCATGTTAGATTCACCAAATGTCATAGGGTGTGTAGGGTTGAAGGCCTAAACACATGGGTGTAGGACAGAAGAGCTGTAGAGAGACGAGAGAGATAATAAAAAGAAAGGCAATTTATGAATTACCTGGTGCGCAGATCGGTTGCAGATAGCTCACGTGGTGAATTCCCAAAGATCCCCAAGAACAAAGTACTCTACTTTTTAGCACAAAAACCCATGTAAAAGCAAGCACGACATGAGACAAGAGACAAATTGGGTTCAATCTCCCCCATGCCTTGTGTGAGCGCTTCACAAAGCATGTATTTAATGTATATTTCCAATCTTTATGCTCAAAAATAGCCCAATTACAAAAATATGACAAGCTTTTAGCTTTTGAGTTTGCTTTCTACCAAAAATAAGAAAATAAAGCTAATGGACGGTGCCCATAGTGTCTGGCACGCCCAATCTCAATATCCAAATAGAAATAATATATCCAGGCGCATAAGCGCATACAAAATAATAATAAATAATCGATGTCTCTATAGACATAACAAAATATAGGCGTGGCGCCTATCAAAATATAGTCCAAAGATCGAAAACCCGCTAGACTCCAATGCTTTCCTCCGCACTGCTGCTATCTCTACACATCAACTGAAGCATTCACAATCGTTAGTAAAATAACACAATTAAACCGACAAAAGTGAATACCTAGCAGTCTTCAGCTACATAAATAAATCAACTGGTTAGAAATAAATCCTAACCTTAATTTATTACGAGTGCGCACTCTAAACTCATAAACGTTTGTTAATTTAATATGCATTTTGCGGAATCACCCGCTATGGAATCACCCATGTACACACTAAATTAATGAAACGCCCGAAAAGGACAGGCGTCCCCATCAAATTCTCGCACAAAGAATCCTATGATGCCAGGAGGCATATTCCTTGGTGGATTCCGTGAGGTTTTACGGTGGATTCCGTAAACTTAGATGACCGGGGCTCATACGCAAAGAGGATTCTTTGTGCGAGAAGTTGATGGGGACGCCTGTCCTTTTCGGGCGTTTCATTAATTTAGTGTGTACATGGGTGATTCCATAGCGGGTGATTTCGCAAAATGCATATTAAATTAATAAACGTTTATGAGTTTAGAGTGCGCACTCGTAATAAATTAAGGTTAGGATTTATTTCTAACTAGTTGATTTATTTATGTAGCTGAAGACTGCTAGGTATTCACTTTTGTCGGTTTAATTGTGTTATTTTACTAACGATTGTGAATGCTTCAGTTGATGTGTAGAGATAGCAGCAGTGCGGAGGAAAGCATTGGAGTCTAGCGGGTTTTCGATCTTTGGATTATATTTTGATAGGCACCACGCCTATATTTTGTTATGTCTATACTCTTTGCGTATGAGCCCCGGTCATCTAAGTTTACGGAATCCACCGTAAAACCTCACGGAATCCACCGTGGAATATGCCTCCTGGCATCATACCCCCGGGGTGGGATAGCAATTGACCTCAATTGCTATTAGCTCAATGTGGAGCTAACAGAGTGGGGAAAGCATTTAAGTCTCTAGCGTGCATCCATTGTGCTTCCTCTACAGGATGGTTCTTAAATTTCACTAGATATCTAGAGTACCTACGGCCAGTTCTAGTGGTCATGTAGTCAGTGTCTATAATGGCTTCTGGTTCAAGTATTTCAGTCTCTTCTTCTAGTAAAGGTGGGTTTTCATAGACAGGGTGGATAGGTAATTGTCCTCTAAATGGTCTCAATAAACTAATATGAAAGGTATTATGAATTTTCCAATGAGATGGCAGTTCTAACTTGAATGCATTGTCATTAATCTTATGAATGATTCTAAATGGTCCGTAGAATCTAGGGGCTAATTTAACAACTGGATGTCTATCTACACTTTGCAGTCTACGCTTTTCTATTCTAAGCCAAACATAATCATCAACTTTGAAATTCATGGCTTGTCTTTTCTTGTTGGCTTGTTTGGTATATGATTGTTGGGCTTTAGCAATCATATCCTTGACCTCATCAAAAATAGTGTTATGCATAACAGCAATATCATCGGCACTTTGTATTCTATTAGACAAAGATGCAACAGGTGTAGATAATCTATGTCCATAAATAACTTCAAAAGGTGCTTTCTTTGTAGATGTGTGCGGTGTATTATTGTAAGCAAACTGTAATAAATGTAAATGAGTATCCCATGTCTGAGGTTTAGAGATAGTGTATGCACGTAAAAGATCTAGAATAGTGCTATTTGTGGCTTCTGTTTGTCCATTTGTTTCTGGATGAAATGCAGATGAGAAATCAATCTTTGTGCCTAGATTTGCAAACAGTGTAATCCAAAAATTATTACAAAATCTAGAATCTCTATCTGAAATAATCACTTTCGGCAATCCATGGTTAGTAAAAACAGTTTTCAAAAATAACTGTGCTGCTTGTGATGCTGTTAAAGTTTTCTTACATGCAATGAAATATGCTTGCTTACTAAATCTATCTACAATTGTCCAAATCATGTCATGGTTAGATTTAGTATTTGGTAAGCCAGTAATGAAATCCATAGATATATGTTCCCAAGGTTTAGATGGAATAGATAAAGGCATTAATAACCCATACTGTTTACCATGATGTCTTTTTATTCTTTGACAAATCAAACATTCAGAAACAAAATTAGATACATCTGCATCCATATGCGGCCAATAAAAATCTTCAGTTAACATGCGTAATGTAGAGATGATACCTCTATGACCTTGATAAGGGGGACAATGAATTTCATTCAAAACAAAAGATCGGAATGGAATAGTAACACACAGTCTCTTTTCAAAGAACATGAATCCATCATTATATGACAATGAATCAACAGGAATGAAATTATTTTGAACTAATTTTTGCCAATCAGAATGAAAAGTAATATCCTGGTGATATGTATCTTTCATAGCAATCAAAGAGTCAAAAGATATGATAGAAATGTTATGAATTGCAGGTCTTCTACTCAATGCATCAGCAACTACATTTTCTTTTCCAGGTTGGTATTGAATGATAGGATGGAAACTTTGAATGAATGAAGCCCATTTGATATGGCGGTCAGAAATTTGGGGTTCTTGATCGCCAGAAGTCTGCCTGTATCGATGGTTCGCGACGAGATTGACTGTAGAGGCCGTTTGTTCCTGGAGCTCCGCCTTCGCCCGAGATTGGTAGCGATTGGAAGCCCTTGATCTCTGCTCTGCTCTGATACCATTGGTGTGCAGATCGGTTGCAGATAGCTCACGTGGTGAATTCCCAAAGGTCCCCAAGAACAAAGTACTCTACTTTTTAGCACAAAAACCCATGTAAAAGCAAGCACGACATGAGACAAGAGACAAATTGGGTTCAATCTCCCCCATGCCTTGTGTGAGCGCTTCACAAAGCATGTATTTAATGTATATTTCCAATCTTTATGCTCAAAAATAGCCCAATTACAAAAATATGACAAGCTTTTAGCTTTTGAGTTTGCTTTCTACCAAAAATAAGAAAATAAAGCTAATGGACGGTGCCCATAGTGTCTGGCACGCCCAATCTCAATATCCAAATAGAAATAATATATCCAAGCGCATAAGCGCATACAAAATAATAATAAATAATCGATGTCTCTATAGACATAACAAAATATAGGCGTGGCGCCTATCAAAATATAGTCCAAAGATCGAAAACCCGCTAGACTCCAATGCTTTCCTCCGCACTGCTGCTATCTCTACACATCAACTGAAGCATTCACAATCGTTAGTAAAATAACACAATTAAACCGACAAAAGTGAATACCTAGCAGTCTTCAGCTACATAAATAAATCAACTAGTTAGAAATAAATCCTAACCTTAATTTATTACGAGTGCGCACTCTAAACTCATAAACGTTTATTAATTTAATATGCATTTTGCGGAATCACCCGCTATGGAATCACCCATGTACACACTAAATTAATGAAACGCCCAAAAAGGACAGGCGTCCACATCAACTTCTCGCACAAAGAATCCTCTTTGCGTATGAGCCCCGGTCATCTAAGTTTACGGAATCCACCGTAAAACCTCACGGAATCCACCGTGGAATATGCCTCCTGGCATCATTACCAAAGCACAAAATATACCAATTGAAGCCAAATCAGATCCTTTTGATTGATATCTTGTACAACAAGACAAGGCTATAACTAAGAGTACAAACCCTTATGATGGGATGATTGCCCAAACCCTCTAAGTTAGTAGCTTAGGAAATACCTAGGCATAGATTAAATCCTTGCTATACATAAACCTCTACAATAGGCAAACGTATTGAGTCTCAAACCCTATCACTAATGGAATATCATCAAACCCAAAGGAGAATAGTCATGCCCTGAGCTTTGGTTCTACTCTAACTTTCTCCTGTTGTGGAATGAAAATATAAACGTTTGGGTAGTCAAATCAACTAGAACAAACCTCTCCTCCAAGCTAACATGGGTACAATTGTGAAAAATGTCTAAAAATGTATTGGAGGACTTGTAACATTGGAGTTAAGACATTTCATATGTCCTTATCCACCCAAATTTCCCATTAAGTTATTATGGGAATTCACCATATTTTGGAGATTAGTTTTGAACTTGAAAAAGCTTGTTCACATCTTGAATAAATCTTCCATAAGTTATCTCGTCATGTCATCTAAGCATTGCATTAAACTCTATAAGATACATGTAATCATCCACTTTTAGAGCTTAGGCTAAAATTCTCTTGACATCCACCCCTCCTAAATCTGCATGTCAGGTGTCACATAGTGCAAGCCGCCTAGGTCAAAAGGCCACATACTTATCTGCCAAAGTATTAGGCATAGAAGCATTTGGTGCCTCCATGATAAAAAATCCAAACTAGTACTATCCATAAAAACATATACCAATAAAATTATCGCCTCATGGATAATAAGGCATCAAAAGGTCAAGTCCAAATAGCATATATCCACCTGCATCCTTCTCCATGAAATCTATAGGCCCTCCCATATCAAATGGTAGGCCTTCAAGCAATTCAAACCCTATAGATTTACCTAGACCATAAGATGCCTTCAAATATTTTACCATTCCTTTTTGAAGTTGTTCTTCAAACACTTGCAATCTACACAAAATTATGCATATTGGCCCCCAATCGTGCATTGATGTCTATATATCCTGGTATTTCTATAAAAGTAGAAGTGAAATAGCATAATCTCCTTTATCTTCACAATTTTCAATGAATTCTATAGCATATAGCTCCATGTTCAATTTAGGAAAGACATTTGGAAAAGTATCTTTTTCTTACATAAGCATAAGTGGAGATGTTGTATCGATGTCTTTTTTACACTCCTCTCTAACAACTATATATTGCATATAGATAGCCTCAATCAAAGGATTACCTACATTCTCTATCAAAGCAATGCTAGAGACCATATCTACATCACCAACCAAAGCATACACACCTTGTATGGCCACAAACAATATTTGAGTTACTTTCTCAATCAAAGCATGTAGTTAATTTGAAACTAAAAAATCTTGTTCGATCTTGAATTAATCTTCCATAAGCTGTCGTCTCATGTCCTATAGACAATTCATTAAACTTTGTAAGGTACTAGTAATCATCCACTTTCAAGACTTACACCAAACTTCTGTTGACATTCATGCCCCTCAGAATATGCATATCCTATAGAGGTGCCACATAGTGCAAGCCACCCAAGTCGAAAGATCATATACTCGTGTCCAAACGTATCATACATAGAAACATACTAGTGCCTCTAGGATAAAAAATATAGATGAGTGATATAAGCCTATGGGTTCAAACACCTTATGGTGAACCATAGCAATTAGAAACTTGGTGGGGGCCCTTATACGTCCCTTTCCTAGGAGATCATGCATCCAAGTATTGTTCATGGTAGCGCATGCTTAACCACATGTTTCCCATAATTGGGATTAGCTATCTAGCCCCCAAAACCTTAAGGTTATGGATGACCTCCGATCTATCCAATTATGGAAATCTTTTCCTATTCGATCTAGGATTCAAACAAAGTCTCAACACATTGTTGCTGCATTGATACTAAGCTAGTTTTCTCTAGTAAGTTTGGATTGCATTTCCAACACCCCCCCTCAAGCCACATTCTAGTTGTAATCCTAGTGCCACCCAAGCTAAGCAATCTAAACTCTAATACTAAGTTAGAAACTGGGTGGGGGACCCTTCTACCTCCCCTTCTCAAGAGGTCACCCATCGGAGTATTGTTTACACCAATGTGTGCTCAACCAAAAATTTCCCATAAGCCATCTTACCCCCAAAACCTTAAGGTGATGAATGATCTATCCAATTATGGAAATATTTCTCCATTTGTCGTAGGATTCAAACCTAGTCTCAAGACGTCATTGTTGCTACACAGATAATGAGCTAGTTTTCTCTAGCAAGTGTGGATCGCATTTCCAATAGTAGCTTGGTAGGTAGATCTATATTATGCAATACCCTAGATGGGTATCCATAAGGAGCATGCTTCTCTATGATGGGATGGATCATAATGGTTGCACATTAACTCAAAAGAAATTAGTGTTGTTGAACAAAGGTGTAAATGAATGTTTGCTTATCCTTTGTAAAATGAATTTGATATAGACTAGTTTGTGACATGGTACTTTGTTGGAATCAGTGCTCTTTAGTGGTCAAGGTCTATGATGGATCTTTTTTCTTTTCATTCAAAACTTGTTTATGGGAAGATACACATGGATTCATTACTCATGAGTGCTTACTTTCTTTGATGCCAAGGCGTATATGATGCCTCTAAGATATCAAGTTATTGTCAAATAATAGGTGGTTGAGTTGTGATATAAGGGTTGTCATGATTGGAATGTCAAAAGTGATTATCCATGAATTAGAAATAGAGATATTGTTGGAGACTCATTATTTTGCAAAAATCTTGACGAATCATGATTTAAGTTTCATGTTATTGATGAGAAAGGACTTGCCATCCTATCAAGAAAATCCTTAGAGGAGAATTGTGCTACTAAAGCTTTAGCATTGAGTGAGAGAAGACTCTTTGCATTGAGAGATAGGTTAGCTTAAGATGCTATGCTTATAGAGTTGGGTTGAAATCATGTAAAATCCTTTAAAATTTTGAGATGAAACTTTAATCTTGGTAAGCATTCACGTTTGGAGATTCTAGAAGAATGATAGTTCTTTGAGTCAAAAGATTAGGTGGAATTGAGATATGGAGCTTTTGATTTCGTATTATGAATGTTACGAACTGATATTTCTTAGTAATTTGTATAATCTGAGAATTTTCATTGAACTTTTTGGATTGTCTTTTATAGTGATGTTCTTATTGGATGTGATGATGCATGTGATGCTCTAGAGCGAATGAGTTAGAAACCTTTTGGGTAGCAAAAAGGTGATTCTAGGTAAGTCCTTTGGGATAACTTGTATATTGGCTTTGTTTAAGATTTCCATGAGTATTATCTCATAAGATCAACAACTCAGATATGGATCAGAACCTATAATAGCAAGGTTGGGTGACATTTGTTTCAGCTGGAGAGCTCAATCTTGTGGCATGAGGTGTTTTTATACTAAAACTCTATTGAAGTTCATATAGTTTCCTTTCCCCTTACGGCTTTTAAGGGTGGGAATCATAAGTGAGAGATTATGTGCAATCCTTTTCATTCACATATGGAATGGAAATTTTCATAGGTGCAATGAGCGAGCCATTTTGCAAAGAAGAGCCACGGTGTACTCACGTGTGTCTTACTTTCGAAGTGTTTCAAGCACCACACTATGGGCTTTCTATACCCTTATATATCAACTACATCCATGCAAATAGGGGATAAAGCATTAAATGACACCTTTTTGGGTGCATTGCATAGCATGAGGCTTACTTTTGAGAGAGAGAGAGAGAGAGAGATGCTTACTTTTGACTTTAGAGAATACAAGTAGAGGAGTTGATTACTCATTCATAAGCTTCTAGAGGTGGGGATTGTGGAGCTAGGGAGTTATTGACCAATGGGATCAAAAAAGTTTAGGAGATTATTTGAATTACTTAGATGATATTGAAGGTAAGAAAGATGGGCACTACATTTATAGAGTAGCTTCATGAATAGGCTAGGTACACAAGATAGGTATGGCATGGATGTTTGCAATGTGAGAGGCTTTAAGATATTGAAGGGTTAGGAGCCCATAAACTAAATTGAGAAACAATCAATGCATGGTTGGCAAAAGATTCAAGAAGAGAAGTTTGATTAGCTAAAGTTGAAATTAGATTAGAGATTTTGGTTTTCTTTCAATCCAAAAAACAGAAATACAAAAAAAGAAACACATGTTGTCTATCATTAAATTTTAGAGTTTTTGCTGAAAATCTAATAGATTTTCTTATTTTTATTTGGTTTAGGGTGGCTGATCCAAGCATTTAAATGATATATTGCTCATATTATAGAAAACATTACCAATCTATTAGATTTTCTGATTTCTACTTGATTTAGGAAGGATGACCTAAGCATTTAAAATATGTAATTTCTATACTATAGTAAAATTGGCCAACCATGATGCTATAGATCAAGAGGCATAGTGCAATTAGTATGTCCCATATCCTTAAACTCAATGTAAGTTTACAAGTCACCAAAAACATCATTTATCCATAGACCATGTGTGGTGCCACAATGGGTTTTAGATACAGATTATTAATCAAGAAATCTTAGACTTCAAGTTAGCAATAAGCAAAGTGTGTACTACTTGTGCTTTATAGTTAAACTTTAATTGAAATATTTCTCAATAATAGTATTCGTCTATATAAAAATATTCATAAAGTGATGCTACTAAATCCCAAGAAATGGATCTTTTATGCTCGATATAGGAAGACTTTATGGATATACCATACAAGGAGAACTGGAATACATAAACCCTCTATAAGACACTTTATCTAGTGCCCTCTCTTCTAGAGAAGATATTGGGAATCAACCAAATCTTCTTGAGATATTAGAGCTTGAGATGAAAGTGATAATTGAGGTATTACTACCCATGGATAGTGAGGCATCTAATCCATGGAAAGAGGAGGTATCCATACTATTATATGATAGGTACTAGGTGTCCTACTTAAAGATGATTCTTACACTCCTGAGTATACAAGCAAGGTATGGATAGAGCAATGCAAGTGTGACCAAGTTTTTGAGATACTTAGTATACATATTTTTTTAAATCATATAAAAAAGTATTCTAAAACTTTCAATGTTTTTTAGATTTATCATATTACTAAAATATCACATATTACTATCTAGAGACACAAGATCCGAGTCTTGTGGTGATGCAAAATCAATGTTGTGAAGGATAGACATGGATTATAGTAGCATGCATGCCTTTATCAATGATTGTGTGATCTTTCAAGGAGAGTATGAGTCTATGGCTACATAATTGAAGTGTGGTGCTTATAGATATTGACAAGACATATACAATTCAAACATTCCTCCATAAGGTTCTCATATACATTTTGCTTCTACCACATGTCTGTTACATTTTTTTGGTCTTGCTAGTCCAAATCTTTTTGGATTCTGCTTGATCTCTTATAGTGTGTGGCCAAGAGTCGTTGTTAACTACAACATTCCACCATGCCTTTCTACCAACAAAGCACACTTGATCCACCTTACTTGTGCCTAGATTCTATAAATTCAAGAACATGGATGTCTATCTCCATCCATTGGTTGAGAGCTTAAGATATTGTGGGACGAGGGAATTTTAGCGGAAGACATGAGGTAGTTTGCTAATGTAAGGGCCATTTTTATGTAACTATGCATGACTTGTCAGATTTTAGGAAGTTCTCAAGTAAATAACCCTCCATTATCATTGTTTTCTCTAATATCATACCTTTATATTCATGTCGACTAGATGGAGGGGTTGTTGGAGGCCCATTCACCTCACGTTACCATGCATATCCTACCATGTGTGGACTAATATGAGGGTACCGATTCCCCAACTTTCAAAGACAACCAATGCTTCTTCTTCTAACCTACCGAATGCAAAATTAGGTTTTTGTTGCAAGAAAAAGTAACCACGGATAGAGTACCTATTCACCGAAAGCCTTTTAGGTGGATATATACTTTGGGAGTGCAAGTGTTTACATATCATGAATTGCAACTCCTTAAGCATTGTATTTCATGGATTGTATAGTTTGCATGCATTACAAAAAATTGACTCTTTGTGTTTACAGAAAAATTGGTAATATATTTTACACTATAAGGATATAAGAGTATAGCGACGGCCATTTTCGACTCAAATTAGCGGCATCGCTATTTGCATCGCAAATGCAAAGCAAATAGCGATGATAATCAGGTGAAAAAAAGTGGGCCAAAACCT
Organism: Lygodium microphyllum; assembly: GCF_053477565.2. Classification (NCBI taxonomy): domain Eukaryota; kingdom Viridiplantae; phylum Streptophyta; class Polypodiopsida; order Schizaeales; family Lygodiaceae; genus Lygodium; species Lygodium microphyllum. Next base: position 119,161,771 of record NC_141139.1, read on the forward strand.
GAGCGCATCATTTTGCACGAACGAACGAAAGAAGGAGAGAAAGGGAGAGCAAAAGGTATCTTGCGTTTGAGAGGGAGAGGGAGAGAAAGAGAGAAAGAGGGAGAAGGAGAGCTTCTCACTACCGCTGTCGCCGTTTGCAAAGAAGAGGAGGAAGTGTACAGAGGGCAAAGAGGAGCCACCGAATCCATCCTCTGACCTTTGCAGTGAGTGCATTGTTCTCTCTTGCTTTGTTTTTGTTTTTTCTCATTTTCTTTTGCTTGTTTTTGTTAACAATCATGTGTATTGAGGGAGAAAGAGAGGAAATGAGAGAGGGAGAGAAAGAGTGAAAAAGAAATAAGGTATGAGAGAGAGAGGGAAAAAAATATATACATAATAGATAAAGAGAGAAAGAGAGGGGGGGGAGAGATGAGAATGAATGAATAAAAAACAAAGAGAGGGTAAAATCATGTTCTTTAATTTCTTCTTTTCTTGTTTTTAGTAACAGTAGCAGTAGCAGCAGCAACAATAGTAGTAGTAGTAGTAGTTGTTGTTGTTGTTGTTTTATTTCTTCTTTTATTTTTTTCTTGTTTGTTGTTGTAGTGGTAGTGGTAGTGGTAGTGGTTGTTATTGTTATTTAATTTCTTATTTTCTTGTTTGTTGTTAATGAGGTAGTCATAGTAGTGGTAGTGGTAGTGGTAGTGGTAGTGGTAGTTTAATTTCTTATTTTCTTGTTTGTTGTTGTTGTGGTAGTCGTAGTCATGGTCGTAGTCATCATAGTCATAGTCCTAGCCGTAGTCCTAGTCATAGTCGTAGTCCTAGTTGTAGTAGTAGCAGTAGCAGCAGTGAGAGAGAGAGAGAGAGAGAGATGTTTTGTTAAAGGAAATGAGAGAAAGAGTGGAAGAGAAAAATAAAGAAGGAATGAGAGAGAGAGAATAAATATACAACATAATAAAGAAAGAGAGAAAGAGAGAGAGATGGAGGGAGAGAAGAGAATGAATGGGTAAAAAACAAAGAGAGGGTAAGATCTTGTTCTTTAACTTCTTATTTTCTTGTTTATAATAGTAGTAACAGTAATAGTAGTAGTAGTAGTAGTAGTAGTAGTGGTGGTGGTGGTGGTGGTGGTGGTGGTGGTGGTGGTGGTGGTGGTGGTGGCGGCGGCAAGGTCCGGTGCAATACCACGAGATAGGAAACACTCTGACATACCTTAATTTGTGGGTGGGTGGAGACTTTACATACATTAATTTTGTTGAGTTACAAGAGAAAAAATCCCTTCTCAAACAATTTAAGAAAGAAAAAAAGAATGATAACAAAAACAAATTGTTTGTCATAACATATACTAAATGGATGTTCAAGATCGCGAGGCATATCTTAATCAATGTGTCCCATGTCCTTGCTCTCAATGTAAGCTAGCAATTAGATGAAAACATCAATTGTCGATAGAACACATGCCTTGGTAAGTTTCAATCAGAGATCATTGATCAAACGATCTCAAATTTTGAGCAAACGGTAAGAAAAGTGTATATCAATCATGCATTGTATTCGCAAATTAATTGAATATCATATACAAAAACATTGGGTATGGTTGGCAAATTTTCTATCTAGGAAGGTGACGTCTCGTCCCAAAGAGTAGTGCATTCTTTGCGGCTAGTTAGAAGAGTTTGTGGGTGTGCAATGGATAGAGTGCCTGAGCCAATCCACCACTTGGAAGGTACTACCCAATCTATACCGTCAATATCAGAGGAGACAGGCAACCTTCCGGACTTTGCTACAATATTGGAGCCTGAGATGGAGGCAATGATCGATGCATTGATGCCCATGGATATTGAGACATTTGATCCGCTTAAGGGGATATGATGGGTGCCGAGTGTCTCGCTTGAAGACACTACTTGTACTCCTAAGTGTTCAAGGGGTGGAGCGATGCAAGTGTGACCGAGTTGTTCAGGTACCTTGTACGTACGCTTCGTTGATTTCTTTTCGGCACTATCTTTTTTTTTTGCTTTTTCAAGGCGTTTTAGGATTTTTTTCAAGTTAATGAATTATCATACATTACCAGTTGCAAATACCATGCCTGAGTCTCGTGATGATACACAACATCTTTTACAAAAGCTTGGCATGGGCTACAACAATATCCATGCATTTATCAATAATTGTACACTGTTTCGAGGAGAATATGAGACTATGGAGACATGTCCAAAGTGTGATGCTCACAGGTGTCGACAGGACTTGCAAGGGCAAACCATCCCTCAAAAAGTTCTTAGACACTTTTTGCTTATTCCCCGCATAAACCACATGTTTCGTTTGTCTGGCATGGAAAGCTTGACAACGTGGCATGCACAGAATAGATCCAAAGATGGAGTTCAACGAATATCAGTGGATTCACATGCAAGGAGTCACATTGACTCTACCTTTCCAGCCTTTGCTCGAGAGCCAAGGAATCTTTGGCTCGATTTTGCTATGGATGGCATGAACCCATTCGGTCTGTGCTTAACTTCTTACAGTGTGTGGCCTATTGTCCTTGTCAACTACAACATCCCTCCATGGCTTTCTACGAAGAAAGGACATCTCATCCTTAGCTTGCTCGTTCTTGGCCGCTACAAAGTCAAAAATATGGACATGTATCTTCGTCCATTAGTCGATGAGCTTAAGATTTTGTGGGAGGAGGGGGTCACTGTGGAAGATATGAGCAAGCGCGATGGTCGACAATCCACCAATATTCAAGCCATTCTCATGTGGACCATGCATGACTTTCTTGGATTCGGAGAGTACTCACGTAAGTAGGCTTTCGTTCTTGTTGGTAGTATCTATCATATCTCGTTCAAGTTTGTATTCACTAGATAGAGGTTTGTACCATGAATGGATTGTAAGTGACCTGTGTATTTTGCTATTTGGAGTGTAGTCGTTGTTCATAATGCTTTCTCGTTTGTGGCAGTTTGTACTACCGATCATGATCATAGGATGCCTTACTCTAGAAATATGTGGGGCGACTTACAGGTTGTCAACTTTAGTGCAATGGATCTCACAAAAGGAGATTAAGACGTCCTCTATTGAATTTGCAAGGCGGGGAGTAGTGGAGACGATTTGTCTCTTTGAGAAATACCTGCCCACTAGTATGCTCACGATACAAATCCACCTTTGTGTGCATCTTGTAGATGAAGTGCAGATTGATAGACCTGTCCATACGCGATGGATGTTCTTCTTGGAGGGCCTCATGAAAACCCTGAAAGGCTTTGTGTGACAACCAACTCAGCCAGAAGGTAGCATGGCTGAAGGTCGATTGGTGTCTGAGGTGCTAGTGCATATTTCATAGTGGCTACCAACGATGGATTTTGACAGTAGTATTTTATAGTCACTGAAGGATGATGATAGACTAACCGGAGATATGGTGGTTGGAAATGGGGTAGAAAAATGAATGGATGCTACAATGGAGGAGAAAGTGAATTGCTTTTGTATGTTGCACCATGCCTCCGTGGAGACGTGGCTCGCTAGGTAGGAGCAAGTTAGGAAAGATCGGGAAGAAGCACGATCTGAATTTCAATGTAGTACGTTCTATCAACCAATTGGATATCCCAAGGGCATGGAGGAGATGTCATGGTTTATGTCAATGAGATGGTTGCATGGAGATTTGAGTCTCGCAAAGAGGCAGAGGTATGAACTAAGGAGTGGGAATTCTCAAGTGAATGTAGTCCAAAGGTGATGACATGTTTAGGGTTTTTCGTATCTATATTTTATATGCAACAACTAATTGAGTGTTTCAATGTATAGTAAAAAATATATAGTGCGATGTGGTCATGCGGACGGAATTTTTGCGTGGAGCATATTGACCAAATGCGCTCCACAACAGATTGTGATATCATGCCAAGGACGAGCAATGGATCCAAACACGATTATAGATGAGATGGAGTATTTTGGGAACTTGCAAAGTATTATCATGGTGGATTACCATAGCTTCTCCATGATCCTATTTGATGTACAGTGGCTCAAAGTGGTACTTGAAGGAGTTGGAGCAATAGTTTGACAAGGTCCATTTGGATTTCTTGAAATAGATTTTGAAAAAATATGGATGGATTTACGCGACGTGTTTGTGTTGCCATCCCATTGTGAACAGGTGTATGAACTCATGTTTTTTTTAATTTTATTATGACATGGTATATGTCATAAAAGTTAAATCTCTCTTGTACGTGATTTTAAACATGTAATTTTGTATCCAAATCCCCGATAACCTCAATGGTGGTATGTTATACCTTTAGCTCCCTAAAGTACGAGAGTATATGATCAAAGTGATGTTCCGAGCATAGATGAGGACAATATGCAAATAGAGGGGTCGATATTGCAAGGGGTGGAGGCCACTAAAAGCTTGGAGCATGTAGAGGAGCTTGAATCAGGTAACAATGATAGAAATACAGGAGTCCAAGAATTATTTGAGAACGAGGTGGACTCATTATTTTGTGGTGGCATGTCTATCAACTTCCAATGTATACGAAGTTGTGTCAGGAGATTGACATGGGACCATAGGGTACTTCATACTTGGAGCATCCACCTACTCAATTGATTGATGAATTGCTTATAAAGGTACATAAGATATGCATTTTAAGTAATATCATTTTTTAAAGATTTATATTTACGTGCTTTGCTTGATTTATATTGATTATTCTAACATCAATTTTTTTCTATGCAGGTGATCTTTGTCGATATTTAGATCAGTACGATAAGTCGAGGGATGAGCGATGAGGAGCTACAAGAGATCTTCACGTGTATGTCTCTAGATCAGATGGCTCGATTCAGAGATATGGCAAACCATGAGCTGTCTCGGACATCATCAGGCCATTCTACTAGATCTACTTTGGTGCGCTCTGATGCTTATGTTTCCAATAGATGAGGTCGATGCTCCAGACTTGGGCCGAACGGAGGGAGTGGTTCTGGGGGATGCTACGGAGACGTGGATACAGTGAGCCTGCGGTCGGCTCGGGATACATGTGCTACTCCTTGCTTTCGTGGCAATTCAAGAGAGCGTGGCTCAAGTAGTTGTTGTGGAGGTACCGATGCAGTGTCTCCATCTCATCATTCTGCTAGAGTTGCATCACCTATGGGATTTGTCACACCTGTGGGGACATCTACTCTAGTCACTCCAAATTTTGCTCAACCGTCCACAAGTGGCACCCCTATGGGTGCTACTCCTAGAGATACTACCCCCGTAGCTACACCAAATGTACAGGGGTCTCTTGAATATGCCCAAGAGTGTAGTCGCAGGTGGGAGAGGACACATCTTAGGCATATCCCAGAGAGGTATGGATACCTTGTAGATGATAGAACAGGATCCATCATCATGAATGATGAGGGCAGGAGTGTGATGGCTCATATGATTGAGTTGTGCCAACAAGTTTTTCGACACAACGTCTTGGATCATTGGAAGAACATACTAGAGAGGAGCAAGGACTACATACTAGCATCCTTGCATGAGGAGTTTCTAGTACCTGCCGCAGCAGATAGGCTTTCCACAAGCTGGATGATGGACTGCATGCATGCCTACATGTCACACAGACGATCAAACACATGTAAGGCACTTAAGAGTGGGGCCTCAAAGCTCGAGTGGCTAGACGTGGATGACTAGTGCTGACTCAGGGAGGAGGCTATAGATTCTCTAGGATGTTGGAGAAGTAGCGTGGTGGCAAGGGAACGTCTGGAGGTAGGAGTGGTCCATCATCTTCAACTGGGTGGATGATGGAGTGTATGCATGTATACATGTCACATAGATGACCAAATGCATGCAAGGCACTCAAGAGTAGTGCTTCAAAGCCCGAGTGGCTAGATGTAGATGATTGGCAGAGACTCAGGGAGGAGGCTACATATTCTCCAAGACATTGGTGACAACAGTGGGTGGGAGCAAGGGCACGATTGGAGGTAGGGGTCGTGCATCATCTGGGGAGCGATGTGGCCACAAGACTTATCTAGAGAACTTTGTAAGTTTTTCTTTTGTTCGTTTCTCTTTCATATTTGCAATATTACTTGTACTAGCAATCATGTTTCTAACAATTGTATTCTATTTTCTTTGCAACACTCCATCATAGACTGTGATCCCACCGGTTTGGAGACTCGATATGCAGAGAGACATGGTCTCACTGCACTCATCGATAGATTGTATGCATGTGATGGCCCAATAAGTCAATCATGTTTCTTCTCTATAGTCACTATTTTTTTAAAATGTATTATGTATGGTGGACTGATGTGTAGTTGTTCAATTTTTAGAATTTGTTCGATGCCACTTTGCATTAGGATGAGCATTCTAATAGCAAGGATATGTAGATCGTGCTTGGATTCATGGAGCATACACCCTCTTCTTTTTTTGTCTTGTGATCCACGCAAGCATCTTCCATGTATTATTCCTTAGATGTACTTATCATCCTTTGTATATAATCGTATCTTGCGATAATTACAAATAGAATTTCATGTTTGTTTTGACTCTTCTCTCTCTCCATGGTTCCATGTAATGTCATGAGTTTTCATCACTAATCTTGTACTTATTGTATGAATTATCAGCCTTGTGGGTTCAAGTAGTTTTTGTGATCATCTTGATAAACATTGCATACCCGACATGTAATTCCTTTGTATAATTTTTTTACAACACATGGTGCTACTGCCTTTGTCCAATAAGGGGTTGTCGGTGACCCCTTTCTAGCGAGAAAAAAATACACATATCGTATATTTTCTCTCTTTCCCCTTTCTCATCTCTCTTTCTCTCTCTCCCCCCGTTTCCTCAACTAATTAACTAATAATTACTTAATTAACTTTACGAGAGAGAGTGAATTTTCAATAATAAAATAATTAAGTTATCAAATAATTAACTACGTAAATAGATATTAATTACTAATTAAATTTTAATTAATTCTTAATAGTAATGACTTACTAATTATTTGTTGCTAATTGTTAGTTACTAGTTACACTTTAATTACTAATTACTAATTATCAATAACTAATCTTAACTATGGAATAATGATTAACATTTTTTTCTCTGTTTACCATCGCTATTAATGTGGCTAATTTCTTTGCACATGTTGCTATGCACGTCACAGACCGTTGCTATTTGTGTCGCAAATAGCGACAGTCTACGATGATTTTGTATAGATGTTCATACCGATGCTTTAATAACGATGTGGGAATTTTTTTAATGAACATTTGCATCGCTTTGAACGTCAGTATGAGGCCTTTATCTTGTAGTGTAATACCCATTAGCTCTTGTGGTTCTCTAATATCCTTAAAGGAGAAGCACAAAAGTGGTATAAAGGTCTACTTGGAAAAACCATAAGCTTACTTCATGAGCTCCATGACTTGTTTCTACATCAGTTCCAAAAGGCTTTGCATGTAGATCAAGTTCTTTGGAAGCTCTTGGCTATTAATAGGCATGTGTATAGTTACATAAAGTAGCTAGTATTGAGGCATTGAGAACCATTTATTAATGGGCTAGACCTCAATGCTAGTATAAATGTTACACTAAGTAATCTGAAAATGCTAATTAAGACCAACAAACAAGTAAGGAGTATGCAATGTTCTAGCTACTTGTTAACAAAGAACTTCAGCACCTTTTCCAACAAGAAAGTGGGAATAGTAGAGATCATGAAGATAATAAGCTCAAAGAGAATGGCATGAGTATTGTGCATCCGATTCTGGAGTTAAGAGGTCATTTGCATCATGGCGAAGATCTCAATCTTGGTAGACAACATGTAGATATTAGAAGACATGCATGTCCTTATGAGCATGAAAGCGAGGTGAATGAACCCATAAGAGGACCATGTGTAAATTCCCCAATGTGAGCAGCTCCAAATAATAGACTACATGCTTCTAGTATGACTAGTTCAAGAGAAACTTTATTGAGAGCCAATGGAGCACATGGCATGGGAACTAGTGGTCCTTCTCTTCTGGTAGCAAAGAACTGTGTTTCAAGGAATCCATTTAAAGAACGATAGTCTTGGTCATCCAAGAAAAAGAAGAAAAGGAGGAGAAGATGCTTGGGCTCCTCACCTCCATTTGGTTCTTACCCTATACAACAAGTTCCCTTGATAGAGAGTGTGAATGATAAGCAAGGAATCATGTTAATGCTTGGATAAAAGACATTTCGACTTAAGTATGTTTGAGGCCTAAAATTCTGTAACGTGCCCGCTCCTCAAATCGTGGGACATGTCTTAGCAGTCCATCGAGAGATATATCTAGAAGACACCACCCAGCACTCCCAAGGAATGACACGGGGTTTTCCAACTAGGGTCTCTCGAGTCTGCCCCGCAATGGAACTCATTCGGCCGTCCCCACTAGGATCGACCTGAAGTCCGGGTTCCTTGTAATTGGGTCTTCCTAACAGCGTTCTAGCGTCGGTCTACAACTGCTCCACTTTGCGCAGACACAACAGGGCCAAAGCAGACTCATATCGCACTTGGTTCAAAGAGAATGGGAAATGAGAGGGATGCATCCTTCGACCTCTCTGCTCATAGGGCATAGTCCCATTTCGACCCCCTAAAACGGTATGAATCAGGGTTCTAACCAACATTGTCTAAGGTCATCGTCCGACCTTTCCTAACATTCCGGGTTAACATTTCCTTTGAGGAAAGCTCTCGGCTAACTGCAACCACCCTTCCGTAGGATAGACCCATTGGTCACATCCACCACGCTTCCCTCAAGGGTTGTTTTAGTTATCTAATTACCTACCACATTATGTTTGACACATAAAAGTAGCTTTCTTAATCAATCCGTTAATCACACGTTCCTTTACGTAATTTAGGGCACTGACACGAAGACAAGATAAAACAAGATCAAACACTTCCTTAACTTATCTTTAGATTAATGTTTGTCTCCCGCCCATATAGGAGAATTTAAGTGTTCCTTTTTGCCTCTGTAGAAAAATCCTTCCGTCTTCCGGCAATAAAATCCGAAGGTTTGTCCTACCAAGATTCTGCCTTGTAACTAGTATCAAGGCCTCGAGATCCCATCTCGAGTCACGTAGAACACTTGTGTAGGGTCCGGAGGCATTGGGATTTACGGCCAGAGCCCCCATTGGCACCTAAGCATCCTCCTATGCCAAGTAATTTCCACGGAGAGACCTCTCGCAGTGGGTTCGGTCCACATTCCCGGCATGAATTCATAACCCCCTCGGTTAGGGTTTGGCAGTTCGCGGGGGTAGCTACCACCATCCTTCCTTAATTAACCCTTTAGGAAATCAACCACAGCTGAAGCAACTAGCCTAATAACATTTGCTAGGGAAAACATCCCTTTTGTTCCCATGGAAATTTATCCTTACAGTTTTCGCCATGAAAATATAATCACTTGGATATTCATCCGAAACAACAACTAATCCTTAAGTATCCTTTTGAGAACAATCAATCTGAAACAACCAGCCTAACATCCTTTAACTAGGAAAACATCCTTTTGTTCCCATGGCAATCAATCATCATAGACCCAGCCATGGAATCATCAACCACACCCCACTTGCATTAACATCCAGTTAACATCCAAAACCACATTAACAAACAATTGAATGCACAACCTCTTGCTTTAAGGCATCGTAATCCCATTGCATGCACAACCAGAATTAAACTTGGATGTATCAAAACACTTTTACAACCTCTTTCAAACAACCAAGCATAACTTGGGTCAACAATCCATCTTTAACAAGATCAACCTTCATTAAAACCATTTCAACAGTTCCAAGCAACATGCTTAGCATGAATCAACTACCCTAAAGTTCACTCTCCCCCTTGGGTTAGGGCTTCGCAAGGTCAATTTAACAAGTTCCTTCTAAATCCTTTAAATGAACTAAGTGATTTCATCTTGACCTTTATTAATCCTGGCTACCTATTTAGGGTACAAGATCAACCCAATTCCTAGAGTAGCTATCTATTATCACAGGTCACCAAGTGCTAACCCACATTGCTAGTACATCACCAAGAGTACATTATCGAGATTCCAACCTGATTAGCCATAGGTTATCCAATCTTCATCTATCGGCTAGAGTTCCGACAAGGATCTCTAAAAGGAATTTCTTTTAGAACTACTGTTCTAACAATGTTTATCATGCAATCCCATTGTGTGTGCAAGTTAACATATATTGACATGTGCATGATCTAACTGTTACTTTAATGTACCCTATCATCCTTGCGCATGAAAAACTGGTTTGCAATCTTAGGATGCTATTGCATTTTTTTGATAAGGGAGCATTTTTATCTCTTTGGATGCGAGGCTCCAATCCTTTTCATGAAAATAATGCAAGATTCTACCTCTTTCTAAATGCAAACTAAGGTAATCCATTCAGTGTATAATACAAAAATATATTCTATTATTAATCAGTAGAATGTTCTTCATGCAAGTGTTGGTGTCAGGTATTTCGGCATCTTATAATGTGTTTTCCTTAATCAATTTTACCTATCATTTCATTGACCATAAACATGAAATATCTTATCATTATTACAACTATCGTAACTAGATTCATGCCTAGGTTCTTTACCTATCAAACCATGCAATATGAATTTTATTATGATCCCCTATCCTCATGAGATAAGCAAGATATCGAAGCAGTACCTAATTGTGGGGAGAAACTTTAGTGTTTATCCTTCGCAGTGTGTTTGCATGGGTAGTGGCATCTTGACCCTTAATCTCCCTCCATGGTTGTAGGATTCCCATTCACTTGGCTTCAGGGCCATCCTCAATTATGGGACTCTCTGAGTCATGGAGATAAATTCCATAAGAACCTTGGCCAAGAGATAATGTACGAATAGGGAGCGCCTATTGGGAGCCGTGTATCTCATATACGAACTTCGATAGAGAGCTTTAATGGGATGCGTCTTCTTGTGCAGGGATTGCAAAACTCTAGCACTCCAATGCCACATGAGCATATCATGATGATGAAGATATACTCCCAAAGGCACAAAAAGGGAGGGAGGAGTTGATCATGGCGAAGGGCCGCTACCTGTTGTCATTGGGGGGGGGGGGGGGGGAGGAGAGCTCGCTGCCTCCTTGCGTACCCCCAGGGGGCCTCTTTTAAGGTGAGGAGGGACGAGGCTACTTGCCAGGTGGAGGGGCGGGCAGCCATGCCGCCCCCCACTTGGCTACCATGGGGAGGAGGCGATGATCATGGCGACATTGACTGCAGCCAAGGTAAGTTTTTCTCTTTTAAATTTATTTTTATAAATTTAACGTTTTTCACCTATCTCCCTTACTAACCTTTCCTACTAACTTATAACTTACTAACCTTACTCAATCAACTAACTCCTTCTAACACAACTAACGTGTACTAACATATATATATATATATGTGTGTGTGTGTGTGTGTGTGTGTGTGTGTGTGTGTGTGTTTTTGAAAAGATCCAGGATGAACACCAATAGATCTTCTTGAGATGGATTTAATCTTCGGGTTTCAACATAATGTAGGGGACATTACATCCTCTCCCCTTTAGAAGAATCGAGATGTCCTCCTCTCGAGAGAAGCTGGGGAAGGCAAGCACAATTGGGGCTTATAGCCTGTGGGTTAAGACCCACCATGCATCCACTGCACTACTCTTAATGTTTCAAGTAGTGCACTCAAATTATTTGAATTAACCATAGGTACAAGAGTAGGATTTATTCTCAGTTGTGTTACATGAGGACTAAGCTTCTAGGAATTTTAGTACTCCTAATAAGGTTTACCGGGCTCTGGATCTTCATCTTCATCTGATCCGTCTATATATCCATAGACTGCACCTACGTAGCTTTGCTTTCTTGGAGGCTCAAAGTCTTCTAGACTTAGATTAGGGAAGTCTTCTTGGACGTGTCCTAGCTTCTTACAATGGAAGCATTGACGGTAGGGACATCTCCTACAGATGTGCCCTATCTCTCCGCACATATGGCATCTCTTATCCTGATCTCCATAGTCATCTTTGCTACAATTGACCGATTTAAGTTCTTGGACGATTGGAGTCACTCGAAGTAATGCTTCTTGCAAATCCATTGGGTGCATTGATTCCAATCGAGTGTTTATGGGTGGATTCAACCCAACACAGAATTTTGACACCTGCTATGTCATATCCATTGGGGGTGCATACTTTAGGAGTGAAACGAACTTCGAATAATATGCTTCAAGAGAAAATCCTGACTACTTCAAGTCGTAGAATTAATTGATATTTTGTGTACGGTAGGCAGGTGGCAGATACCTCCCTCACACAGCTTCCTTAAGCTTATCCCAAGTGACTGTCCCCTCCGAGATCGCTTGGTCTCTGCACCACTGTTTCCACCAAAGTCTCGCTTCGTCTGTAAGCTTAAGTTTTACGAGCATGGCTTGGTTAGCAGGTGCAGTTCCTGCTGCCTCAAAATAATCCTCCATGGACTCAATCCAGATCTCGGTGTCGGCTTGAATAGTTCTTCCCCTACCGTCAAACTCGGGTGGCTTAATTTGTTTGAGAAGGAACTTGTTCTCTTGCATGTCGGCATTCGTGGGTCCAGAAGGTGCCTGACAATCAAGCCATACCACTTAGGTTATTTTTGTTTAGGACATGTCTATGAAATGAACATTAATCAATCATGTATCATTATGAAGTTTGGCTCTGATATCAACTGTAATGTGCCTACTTCTCAAATCATGGGACACATCTTAGCAGTCCATCAAGAGATATATCTAGAAGACACCAACTGGCACTCCCAACGAATGACATGGGGTTTGCCAACTAGGGTCTCTCGAGTCTGCCCCTCAACGGAACTTATCCGGCCGTTCCCACTAGGATCGACCTGAAGTCCGGGTTCCTTGTAATTGGGCCTTCCTAATAGCCTTCTAGCATCAGTCTACAACTGCTCCACTTTGCACAGACACAACTGGGCCAAAGCAGACTCATACCGCACTTGGTTCAAAGAGAATGGGAAACGAGAGGGATGCATCGCTCAACCTCTCTGCGCGTAGGGCATAGTCCCATTCCGGCCCACTAAAATGATATGAATCAGGGTTCTAACCAACATTGTCTAAGGTCATCGTCCGACCTTTCCTAACATTCCTCGTTAACATTTCCTTTTAGGAAAGCTCTCGGCTAATCGCGACCACCCTTCCGTAGGATAGACCCATTGGTCACATCCACCACGCTTCCCTCGGGGCTTGTTTTAGTTATCTGATTACCTACCGTATTATGTTTGACACATAAAATTAGCTTTCTTAATCAGCTCATTAATTACAGGTTCCTTTATGTAATGTAGGGCACTAACACGAAGGCAAGATAAAACAAGATCAAACACTTCCTTAACTTATCTTCAGATTAATGTTTGTCTCCCGCCTATACAGGAGAATTTAAGTGTTTCTTTATGCCTTTGCAAAAAAATCCTTTCGTCTTCCGGCAATAAAACCCGAAGGTTTATCCTACCAAGATTCTGCCTTGTAACTAGTATCAATGCCTCAAGATCCCATCTTGAGTCACATAGAACACTTATATAGGGTCCAGAGGCATTGGGATTTACGACCAAAGCCCCCACTAGAACCCAAGCGTCCTCCTACGCCAAGTAATTTCCACAAAGAGACCTCTCGCAGTGGGTTCGGTCCACATTCGTGGCGGGGAAATTATAACCCCCTTGGTTAGGATTTGGCAGTTTGCGGGGGGTAGCTACTGCCATCCTTCCTTAATTAACCCTTTAGGAAATCAACCACAGCTAAAGCAACCAGCCTAATAACATTTACTAGGGAAAACATCCCTTTTGTTCCCATGGAAATTTATCCTTATAGTTCCCACCATGAAAATATAATCACTTGGATATTCATCCAAAACCACAACCAATCCTTAAGTATCCTTTGCGGAACAATCAAGCTGAAACAACAAGCCTAACATCCTTTAACTAGGAAAACATCCTTTTGTTCCCATGGCAATCAATCATCATAGAACCGGCCATAAAATCATCAATCACACTCCACTTGGGTTAACATACAAAACCACATTAACAAATAGTTGAATGCACAACCTCTTGCTTCAAGGCATTGCAATCCCATTGCATGCACAACCAAAATTTAACTTGGATGTATCAAATCACTTTTACAACCCCTTTCAAACAACCAAGCATAACTTGGGTCAACAATCCATCTTTAATCAGATCAACCTTCGTTAAAACCATTTCAACAGTTCCAAGCAATGTGCTTAGCATGAATCAACTACCCTAAAGTTTGCTCTCCCCCTTGGGTTAGGGCTTCGCAAGGTTGATTTAACAAGTTCCTTCGAAATCCTTTATATGAACTAAGTGATTTCATCTTGACCTTTATTAATCCTGGCTACCTATTTAGGGTAGAAGATCAACCCAATTCCTAGAGTAGCTATCTAATATCACAGGTCACCAAGTGCTAACCGATATTGCTAGTACATCACCAAGAGTACATTAACGAGATTCCAACCTGATTAGCCATAGATTATCCAATCTTCATCTATCGGCTAGAGTTCGGACAAGGATCTCTAAACGGAATTTCTTTTAGAACTACTGTTCTAAAAATGTTTATTGTGCAATCCCATTGTGTGTGCGAGTTAACATATATCGACATGCGCATGATCTGACTATTACTTTAATGTACCCTATCATCCTTACACATGAGAAACTGGTTTGCAATCTTAGGATGCTATTGCATTTTTTTGATAAGGGAGTATTTTTATCTCTTTCGATGCGATGCTCCAATCCTTTTCATGAAAATAATGCAATATTCTAGCTCTTTCTAAATGCAAACTAAGGTAATCCATTCAGTGTATAATACAAAAATATCTTTTATTATTAATCACTACAATGTTCTTCATGCAAGTGTTGGTGTCAGTTTGAAATTTTGCAAGATGACCGATCAAAATATGAAAGATTTTATGGCCGAAGGTGATTTACCTGAACCAACGATGGAGCAAAATTTTGACCTAATTATGATGCAGCTTCAAGAGGAACGAAGAGCATGTCAAACTTTGCAAGGTCAATTGGCCACTCTTCAATGATCTATTGCCAATCAAGATGGAACACAACCTGAAGATGGTATACGACGCACAATCAATGCGACACTTGAAGCACAATATATTAAAAAAGAAGCCAAGATAAGTAAAAGAAATTTCAAATTTCGTACTTTCAATGGGTTACGTTGCCAAGCTTAGTTGTTTGCATGACTGCTTGTTTTGTTATTTCGTAGCTGGATTTCTTGTGTTTGTCTAGCTTAAGATTTGTTTCTATCATTTTGTTTGATTTGTTGAGTGTGAATGTAATATTTCCACTCGAAATATTAAAGAACATTGATCACCACACGCCCATACAAAAGCTGTGCAAAGTCATCTCCTGCATCGATTAATGACGATGGGTAAGTGTTCCCTCCGTGCACAATGTTAAATTCGAGCTCCGTGTTGTGCAAAAGAGGCCAAGGCTTGAAGACTGCAAGCTGCACGAGAACACCCTTCTTGGAAAAAGGGGAAAATGGATAATGGTTGAGATTAAGGCAAATTTTTTTATTATTTACCCCTCCCCTCAGCCGATGCATGGCAGGAGGGGAGGGAGTGTGAGAAGGACTGAGTTAAGTGGAGAAGCATGTGGAGGAGAGGGCATGCAATCATGCCACGGGGGTGGCTATTCTAGCCTATATAACCTCCCCCTTAAGCTTGGGGGGAGGCACAAAGAGGGAGAAAAGGGAAACTATGCCAGTCCTATTGCCACCATCCGCCATCGCCAGAACGCCGCCACACCGCCCTTCCTTCATCATCATCATCATCGTCTGCCTGGCTGTCGTCCTCTCTCCAATCATTACCCCCCCTCCACGTCATTCTGTAAGAAGCAGAAGCATATTAGAAGCTTCTTAAGATAAGCTTCCATAAGCCCTGTCCACACGACTTATCCCCAGTCTCCTAAAATCCATGTTCTGTAAAGGGCATTCCTGCGCGAGGGAGAAGTAGACAGGTTTTTGAGGCTGAGTTGCCAAGCTTGGAGAGAGTTTGGAGATCGCGTAAAGGTGAGAACAAATCACGGAGTTCAAGTCCACTACATCAACGATGATGGCTCCAAAGCCAAAGTCGCAAGGCACACATGTGGAAGTCTCGAACCCAAGTTTACATGTGGACATCGCTGCAAGTTCTCATACCCAGGTTCTTAGAAGTTTAATTCTGCATTTGTGCGTGCTTAAAATTCATGGGAAAGTTATGAATATTCGTCTTACGAGCTTAGTTGCATGTTGCGCTTTTCGTGCATTTCTAAAGTGACAAGCCTAAACACATATTGCATAGGTTAAAAGGATGAAAATTTTGTTTAAATTCACCCTTGTCTTCCTTGCAAGAAAGAACAAGCGTATATTGCATTTAGGCATAACTTCCTTGTGGTGATTCGCATGAGAAAATCGTTAACATCCGTTAGAATGTTGTCCAAGGACTTGCATGGTATGAAAAGGAAACCATAAACTTGCCTATTACATGCAAAAGATGCTTGCATTTTTAAGACGGATTAAGTGCCGTAGAATGGATTAAGTCAACATTGGTGCTATGAAATTCTTCATGCATGAACTTCATTTATCTAAGTTACATCTAGAAAAGGTTGCATGTCATATTGAAGCGTGAAATTCAATTGCATTAAACAAAAGGTTGTAGGCATAGCTCCTTGATGTAAATCTATGTAGGTTTTATGCAAGTTATTCCCCAAATTGTCAATCACTCTAATTTTAGCACGAAAAAGAAATGGTCAATTGCAAACCTTATAGTTGGATAAAAGTAATGAATCACATATTGGCATATAATGTGATGTCTTGCAACTATTTACACCTTTAGAACAAGTTTAGCATCTCTAAGAAAAGATCGTTTCGTGTCGCAAGACAAGTAGACCAATTTAGCTAAATCACTTGTAATGACATAACCCGCATGGGATTCTTAAAAGGATAAGTAGTTAGTACAACGAGAGCACTTTAACGCTTAAAATCGTCCTAGGTCGAGCCACTGCCTTCGACGTTGAATATTTTTTCCTTAATATTCGTAATTTTTAGCTATTTTTAAGCACTTCTCAGCATCAAAACTCCGCTCTCATTGGCGGCCACGGGATAGGGCGACTTAGCCCGTCGAATCCCACAGTAGATCTGCACAAAACACCCAAAAGAAGAATCAAGCTGATACAAAATAAATACATACTAAACACAGCACAACGCTCACCCTACCCCCCGATAGAACCAAGGCATGACATCCACAAGGAGTAGACCTAGCATAATCTGATAAAAGGTCCGAAGCTAGTCACTAACCAACTGCTCCAACACAGCCAAACTAAAAAGAACTATCAAAGAGGTTGCCCTAAGTGGTGGTCTGAACTACCTACCTGACTAATGACAATACAACTAGGAGCTCCTATTAGGCAATGACTCCTATAGCCTGATCAAGAAGTATTTTCTTATAGCACATTTCTTCTTTTAGGTTTTTTTAATTTTTCCATACTGTCATGAAGGAAAAATACAACATTAATATTTGCACCTTGGATTAATTCCAGCCTTTGTAAATTTAGCTTTAGCCTATATGTACATGTGTGAACAGCCCTTAAGTTTGGAAGAGGGTTAGAATAAAAGGGACTAGTGGCCAAAGGCAAGACATCTTTTGATCATTCAATAATCTTGGCTTTACCATTTTCTTGGAGTTAGCTTCTTTCTAGCCTATGAAGCACTCAGCCATGGCCGTCATGTATTCTTGAATCTCCAACCATTAATACATGATGAGGATGTCTTGGTGCAATAGATTTGTTAATTCTTTGTTGTAGCTTAGTTAATTCTCAATTTCAGTTAGATTTCATTCCATGGTTGATTGCTTTCATTACATTGGTATCAGAGCTGTAGCTTAGATCCTTGCAGAAGTCATTTTCAAGTACTAGATTCAGTTTCCTAGGCTAGAGAGAGCAAACCATAATTAGGAATTTGAGTGACAGGACTTGACAGGACATGAAGATTTCAAACCGGAGTTATATGTGAAGGTCTGCTACAAACAAGGATGAAGATGGTGATTCTTGGCATTACCAATGGAAGAAATGGAAGGCTCCAGCCAAAATAGCAGGACGTGATCAAGATTGAGCCAAAATTTGGGGTAAGTGTACAAACAAATGGTTACAGGACATTTTAACTGTGGTTACTTTTGAGAAGGAAGGGTTTCTTCTTCCCTTTCCTCATTTCTTCAAGCTTTCCACAAGAATCCATGGCCAAGACCACATCAGATCTTCTCCTTCTCACTTCTATCATGAGAATGGGTTGTATGACCTCTTTCCCTGCCTCAAGAGCTTCAAGAGGAGTAGCTTATGTAGCTACTTAGTATCATTGCTGAATTCCAGGACGTGAGTATGTACTCACGCTGTCTGCGCCGCCAGTACATACTCCTATACTACGTGAGAAATTCAGGCTATTGGTCTTCCTCTTGAGCATTGTTATTGATCTTCCAACCTTGGACAAGAGATATCTCACCAATTTCTTCAAGATCCTTATCAGTTTGGAGTTTTCCCTCTTCTTCAAAACCCTGGTTATGGAGTTTTATGACAGTTCTGGACAGCACTCAAAATTTTCAGATTTCTTCATCAAGATCAAAGGGTTTTTATTCTATTATACTCCCTGAAGCCTCTACATACATCCTAGTACCAACATTGACTGATCTTGAAGCTTGAAGCTTTGTTGGAGCTTGGATATGGAGATTGCAAAATCTATGTGTAACAGTTTGGGACAGCATTAAAGATTCCTGAAATTTTTAAAGCAATTCATGGGGCTTTTGTGGGCAAAGCATCTCTGAAGCTTCCTTAACCATTCCCCCTCAAGAATCCATCAACATTGGACCGACATTGAAGTGATTGAAGCCAATGGAGGTCTAGGTGTTCAATGGACAGCCTGAAGCTTTTATGCCATTAAATTTTGGCATTCCCTCTCAAATTTCGGGATCTCTTGGACACATTGAAGCCCTCTCTATTACCTATTGCAACCTACTTCAAGTAGAGAAGGTAATTGGTCTTCATCAACCCTCATTTGGATCATTCATGGAGTCATGGAGCTTTCATGGGATTAATGGAGCTGAAGCTTATCAAGGAAGGGATTATCCTTGAATATTGAAGATCTCTTGGACTGATTTTAGTTGGATTATCAAGCTCAGCCCACCTATGTCAAGCATTATGGATTGAAGGTCATTCCATCAACAATGCTCTTCTCCAATCAATCAAATGAGGTACTCTAATCACTCTTAATTTCTCTTTACATCCAATTGTTGCTGATCTCATTTCCAATTGCTGAAGAGAAATAAGAGGATTAAATGAAGCTTTCATTAATAGCCTAATGCATTACATGAAGCCTATAGGTTATCTCAGTCATTGTCTTTACTAAACCTCTTCAATTTACTGAAATGGCCATCTCTAAATGTCTCAAACTCTTCCATAATGAATGAGCATTACCCATCTATTTCCATTCACTGAAATCAGTAATTTCTTGAGCTTCATTACTCAATCTTTTATTGCCTAACCCTGACATGAAATTGATTGCCTATTTTGCCTCTTGATCATAAGAAAACCATTCCCCAATTGGTAAGTGAGAAAAACTTTGTAAGCAGTGAGTCACTGCTGAGGTAAATACCTCTCCACTTCTCATTTACATTTCAGCCTTTTCAATTTCAATCTTGCATATCATGAAAAAGGGCAAATGAAAGGCAATTGTATTTCCTTCCTATTCCATGCATATCATACTGATTTTTAGAGCTAGAATTCACTTGCCATGTACTTGCCCACGAGGAAAAAGTGGATGCCGGGCGAGTCGGTAGGACAATAGTGAGGTGACCCTCCCCTACCGACGAGGACCCTGAAGGGGAGCGCAACCCGGCCCGAGAGGGAACTTTGCAAACCCCTCGGGTCTCGGATCCCACGTATTTTCAAGTTTAGGTGCAGGTACAAATCTCAAAGGCATTTGAAATCAGCCTACAGCATGAGTATGGACAGTGAGTTCTTGTGATATTGGCAAATGTATGGTATGGCAAATGTATGAAGACATATGGCTACAGTAAAATGTATACATCCTATGGTAAAGACACTATGGTTCAGTCTGAAAGATTGGAACAGAGTATGTATACATACCCTCATTAAAGATTGCGGTCTACTTTGAGTCAGACAGCCATTTTACTGGTTACTGAGGTCATTTTCAGTATGGGCAGACGTATGAGACTCTCCTACAAGGTTATGAAGTTGGTACATGCTGGGTATTGATGGTACAAGCCATTAATTGACTAGAACAGGGTATTCACTGCCTGCAGGAATTTTCAGACAGCAACAGAAAATCCCTTACAGAAATTTCTGTACTCATCCATTTTCTAAATTTGATAGATCATTGGATAGAGGGCTCTTCAAGCTTTGAACAGAGCCAGAGACCTCCTAATTTGGAGCTCTAGAAGTAAAGATAATCAAGTTTTTCTACTACAGAAATTCAGGACAGAAATCAACCCATGGCTAGAAATAAGAAGAGAGACCCTGTTTTGGATACTATCAATGAAGAATTGAGGGAATATCAGCAGGATAGGGATGAACATCAACAGGAAAGGGGTGAACATCATGACACTTCTCAAGATGCCATTTATCGAATGCATTATGAGAACGATGAGGTCGATGCAAGCTCCACTCACTCCCCTACCAATCAACCCATAGAGACGTCTCATATCTCAATGAATTCAAACAGTTTTCAGCAATTGTCAAATGACATAAAGGATATGAAATCAGGTTTCGAGGGTATGAGGTTGGGTATTGACAAGCTTGTAGCACTTCTTGGTGAGAAAATGTTGCCTACAGCTGGTCTTAATATCCCACACCTGCATAGGGCTGAAGAACCACCTAAACCACTTACTCCTAAGGTGGTAGGTCAATTTGAAGTTGGAGAATCATCTAAAGCTAAGGATTTTGCTCATCCCACTTCACTTCAGCCACAATTCCATCAACAAAAGGGTCACTTTCAGCCACATGGGCAGGATCTTCAAGAAAGAGTGCAAACAAACTCAAAGCATGATGAAGACATCCATGGGTGCAACTCTTTCTACAAGCAATTTTACCCTCAAGTAAATGTTGGTGGTTATGAGCAAGTCCATATTAACTCAACCCCAAACTCTTATGGGCAGCCACATGGACATGGGAATTCAGCCCCAAATGCTTTTGGACAGCCACAACATAATTTCTCTCCTCAAGTGCAGGCCAATAGGCCAAGTCCCATGTCAAATCATGGTTGGAATCAGCAAAATAGTGGGCAGCAACCACCTTTCAATTCACCGATGCATGGACAACCTCCCAATGTGAGCAATACATACTTTCATCCTCAAGGACATTGTTTCCAGCCACAAAGTCATGGTATGCATTATGGACAACAAACTCCTTATGCACAAGGGCATGGAAATAATGAATATCCTAGGCAAGGACCTTTTGGCAATTCTTTTGGGCCACAAAACCATAGTGGGCAGCAGCACCCTAATGGACAACCTCCTCAATACGAGAGAGAGTACAAGGAGAAAATAATTATCTCAAACTTCAAGGGAGAGAATCCTTCACCCACGGAGTTGGAGGAGTGGTTTGACAAGTTAGAGATGTATTTTTCTCTTTACCCAAGGCCCGAGAATGCCAAAGTAAAATTCACAGCCCTTCATCTAGAAGGCTATGCTCACACTTGGTGGAGATATATGGCGAGGATGGGACATGACTTCTTGTCTTGGGATGCATTGAAAAATGCTATGATTGAAGTCTTTGTTTTCCCTATTGAAAAAGAGAGGTTAGAGAAAAAGTGGTATGCTCTTGAGCAACGTGGTCTCTCGGTTAGAGACTACTCAAATCAGTTTTTGAACCTCTCGATGTATGTTCATGGGGTCTCCGATAGTGCCAAGTTGAATAAATACATATTTGGTTTGGAACCTATTCTTTCTTCTGAAGTTGGAGTCATGAATCCTACATCCCTACAAGCTGCCATTCAATTGGCTGAACGTTATGGGCAGAAATACAAGGGTTTTCAGCCAAAAACAGGGCATTCTTTTCAGCCTACGCAGTTCTCAAGGACATCAGGCCATTATGGGCATGCTAAAACTGATTTTCAGCATATTGGGAAGCCATCAAATACTTACAGCAATACCTACAGCAAGATACCCACATTTCCTACTGTGTTTGGGTCAAAACAAAGCAGTAATTTCAGACCTAATGCTGAAAATAGATTTGATGGAAAGAGGACTGATATAAATGCCAAAACTTCAGTCCCTACTCAAGGCAAACACGTATCGAATGATAAGCTCAAAGATATGTATGCTAAAGGTCTATGCTACAAATGTGGAGAGAAATGGTCACCCGATCATAAGTCCAAATGCAAGGCCAAAAATATGAAGATTAGCATGATCATCGAGGATGATTCCGATGGTGAATCTATTGAAGGAAGCTTGGCTCAGCTTGATGTCACAACAACTCAAGAAGAGGCGCATGGAAATGAAGAGAATGGCCATGAAGAGTTCTATGATCCGATGGATGGGTTTCCTTTCGACCCGGGTGGTCATTATTTGGATGATTCATGGACTGATTTACATCCATCGCTATGTGCCATATCAAGTGATGCATGGAGTGGTTCAAGAGGGGATAATACCCTACGCCTTAAAGGTCAAATCAAGGGAAGGACCGCTCATATACTCATAGATACGAGAACTACACATAGCTTCATTAATGCTAAGTCACTCAATGGGCTGAAATTGAATACGCATGAAATGCCTACATCACTCAAAATCCAAGTGGCAAATGGAAATTTTGAGATGAGCAATCAATGCTGTCCAAATGTACCTATCACCTTTTCTCCATTGTGCACTACTTCAGTGAGTCTAATTGCATTAGAAATGGGTCCCATTGATATAATACTTGGCTGCAACTGGCTGAAATCTTTGGGCAGATTTACCATGGATCTCAACAACATGGAAATGGAGTTTAAATGGTGTGGACAACAAGTAACACTACATGGAGCTGAAAAGAAAAGAATGGAGATGATCAGTCCCAAGAAGGTTAAGAAAGAGATAAATGCAAAGGCATGTATGTTCACCATTCTTCTTTCCAAGATTGAAGAGGATCAGCCCTCTTCTCCTACCAACAATATGGACCCATGTCTTTGTAATTTGCTGAAAGAATATGATGATATTTTCCAGCCACCTACCTCTCTTCCTCCCAAAAGAGAAGTGGATCATCCCATTGACTTGCTGCCCAATACAAAGCCCATCAACAAACCACCATATCGCCTCTCCAAAGTGGAAAGAGAAGAGGTAGAACGCCAAGTCAAAGAGTTTTTGGAAATGGGTCTCATTAAGGCAAGCCAATCACCTTTTGCTTCTCCAGTCCTTCTTGTGAAGAAGAAAGATGGCTCCTTTCGAATGTGCATTGATTACCGCGATCTCAACAAGGTCACTATCAAGAATAGGTATCCCATACCTAGAATAGATGATCTCTTAGATGAATTGAAGGATGCCAAGGTGTTTTCAAAAATTGACTTGAGATCGGGATATCATCAAATACGCATGAAGGAAGGGGATGAATTCAAAACAGCCTTCAGGATGGAGAGGGGTCTTTATCAGTTTATGGTTATGCCTTTTGGGTTGTCAAATGCTCCAGCCACATTCCAGTCTCTCATGAATAAGATACTTCAGCCATTGCTCTTTAAAACAGTTTTGGTATTCTTTGATGACATTTTGATCTATAGCAAGAATAAAGAAGACCATTTGCAGCATGTAAAAGAGGTCTTTGACATATTGAGGATACACAAACTGTTTGCCAAGGCCACTAAATGCTCTTTTATGACAAAGGAAGTGGAGTACTTGGGTCATATAGTGGGAGAAGATGGAATCAAAGTGGATCCTAAGAAGGTTCAGTGCGTCAAAGAATGGCCTACACCAACCAATGCCACTTCATTAAGAGGGTTCCTTGGTTTGTCATCCTTTTACCGACGGTTTATGAAAAACTATGCTCATATTGCAGCTCCTCTTACCGATCGGGTGAAAAAGGAGGCCTTCTTTTGGGATGAGATCGCGGACAAGAGCTTTAATGAGCTGAAAGAATTGCTTGTTTCAGCACCCATACTAGTTTGCCCTAATTTCTCCAAGACTTTTACCATTTATGCAGATGCCAGTGGTAGAGGTTTGGGAGTAGTTTTGGTACAGGAGCATGGTGTCATTGCATTTGAGAGCAGAAAATTTGATGACAAAGAGAGAGAGATGCATGTTTATGAGCAGGAGATGCTTGCTATTTTACATGCAATCAAGAAATGGCACCACTACCTCTATGGCACACACTTCAAAGTCAAAAGCAATCATAGGGTCTTGAGATATTTTCTCTCGCAGCCCAATCTTTCTCCCAAGCAAAAGAGATGGTTGGCTACTTTGCAATCATATGATTTTGAAATATCATACATGGCTGGCAAGGATAATGTGGTGGCTGATGCGTTATCAAGAATGTGGGCATGCAGTCTATCTACTGTGTCTACCATCTATAAGGAGTGGATTGAAGACATTCAAGAGGAATATGTGCTTGATGAGCATGCTGCCCATATTTTACAGAAATTACAGCAAGGGTGTGATGCTGAATTTTCAAATTTTAAAGTGCATAATGGCCTCTTATGGTTTAAAGGTAAAGTGTACTTTATTCCCAGTAGTAAATTCAAGCTGAAGGTGCTTCAAGAGATGCATTCATCGCCAATGGCTGGTCACTTGGGCCTTTTCAAGACGTTTGATAGAGTTCATCAAAGTTTTTATTGGAAAGGTCTATGGAAAGATGTTAAAGAGTATGTATCTCAATGCTTGGAGTGTCAGCAAAATAAGGATTCCACTCTATTACCAGCTGGCTTACTTCAGCCTTTACCTATACCTACGGGAAAATGGACAGATATTTCCATGGATTTCATAACGGGATTGCCTACTACCAGTCATGGATGGAATAGTATCTATGTGGTAGTTGATAGATTGACCAAATCAGCCCACTTTATCCCAACTAAAGTCCAATATTCAGCAAGACAAGTCGCCGAGCAATTTATGGAAGGTGTGTTCAAACTACATGGTATGCCTATGAGAATAGTATCAGACCGTGATTCGAAGTTTATGGGCAACTTTTGGAAAAGTCTATTCTCCTCTATGGGTACTTTCCTCACTCCTAGCACGGCCTATCACCCTCAGACTGATAGGCAAACGGAGAGAGTCAATCATTGGGTGGAAGTGTACCTTAGGCATTATTGTCATGACACACAAGCTTCATGGGATCGTTGGATCCACCTTGCTGAATTTTGCTATAATAACACGCATCACATGAGCATTGGGATGTCTCCGTTTGAAGCTCTTTATGGGTATAAAGTTCAACTTCCATCAGTTTTATTCCATGAAGACATCAACCCACAAGCAAAGGAAGAGTTGGAAAGAATGGAGTTGCTCATGAGGCAATGCAAGGACAGCATAAGGAAAGCACAAGATGTAATGAAGGTCTATGCTGATGAGAAAAGAAGACATTTAGACTTCAAGGTTGGAGATTGGGTATTTCTCAAAGTGCCCAAGACGCATTATGCTTCACTAAAGGGTGGGAATAACAAGCTTGCTCATAGGTTTTATGGACCATATTTGATTCTAGACAAAATTGGAGAGCTTGCTTATAAACTTCAGCTACCATCCTCCACTAGAATACATGATGTATTTCATCTTTCATAGCTGAAGAAGTATGTTGGGCCCGATGTACAAGTATTGGAAGAGTTACCACCATTGGATGAGGCAGGACTGATCATATATGAACCTGAAAGCATTATTGGAAAGAGAGAGAAAGTTCTCCGAAATCGTACTCTCATTGAGTATCTTATTAAGTGGAAGAATTTGCCCATTGAAGAGTCTTCTTGGCAACCATCCACTTATGTCAGTAACTTTCCTTGGCTATTACAGGATGATATATGATGCAGTATGCAGTGACTGTGCAGAGACAGCTTGCTGTATGAAATTTCTGCAGACAATAAAACTGTCCTGACTTCATCAAAATTTGATTATGATGTTATGGGGTGATGCTTGGGAGTGTATACTTCGTTTCCACACCTCGTACGCCATATTTGGACCAATATATCAAAAGTTATGGCAGTTTTAGTGAATCAGCCCTGTTTGGACAGCAGCCAGTTTTCTCACAGTTTGGTATGCAAAAGGTCTTCTTTTCATGGACAGTGCTTTCTTATCATTTGGAAGATGAATGGGCATGATTACTATCATTCTTGACTTGGATATAGGCCCTTACTTCTTGGTTTTGAGGACAAAACCATCTTCAGGAAGGGATGGTTTGTCATGAAGGAAAAATACAACATTTATATTTGCACCTTGGATTAATTCCAGCCTTTGTAAATTTAGCTTTAGCCTATATGTACATGTGTGAACAGCCCTTAAGTTTGGAAGAGGGTTAGAATAAAAGGGACTAGTGGCCAAAGGCAAGACATCTTTTGATCATTCAATAATCTTGGCTTTACCATTTTCTTGGAGTTAGCTTCTTTCTAGCCTATGAAGCACTCAGCCATGGCCGTCATGTATTCTTGAATCTCCAACCATTAATACATGATGAGGATGTCTTGGTGCAATAGATTTGTTAATTCTTTTTTGTAGCTTAGTTAATTCTCAATTTCAGTTAGATTTCATTCCATGGTTGATTGCTTTCATTACACATACTCGGGCATGTAAAAAGGAGGGAGCTGAGCGTAGTGACCCAAGGAGAACAGGGCATCGGCCTCAGGATCTGTCTTGGTACCCAAGAACCTAACAAGCCCTCGCAAGGTGACACTTAATCCTTTTCTGACGCTCACTTTTATTTTCGCTCCAACGTTGCTTAATTTCTTCTTTTCTAGCAAGATGCCACCCCTAGGAAGACAAGGCATCGGCCCTGGGTCTGACTCGTCCCCAGGAACCTACGAAGCCTCCGCAAGGCAATGATCAACTACTTATAAATTTTTCTTTCTTTCCTTCTCTTTGATAGGGGTTAGAACCCCTTTTTACACACCTTTGTATTGAATTATTGTCTTTAGAATATTGAAGGCTTCTTTCATTATTTTTCTTCTGGAAGACTTCTCTAACTGCCTCACAACTAACAGGAACTCCTAGAACGGCTGCCTAGTAGGCTAGCAGAACAGGGTCACTAGAACTCCCTTCTAAAACATGTCTTTTGATGCCAGGCAATGTCTTTACAGGAGGCAATGACTACTCAAACCTCCCTCAAACATACTGAACATAAACTTGGGACTTCATGCCTTGGACGTCGTCCCCAACAAGAAACAAAGACACATATAACATAACAACCACAGTACTCATAAAGGAAAGATAGCACCTGGATAGGGCCACAAGAAGCATCCACGCAACAAAAGGCTCCTTCCAAGCTCTTCTTTCGAACCTGTCTAGCACAAAACTCAAACAAGAAACCATTAACCGCACCTGTAGTAAACATACAATTGGCCCTCTTGGCCTAATGAAATACAACACTTCACTACCACACTTAATCAGCCCTCTTGGCCTAACGAAATAAAACATTCAAAACCTTGCAACACGGGCCCTCTTGGCCTAACGAGATCAAACAGAATAACACCTACACATCCTTCCCTGGAAGAATCCAGATATACAATAATAGGTTCCTTTCCAAGGAGGAAAAACAGGCTCGTAGCACTAAACTAAATGCATAAGGTTATAACACATCCCTCCTGCATAGATAGCAAGAGGCATACGCATAACATGTTGTCTAATTAACCTATGGGTCTAGGATAATAACGGTAGATTGGTCTCGGCTACCCTTTGCATCAGGCATATCAACCATCGTCTGCCATATATTGCATGCTCTGATAACATTCCCCACAAGCGACCGGGTCTTGTTTCATCATTGATCACAATATCCAAACTAGGACCACAATTAAAGAAGAGGTCTTCCTCATAAGCAAGATTTGCCAGTGAATCCGCAAACTCATTCCACTAACATGGAACCAGCTGAAAAGACACTCTCTCAAACTCCTCAAGTAGGGTCATAGTAGTCCGATGATACATACAAAGAATGGGATTCCGCACTGTCTATGTCCCATCTAGCTAATTCAGGATCAACTGGGAATCCCCTTTTACTAACAACCGACGAATACCACCTTGTTTGGCAATATGCAGTCCCATAATCAAGGCTTTATACTCCACCATATTGTTAGTGAATCCTACCCCGAGATAAGCAGCTAACTTCATCGTAATTCTACGTCGGGGATCTCGGATTACTACTCCAACACTCCCTTTTTTATTAGGGCCCTTGGACACTCCGTCAAAATATAATGTATACATCCACAATGGGTTTACACAGCTGGCCATCATGAAGCCCTCTACTTGTAATTATGGTAATCAAAGTTTGGCATGTTGAGAGGATGAACTGACGGCTCCATCCCACCTTCTTCATTGAACTCAATAGGGATACTCGTCAATAGTCATAAACAGTGATGGCAGAAGACTTTAATCTCCCACACAAAGGTTCCGTATTCTTGCTCAATCACTTTGTACCCTTTGCTCCACCAAATAAGTTTCCCCTGATGGTATCTTTGCTCCAGATATGGGTGCTCCAAATAAGGGATTAACCGACCCATCAACCGACTTTAAGCTCTTTTGCAGGTCTCAAATAATCCCCAGCATGGACCTACAATGCATTTCTCTATATTAGCATACTTAGAAATAATAAGGTTTAATCTTATTAAGATTAACCTTATTTTTAAACTCTACTCCCTGTAGATCAACTAATAGGGTCGTAGATATGTTCTTCCCTAACCTTACAATCTTGTAGGGGCCATCCCATTTAGGTTCCAGCTTCCCTAAAAACAGCTCCCTACGCGCATCATAATATAGAACTAATTGCCCTTTTTTAAAGGTATATTTCTTCGCCCTAAGGTCATGCAACGGCTTCATCCGACACTTAGCTACCTCCTGATGTAGTAAGCTCTGCAACTTTAGCTCATCCAAGTGGGCTATAGTCGTGAAACGTTCAAAAAGGGAATCCTCATCTCCCAAGGAATGGTTAATTGCAAACCGTATGGTTGGCAATTCGATTTTGAGGGGTAACACACACTCTTCCCCATAAACCAATTTAAATGGAGTATGGTCGGTAGCTCGCTTGAAAGTGGTATTATACGCCCATACTGCCACATACAGCTTCTTGTCCCAGTCTCGTTTCTTCTCAAAGACTATTTTAGACAAGATCCCCACAAGCTGTTTATTAGTACTTTCCACTTGCCCATTTGCTTGTGGATTATAAGGAGTCCTTTTATTGTGCTTGATTTGCCAAGCTTCAATCAAGCTTTTGATCACTTTGTTCAAAAAATGGGTTCCATGGTCCGACACTAGTTCTTTTGGTGGACCAAAACGGCAGATAATGTGCTCTAAAAGGAAACTTACAGTCCCTTTTGCATTGTCCTGCCTCGTCACCCGCGCTTTTGACCATTTTGTAAAATAATCAATGGCTACTATAATATACCTCTTCTGGGTAGTAGATGACGGGGTGATAGGACCCACGAAATCAATGCCCCACTTCTCAAATGGAGGGATAGCCATGATAGGCGTAAGTGGGCATTTCCTATTCTCTCTAATGTCATGCCTTTGACAGGTACCACATTTCTTAACACATACTCAAAGGAATCTTGGAAGATGGACGGCCACCAATATCCGGCTCTTAAAGCTTTCTGCGCCATCAACCATCCCGCGAAGTGCCCTCCACATGCAAAGTCATGGCACTCTTCTAAGATAAAAGGAACCTCGTCAGGCATCACATATCAGCGGTAGATATCATCAACACCTTGCCGATATAGTGTCCCTGCGATCAAGGAAAACTTCAATTCTTGTTATTTGATTTTCCTCTTTTCATACTTTTACAAACCAGCTCCCGTCTCTCCTGTTGATAGATAATGCGTAATAGCAGCACACCAAGATGGGATAGAAGCGGTATCAATTTTAAACATTTCCTCAATATCGCTTCCTTCAGCCAAAATCTCTTTCGGCTCCCCGAAATCCACAAGGCATTCCACAATACCCTGCAATCTCAGTGGTTTACTCTTAATATCAAAATCAAACTCCTGCAAAGTGATTAACCACTTTGTCAAACGATCAGGCAGCTGCAGCTTGTTCATAAGCAATCTAAGCCCTTCCGCCTTCATATAAAACACTACCTTTTCATAGAGGATGTAGTGCCTGAATTTCTTAGTTCCAAAGACCATCGCAAGACACAACTTCTCCATGTATGTATAATTGTTCTCTGAAATGCCCAATTTCCGACTCGCAAAAGCTATCGGATGATACCACTTTTCCTCCCAAATTTGGGCTAAACAACAGGCTGATACTATGCATGGTGTCTGTGCTGAAAATATGTAGAACACCTCACCTCTTTTAGGTGCTTTTAAAATGGGTGCTTTTATTAGCTCCTGTTTCACATCCTCAAAAGCTACCTTACAAGGGTCGCTCCATTCAAATGAACAGCTAAAGGATAATAAATTCGTTAATGGCAACGTTCTTTCTGCCAAGGTATTTATAAACCTTCAATAATACCTTATCGATGATAGAAAGCTATGAACCTCTTTTGGAGTGCGTGGTGGACTCATAACAACTATAACCTTAATCTTTTCAGGGTTAGTTGCTATCTCTACTGAACTGACCACATGGCCCAGCAATAGCCCATAAGATACTCCAAAGACACACTTCCGTGGGTTAAGAGTGATACAAAATTGTTTGCATCGCTTAAAGCACTTTCTCAAAATAATCAACATCCTTTTCCTTGCAGTGGCTACCCCCAGGTCATCAATAAATACTTTCAACTCATCTGGGGAGATGTCACCAAAGGTCTTGTCTGCTATTCGTTGCCACGATCCAGGTGCATTGCATAAACCAAAGGCCATCACATGGTACGCAAAAGTACCAAAGACTGTAATAAAAGTCATTTTCAACTTGTCCTCTTCTGCAATTGCCATCTGGTTATATCCTACAAAGCAATCCATAAACCAATATATCTCCCTACCCGCTAATTGATCCAAAATCTGGTCAATAAACGGCAACGGGTAGTAATCCTTAACCGTCTGCTTATTCAGCTCTCTAAAATCCACACATAATCAGATCTCGTTGTTTTTCTTCTTCCTGATAACAACGGGTGAACACCATTCTGTGTGTTGTACATGGAAGATTAACCTAGCTTTCCTTAACTTCTGCAGCTCTTCAAACAGCCCATCCCTCAATTCAAAAGGCATACGCCTTACCTTTTGACTCACAGGACCACTGCCATCTTTTCAGGAATAGTATGAACAGCCAGGCTGGGAGAAATGCCTCTCAGCTCATCATAACTCCAAGCAAAGATATCGCGGAATTCTTGAATCAAGGACACATAGTCCTTCCTTTCTACTAAATTGAGCATAGAATCTAATTTAATCAACCGCGAATCATTCCGCGTGCCAAGGTCTAACTCAATCACATCTGTATCTCTTATCCTATCTTGAGGCTCTATCGGCTCATTCAGAGTTATCTGATAGATATCCTCTGTAGTGGACCCCTCTTTAGATTCATCACTGGATGATGTCTCACTACCAGATGGATCATTTGTTGTCTCTAATTCTGTAGATGATAAAGGAGCTCTCTCACTTTGAGGAGACTTAGGATAAGCATCGACTATTACTCTATTAGCACCTCTACCTAGAACCACTCGACCGGCGGGTATATCAACTTGAGAGTCTGTTCTTAAGATCCAAGGCCTACCTAGCAAAACCCGATAGCTAGGACGTCCTGCAAATCTAATCACCCTGAAGTCCAAGAAACATTTTACACTTGCAATTGTAACATGGACTCTAGTAACGCAACCTTCTGGTTGTCTTAGACTATCATCAGCCATTCTCAAACGGGTGGAGCTATCTTTGTGGATGCCTAGACCCAACCTCTCCATCAACTCTGAACTCATGATGTTGACAGAGGATCCAGTGTCTACAATGGCATGTTCTACTAATATTCCATCTACATAATGTGAAGATTGTGGGAGAGAAGGAAGGAGTCTCGCTTGAAGCTTTCTTGCTTGCACAATGGGGGAAGACACACAAGGGTGGAGGCTGAAAACAGTTTTCCTCTTCTTAGTTGTGTAAGCCAAAAGAACTCTAGTACAAAGAAATAGAAGAACCCTATATATGGGTCTCAAACCAAACTCAACTAACTAAGGTGGCATACTAACTGAGCCACGAACTAGAGTAGATAAGGATAGCTATCATGTAGCTATTATTCATGGGCGGTGTACCAACCGCGTCTGCAACTGATAAGTCGGTGACATAAATACACAACGGTCACCCTGGCGTATCACGAGTGGAGCTCGATATCTCAACACTCCCCCTCGAGCTCAATCCCAATTCCTGCACACCAAGCAGGTCTCTGAACTTGCGCAGCTTCTCTGCGCCCAATGCCTTCGTGAATATGTCAGCTACCTGATCCTCTGTGCTGACATAAACTAGATCAATAAGACCTAGTAAAACCCTCTCTCGCACAAAGTGATAATGCACCTCAATGTGCTTTGTTCTAGCATGATAGACTGGGTTATTTTCCAAGTGTATACTACTCATGTTGCCACAATAAATGACAACTGGTCCATCTGTAGACTGATGCATATCATAAAGTAGCTTATGCAACCAAGCTACCTCACATGCAGCCATTGTTGCATCCCTGTACTCAGCCTCTGTGCTCGACAAGGCAATTGTAGGTTGTTTCTTGCTGCACCAAGTGACTGCAGCACTCCCAAAAGAGAACACATATCCACTGATAGATCGTCTATCAGAAATACTACCAGCCCAATCAGCATCAGTGTATCCATGTAACTATATCTGAACCCCAGTCTAATAAAATAGTCCATACTGCAATGTGGACTTCACATACCTGAGTATGCGTCTAGCCGCATCCAAATGTGGTTTCCTTGGAGCCTGCATAAACTAACTTACCAATCCAACAGCATAGCTCAAATCTGGCCTGGTAATAGTCATATAAATCAAACTTCCTACTATGCGTCTGTACATAGTAGGGTCTTCTAGAAGCTCACCTGCATCTGTGCTCAGCTTCACATTCTGCTCCAAAGGAACTGAAATAGGCTTACAGCCTGTCATCCCATATTTGGACAGCATGTCCAATCCATACTGCCTTTGCAAGAGCTGTATCCCACTTGGTGATCTAATCACCTCAATGCCCAAGAAATAACGCAGCTCTCCCAAATCCTTCATCTCAAACTTCTGCTTCAATAGCATTTTCACATGAAGGATATCTTCATCACTGTCACCTATCATAATCAAATCATGAACATAAATGACAAGTAGCATCATACCTTTCTCTGTTTTCCTCACATAAAGTGAGAAATCTGCCTTTGAAATCTGAAAGCCAATAGTGACAAGATACTATCCTATCTTGTCAGACCATGCTCTAGGTGCCTGCTTCAAGCCATACAAGGCTTTCTTCAACCTGCAAACAAACTCAGGATGAACAGCATGCACATAACCTGGTGGCTGCTCCATATAGACCTCTTCTTGCAAATCACCATGCAAGAAGGCATTCTTTACATCCATCTGATGTAAAGACCATCCCTTTGATGCAGCCATAGCAATGACTGCTCTTGCGGTTGCCATCCTTCCAAACAGACTGAATGTTTCTTCATAGTCAATGCCATATGTTTGTGCATACCCCTTGACTACTAATCTTGCCTTGTATATATTCACAGAACCATCTGCATTGTGCTTCACCTTATAAACCCACTTACAGCCAATTGCATTTTTACCTTTAGGCAAAGGTACCAATTCCCATGTAGCATTTGCTTCCAAGGCATCCATTTCTTCATCCATGGCTTTCTCCCATTTTTCTTTTCCCATGGCTTCCTCAAAAGAAGTAGGTTCTAGTTCCTGTATCACTTTAACCATATATGCATAGTGAATGGCTGTAAATCCATCATATTTCAGCTTATCCACAGGATACCTAGCTCTCATAGACCTGCGCAAAGTAGGTCCACTCCCAGGTGCTCTCAAAACATCCCTGGTCTTCCTTACTCCAGGTGTAACAATAGAAGGAATACCCAACTCATCATCAATGCTCTGTTCTGAGCCACTGGATTCACCATCCACATAAGAGTGACCTGCATTCACATCAAACATGGGCTGATCAACCTTCTCTTTTCCTTTTCGTGATACCTGCATACCACTATCTGCATTACTTTGAGAAGATTCTCCTGATCTCAATCTGCCTGTCCATGGCGTAGAATGTGAACCACTACTAGAGGACGCTCCAGGTCCACTAATATTTTGTGACTGCTGCTGTGAATTTTGTGCAGCATTACCATTTTGTGCATCTACATCATCAATCACATTTACTGGTTTATACCAGCTACTCATCTCATCAAAAAAAACATCTCTACTCACTGTAAACTTACGAGTAGAAGGGTTATAGCATCTATACCCTTTTTGCTGCAGAGAGTAACCAATAAAGATGCACTTCTCAGCTTTTGGATCCAACTTGGATCTCAACTCATCTGGCACATGTACATAGGCAATGCAACAAAAAATTTTCAAATGAGAAATATCTGGTTTCCTACCAGTATACCTTTCCTCTGGAGTCATTCCATGTATTGCTACAGTGGGAGTCCTGTTCATTATGTAGACTGTTGTAGCAACTGCTTCAGCCCAATAAAAATCTGGAAAGTCTTTTTCATTGAGCATGGCACGAGATACCTCTCCAATATGTCTGTTTTTTCTTTCTGCAATTCCATTTTGTTGTGGGGTATGACTGCATGAATATTGCTTCTTTATACCATGCTCCTGCAGGAACCTTGCAAACTCATTTGAGAGGTACTCTCCCCCTCCATCTGACCTTAGGCATTTTATCTGCAAGCCTGTTTCTTTTTCAACCATAGCTTTAAGAGTTTTGAAATGCCCAAAAACTTCACTTTTCTTTTTCATAAAATACACCCAAACTTTTCTGCTATAGCCATCAATAAAACTAAGAAAATAATGACAGCCTCGAAGAGATGTAGCTTTAGTTGTCCACACATCAGAGTGGATTAATTCCAATGGCTTCTTACTCTCTTGAACATGTCTAGGAAATGGTTTCCTTGCCTGTTTTCCAAACTGACAGGCTTCACATACCTTATGCATTTCTGCAACCTTGAATTTCGGCAAACCTGCAACAATATTTTGGGCCTGCATTGATTTAAGTCGTTGTACATTAACATGACCAATGCGTTTATGCCAGATATCAATATCTGCAACTACACCGGTCCCATGTGCAAACATTGCTGCACTCAATTCAGACATGTCTGCATCCAATGTAAACATTCTGCCCTTCTTCTTTCCTTTTGCTATCAAGCGACCTTTATTTTTCATATCCTCAACAAAGCATCCATGAGGATTAAATCTGACCTGCAAGCCCTGCTCAACCATTTGACCAACTGAAACCAGATTCTTGGTGATATTCAGGACATGAAATACATCGGACAGGTATTTCTTTTTCCCATCTTGCATAGATAAATGAATTTTTCCAATCTGCACAATAGGATGTGCAGTATCATCACCAGTCTCCACAAATCCTGGTTTTTCCATTTTCCTTGCATCCTCCATCCATTCTGCATGACGTGTCATATGGTTTGATGCACCTGAGTCAACATACCATACATCATTGCTTTCTTCTGCACTTGTCACAGAATTGTTCATATGCTGCACCATAAACAGATGCTCATTTCTGTCATCACCCTGTCTACTAGAGGATGCATAATTTCCTTGTTGCAGTTTTCCATTCATGATGTCATTCTGCTTTTTATAGCAGTCTTTAGCCATATGACCCATTTTACCACAATAGTAGCATTCAACATTACTGTTTGCATTTTGGCCTCTTTGCCAT
The DNA here is from genome assembly GCF_053477565.2 of Lygodium microphyllum. Lineage (NCBI taxonomy): Eukaryota > Viridiplantae > Streptophyta > Polypodiopsida > Schizaeales > Lygodiaceae > Lygodium > Lygodium microphyllum. Next base: position 119,197,596 of record NC_141139.1, read on the forward strand.
CCACCACGACCTCTTTGGCTCCCCCTGCCTCTAGAGTTACCACGTCCTCCTCCATAGGACTGGTTTTCTTGAGTTTGCTGCATATTCTGATTTCTACCACGGCATCCATATCGGCCTCCTCTACCTCTGCCTCTACCTCTTCTAGCATTTGAGTAGAAGACAGCTTCTTTTGAAGTTCCTCCTGAAGAATATGCACCACCATTTCTTTGCTCCTCAGAAATTAGAAGAGCAATCAGCTCCTCAAAATCAAGAAATCTTTCACGAACTGAAATGGATGTCCGAAACTGTGCATAATCCTTTCCTAGACCATTCAAGGTCACAGAAACTAAATCATCATCTTCCACTGGTGACCCAATGGAAGCAAGTGCATCTGCAATCTTCTTCACCTTCATGTGGTAGTCGTTGATACTCATATTTTCTCTTTGCACATTGTGCAACTCTTGCTTGAGCTGCATTTTCCTGGCTTGCGTATTTGTGCTATACATTTTTGACAATGTATCCCATGCCTCCTTTGGCATACTTGCATCCTGAATATGCACAATCATAGAGTCTGAAATGCTGATAGACAGCCAATACATAACTTTCCTGGCTCTCTCATGCCATGCTTTAAATGCCTGCATTTGCTGTTGATTGGGAACATCAGGCAGAACTGGTTCTTCTTCATTTCTTGCAACAAATTCCCAATATCCTTTTCCCATAAGGAAATTCGTCATTCTAAACTTCCATGCTTGGAAGTTGTTCTTGTCAAGCTTTTCAGTGACAATCTGTGAAAGAGAATCAGATGCCATTACAGAACACTGCAAAAAATTCTGTCACTGCAAAAAACACAGCTTCACCCTCACAAGGGAAAATCTGCAAAATTGGCAAAAGTGGTATTTTACCACACAGTCACTTCCTGGTGACGATTTTGCATCAACAGGCAACAGGGATGATTCTGTAACTCCCAATATCTCTACGCACAAGCATACGATGCAATTTCTACAGTAACTTTTCACTGACCTGTAAAATAGTGGCTGCACAGCATAAAACTAGGCCTTTTCCTGAGTGTGTGCAGAAAACTTCCGCCTCCAAAACAGGCCCCGAAATGGCCTCAAATAAAAAAAACAAGGTCGCCCTCTTGCTGTGATAGCTTCACCGCGAAGGGCGTCTCAACCTGAGACAATGCACTCCTGCACTTTCCGGCTGTGCTACCTGCAAAGATCTGCTCCCAAAACAGAAAATGAAAGCAACACTGCTCCTCTTACCAGAACACCGCGAGCTTGGCTTGCTTTCTTAAGCTCCTTACCATGAACAAGGCTCTCATACCATGTCAAGATTGTGGGAGAGAAGGAAGGAGTCTCGCTTGAAGCTTTCTTGCTTGCACAATGGGGGAAGACACACAAGGGTGGAGGCTGAAAACGGTTTTCCTCTTCTTAGTTGTGTAAGCCAAAAGAACTCTAGTACAAAGAAATAGAAGAACCCTATATATGGGTCTCAAACCAAACTCAACTAACTAAGGTGGCATACTAACTGAGCCACGAACTAGAGTAGATAAGGATAGCTATCATGTAGCTATTATTCATGGGCGGTGTACCAACCGCGTCTGCAACTGACAAGTCGGTGACATAAATACACAACGGTCACCCTGGCGTATCACGAGTGGAGCTCGATATCTCAACACATAAGCTGGAACCCTAGGGCAGTTCTTTTCAGCATGGTCAAACCAATCTTCCCCTACTCGTGTTATGCCCAAGGGTTCTACAATATACCTGATACGCATGATCTTCTTAAATTCCTTGCGTGCTCTTGGAGATAATTTGATCAATTGCAAGAGGTTCACATCTGGTTTAACTTCACAAAGAGAACTTGCTAAATCAAAGTCATGATAAGTAGCTAAAGCTCTCTTTTCCTACCAAACCATCCTCTCTTTTGGTCTTTGGACCGATTTTGGTGCTTCTTCTTAGCTCTTCCCTTCTTTCTTAGCACTTCCTCATCTTCTTAGGGTCACCTTTCCTGTCAACTAGCCTTAGCGGTCCCCCTTCCATGCTAGGACTCTAAACTTGCGTCCCCTTATCCCCTTGTTTAGGGTTTGCCTCAACCGATTTTTCCTTATCTTTGTCAACCTCTTTAGCCTTTTTGCCTCTTGTCATGGATCTTAAGTTAGAGGTTTCAGCATCATGCACTCGTACAGCCTCAATAAGGTTTACTCCATTGCCTTGTGGCAACTCTTCTATATTTGTTTTTCCCCTCTGCAATATTTGCCTAGGTGCATCATTCTACTGCAAGTTATTTCCTTGCGCTCTATGATTCACTGGGCCCGGTTGTTTACTCCCTTGTTGGAGAGAACTAATCTTACTCCAACAGGTAGCAGCTAGATGGCCCGACCTCCCACAAATGTCACATTTCACATTTGGACAGTTTCTAGGAAAGTGCTGTCCACCACACCATTTACAACTGAATCTAGAGGGTCCACCCTCTTCAGGGCGTCGACTCCCTATCAAATTTTGTTGCTTCTTCAAGAAATTAATGTCGACGGCTATTTGTCGATATTGTTCGGAAATCATATCGGTATAATGCTTCATCATGTCCTTAACTTCGCCAAGGACATTAGATGCACTCAACTCGTAGCCTCGATCGTCAACTCGTCATTCCATTGGCCTAACAATCTGATTTGGCAATAGTTGTTGACCCACAGGAACAACATTAGAATTCAAAACTTGGCCTCCAACATTTGATGGAGCCAACTGACTTGCCATAGGCATAGTCACACTGGGAGGAACCGGTAGTAAAGGTACATTTGAAACGATACTCCCTCTCCCAATAGGGTTAGTCATAGGCATCCCTTGACTTCCATTCGTCAATGATGGATTGCCGCTAGGTACTTAAACCCCATTAACATTCATTTGAGAGGAGTAGGCCGTTTGTAATCATGCTTCTACTCCCTCTGCCCGCGTAATAGCGGTGTCTATGTCTGCCAAGGCCACATTGCTCAATTGTACTTGGATATTAAAATCTAACCCATGCAAAAAGTATTGCAATTCGGTAGCCAACGGAATGGGAATGTAAGTCTGCAACTTATGAAATACTTCCTTTAACTTCTTGGCATATGCTTTCACATTCTCGTGAGGATCTTGGCGCGTTACATTCAAGACCCGCAACCAATATTGGCCATCCCTTTTAGGGGCATATTCTGCTCGAAAAGCTGCATAGAATTTATCAATGGTGGTTATGGTTCTAGACTCTATGCTATGATACCATACCCCAGCCCTTCCTTTTAACGGCATATTGAAGAACATCATGAGATGTCCCTCATCTTGGATGCGATAATTGAACATCAATCTCTGAAATTCACAGATGTGAAATTCTGTATCCTCTTCCGCTAACCCATTAAAAATGGACAAGGGAACTCCTAAGGCTAGTAAATTTGGCGTCCCTGCAGGAATCGCAATAGGCTGTGCCATGGTGACAATCGGATTAGCAATAGGAGCTGACGGATTCACATTCCCACTTGAAGTGGGTAGGCTTGGTGGAGAAGAGGAAGAACTTATGCTTCCCCCTACACCTAACAGACTGTGTAGAGCAGTTGGGTTACTAAGACTACTGCTTTGTATACGTACTGGACTACTCCTTTGAGGAGAATGATGGCTTACGATCTCTAACTGCCGTCTAGCCCTCTTAGCACCTTCGGCTTTTTGGATTTCGGCTTGACGGTCCTTGTTAGAGGACATAAACAAACTTTCTTTTCGTCCCTAGAAACCCTAGATCCGAAAACCACCACTTATAAGTGGCTCCCGGCAGACGCACCACTGATAGGACCTAAAATGGGCTAGCACTGGCTATGGCACTAGTCGAACCTCATGCTCATGACACATAAACACCCTCACAGCCTCGCAGACCAGGAGCGTCAATCTAAGGTTGAGGGAAAAACCGCCCTAAAGCTTAATTCCTGCGTTTATAGTTCACAACCTCGCGGACCAGGAGCGTCAATCTAAGGCTGAGGGACGAACCGCCCTAAAGCTTAATTCCTGCGTTTATAGTTCATAGTCCAACGTTTCCCTTAAACTCCTCATAGGGAGATCCCAAATACATAGGCATAACGCCTCGTCACACACATATAGGAGGCACTCCAGCGACTAATAGTCGGAGCCCCACTGCAGCTCTCCTACATCTCAGGGATTGGCCCTTTGATGCACTGCTAAACATATAACACAAACGACCACAAACTCCTCTCTTTTATATTTCTCGTATTTCCAAGAGATATACCATGCTTCTGCACTTCACAATCCCTTAGGAAACTAACCCTCCACCCTATGGCAAGGGATAACCTCACACTCTCAATCGTGGGTCAAAGTCCTAAGAAAAAAATTACTATGCAGTCCAAGAGATTTTCCTTCGATACCATGAACCATGCATAGTGCATAATATGAATGGTTTAGTGCACAAACAATAGAAAATCAGCATTGTGTATCGTGCAAAACCAATCTTTTCATGATTTCCATACTAACGTTTATATATTGAAATGAGGAGAGACACCGAGCCTTATGCTCATGCTGCCTTTTCCTTTATTTTAAAACAACGTCCTATAACCATGATACAACACATAAATCAGATTTAATATTGTACTTTGATGCTCAAACTCCCCTCTCACCCTACCGTTTAATATTTTGCAATCGTTGATAGGTGTAAGAGTCATTTTATGTATATTTCTTTATAAAGAAAGCAATAAATACGAATAAAAACATAGAAATGAGGGTAAACCGAGGCTAACCTCATGCTCTACCTTCATTATACATTGCACAAACACTTATATAATTTTTTGGAATTTTTTTTAAATCGTTTCCTAATTTTCTCCCATTTAAAACCCATTTTTAACCATTTTTTGGCATTTTTCTTTTATTATTTTCAATAAAAATGACTAGAAATTGAAATTGATTACGAGTTGTGGCCCTTATATTTCTTGACAGCAAAATTTCAGGTTTTATTGATGTTATATCTCATGTTTCCCCTTTATTTTGCAAAAAATCCCATTTTGCCTCTTAAACGCATGTTTTACAGGTTTTATACTATTAATTTCAATCATAACACTTATGATTTTTTGATTTTCTGAGCACAAACTAATCAAAATCATAGCAAACAACAACATAATGCACAATCAGCCCATGGGAACAAATATTCATGAAGCAATTTGCATAAAACATCAATTCCCTTTGTAAAAATAAAATTACCGTTCTTTGCGGGTTGCGGGTTTTTATTTGCCATGTTTCGGGACTGATTTTCGGCAACCATTAATGTCCATGATAGTCCGGAATCAGCAATCTACCCTCCTCTTGCATCACGGAGCAATCCCATCTCGGTTGGACAAGCATCCATCGATCCTTCTTCTTCCCACATGAATCTGCCTCTAGAAGAGAGAGAGGGAGGAGAGAGAAAGACTGAAATCAGAGAGTTCCATTGAGGCCACCATTGCGCGAGCGAAGGGCGGCGAAATGATCAGCAGGCAGAGGGGAATGAATGCCCATGATCATTGGTATGGGTTGCATTGAGGTTGCATGATGCATCCATCCCCATCAAGCACATTTTTCGGCGCAGATATGGCACCCTCCTCCTCACGTTTTTTGCCTCCTCAAAGATGCCACACTTTGTGCTACATTAAAATGCTACATATCCCCCACCGCCCAAAGGTCATGACCACTTGACCAGTAAGAAAACGTTTTGGCCTCCATCTCTCTTCTTGTCTCTTGAGTGAGCTTCTCCATGTGTATTCTGTGTGTTCGGTGCAGCATCTTGAGCAAGTCCTCCCACCATGCGATTCTTGATAGTATAGCCTTTAAAGGCTACTTTTTCCCCTTGAAAGTTCTCCTTTAAGATTCTATAAGGTCATTTTCCCCAAGAAAAATTGTCCTTAGCCTTTTCCTTTCCCTATGCAAAATACCCTTGGGGCTTTGTTTTCTTCCCCACTCGCAAAAGGAAAGAGAGTGTTGAGGGGCTTTTAACACCTCCCTTTCCCACTCAAAAACCCTCGTAAGGGATTCCACACCTTGTTATTCCCCGTTTGTGCGAGTCCTTACGAAGGCTATTAAGCATTCCCCATATCTTAATGGGTTTTAGTCGTGAAAGATTCTGAAACACCCCTTTCGAATTCCCAACTCCAAGGAGGAAGCCTTCTATAATTGCTTTCGATGGACGATGCAAGTTATTGCAAAAGAGAGCTACGCTGGAATATCAAAAAGGAGTTGTAAAGCTACTTCCATAGCGGAAATGCCTCCTAAGAAAGTCCAAGGTGCAGCCGCAGGAGGGTCGTCTCCTAGCATCCACGTGGACATCTCACCCTAAGCCGAGGTTTTCCTTCCTAATTTTTATTTGGTAATGTTGAAATTCAATCATGCAAGGTAAATTATTGGATATAGGATATGTTTTTGTCCTAGATGTTTATAATGTAGGGACTTAGTCATTAATACTTTCAGTAAAACATGAAAAATAAAGGAAGCATAAATGCATTTCTAGCAAGTAGCCTTATGCATTGAAATAAATTAAAAATTATGTTAATGTCTAAACACCATATTGAGAAATATGGGAATTTCCCATAAGTTTGGGACACGTGGTCAAATCTTTTGATTTGTCATAACTTGAATACTATAACTCCAAATCAAGCACTCTATATCTCAATAGATTCCATTTTTCAAGTGCTTTCCAATGATAGGTCACATCATATGGTTTTGAGAAACTTATGGGCATGTTATCTGGGTGGCACCTTTTTAGTATTCAAAAAATGGGAATTGGGAGATTCCCAAACTCACTAATATTGTGTTTCCATTAAAATAGTATACTTCATTTTAAGCATAGATGCATAAACTATATCGCACTATAACCCTATACCCACTTCGCAATGAATCATCATGGCAAGTGCAAAGTGAAAATGATTCTTACGATGCATAAACTCTAGGAAATTATCGTTTGACAATTGCATAAATTATCAAGTAAAAAGGTACTTGTTTAGCATGAATTTTTGTTCGCAAAGGACAACGTCAGCCTAACGTAATCAGAAACAGATTGTCTCGTGACTCTGTCAATGAGTAGAATAAGTCTCATGGTTCAAGGCGACACTTGCGCAGCAAGTGCGGGGCCATACGATCTTGTGATTGGATCACAAGGGAATGACCAAATTCTTGCAATAAGGTTGGCATGTCCTTATGCAAGTTATCTTGCAAGAGGATGAATAATCATCCTAATTTAGTATCTTTCTTGAGTAAAGAAGATCGATTGGAAACTAATGACCAACTGATAAACTGAAATAACCAATGAACTTAAGGTTTGACCAAGTCAGGTTAATAGGGTACACCTTAACCCAGGATATAGGGGATCTTGCCAAGTTGCAAGTCATCTTGGATCAAGTGCTAGATGCATTCAAAAGGAAGGATTCATTCCTTAGCAGTTTGCCAACAAAAATGATCAATGGAAATGTTTGTGCTTGCTACAGATTTTAGAGCTATGTTTGGCTTTGTTTGATCAATGAATTAAAAGATAAATGGATATCTATACTTCAGGTTGAAGGCCTGAAGGGAGAGGCAGCTTCAGTTACCCCCGACTGCCTGCCTGACCCTAACCAAGGGGTTGTTGACCGTGCCAGGAAAGTGGACCGAACCCGCTACGAGAGGTCTCTCCGTTGAGTGCTACTTGGAGCAGGAGGACGCTTGGGTGCCAGGAGGGACTCTAGCCGTAAATCCCTCGCCTTCTGGGCCCTGCACAAGATGCTAATGTGACTTGGGATTGGATCTCGAGGCCCGCATACTAGTCTACATGCGGAAACTTGGATTAGTGATCCCTGTGGATTGCTGGATAGCCCTCGAAGCGGATTGTGGATAAGGCTACGGGCTGGACTCTTTGTATTTCAAAGATAAATATGATAACCTGTTAATAAGAAACTTCTCTGATATTGTTTTTCTATGTCAAGTGATAAGATTACATGAAGGAACCAGTGCCTAACGGGCTAATTAAAGAAGCTGGTTGTTACATGTCCAATTAATGTGTTAGTAATTAAATAACTAAAACAACTCAAGGAAAGTGCGGAGGATGGGGCATAGGTCCGTCCTACAGATGGGTGGTCCCGGTTGGCCAGGAACTTTTTCAAATTACGATGGACAGCTGGAAGATCGTCAAAGAACACGAACAACAAGAGCATTGACCAAAAGTTATGATTGAATCTGATTTACGCTGTTTTAGGGGAACGGAATGGGACTATGCCTTATGGCAGAGAAGTTGAGCTTTGCATCCCTCTCGTTTCCCATTCTCCTTGAACTAAGTGCAACGTGAATCCACTTTGGACTTGGCATTTTTGCATAAAGTAGTTCGCTTGGGTTTGACACTAGTTGCCATTAGGAAATGACCAATAAGAAAACCCTAATCCAAGTCGATCCTAAGTGGGAATGGCTGGAATACTTCCACTACGTGGCAAACGCGGAAAGCCCTAGATCGCAAACCCCGTAACATTCCATGGGAGTACCGGGCAGAGCTTTCTAGACACCCTTTCTGATAGACTCCTAAGACGTGTCCTCAAGATACAAGTGGACACGTTACAGTTGGTATCAGAGTCAACCAACAATGGAATTGTTTTATGAAATCTTAATAAGAAGAGGTAAAGCAAATGTTGATGTTCCAAACATTTCCTTATCTTCAATGCTATCTTGCAGAATTAGGAAGCATGGAACAAGTTCTTAGTGTTTCAATTCATGTTTATGACTGCAATGCATTTTCCACATTATCGACAAAGGGTTGAGATGATGAACATCCTAGAACATATCTATAATTCATCACCTTTGTACATGGAACGAAGATGGACGGGTGCCTCAGGAATCTACTATATAGCCGCCCACCGGTTTGCTTACCTACAAACCAACCTAAAAAGGATCAAGTGGTTGGAAGACCTGAAGGTCGTGAAGCTGTTCATTTTTGTGGAAGCTCACGTAAACTCAACTTTACATATCCAAGGTCGGAGGATTGAGATGAACTCATATGTATATGAGGAAGTAAACCGTGTAATCCTCGCCCGATAGGATTAAAGTGTTAGGGTGCCATGAAAAGAATGGATTCCGAAGGAAAGGATATCCTGAACTTCCAATGACTTATCGATTCCTGAAGATCCATAACCCGAAACCATACTATTATATAGTTCCTGTAGATAAATGTAATACAACGTTGTTCTCCCAAACTAAATGTAACAGTTGGCTTATCATTACAAGAAATGTTGTATTCTGAAAGGGCTATGCCCTTATAAATACGAATAAGATTTCCTTTTATCAATGTGTAATTGTGCATGAGAATTGATAAAAGGTTAAGTAGCTACATTGCTTACATGATAGCAGAATTGAAGATGTAATATAAATCAAAAACTATTATCGTATAATAACATTAGGAAACCTTTATCCAGGCACAACCCTAGGTACAAGTTCCTAGTTCTCCTCCTAGATCAAGTATTGTTGTAATCCAGGAGAAGAAGTTTCTTCTCAAGCAGATCAAGCCACCCGAGTTTGACGGGAGAGGCAGGTCCATCCAAGCAGATGCTAAAATTTGGATTGAATCCATGGAGGATTACTTCAAAGTAGCCGGTACTACACCCCCAATCAGGCTATGCTCGCCAAGTTAAAGCTCACCGGCGAAGCCAGGCTTTGGTGCAAGCAATGGTGCAGGGATCAAGGGATCGCGGAGGGATCCATTACCTGGGAGAAGCTGAAGAAAGCCGTGCAGGGTAGATACTTGCCACCTGCATATCACACACAGAAAATGAATGAGTTCTATGAGCTAAAACAACTGGAACTCACTCTTGACGCATACTATTCCAAATTTGTCTCACTTCTTAAGTATGCGTCGCAGATGGACATGACAGAGCAGGTGTCCAAATTTTGTGTGGGTTTAAATTTGGTCTTATAATGACCCAAACAGAGGAGCATTCAGACCTCAGATAAAGAGAGTTCAAGGTCATAATCAGGGGCAAAGAAAGAAAGCAAGGACTAACACTGTCAACAACTTTGTTCCTACTCAAAGTAATGGCCGAAATCTCCGTTGTTTCCACTACAACGAGCCCGGTCATTTCAAGAGGTAATGTCCCAAACTTGGTGGAGGACATTGCCAAGCACCTTTCCAAGGAACGGGCCATGGTCAAGGAGCCGATACTTGAGGCAGAGGGAGAACCGCATGCGTTGCCAATAGGAAAATGTGTGAAGAAGAAGAAGAAGAAGAAGATCCGACCATGGAAGCAGAATTCGAAAGGGCGATAGTCCATGCCGCTCTACACAAGAAAGGGCCGAATCGCCAGTTCTTAGTGATTCAGACACTGTCGAACTATCAAGATAAAAGTTTCAAGACCTTGATTGATTGTGGCAGTACACATTCCTTTATCTCACCAGCATGTGCAAAAAGATTAGAAATAGCCATAGTATAAGCACCTACCTTGCTTGTGGAATAGGCAAATGCTCGTGAGGTTACTTGTACCAGGCAAACTGCTAAGGTAGAATTCTTCCTGGGAGGAAAGAAAACTTCGGTCAAATTCAGAGTCATGAATTTAGGTACCCGTGAGTGTCTACTCGAAATGGATTGGCTTAAGCCTAATGATGCCCACATTCACTGTGGAAAGGGTCAAGTTTCCTTTCAAAACTCTGAAAGGGAATTAGTCACAACCCAAGGTGAGGCTAGAGTGCCAAGAATCCAATTGGCCAAAGTATCTCGGATCGTAAAAGGAGTCAGAAAATGATTACATGTCTACTTGATCAAACTCAACAAGTTAGATCAGAAGCAAGAGTCTAATGAAGGACCTTCTTGGCTAAAGGAATACGTGGACGTATTCCTTGAAGAGTTGACAGAACTCCCGCCTCAAAGAGAAGTGGATCATGAGATTAAGTTAGTACCAGGAGCTACGCCAATTGCAAAGAGACCATATAGAATGTCCATACTAGAAGCAATTGAGCTGAAGGAACAACTCAAGCAACTACTAGATCAGGGCTAAATCCGGCCTAGCAGCTCACCATGGGGAGCTCCAGTACTATTCCAGAAAAAGAAAGATGGGACACTTGGACTATGTATTGATTATCGAGGATTGAATCAATCAACGGTCAAGAACAAGTACCCTATTCCTAGAATAGATGAGCTTCTTGATTGTCTTCAGGGTGCAAAGATCTTCTCCAAGATTGATCTTAGGTCAGGTTACTATTAGATAAGGATCAAGGAAGAAGATATCCCAAAGACAGCTTTCAATACAAGATATGGGCACTTTGAGTTTCTAGTTATGTCATTCGGACTTATGAATGCACCTGCCACCTTCAACAGGTTAATGCAGGATATCTTTAGGCCATATCTTGATGATTTCGTGCTTGTCTTCTTCGACAACATTTTAGTCTATTCTAAACAGGAAGAGGATCATGAACCCCAACTTCAGATTGTCCTTGACACAATGAGGTCACATAAGCTGTATGTTAAGATGAAGAAGTGTACATTCTTCAAATGTCAAATTGAATATCTGGGATTCATAGTATCAGCAAATGGAATCTCAGTGGACCCATCCAAGGTCAGAGATTGCAACACCTCTGACAGACTTACTAAAGAAGTTAACTTCCATTGCATGGTCAACTCCCAAATAAAATAGCTTCGGCAGATTGAAGCAAAGTTTGGTATCAACACCTATTCTAAAACTTCTAGACCTCAATAAAGAGTTCGAGGTAGTAACTGATGCTAGCATACTTGCCTTGGGATGTGTGCTCCTGCAGGAAGGTCATCCAGTAGCATACTCTTCAAGGAAATTGAAGAGTCATGAAAAGAATTATGCTACGCATGATCTGGAATTGTTAGCTGTCATCTATGCTCTAAAGCTTTGGAGACACTACCTATTGGGTAATAAGTTTACACTAGTAACTGACCATAAGAGTTTCAAATGGATCTTTACCTAGAATGAGCTCAACATGAGGCAACATCGGTGGATTGAAGTGTTGGAGGAGTATGACTTTGAAATCAAGTACCGACTAGGAAAAGAGAATGTAGTTGCTGATGCACTTAGTCGCAAGGCATTCCTTAATTCCTTAATCTTGCAGAATCCATCAACAGCCAGATCTCTAGCTACAAAAGTATCTATGCCAAACAACCCTATACTTGAGTTAGCTAGAGAGGATGCATGCCATGATTCGGCCTACCAAACAATGCTGAGGGAGATCTCTATCAAAGATCAGAACCAAAAGTTGCAGGCTAAGTATCATGAATTATCCATTAATAGTGGACTTGTCTACTATAGAACAAGGCTGTGTGTACCAGCAAGCCAATCACTTAAGCAGAAGATGTGGGAAGCTCATGATTCCCCCTTCACAGGACATCCTGGCTATGCCAAGACTCTTAATGCAGTTAGGAAGAGCTACCATTGGGAGAGGCTTAAAGGTGATGTTCTCAAATATGTCATCGAGTGTTTGTCTTATCAATGTATCAAAGCCGAACATGTCATGATGCCAGGGAAGCTGCAACCGCTTGACATCCCCCAAATGAAATGGGAATTCATCAGTATGGAATTTGTTGTAGGCCTACCCCAAGTCCAAGGAGGATACAACTCCATCATGATTGTGGTTGACATGCTTACTAAGGTTGCACACCTTATTCCAGTAAAGACAAACTATAAAGCCTCAGACATTGCAAGATTGTTTATCAAGGAGATATTCAAGCTACATGGTTTACCCAGAAGAATCATTAGTGATCATGATTCTCTCTTCATGTCACACTTCTGGAGAGCTATCTTTGAAGCTATTGGGACTCAACTCTGTTTTAGCACCGCTTACCATCCCCAAACGGATGGCCAAATAGAGCGAGTAAATCAAGTCATCGAGGATATGCTTAGGGCATAGTGCTGTCATGAGCCGAAGAGGTGGATTCAATACTTGCCTTTGGTTGAATTTGCCTACAATGCTTCTTATCAACAAAGCATTCAGATGACCCCTTTCCAAGCATTATATGGTCATGACTGCCGAAGTCCCCTAAACTTTTTAGATCCAACCTTAAGGGTTGAAGCTTCAAGGCAGATGTTGGAAGAGATGGATGACCAAATAAAGTCAATAAGATAGGACATCCAAGCTGTCAAGGATAGACAAAAGGCATACGCAGATTTGAAACGTCAAGATAGAGTCTTCGAAGAAGGAGGTATGGTCTTCATTTGTGTATGCCCTAAAAAGAGTTCCTTATATGTAGGAGGCTGCAAGAAGCTAAGTCTAAGATATTGTGGACCATACAAGATCCTCAAATGCCTAGGACCTAAAACTTATAAACTGCAACTCCCTGAGAACCTAAATGTTCACAATGTATTCCATATCAGCCTATTGAAGAAGTATGTACCTAATCCTAACCATGTACTTGATGACCAACAAGTTGTAATGCCTAGTCAAGGAGTCCTTGAACTAAGGCCTGACAGGATCTTAGATGTTAGGGAGAGACAATTAAGATCCAGAACCTTGAGAGAATGCCTCGTCCACTGGAAAGATTATCCCGAAGAGGATGCCACTTGGATAGATGAAGGCACTCTCAACCATCATTATCCCCAGTTTATCTCGAGATGAGGACATCTCGATTTGGGGGAGAGAATGTAATATATACCAAAACACTACCCGCATGAACCCCCCTTTTGAAGTAATGGGGATAATGATATAGAAATTTTGCTAATTTCCTAAGGATAATGCAAAAAAATTTTCTTATCCCCCTCACCAACTGACTGTTGTGCTGGAAGGGGAGGGGAACAGAAAGGATGCGGAAGCTCCTCGGTGGAGCTCGCAGGGTGATACGGCCATGCCCGTCGACATGTTAGGAGAGGGAGGATCCCCCTCCCCTCCCCTATATAACTAAGGGGGGCCGCAGGCTGAACGAGGACGGATGGGCCAGAGATGGGGATGAGGATGGAATGCTGCCATGACACTGAGCCGAAACTCAGAGGGTGAGAGAGGGAGGAGCTGAGTCACTGCGCCAATCAGCCTCTGTCGCCCAGTCCGCGCCCTCCCCCCAGTTGTCGAGACGCCACCGAAGTCCGCCGTTGAAGCTTCCCTTTTCCACGTGGCGGAAGCTTTAGAAGCTTCCTGGGGGGGAAGCTTCTAAAGGGCTAGACAAGCCCCCTTTCACCCCCCTTATTATGCCTTTTGAAACCTCCCCCCCCCCCCCCCCCCCCCCCAGTTTTTAACCCCCTACAAGCCCCCTTCCTGTGCCTCTTGAGTCCCCCTCCCCTGGGTTTTAAAATACTCTTAAGCCCCCCTTTTCTTTGGGCTTGAACCCCCCCTCCCCCGTGTCTTTAAATTCCTTTAGGCCCTTTCCCCTTGGCTTTGGAATCACCCCCTTCCCCTTGTTGTTGGAACCCCCCCCTCTCCCCGTGTTTAATTTCCCTTAGGCCCTTCCTATGGGTTTTAGGATTACCCCCTCCTCCCTCCGAGTTTGTCTTTAAGGGCCCTTAGGCCTTTTCCCTCCTTCCGAAAGGTATAGCCTTTAAAGGCTACTTTTCCCCCTTGAAAGTTCTCCCTTAAGATTCTATAAGGTCATTTTCCCCAAGAAAATTTGTCCTTAGCCCTTTCCTTTCCCTATGCAAAATACCCTTGGGGCTTTGTTTTTTTCCCCACTCGCAAAAGGAAAGAGAGTGTTGAGAGTATTTTAACACCTCCCTTTCCCACTCAAAAACCATTGTAAGGGATTCCACACCTTGTTATTCCCCGTTCGTGCGAGTCCTTACAAAGGCCATTAAGCCTTCCCCATGGCTTAATGGGTCTTAGTCGTGAAAGATTCTGAAACACCCCTTTCGAATTTCCAACTCCAAGGAGGAAGCCTTCTATAATTGCTTTCGATAGAAGATGCAAGTTATTGCAAAAGAGAGCCACGGTGGAATATCAAAAAGGAGTTGTAAAGCTGCTTCCATAGCGGAATTGCCTCCTAAGAAAGTCCAAGGTGCAGCCGCGGGAGGGTCGTCTCTTGGCATCCACATGGACATCTCACCCCAAGCCCAGGTTTTCCTTCCTACTTTTTATTTGGTAATGTTGAAATTCAATCATGCAAGGTAAATTGTTGGATATAGGATATATTTTTGTCATAGATGTTCACGACGTAGGGACTTAGTCATTAATACTTTCAGTAAAACATGAATAATAAAGGAAGCATAAATGCATTTCTAGCAAGTAGCCTTATGCATTGAAATGAATTAAAAATTAGATTAATGTCCATTAAAATAGTATACTTTGTTTTAAGCCTAGATGTATAAACTATATCGCACTATAAGCCCATACCCGCTTCGTAATGAATCATCATGAAAAGTGCAAAGTGGAAATGATTCTTACGATGCATAAACTCTAGGAAATTATCGTTTGACAACTACATAAATTATCAAGTAAAAAGGTACTTGTTTAGCATGAATTTTTGTTCGCAAAGTTATAGGAAGATTAGTTGGAATTTAACCTAACCTATGCCTGACCTCAAATCGATAAGTTAGGGTTGAAAAATCAATTTACACATAGACAATGAGTCATGTGGAAATGATCACGAAATTATCTTCTAGAGGTAAACAAATTGGCATAAACCTAATACACCTAAACCGCGGAGTACTCGTTAAGAAAGAGTTGAATTTCAAGAAATTCACTAGGGAATTTAATACATGACCTAATGGCACGTATTGTTAAAATTGATATTCCTATACCTTAAATACTTGCCCACATTCACTGAATGTAGGGATAGTGAAAATGTAATTGGAAAGTCAACTAGGGTTTTTTCCTAAGAAATCTTACGAGATGGAACTTGGAACTCTAGGATTGACAACATCAGCCTAACGTAATCAGGAACAAATTGTCTCGTGATTCTCTCAATGAGTAGAATAAGTCTCATGGTTCGAGGCGACACTTGCGCAGCAAGTGCGGGGCCATACGATCTTATGATTGGATCACAAGGGAATGACCAAATTCTCGCAATGAGGTTGGCAGGTCCTTACGCAAATTATCTTGCAAGAGGATGAATTATCATCCTAATTTAGTATCTTTCTTGAGTAAAGAAGATTGATTGGAAACTAATGACCAACCGATAAACTGAAATAACCAATGAACTTAAGGTTTGAACAAGTCGGGTTAATAGGGTGCACCTTAACCCAGGATATAGGGGATCTTGCCAAGTTGCAAGTCATCCCAGATCCAGTGCTAGATGCATTGAAAAGGAAGGATTCATTCCTTAGCAGTCTGCCAACAAAAATGATCAATGGAAATGTTTGTGCTTGCTACAGATTTTAGAGCACTGTTTGGCTTTGTTTGACCAATGAATTAAAAGATAAATGGATATCTATACTTCAAGTTGGAAGCCTGAAGGCAGAGGCAGCTTCAGTTACCCCCGACTGCCTGCCTGACCCTAACCAAGGGGGTTGTTGACCGCGAAGGGAAAGTGGACCGAACCCGCCGTGAGAGGTCTCTCCGTTGAGCCCTACTTGGAGCAGGAGGACGCTTGGTTGCCAGGGGGGCTCTGGCCGTAAATCCCTCACCTTTCAAGCCCTGCACAAGAGGCTAACGTGACTAGGGATTGGATCTCGAGGCCGGCATGCTAGTCTACGGGGGAAAACTTGGATTAGTGATCCCTGTGGATTGCTGGGCAGCCTTCGGGTAAATTGTGGATAAGCCTACGGGTTGAACTCTTTGTATTTCAAAGATAAATATGACAACCTATTAATAAGAAACTTTTCTGATATTATTTTTCTATGTTAAGTGATAAGATTACATGAAGGAACCAGTGCCTAACGGGCTAATTAAAGAAGCTAGTTGTTACATGTCCAACTAATGTGTTAGGTAATTAAATAACTAAAACAACCCAAGGAAAGTGCGGAGGATGGGCCATAGATCCGTCCTATAGATGGGTGGTCCTGGTTGGCCAAGAACATTTCTCAAATTACGATGGACAACTGGAAGATCGTCAAAGAACAGAACAACAAGAGCGTTGACCGAGAGTTATGATTGAACCCGATTTACGCTGTTTTAGGGAAACGGAATGGGACTATGCCTTATGGCAGAGAGGTTGAGCTTTGCATCCCTCTCGTTTCCCATTCTCCTTGAACCAAGTGCAGCATGAATTCGCTTGGGACTTGGCATTTCTGCGTAAAGTAGTTCGCTTGGGTCTGGCGCTAGTTGCCGTTAGGAAATGACCAATAAGAAAAACCCTAATCCAAGTCGATCTTAAGTGGGAAGGGCTGGAATACTTCCGCTACGTGGCAGACGCGGAAAGCCCTAGATTGGAAACCCCGTAACATTCCATGGGAGTGCCGGGCGGAGCTTTCTAGACACCCTTTCCGATGGACTGCTAAGACATGTCCTGAAGATACAAGTGGACACGTTACAAAGAAATTCAAACTCAAGTTGAAGATTTGTTAACCTGAGGACTCATTAGGCTTAGTAGTTCTCCATTTTGTACACATGTCCTATTAGTTAAAAAGAAAAACAATACCTATAGGATGTGCATTGATTATCATGCCCTAAATAAGATCACTGTCAATAATAGGTATCTGATTTCTAGGGTAGACGACCTCATGGATAAACTACAAGGGGCTACAATATTTAGTAAAATAGATCTTAAATCTAGATACCATCAAGTACAACTGGACACATATGATATTTTCAAAACTACATTTAGGACTCAATTTGGACATTATGAATTCCTTGTTATGCCTTTTGGTTTAACTAATGTACCAGTCACATTTAGTCGTATGATGAATCGCATATTTTTGAAGCATCAACATTGTGTCATTGTTTTCTTTGATGACATATTGGTTTTCAGTAAGAATGAGAACAATCATTATGAACATTTATCTTTGGTTTTCAAATTACTAAAAGAGAATCAATTATATGCTAATCTTGAAAAGAGTGAATTTTTCCAAACCCAAATTGAATACTTAGGACATATTGTTTCATCTGAAGGTACTAAAGTTGATCCTAAAAAGATAGAAGCAAATTTGAATTGGCTGATACCTAAAAATGTGCATGAATTATATTCTTTGTTAGGTCTTGCTAGCTTTTACAGGAAATTTGTGAGAAATTTTTCATTACTTACATTACCTTTGACAAAATTATTAAAGAAAGGTATTGTGCATCATTGGTCTGAAAATGAGCAAAAGTCTTTTGATTTACTAAAACATGCCTTAACACATGCTCCTGTATTACAACTTCCTACCTTTAATAGATCATTTTTCCTAGTAGTCACTAACGCCAATGGATCTGGAATAGGAGCCATCCTTATGCAAGATTTCCAACCCATAGCCTACTCTAGCTGCAAGCTTGAACCTTTTGAACTCAAGTATTCTACCTATGATAAGGAATTGCTAGTTATAGTACAGGCCTTACGTCAATGGAAGCACTATTTAATGGGATCTGAATTCATGATTAAAATTGACCAACAAAGTATCAAACATCTCCTTAGTCACTCACAAATCTCTGACCATCATATTAAATGGGACGCTTTTATTCAAAGTTTCAACCCACTTATCCAATATCAACCTGGAAAAGAGAATGTTGTTACCAATGCCTTGAGTAGAAAACCAACTATTCATAATATCTCTATGATATCTTTTGATTCCCTTATCCCTATGAAAGATACCTATGACTAAGACCCCACTTTTTAAGCTGATTGGAATAAATTAGTTACTAATAACTGGATTCCAATAGATTCATTGTCTTATTCTGATGGATATATGTTTTATGAGAAAAGGTTATGTGTAACTGCTCCATTTAGATCATTTATGTTGCACAAAATTCATTGTCCCCCATATCAAGGCCATAGAGGTATTATTTCCACTTTATGAACATTGGTTGAAGATTTCTACTGGCCACAGATGGAATTTGATGTTTCTAACTTTGTATCTGAGTGTTTAATTTGTAAAAGAATTAAGCGACACCATGGTAAGTAGTATGGTTTGGTAATGCCTTTACCAATTCTTGAAAGACCATGGGAACATATTTCAATGGATTTTATTACTGGTTTGCCTAACAGTCAACTTAATCACGATATGATTTGGACTATTGTAGATCGGTGTAGCAAACAGACATATTTCATTCCATGCAAGAAAACGTTAACTAGATCTCAAGCTGCTCAATTGTTTCTGAAAACTATTTTCACTAACCATGATTTACCAAAAGTTATTATTTCTGATCGAGATTCTAGATTCTGCAATAATTTTTGGACTATTTTGTTTGCTAATTTAGGAACAAAGATTTATTTTTTCATTTTCATTTCATCCTAAAACAAATGGGCAAATAGAAGCTACAAATAGTACAATCTTAGATCTTTTACATGCATACACAATTTCAAAACCACTTCGGTTTGCATACAATAACACTCCACGTATAGCTACACGGAAAACACCTTTTGAAATCATTGATGGATATAGATTGCCTACACCTATTACTTCATTGTCAAAGAAAGTTGAAGTTGCAGATAATATTGCTAATATGCATGCTACTATTTTTGATAAATTTAAAGATATGATTGCAAAAGCCGAGCAATCATATACTAAACAAGCTAACAAGAAAACAAAAGCTATGAATTTCACAGTTGATGATTATGTTTGGTTACGAATTGAAAAGCGAAGACTACAAAGTGTTGAGAAACACCCTATTGTAAAGTTAGCTCCTAGATTTTATGGACCTTTCTGTCAAGATTGCGGGAGAGAAGGAAGGAGTCTCGCTTGAAGCTTCCTTGCTTGCACAATCGGGGAAGACACACAAGGGTGGAGGCTGAAAACAGTTTTTCTCTTCTTAGTTGTATAAGCCAAAAGAACTCTCATACAAAGAAATAGAAGAACCCTATATATGGGTCTCAAACCAAACTCAACTAACTAAGGTGGCATACTAACTGAGCCACGAACTAGAGTAGATAAGGATAGCTATCATGTAGCTATTATTCATGGGCAGTGTACCAACCGCGTCTGCAACTGACAAGTCGGTGACATAAATACACAACGGTCACCCTGGCGTATCACGAGTGGAGCTCGATATCTCAACACTCCCCCTCGAGCTCAATCCCAATTCCTGCACACCAAGCAGGTCTCTGAACTTGCGCAGCTTCTCTACGCCCAATGCCTTCGTAAATATGTCAGCTACCTAATCCTCTGTGCTGACATAAACTAGATCAATAAGACCTAGTAAAACCCTCTCTCGCACATAGTGATAATGCACCTCAATGTGCTTTGTTCTAGCATGATAGACTGGGTTATTTGCCAAGTGTATACTACTCATGTTGTCATAATAAATGACAACTGGCCCATCTGTAGACTGATGCATATCATAAAGTAGCTTATGCAACCAAGCTACCTCACATGCAGCCATTGTTGCACCCCTGTACTCAGCCTATGTGCTCGACAAGGCAACTGTAGGCTGTTTCTTACTGCTCCAAGTGACTGCAGCACTCCCAAACGAGAACACATATCCACTGGTAGATCGTCTATCAGAAATACTACCAGCCCAATCAGCATCAGTGTATCCATGCAGTTGTATCTGAACCCCAGTCTCATAAAATAGTCCATATTGCAATGTAGACTTCACATACCTGAGTATGCGTCTAGCTGCATCCAAATGTGGTTTCCTTGGAGCCTGCATAAACTGACTTACCAATCCAATAGCATAGCTCAAATCTGGCCTGGTAATAGTCATATAAATCAAACTTCCTACTATACATCTGTACATAGTAGGGTCTTCCAGAAGCTCACCTGCATCTGCGCTCAACTTCACATTCTGCTCCAAAGAAACTGAAATAGGCTTACAGCCTGTCATCCCATATTTGGACAACATGTCCAATCCATACTGCCTCTGCAAGAGCTGTATCCCACTTGGTGATCTAATCACCTCAATGCCCAAGAAATAACACAGCTCTCCCAAATCCTTCATCTCAAACTTCTACTTCAATAGCATTTTCACATGAAGGATATCTTCATCACTGTCACCTGTCATAATCAAATCATCAACATAAATGACAAGTAGCATAATACCTTTCTCTGTTTTTCTCACATAAAGTGAGAAATCTGCCTTGGAAATCTGAAAGCCGATAGTAACAAGATACTGTCCTATCTTCTCAGACCATGCTCTAGGTGCTTGCTTCAAGCCATACAAAGCTTTCTTCAACCTGCAAACAAACTCAGGATGAACAGCATGCACATAACTTGGTGGCTGCTCCATATAGACCTCTTCTTGCAAATCACCATGCAAGAAGGTATTCTTTACATCCATCTCATGTAAAGACCATCCCTTTGATGCAGCCATAGCAATGACTGCTCTTACGGTTGCCATCCTTGCAACCGGACTGAATGTTTCTTCATAGTCAATGCCATATGTTTGTGCATATCCCTTGACTACTAATCTTGCCTTGTATCTGTTCACAGAACCATCTGCATTGTGCTTCACCTTATAAACCCACTTACAGCCAATTGCATTCTTACCTTTAGGCAAAGGTACCAATTCCCATGTAGCATTTGCTTCCAAGGCATCCATTTCTTCACCCATGGCTTTCTCCCATTTTTCTTTTCCCATGGCTTGCTCAAAAGAAGTGGGTTCTGGTTCCTGTATCACGTTGACCATATATGCATCGTGAATGGCTGTAAATCCATCATATTTTAGCCTATCCACAAGATACCTAACTCTGGTAGACCTGCGCAAAGTGGGTTCACTCCCAGGTGCTCTCAAAACATCCCTGGTCTTCCTTACTCCAGGTGTAACAATAGAAGGAATACCCAACTCATCATCAATGCTCTGTTCTGAGCCACTGGATTCACCATCCACATAAGAGTGACCTGCATTCACATCAAACATGGGCTGATCAACCTTCTCTTTTCCTTTTCGTGATACCTGCATACCACTATCTGCATTACTTTGAGAAGATTCTCCTGATCTCAATCTGCCTGTCCATGGCGAAGAATGTGAATCACTGCTAGAGGACGCTCCAGGTCCACTAATATTTTGTGACTGCTGCTGTGAATTTTGTGCAGCATTACCATTTTGTGCATCTACATCATCAATCACATTTACTGGTTTATACCAGCTACTCATCTCATAAAAAACAACATCTCTGCTCACTGTAAACTTACGAGTAGAAGGGTTATAGCATCTATACCCTTTTTGCTATAGAGAGTAACCAATAAAGATGCACTTCTCAGCTTTTGGATCCAACTTGGATCTCAACTCATCTGGCACATGTACATAGGCAATGCAACCAAAAATTTTCAAATGAGAAATATCTGGTTTCCTACCAGTATACCTCTCCTCTGGAGTCATTCCATGTATCACTGCAGTGGAAGTCTTGTTCATTATGTAGACTGCTATAGCAATTGCTTCAGCCCAATAAAAATCTGGCAAGTCTTTTTCATTGAGCATGGCACGAGATACCTCTCCAATATGCCTATTTTTCCTTTCTGCAATTCCATTTTGTTGTGGGGTATGACTGCATGAATATTGCTGCTTTATGCCATGCTCCTGCAGGAACCTTGCAAACTCATTTGAGAGGTACTCTCCCCCTCCATCTGACCTTAGGCATTTTATCTGCAGGCCTGTTTCTTTTTCAACCATCGCTTTAAGAGTTTTGAAATGCCCAAAAACTTCACTTTTCTTTTTCATAAAATACACCCAAACTTTTCTGCTATAGTCATCAATAAAACTGACAAAATAATGACAACCTCCAAGAGATGCAGCTTTAGTTGTCCACACATCAGAGTGGATTAATTCCAATGGCTTCTTACTCTCTTGAACATGTCTAGGAAGTGGTTTCCTTGCCTGTTTTCCAAACTGACGGGCTTCACATACCTTATGCATTTCTGCAACCTTGAATTTAGGCAAACCTGCAACAATATTTTGGGCCTGCATTGATTTAAGTCGCTGTACATTAACATGACCAATGCGTTTATGCCAAATATCAATATCTGCAACTACACCGGTCCCATGTGCAAACATTGCTGCACTCAATTTAGGCATGTCTGCATCCAATGTAAACATTCTGCCCTTCTTCTTTCCTTTTGCTATCAAGCGACCTTTATTTTTCATATCCTCAACAAAGCATCCATGAGGATTAAATCTGACCTGCAAGCCCTGTTCAACCATTTGACCAACAGAAACCAGATTCTTGGTGATATTCGGGACATGAAATACATCGGACATGTATTTCTTTTTCCCATCTTGCATAGAAAAAGGAATTTTTCCAATCTGCACAATCGGATGTGCAGTATCATCACCAGTCTCCACAAATCCTGGTTTTTCCATTTTCCTTGCATCCTCCATCCATTCTGCATGACCTGTCATGTGGTTTGATGCACCTGAGTCAACATACCATACATCGTTGCTTTCTTCTGCACTTGACACAGAATTGTTCATGTGCTGCACCATGAACAAATGCTCATTTCTGTCATCACCTTGTCTACTAGAAGATGCATAATTTTCTTGTTGCAGTTTTCCATTCATGATGTCATTCTGCTTTTTATAGCAGTCTTTAGCCATATGACCCATTTTACCACAGTAGTAGCATTCAACATTACTGTTTGCATTTTGACCTCTTTGCCATCCACCACGACCTCTTTGGCTCCCCCTGCCTCTAGAGTTACCACGTCCTCCTCCATAGGACTGGTTTTCTTGAGTTTGCTGCATATTCTGATTTCTACCACGGCCTCCAAATCGGCCTCCTCTACCTTTGCCTCTACCTCTTCCAGCATTTGAGTAGAAGACAGCTTCTTTTGAAGTTCCTCCTGAAGAAGATGCACCACCATTTCTCTGCTCCTCAGAAATTAGAAGAGCAATCAACTCCTCAAAATCAGGAAATCTTTCACGGACAGAAATGGATGTTCGAAACTGTGCATAATCCTTTCCTAGACCATTCAAGGTCACAGAAACTAAATCATCATCTTCCACTGGTGACCCAATGGAAGCAAGTGCATCTGCAATCTTCTTCACCTTCATGTGGTAGTCATTGATGCTCATATTTTCTCTTTGCACATTATGCAACTCTTGCTTGAGCTGCATTTTCTTGGCTTGAGTATTTGTACTATACATTTTTGACAAAGTATCCCATGCCTCCTTTGGCATACTTGCATCCTGAATATGCACAATCATAGAGTCTGAAATACTGATAGACAGCCAGTACATAACTTTCCTGGCTCTCTCATGCCATGCTTTAGATGCCTGCATTTGCTGTTGATTGGGAACATCAGGAAGAACTGGTTCTTCTTCATTTCCTGCAACAAATTCCCAATATCCTTTTCCCATAAGGAAATTCGTCATTCTAAACTTCCATGCTTGGAAGTTGTTCTTGTCAAGCTTTTTAGTGACAATCTGTGAGAGAGAATCAAATGCCATTACAGAATACTACAAAAAATTCTGTCACTGCAAAAAACACAGCTTCACCCTCACAAGGGCAAATCTGCAAAACTGGCGAAAGTGGTATTTGACCACACAGTCACTTCCTAGTGACGATTTTGCATCAACAGGCAACAGGGATGATTCTGTAACTCCCAATGTCTCTGCACACGAGCATACGATGCAATATCTGTGGTAACTTTTCACCGACCTGTAGAACAGTGGTCGCACAGCATAAAACAAGGCTTTTTCCTGAGTGCGTGCAAAAAACTTCTGCCTCCAAAACAGGCCCCGAAAAGGCCTCAAATCAAAAAAATAGGGTCTCTTGCTTCACCGCGAAGGGTGTCTCAACCTGAGACAATGCACTCTTGCAATTTTCGGCTGTGCTACCTGCAGAGATCTGCTCCCAAAACAGAGAATGAAAGCAACACTGCTCCTCTTACCAGAACACCGTGAGCTTGGCTTGCTTTCTTGAGCTCCTTACCATGAACAAGGCTCTGATACCATGTCAAGATTGTGGGAGAGAAGGAAGGAGTCTCGCTTGAAGCTTTCTTGCTTGCACAATGGGGGAAGACACACAAGGGTGGAGGCTGAAAACAGTTTTTCTCTTCTTAGTTGTATAAGCCAAAAGAACTCTCATACAAAGAAATAGAAGAACCCTATATATGGGTCTCAAACCAAACTCAACTAACTAAGGTGGCATACTAACTGAGCCACGAACTAGAGTAGATAAGGATAGCTATCATGTAGCTATTATTCATGGGCGGTGTACCAACCACGTCTGCAACTGACAAGTCGGTGACATAAATACACAACGGTCACCTTGGCGTATCACGACTGGAGCTCGATATCTCAACACTTTCAAAATCATTCACAAAATCAATGACAATACATTTAAATTAGAACTACCCCAACACTGTAAAATCCACAACACTTTTCATATTAGTTTGTTACAACCTTTTAGAGGCCAATTACTTATTTACCCTGTCTATGAAAATCCTCCTTTGTTAGAAGAAGAAATTGAAATACTTGAACCTGAAACTATTTTAGACACTGATTATATGACCACTCGAACTGATCATAGATATTCCAGATATTTAGTGAAATTTAAAAATCATCTTGTTGAAGAGGCCCAATGGATGCACGCTCGTGACCTAAGTACTTATCCCTCACTGGTCACTCCACATTGAGCTAATAACAATTGAGGACAATTGATATCCCACCCCAGGGGTATGATGCCAGGAGGTATATTCCACGGTGGATTCCGTGAGGTTTTGCGATGGATTCTGTAAAATTATATTTATTTGTTGGGGCTTGTATACAAGGTGGATTCCTTGTGCAAGAAGTTGACGGGGACGCCTATCCTTTTCGAGTATCATGTTAATTTAATGTGCAAGTGGGTGATTCCATAGCGGCTGATTTCGCAAAATACATATTTAAATTAATGGATGTTTATGAGTTTAGAGTGCACACTCGTATTAAATTAAGGTTAGGATAGAGCTCCAACCTATTTATTTATTTTGTAGTTGAAGATTGCTAGATATTCACTTTTGTCGGTTTAATTTTATTATTTTCTAACAATTGTGAATGCTTCAGTTGATGTATAGAGCAGGTGGTGGTGGCACTGGGAAGCACTAGGCGATAGCGTGTATCAAGTTATTTAGAAGAAATTATCGTTTTTGATGGGTACGCATCTTAGGTGTGGTACTAATATTTATTTTGGCACACTTATTTATTGAAGTGCTTGACATATATTTATTATTTTGTATGCACATGGGTGCAAGGTTTAAATATTCATTATTGGTCATTGTATTTGGGCACAGCTTGACTCTTGGGGTGCCCAACTGCTTTATTCTTTATTTTAGACAAAAGAAAATACAAAAGCTAAAGCATGCTAATTGTAATTTTGGGCTATTTTTTAGCTTGGAGATTAATAAAATATTAAATACATGCTTTGTGGAGTGCTCAAACAAGGCATAGTGGGAGATTGTACCCAATTGGTCTCTTTTCTTCATGTCTTGCAAATCTTCTCTCTTGCTTTTTGAACTAAAGTAGATTTCTTTTTTTCTTGGAGACCTTTCGATGCTTGCTACCTACGCATACAACATCCGATTTGCACACCATCATGTCTCTCTGTATATCAAGTCTCCAAGCCAGTGGGATCACACTTTTTGTGATGGAGTGCTACAAATAAAATAGAATAGAACTGTTAGAAACATGATTGGTACAAATGATATTGCAAATAAGAAAGTGAGAAGAACAAAAGAAAAACTTACAAAGTCCTGTAGATGAGTCTTGCAGCCACCACTCCCCCAGATGATGCATGATCCCTGCCTCCAATCATGCCCTTTCTTTTGTCTATCACCAATGTCTTGCAGAATCTGTAGCCTCCTCCCTGAGTCTCCGCCAACCATATGCGTCTATCCACTCAGGCTTTGAGGCGCCACTTTTGACTGCCTTGCGTGCATTTGATCATCTATGTGACATGTATGCATGTATACACTCCATCATCCACCCAATGGAAAACCTCTCTACCGTGGCAAGTACTGGAAACTCCTCATACAAGGATACCACTATATAGTCCTTGCTCCCCTAATGGGGTATATTCTTACAATTTCCAAGACATTGTGCCTAAAAACTTGTTGACACAACTCTCTCATGCGAGACATCACCCTCCTCCCCTCATCATTCATGATCACATCACCTCTCCTGTCATCTACGAGGTACCCATATCCCTTTGGGATATGTCTAAGGTGTGTCCTCTCCTACCTACGATTGCATTCCTGGGCATAACCAAGAAACCCTTGTATATTTGATGTACACCCACTATTTCATACCACTATTCGGGCATAGTGTGAAAAACTCTGGAGTGCATCATCATCTGACTTCTTTATTGATCTAGAGAGTCAATGTGATCTGAGTCATTAGTACTAGTGTGAGTGGCATAGATTGTCCAAAAATATTAGATTAATGCATAATTTTAGCCTATTATTTATTGTAAATATTTGAAAAATCTAAGAAAGCTTCTAGATTAGGATGTCATACAAAAAGCAAGAAATTTTTTAGTCAGTTATGGGATTTTTCATAAAAAAGAAAGATGGGTGAAATCGCGCGCATCATGATCGCCGTTGACAAGTTGAAAACTGCACTTTGAATTGGAAGAAGAAGAAGAAGCGATCTGGGAGATCCCTGGCCAAGTGTCCTAGGGTTTTACCTTCCTTGGAAGCCAATGAAGCCATCAGATTTGGGTTCCGAGCAACACAGAGGAAGCTATTATTTTGATCCATATTTTTTGTCTACAAAGGAGCTCTAGGAGATTTAATGCTTAGAGATTGTTTCTGAGTAGTTCCAGACAAAGGATTTCAAGTTCTATCAATACATATTGATTCAATTCATTGTGCTTTGTCTTTATCGTGTTTACCTCGTGTCTATTATTTTTCTTCTCTTCCATCTCCTATCTCTACTTCCTTCTACCTATGATCCCCGGTGGATATGACCTTTCAACAAAAACCCCTCCGACATTGGTGAACCTGACATGAAAGGTCATCAGAAGAAGGAAAGACAAGATGGGAGAACCTTTGAACACAATCTCCAGTGATGTTTTGCAATAGTTAGTACAAAATATGAATATGCTTATGCAGGTACAACAATAACAAGTAATGAAGGCTTCTACTCAAACAAAAAGTGGTGTGATGAATGCTTTGCAAGCAATTGAGCGTGAGATGAAGTTATTCAATGGCAAGAATGTATATGCATATGTACATACCTGTGCTCAAAAGATGAAATTCTTTGGGGTGGCTCAACTTGCATGGAGCCGGGTATTTTTTTCGGATCAGTATACATGAACTGAAAGCGCGAATCATTGAATTATACATGCAGGATGCTAACTGGGTAGCTTTCAAGAAGACACTCATGGAAGAATTTTATATTAAAGATACCAATTGGATTACGCACAAGACTTTTCAAGAGTGGGTTTACAACCTAATAAGGATCTTATGGCTACATAATTGTTAAGAGAATTTGAAAGTTGATTTGAGTAGTTGGATCTTATCAAACAACAAGCTTTTGCAAGTCAAAAAATTGAATTATTTCTATAGGCAGCTCATCCTGAGCTTCAAGAGAAGCTTGATGATTTCCTGGAGGATCAGACTACACAAAGAGAGGTCTTAAAACAAAAAGCAGACATGTCAAGGAAGCTGTTACTGCACTTGTGAAAAAGCATAGAAGAAGAGAAAGATTGCATGTCTCTGGCTTGCCCACTGTTACAGGAAAAACAATTGAAGTATCCAGTAAGCCACCCGCTTCTGTGGCTAACCCTATGGATATACCTGCTATTGTTCCCTATGTTATTAGGGAAGATGTCTTAAAAGAATTGGTCAAAGGCATGCAAGATCTTTAATTGAAGGTTGCAAAATTGGATGAAAAAGGACAAGAGGAAAGGGGATGGGCAGCAGCCCCTAAGCCAAGAAAAAGATATATGTGGTGTGATAGTTTTGTAGCATGAGAGAAAGGATTTTGTTGCCTATCAAGAGGCCTTGGCACAATAGCTCATATTTTGGAAAGATGGCAAGATCCATGCATAAGAAATGGGATTGCCTCTTGCTTTGAATTTTGCCAAGTGAGGTATGAAAAAGTTGTTGGAAGACTTGGCTATCCGAAATGCTTATGCAGCAGTACATGCTTCTACTTTTGGTCTACAATTGGATGGAATGCATGGCCAAGTGATGGTTGGTCCAAAGGCTGAAATATGGACACATTCTTTACATGCAGCTGAAAAGAGAAAGGTTACAAATAGTGAAATGTCTCATGCGAGGCAAGACATTCGTGACATAACTGGTTGGGAATCACCAGTAGATGCATATTTAGTGTATGCATATTTATCAAAGGTACAAAACACGGATGTACTTGTGGAAGAGAAATGAAAATGAGATGAAGATAATGCAGGGACATCTAAAAGAGTGATAAGAACAAGTGTGGATTAGCCTAAAACCACAAATCAACCACCTCGAAGCATGTTATGGAAGAGTTCAGTAAGGAGCAAAAGCAGAATAGCAAACAAGAGGGCAAAAAGAAGGGCAAAAAGCTAGGGTATAAGTTGCAGTCTGACATTGAGACAGCCACAAATCTTAAGAAGGTTCTTGAAGAACCGATCCTAAATAGTCGGGTGGAATTCACCTTGGGAAAGGTGCTTGGCATTGCCAAGTGAGAATTTCATGATGAGATCATTGACATAATTAAGAGGAAGGATCAATTTCTTGGTGATATCACTAGTACATTATTGCAATTTGAAGAGAAAATTGGTTTTATTGGGTAATTGGGCTGAATATGAGCATGAAGTAGGTACTAGATTATCTATACATGATGCTAGTAATCAGTGGATAGCATGTGGAAAAGCAAAGAAAGTGGTTGAAAATGCATTTCCATGTAGCAATATGCATGGTGGAGTAAGGAACATGCAACAATATGGGGAAGAGACTCTAGGATTTATTTCTCAAAGTCATTATACAAGAAATCATTGGGCCAGAGCTACCACTGAAACGGTAGTGAAAATAGGAGAACGTGAAACTCCTTGTGTTGCTTTATTTGACCATGGGTCTGAGATAGATGTCATTGAGCCTGGATTGTATGAAAATTGTGCATGGCCTGTGGATACTGATCATGGTTGGCATATGAGTGCTGCAAATAATTCTTTGGGAGAGATTTATGCTGCATGTCCTAATGTGAAAGTGATGATTGGTGATGTACAAGAAGAGCAACACTTATTTGTGCAAGATAATTCCTCATATACAGTGATTTTGGGATATCCCTATATTACAGGAGTGTGTATGGAAACAAAGGTCCTTGATGATGGTTTTGCTTATGCAAGAGTCAAAAGCAAGGATGGGAGGAAAGTAGTCCAATTTCTTACTGTTTGTGTTAATCATCCTAGAAATTGTGATATGCTTTGAGAGTCTCCTTTGGCTCCAAATGCAAGGGAATTCAAGAACCAAAATTTTCATTAAGCATTGATGTAATGCACGGCTACAGTAGTGATGTTCAAAGGATATACTCGCCTCTTGATGGAATGAAGCATGTATTTACTATTGGTTATTCTCATTTTACAGGAAATAGTTCATGTTGATTTAAGCCTATGGAAGCTATGTATAAGGCTGAACGCATATCTAGGAAATGGGCTACTAAGGAACTGAGAGCATTGGGGCTATTAACTAAAAATGAAGGCATTTAAGGCATCTTTTATGGGCTCAATATTAATGATACTATGGCTAAAATTTCAACAACTATACATGCAAAAAATGAGGTTGAAAACAGAGTGTTGTTAGTATGCGCTCTGGACACGTATGATGTGATAGCATTGTTTGCTCAACAGGAAGGATTACAATGGGCTGAAGCACTTGTGGAGACAAAGTACAAGACAGTTGAAAAAAAGGTGAAACTAGTTGCTTTGCCACTTGCATAGAAAGTGAGGGTTTGTATGAAAAAGTGTCAGGGCAGCCAAGCCTATGGGATCCTAAAGATATAGGCCATTAGTTTACATCTGAAACATTATAGGAATTGAAAGTTGGTGCAGAAGGGTTGCTTTTGCCTGCTGAAAGAGATTATTTTATGTGGATGTTGGCTAGGCATGGAAAGGCATTTGCATTTCAGCCAACTGAAATAAGTTGTGTGGATCCAAATGTTGTCTCTCCTATGTTAATATTTATTGTGCCACATGTACCATGGAATTTGAGGCCTATTCCAGTGCCTAAAGCTTACTTGCCAAAGTTGATGGATTTGCTAAATGAAAAGATTCACATATTGAAGAACTTGGAGCCCTCTTCAGCCCCATACTCAAATCGTTGGTTTACTATGCTAAAAAAGAATGTGGCTTTGCAAGACATGCAACCGGTCAATAAAGTGACCATAAGAAATGTGGGTGGAAGTCCTATGGTTGATGAATTTGTAGAGGCTTTTGTAGGTAGAGCAAACTATTCTTTGGGTGCTCGGGGTATGATCAATTTCAGCTTGAAATTGAAAGTAAGGATATCACAACCATGAAGACTCCCTTGGAGTTAGTATGGATGTGTACTCTCCCACAAGGTGCAAAAACTCAGTCGCACACATGAAAAATGCTATGAATAGGGTACTTAGGGATTTTATACCACAATTGACAAAGCCCTCCTTGGATAATGTTCCAATCAAAGGGTGTACAGTGGATGAAAAGAATGAAGAGATGGATGCTCATGGGTGCAGACCGTTTGTTGCAGACCATATTGTGGATTGTGAGAGGATTTTAACACGTCTAGAAGAGGTGCATTTAATTCTTTCCGGACAAAATTCTATCTTTGGAGTTGAAGAGGTTTTGATTGTTGGGCATATGTGTGGGCCCTATGGGCGAAGACCATCACTAGCAAAAAAATAGATGGGATTGATAGAATGCAAGATGTATGCACGAATGTATCAGAGGTGCATAGATTCTTGGGAGCATATGTGTTCTATTTGATATGGATTCCTCACTTTACACATGTAGCAAATGCTCTATATTAGCTTTTGAGGAAAGGTGAGAGATTTCATTGGGAAAGGAAGCATTAGAAAGCAATGAAGAAATTGAAAAAACTCTTAAAATTTGCTCCTACATTGAGAAAGGCTGACTATTCATATGAAAAGCCTATCATTATTACTGTTGATACAAGCCCAATCTGAATTGGATGGGAAATAGGGCAAGATGATGAGGAAGGGCAAATATATACAATACACTTTGATGCTAAAGTATTGACTGAACGGTAGAGAAGGTATCCACAGGTTAAAAGAGAATTATGGGAAATTGTGACAGCCCTTAAATGTGATAAGGAGTATTTTATGGGTGCTTGTGTAGTCATTGAGACTCATTGTTTGCCGGTATTGGGTATGATTACTAATTGTGCTACCCAGACATTGCTATGCTTTGATGGATTGCATACATCAAATCTTTGAACCCTGAATTTCAGCATATTATAGGAAAAGATAACCCAGTGGCAGACATGTTGTGATAGTGATGTTGTAAGAGTGAATTTAGCAAAACAAGGTGTTGCTATAGCATTAACAGAAGCTTGGACAACAAAGAGAAGATGCTTTAGATATTTTGCATCTTGTGTAGAAATGTTTCTGGAAGACAAATATGCAGGAGAGTGGCTAATAATTGGTCAATACCTCAATATATTAACAAAGAGAGATGAATGGTCAGATGAGGAGTTTAAGAAGATCAAGAGGAAAGCCTATGGGTTTTCCTTAAAAGATGGATACTTATGGAAACATGCTAAAAAGAAACAAGGTATGCCATTGCGAGTTTTGGGTGACAGAGCTTCACAAGTAAATGTTATGTAAGAAATTCATGAAAGCTTATGGGCTAGCAATAGAGATGTTTGGGGTACTTTTCCAAAAATCAAAGAAAGATATTGGTGGAAGGGTATGTATAAGGATGTTGCTCACCTTGTGGAAACATATATGGTATGTCAAATGTATTCATCTATGAGACATCGAGATGGATTGCAACCCACATATCCATTGTCTCTTCATTTTAAGTTGGTGGTGGATTTAGTCATGATGCCTACAGGTATTTGAAAAATGAGATATCTTGTGCTTGCCCATGAAGACTTGACTTATCAAGTGGAAGGGAGAGCTCTACGTACTAAGACAAAAAATGTAGTGCGTACTTTTCTCTTAATATAAGAGATCTTTTGTCGATATGGCTGTGTGGGAAAAATTATTGCAGATAGGGGCAAGCTGGATGCAGATGAAGCTCATGATTTCTTTGCACAGTTGGGGATAGCGCTTGCTTTAACTTCAGCATATAACCCTGAAGGAAATGGAAAAAGTGAAAGGGGTCATCCACCTATTGTGAAGGCATTGGCAAAAGCATGTGGAGAGAAGGTAAAAGAGTGGCCACAATTTCTCCCTTATGCTTTGTGGGTTGGCAGAATAACTCATAGTGTTGTTATAGGATACATGCGTGCAGAATGATGTATGGACAAAAACCTATCATGCCAATAGAAGAGATGATAGTCACATGGAGTGTGCTACCTTGGGAGGAGGAGTTGAATCGAGAGGAGTTGTTGGCCTTACACATTAGACAGTTGGAAAGAAAGTCAGAAGACATACATGCAGTACTTGCAAAGTTAAGGGCAGCAAGGATAGAGAACAAGAAACGGTTTGACCAAAGACATAGATTGAGACCAATAACCATACAAGATGGGGATTGGGTATTGTTTTATGATAGCAATTTAGACAACTAGCATAGTTCCATGTGTAAAGTTTCCAAAAGATGGTTTGGACCCTATGTGGTAAGACAAGTATTTGATAATGCTACTTATGCATTAAATGAGCTGGATGGGACAACCATAAAACTTTCGGTAGTAGGGAAAAGAATAAAATTATTCAAGAGGCGGGAATCTAATGCCTATGAGTTGCTAGAATTGGAAGAAAATAGTGGCCTTGATATAGGGGCAAGCCAGGAAGATATGGAAGATGAAGAAGCAAAGGATATGGTTATAAAGGATGAGGAGGACTTAGAATCAGGTGACAACTAGGATTTTGGCACATACTGGAGGATGTGAAGGTTCAGAGGGGTGGATGTCGTGCCACTATGCAAGCATAGTGTGAAAAAATCTAGAGTGGATCATCATCCGACTTCTTTATTGATCTAGAGAGTCAATGTGATCTGGGTCATTAGTACTAGTGTGACCTAGTGTGACTGGCATAGATAGTCCAAAAATATTAGATTTTTGGACAATTTCAACCTATTATTTATTATAAATATTCAAAAAATCTAAGAAAGCTTCTAGATTAGGATGGCATGCAAAAAGTAAGGGCTTTTTCAGTTAGTTATGGGATTTTTCATAAAAAAGAAAGATGGGTGAAATCGCACGTGTCGCAATCGCTACCTATTGACAAGCTGAAAACTGCACTTTGAAGTGGAAGAAGAAGAAGAAGTGATCTAGGAAATCCCTGGCCAAGTGTCCTTGGGTTTTACTCCCCTTTAGAGCCAAGCCAACAGAGCCATCAGATTTGGGTTCTGAGCAGCAGAGAGAAAGATGTTATTTTGATCCACATTTTTGTCTATAAAGGAGCTCTAGGAGATCTAATGCCTGGAGATTTTTTCTGAGTAGTGCCAGACAAAGGATTTCAAGTTTTGTCAATACATATTGATTCAATTTATTGTGCTTTGTCTTTATCATGTTTACCTCTTGTCTATTCTTTTTCTTCTCTTCCATCTCCTATCTCTACTTCCTTCTACCTCTAGTCCTCGGTGGATACGACCTTTCAACAAAAACCCCTCCAACAATGGGGATAGTATCTCTCACTTAGAGTAAAACCCATAGAGGTGCCACCTGTGGACGACTGAGAAAAATCCGGAGTCACTGGAGTAGATGTCCGCACAAGTGTGACAAATCTTGGAGGTGACACATATCCACCATAACAACGAGACAGAGACACTGCATTGGTACCTCCACAACACACACTTGAGCCACCCTCTATGGAACCTATATCAGAGCGAGGAGCAGCACCCCTATCTAGAACTGACCATGGGCTCATAGCATCCACATCTCTCCACCACTCCCCCAAAACCACTCCCTCTGTCCTGGCCAAGTCTAGATCGTACTCTCCTCATCTACAGTGCAAACATTAGTTTTGTCATAGACTCTAGCACTCCGACGAACTAACGGCATAAGATACCACCATCGAGGTTGTCGGTGGTTTGGATAGAAAATTACATGTTCAAAATCACATGTAAGTGTGATTCAACATTTTGTGACTGTTCTCTGTCGTGAATTTTTTTTAAAAACAGGTCATGCACCTATTCACAATGGGCTAGCAAGACAAACGTGTCATGTAGATCCATCCATATTTTCTCAAAATCTATTTCCAGAAATCCAGATGGCCTTGTCGAATAGTTGCTCCAGCTCCTTCCAATACCACTTTGAACCACTATACATCAAATATGATCATGGAGAAGCTATGGTGATCCACTGAGATAATACTTTGCAAGTTCCCAAAATATGTCATCTCATCTATAATGGTGTTTGAATCCGTGGCTTGCCATTGGCTCTCTTGCTCGAACTTTTCCATGACACCACAATTCGTTGTGGAGTGCATTTTGTCGATGCACTCAATGCGAAAATGTCACCCGCGCAACCATGCACTATAGATTTTATAATATACATTGAAATGGTTACATTAGTTATCACATTTAAAATCTAGATATGATAGCTTATAAAACATGTGGTCACCTTCAGACGACATCCCGTCAAGAACTCCCACTCCTCAGTAGAGACCTCCACCCCTTCATAAGAAGCTGCAATCAAAGCTCCATGTAAACATCACATAGACATAAATTGCGGCATCTTCTCTATGCCCTCATGATATTGAATCGATTGATGGTGCGTACTGCATCAAAATTTTGATCGTGCTTCTTCTTGATCTTTCTTGGCCTTCTCATATCTAGTGAGCACTTCTCCACGGATGCATGATGCAATAGACAAAAACGATTCACTTTCTCCTCCATTGCAGCATCTGTCCTTTTTTCTATCCCATTTCCAACAACCACATCTCTGGTGAGTCTATCATCGTCCTTCAGGGACCATAGCATACTATTTTCTCAATCCACCATTGGTAGCCACTGTCAAATATGCACTAATGCCTCCGACACCAGCCAACCTTCAACCACGCTACCTTCTAGCTGAGCTTGTTGTCACACAAAGACTTTCAGGGTTTTCATGAAGCGCTCCAAGCAGAACATCCATCACATATGGACGGGTCCTGCAATCTCCACTTCATCTACAAGATGCACCAAGAGGTGAGTTTGTATCGTGAGCATGTTGGTGGACAAGTACTTCTCAAAGAGACAGAACTCCATCCCTCCTCACCTTGTGGATTCAATAGAGGATGTCTTGATCTCCTTCTATGAGATCCATTGCATTACATTTAATAATCTGTAAATCACCTCATGTATTTTTGGAATGAGCTATCCCATGATCGCAATCGGTAATACAAACTTCCATAAATGAAGAAGCATTAGGAACATCGACTAGACACTAAATAGCAAAATATGCAGGCTACTTACAATCGAGACTAGTAAAAACCTACATATCTTTTGCCAATCATCGGATTTTAGCCTGATATAGTTGTTCATCTTTAGAGAAAGAGGATCTGAGGGAATGCATCATACTCGTCGAGGTGTGTATATACCTGATAATTTGCTTCACAACGCGCTCTTCTTTAGTGGATAGGATCTAAGGAGCACAAGGTAGTTGCAAGTAACCATCATTACTCAAAAGCATCTCCATGTTGCCTACCTGCCTCAAATTCATTCGTTCCCTTTTAGAGTCTCTCTTTCATGTGATGTGGTCCCATAATAAGCTACCCACATTCTTGAAAATATTCATAGGACTCAACAAATGGTTGATGTGTAAGTAGGTCCAATACGGCAACTCGTAGAAAATCAAGAATTGCAGCATTCTATTTGGATGTGACTCCTTGTGGACCATTTTCAACTCATACTAGCTTTGGGCGTCCATTTGTGTTGCAGGTTGTCCAAGAAAACCTTCCCTCAGGTCATGACCCTCTGACAAGAAAGGAACATGCACTTGATATACCATCTTTTTCATAGTTTGTGACCTTTGGGAGTCTATGGCCTACACAATGGACATGCATGATAACTTGAGGTAACCAGACCTATCCCAATACCCCTATTTAGTCAACACAAACTTGAACGAGCTATGCTAGATATCACCAATGAGAATGGAAGCCTACTTACTTCAGCACTCCCCAAATCCCAAAAATTCATGCATGGTCCACATGAGAATGACTTGTATATTTGTGGACCGTCGACCATCGCGCTTGCTCATGTCTTTCAAGGTGACCCCCTCCTCCCACAAAATCTTGAGCTCATCAACTAATGGACGTAGATAGACATCCATATCCTTTACTTTGTAGCACTCAAGAACGGGCAAGCTAAGGATGAGGTGTCCTTTCTTTGTAGAAAGCCATGGTGGGATGATGTTGTAGTTAATAAGGACTACATCCCATACACTGTAAGAAGTTGAGCGGAGACCAAATGGGTTCACACCATCCATAGCAAGACCAAGTTGAAGATTCTTTGGCTCTCATGCAAAGCCTAGAAAGGTAGAGTCAATGTGGCTCCATGCATGTGAATGTGTTGATATTCATTGGACTGCATCTGTGGATCTATTTTGTGCCTGCCACATTGTCAAGCTCGCCATGCCCGATATATGAAACATGTGACGTATATGCTGTATAAATGGAAAGTGTCTAAGAACTTTCTGAGGGGGATGGTTTGCCCTTCTTGCAAATCATATCAATAGCTGTGAGCACCAAACTTTGGACATATCTCCATAGTCCTGTAGTCTCCTCGAAACAGCACCCAATCGTTGATAGATGCATGGATGCTCTTGTAGTCCATAACAAGTTTTTGTAATACCAGTCATGCATCATCACGAGACTTAGGCATCATATTTCTAATTAGTACTATATGATACTTTATTAACCTTTAAAAAATCATAAAATACCTCAAAAAATCACAACAAGTGTTTTTTATAATGGAGTCAAAAAGATCAACGGAGTGTATGTGAAATGTACCTAAACAATTTGATCACATTTGCATGCACACTTAGGAGCGCCAACAGTGTCTTCAGGTGAGATACTCGGTACCCATCATAAAATGGTATGGATGCTTCCTCTCTTAGTGGATCAGATGACTCGGCATCCATGGGCATCAATGCATCGACCATTGCCTCCATCTCAGGCTCCAAGATTGGAGGAAGGTTTGAGAGGCTGACTATCTCCTCTCGTATCGAGGGTGTAGACTTGCCTTGTAGCAATATTCATGGTGGAGTAAGGGAGATGCAACAATATGGGGAAGAGACTCTAGGATTTATTTCTCAAAGTCATTACGCACAAAATCACTGGGTTAGGGCTACTAGTGAACAATAGTGAAAATAGGGGAGCGTAAAACTCCTTGTCTTGCTTTGCTTGACCACGAGTTTGAGATTAATGTCATTCAGCATGGATTGTGTAAGAATGGTTCATGGCCGATAGAGAATATTGATCATAATTGGCATATAAGGGCTGCAAATAATTCTTTGGGAGAGATTTATGCTGCATGTCCTAATGTGAAAGTGACGAGTGATGATGTACAAGAAGAGCAATACTTCTTTGTGCAAGATAATTCCTCATATACATTGATTTTGGGATACCCCTATATTACAAGAGTGTGTATGGAAACAAAGGTCCTTGATGATGGTTCTGCTTATGCAAGAGTCAAAATCAAGGATGGGAGGAAAGTAGTCCAATTTCTTACTGTTTGTGTTAATCATCCTAGAAATTGTGGTATGCTTTGAGAGTCTCCTCTGGCCCCAAATGCAAGGGAATTCAAAAACCAAAATTTTCATTAAGCATTGATGTAATGCACAGCTACAATAGTGATGTTCAAAGGATATACTCGCCTCTTGATGGAATGAAGCATGTATTTATTATTGGTTATTCTCATTTCACAGGAAACAGTTCATGTTGGTTTAAGCCTATGGAAGCTATGTGTAAGGCTAAACGCATATCTAGGAAATGGGCTACTAAGGAACTGAGGGCATTGGGGCTATTAACTGAAAATAAAGGTATTTGAGGCATCTTTTATGGGATTAATATTAATGACGCTATGGCTGAAATTTCAACAACTATACATGCAAAAAATGAGGTTGAAAACAGAGTGTTGTCAATATGCGCTTTGGACACGTATGATGTGATAGCATTGTTTGCTCAACAGGAAGGATTACAATGGGTTGAAGCACTTGTTGAGACAAAGTATAAGACAGTTGAAAAAAAGGTGAAACACTTCTTTCTCATATGCATTGATTTTGGGACAGCCTTGTATTACAGGAGTGCGTATGGAAATAAAGGTGCTTGATGATGGTTCTGCTTATGCAAGAGTCAAAAGCAAGGATGGGAGGAAAGCAGTCCAATTTCTTATTTTTTTTGTTGATCATCCTAGAAATTGTGATACGCTTTGAGAGTCTCCTTTGGCTCCAAATGCAAGGGAATTCAAAAACCCAATTTTTCATTAAGCATTGATATAATGCAGGGCTATAGTAGTGTTGTTCAAAGGATGTACATGCCTCTTGATGGAATGAAGCATGTATTTACTATTGGTTATTCTCATTTTATAGCAAATAGTTCATGTTGATTTAAGCCTATGGAAGCTATGTGCAAAGCTCAATGCAAATCTATGAAATGGGCTACTAAGGAACTGAGAGCATTGGGGCTATTAGCTGAAAATGAAGGCATTTTAGGCATCTTTTATGGGCTTAATATTAATGACACAATGGCTGAAATTTCAGCAACTATACATGTAGAAAATGAGGTTGAAAACAGAGTGTTGTTAGTATGTTCTTTAGACATGTATGATGTGATAGCATTGTTTGCTCAACACAAAGGATTACAATGGGCTGAAGCACTTGTGGAAACAAAGTATAAGACAGTTGAAAAAAAGGTGAAACCAATTGCTTTGCCACTTCCATAGAAAGTGAGGGTTTGTATGAAAAGGTGTCAAGGCAGCCAAGCTTACGGGATCCTAAAGATATAGGTCATCAGTTTACATCTGAAACATCACACGAATTGAAAGTTGGTGCAGAAGGATTTATTTTGCCTACTCAAAGAGATTGTTTTATGCACATGTTGGCTAGGCATGCGTAAGCATTTGCATTTCAGTCAATTGAAATAGATTGTGTGGATCTGAATATTGTCTCTCCTATCGTAATATTTACTATGCCATATTTATCATGGAATTTGTGGCCTATTCCAGTATGCCTAAAGCTTACTTGCCAAAGCTAATGGATTTGCTAAATGAAAAGATTTGCATGAAGATCTTGGAGCCCTCTTTAGCCCCATACTCAATTCATTGGTTTTCTGTGCCCAAAAAGAATGGACCTTTGAGATTTATTCAAAACATGCAGCCGGTCAATAAAGCGTCCATAAGAAATGTGGATGCAAGTCCAACAATTGATGAATTTGCAAAGGCTTTTGCAGGTAGAGAAATTTATTCTTTGGGTGACTCTTTACTCGGTCTTTACTCAAGGTATGATCAGTTTCAGCTTACATTTGAGACCAGAGATATCACAACCATGAAGACTTCCTTGGGGTTAGTACGAATGGTACTCTCCCGCAAGATGCAACGAACTCAATGTGGCATACATGATAAATGCTATGAATTCAGGGATTTTATACCACAATTAACAATTCCCTTCTTGGATGATGTTCCACCAATCAAAGGGTGTTCAAAGCATGAAAAGAATGAAGAGATGAATGCTCATGGGTGTAGACAGTTTATCGTAGACCATATTGTTGATTGTGAAAGGATTTTGACACGTCTAGAAGAGTTGCATTTCTCTTTTTTGATAAAAGTCAATCTTTGGAGTTGAAGAGATTTTGATTGTTGGGCATATGTGTGGATCCTATGGGTGAAGACCATCACCGGTAAAAACTAGATGGGATTGATAGAATGCAAGATGTAAGCAGGAATGTATCTAAAGTGTGTAAATTCTTGGGTGCATGTCTGTTCTATTTAATATGGATCCCTCCCTTTGCACGTATAGCTATTGCTCTATCTCACCTCTTGAGGAAAGGTCATAGGTTTCACTGGAAAAGGAAGCATTAGAAAGCAATGAAGAAATTGAAGCAGCTCTTGAAATCTTTTTCTACATTGAGAAAGGTTGATTATTCACATGGAAAGGCTATCATTATTACTATTGATATGATCCCAATCGGGATAAGATGGGCAATCAGGAAAGATGATGAGGAAAGAATTATGAGAAATTGTTACAACCCTTAAATGTAATAAGGAGTATTTTATGGGTGCTCATGTAGTCATTGAAACTGCTGATTGTTTGCTAGTATTGGGTATGATTACTAATTGTGCTACCCTAGACATTGCTATGCTCTAGCGGATTGCATACATCAAATCTTTGAACTCTAAATTTTAGCATATTGTAGGAAGAGATAATCTAGTGGGGGCAGACATGTTATCTCGGGCATGCTATGAGAATGAAGATGGGATGTTGGATGAGCAGGGAGAAGATGACTTTCTTGCAACTAAAAATGATGTTGTAAGAGTGAATTTAGCAATGCAAGGAGTTGCTACAACACCAAGAGAAACTTGGACAGCAAAGAGAAGACCCTTTAGATGTTATGTATCT
Source organism: Lygodium microphyllum (assembly GCF_053477565.2). NCBI lineage: Eukaryota > Viridiplantae > Streptophyta > Polypodiopsida > Schizaeales > Lygodiaceae > Lygodium > Lygodium microphyllum. Next base: position 119,239,123 of record NC_141139.1, read on the forward strand.
TGTGTAGAAGTGTTTCTGAAAGACAAATATGTAGGAGAGTGGTTGAGAATTGGCCAATACCTCAGTACATTAACAAAGAGAGATAACTAGTCGGATGAGGAGTTTAAGAAGATCAAGGTGAAAGCCTATGGTTTTTTTTTTAAAGATGGATACTTGTGGAAACATGCTAAGAAGAAACAAGGTATGCCATTGCGAGTTTTTAGTGACGTAGCCTCACAAGTAAACGTTATGTAAGAATTTCATAAAAGCTTATGGAGTGGCTATAGAAGTGTTTGGGGTACTTTTGCAAAGATCAATGAAAGATATTGGTAGCATGGTATGCATAAGGATGTTCCTCACTTTGTGAAAACATGTACAACATGTCAAATGTATTCATCTGTGAGACATCGAGATGGATTGTAGTCCACATATCCCTTGTCTCTTCATTTTAAGTCGGTGGTCAATTTAGTCATGATCCCGAGGAAGTTACTATATGTATATCCTCTACATCATGTATGTTCAAGGCCTATTTATAAATATCCATATCTATGATTTTTTCTTGAATAAACATAACCCTTTTCTACTCACTCTAGAAATAACCCCTTTATATTACACTCTTCTATATGTAAAAAAACTATAAAATTTACATTTTAAAAATACCTTATTTTAAACCAGGTGATGCACACATATATTCATGAGTAACTTACTCGATGTCACGATGCCTACAGGTCTTTGGCAAATGAGATATCTTGTACTTGCCAGTGAAGACTTGACTAATCAAGTGGAATAGAGAGCTCTATGCTGTCAAGCTTTTTTTTTGAAAATTTGAAAACCCCTAGTCAAATTGTAGTTAGGTTTGATTTTTACTAGCTTAGTTGTTTGCGTGACTATTTGTTTTGTCATTTTGTAATTGGATTTCTTGTGTTTGTCTAGCTTAGGATTTGTTTCTGACATTTTTTTTTAATTTGTTGAGTGTGAAACTTGATAGCCTTGGTCAAGCTTGGTATTATTTTGGACAGGTTGAAGCTAGAGTTTGACAGAAGCTGCCAAATATTGTGGAACATGTTTGATTTCTTATTGAGACTCTTTCACATCATGGGGACTATGGGTTCACGAGCACTTCACAATTCACTTGTTTGATGCACTACGTCTCTTGAATTATTTAAATACTTCCATGCCATGGGTTGGGATGAAGCACTTTTTGCACCATCATTGAGTACGTGCACGGCATGAGGCTCGCTGCAGCTCTATGCAGTAAATCCTAGTTGCAGGCGCACTTGAGAGAGCACCTATCATTGAGCACACACAATGTTTGGGATATTCCTCACAAAGTTAGGAACCTCTAGTTTAGTGGGCAATGTAGTTGGGAGAGTTAGAGGGTCGTGAAGGATGCCCCCAACTGTGAAATGGGCTATTCTTATCTGGTCAACATCTTGAAGGCTATCTTTTCTAGAGCGCTTGTGAGATTTTGGATGGGTGGAGTGGAGAATGACATTTCTTTTTGCTGAGAGTTGAGAGGTGACGCTAAGGATTAAAATAATCAAATAATCTTGGTTTGCATTATGCATGACGCACAATCACATGTAGATAGGCTTGGCACAATTCTTCAGTGTATACATAGTTTTCGTGTGAGCATTGATTGATTGGTTGCATTGCATGGATCCTACATTGCATATTTTCTCATATCATGGATGATTGGATATGAAGTTCTATTTCAAAACATATTTTCTTGCTAGGGCACATTGCATGAAAAACTAGATCCATATGGGAAATGTCAGTCTTTGAAAGACTGAAGAGAGAAGACTTCTTCGATTCAAGATTGGAGATGGTTACATTGGTTACTATTTATTAAGGATTTTTTGTTCTTCATGCACAAGAGAAGAGTTTCTAATGATGGAAGTCATAAATAGCTTCAAGCAAGACACTAACTTTTCAGAATTGGGTTCCCTAATTGATGTCTCAAGCTATGATGAAGAAGAGAAACTTTGTAAGGAAGAAATATACAATACTGAGGAGTGAAGCTACAATAGAGATGTAGTAATGGGGCTTACTTGCGCAGTTTTGGTCTAGTGGAAGATTGTGATGATGCAAGCAGTTCAACGACTTTTAGTACAAATGAAGACAATAGGACACACAATGTTGACTGCTGATGACAAGGCTAAAAAACGTATGTTCTGTAGGCTGAAAGGCATACATGGAATATACGGTTGTTGATAATGATGAAGTTATAGCAATGAAGATGGCCAAAATACTCAACAACTACATAGGCAAAAAGACAACATTATCATAGCGAGAATGACAATGAACAATGATTGGCATATTGGGCAGGTAGCAACATGAAGAAAGAAGACGTTTGACCCTCGAAATGACTAGAGGATGGTGGCACGATGAAGATGAGTGATTGAATTGTAGGCAATTTGGAATTGCATAGAATTACTGAAGATTTGGCAATAATTGAAGATCCACAAAAAAGGCATTAATTTGGGCAATGATCGGCATGTTTTATAGAGCAGATGTCGACCTTTGAAATTACAGCGGCCTGATTTAATAGAGGACATTGATGAAATGCAAGTACCTTAGACCGAGATGAACGTGGCATTTTGCAGGCAGAGACGATTTCAAATGGATGAGAAGACTCAAAGGACATCAAAGTTGACGAAGCAAAGATAACGGGCTAATATGGCAGTGTACAAAAAACTATAAAAGCTTATAAAACCTCATACAAGCTTTCAAGCTTTGATTTTTTAAAGGAAAAGAATGTTTAAGCTTAAAGCTATTGGAAAACTTAAAGAATAAAAAGCTAAAGGCATAAAAGTGTTAGTCTTTTTGGAAAAGCAAAACACAATGTGAACGTGAGTGTGGATGAGAAAACTATAAAAGGAGAAGAGAGTGGAGAGTTAGAGGCCTTCCCCCTTGATTACAATTGTATTTTGTGAGAGAGGAGAGTGGAGGGTCCTATGCTAGAGTGAGCTCTTGTCATGCCAATTTGAAAGTCAGAGCTTTTGAATATCGAAGCGCCGAGTGTTGGCTCAAGGTTGTCGAGGTATGAGAATAAAATTCACTAGGTTTTATCTTCGAATTGTTGGTGTTTCTAAAAATTGTGTTGGAGTGATGCTCTACTCGGATTTGGGTTTTAACTTGTTTGAGCCACAAGAGACATATTTGTGTGTTGTTTCATTTTGTGTGTGGCTTGTGGTGTTTGTTGAATATTTAAAGTTTTTTAAGTTGTGATGTAAAAAGTCAATTTCTTCCAACCGACACTCCTTATTGTCTCGTTATCAGGTTGTGAGTGAGGCTTCCTCTCGATCACCGCTCATGTAACATCTCTTTTTTGGTGCCCCCGGTGAGGAGTGTTGAAACTTTTTGACTTTGTGTGTGATTTGTGGATTGATTTCTTGTCTGTAATTGTTTTTTAGATGGCTAATTCTTTTCCTAAATTTTATGGTAAGAAGGGAGAGGATCCTCAGCGATTCCTCGAAAAATTAGAGCTTGGATGTATTATCCAACGAATAAATGACTCAACCCTGAAACTCCAAATTCTGATATTTCAATTGTTGGATGAAGGTCGCAATTTATTTGAAGATTATGAAAAGACCCTTAGATTGAGAAATCTTCATGTTCCTATGGAATATGAAGCAACTAAGCAAGTGTTCCTTGACCATTTCAAGGAGACTGAGACTTCCCAAGATCTTTGGAGAAAAATAGAAACTTGCCAAAAGAGAGAAGACCAAACCATAGAATTTTTTTCCATGGAGTATGCTAGACTTTGGAATCGATGGAATATATCATTAGGCCCAAGAGAGAGAGCCCCAAAAATGTTGAAAATGAAACATTTCATTGAAAATTTGCAGGGAGAGGTGAGGACAAAGTTGGAAATGAGAGCTTAATAGAATGCTAAATATCTTGACATGGGAAGGGAATTGCATCTTCAGCTACCAAGTGTTGTACTAAAGGGATGGAAATCTCCAGAGTACCCTCACAATGTGCTCTAAAAAGATTCGACGTTGTGAGGAAAGCTGGTAGGTGACTACTAGATTGATTAGGAATGGAGACTGGAAGAGGAGCTTGAGGCACCATTCAGATAGATTACACACACACACCACACACACAGACAATCGCAATGAATCTACGCAAAACAACAGAATAACCACAAATAAGAGATCAACCATAATAAGCACATGTAGACGTGACTGACCGACTGACCACCCCAAACAATCCACATCCTAGAAAAAATTTGGCATGACCTCTACATAGATGCAACCAAAAGCTTCATGCAATGCAAGACAAACAAACACCCTGAATCCCCGTATCACGCAGAAAAAAAAAATATAGACTGTACCCATAATCGTATCAGAGCAACCAAACCATAATACAACAACAACCCACTCATAACATAACTAGAACTTCGGTAAGCAATTATAACTCAAAAGACTCCACGTGCCCATCCCACGAACCGCATTTATTGAAAAGGGGAATAAGTTAAGTGAGGGGAATTAGTTTTAAGGAATGGTTTGTTTTAAGAAATTATTTAAAAATGAGTAAAATTTTATTAGATGTTATATCTTATCAAGAAAATGGTGGTTCCTTCTTAAAATGTTAATTACAAATTATTAGGGTGAAGCAGTGCTTTAAACGAAACTCTAACTCTGTGTCGCAGATTGAGGACTCTAAATGCAAATTCATTGATTAAAAATCAAGTGTGTGTTTAGGACTTTTTGTGTAGTACATGTACTTGCGACAGTGGGTTCATTTTAAATAAACTTAGATATGTCTATAGCACACGAAGTGCCTGCTAAGTGAATGGTTGGTCTATTTTATTTTATTAGAAAAATAAATAAAACTCCTTATTTTAAAAAAAGAAATATCAAGGCAAGGATAGTGTAGTCCTATTGAGTTTTTTTAGTTGCGATTAGTATTGGAGTGTTGTTATTATTATTATTTATGTGTTTTTTTGTTTTATTATATTTTGTTAAAAAGAATTTTAATAACGGCCTTTCTACAATCAACCCTAAGTGAGAATTGAACCATCAGGTTTCAACAATGTGTTTGTATGTTTTAGTAGTTTTCAGCATATTTTTGGAATGTAAAATGAAATTTCTATGAATTTAGATAAAAAATTAGCATTTTTGCCTTAAAATAATATTTTATCCATTGGGTATAGTATTTTCAATGGATGGAACACTCCAAAAATATTCAAATGCATTGGTGGGATTTTTGGAATTATTTCTGGTTTGTATTAATTTTTAATGAATTTAAAAGGATTTTGAATATTCTTACTTTTTTGCAATTAACTTGTTGCAATTGAAACTAGGAAAATAATTCATAAAACTTTTCAATTTGTTAAAGAATTTTTTAGATTTTTTAAAAAATTGAATTTATATGAATTTTTAAAATATTTTTAAGTGTTTTTAGGTGTTTTCTCGGGTTTTAACAGGTTTTTGGAAAATAAAAAAAGGGGTTCCTAGGTCTGCGTGTGAACAACTACGTGTGAATGGACGGGCATGCACCACCACATGGATAAGACCGGATGCGTATGCCTACGCGGGAACACGTACAAGGAACCCCACGACACGGCATGATGACTCCCGCATGCGCATGGCCTCCTGAACACCCTTAACCACGTGTGGGGTAAAGGGGGACTGAGTACAGGATGGGCAACGGGTTAGGGGGGAGAGTGGGAAATGGGGATAGGGAAAAGAGGGGGGTTCTATGGGATGTAAGGGTGGAAAGGTGAAAAGTGGCGCTTAAGGGGAGGTGGGTTTATGAGGGGGCTTAGTAAGGGGGTGTGGAGAGGGTAGGTGTTATGGGGGGGGGGAAGGGGAGCTTAGTAGGGGTGGGAAGAAAGGGTGGGAAAGGGGGGCTTAGGAGGGGGTGGGGGAAGGAGGAGAGGAGGGCCAAGGAGAAGGAGGAGGTAGCGGTGGCAGTAGAGCAGGCGGGCAACGGCGGCACTGGCAGCAACAGCGGAGTTTGCGGCACGTGCGGCGACGACGGAGGCAACGGCTGGAGCAGCGGCCACAGGAGGAAGAGGAAATTGAGGGGAAAGAAGAAGAAGAAGAAGGAGGAGGAGGAGGAGGAGGAGGAAAAAAAACAAGAAACGGGAGAAGAAGAAGAAGGAGAAGGAGGAGGAGGAAAAAAAACAAGAAGCAGGAGAAGAAGAAGGAGGAGGAGGAGGAGGAGGAGGAGAAGAACATGAGCAGGGAGAGAGGGAAGAGAGAGGGAGGGGTCGGGAGAGAGAAGAAGAAAGAAAGAAAGAGAAAAAAGAGGAGAGAGAAGAGGGAGGAAGGAGAGGGGGGAGGAGGGAACCGTCGGGGAGGGGGAATTTATTTTTTAATTAATTTTTTAAAAAGAAGATAAATAATAATAATGAGAATGAGAAAATGAAAAACAATGGAGCCCTCCTTGCGTCCCGTGCATAGGAGAGGGAGGGTAAAATAATTTGCTGTGGCAGGACCTGTAGACGGCCAAGACACTGGCACGAGGGCAAATGATGTGACGGATGCAACAGAGGACATGTAAAATAAAAAGTGCAGATGTTCACACATGATGCGAGAGGCACGTACACACGTAAAAACACAAAAAATTTAATAAAACCCAAACCATGCATCAGAATGAAATGTCATAAAAACGAGAAATGTGTCGAAAGGCAGGGGAAAGACAATGGAAAAATGTAACATGGAGTTCAGGGAGAATGCAAGCATTCACATGGGAAAAAGGCGAAAATCGAGCTTGAAAATACATATGGGGATTAATATTAGAAAATCCACTTGTCGAAACGCAAGGAAAAAATAAGGGAAAATGTGCAAAATAACGTGTCCAACAAACCTATCATGTTGAAACATGGTTTCGACTGAGATAGGATGCATTCACATAGCAAAAACCCAAAAAATAGACTTGAAAATTTATACAAAAAGAATCGAGTATCTGAACAAAGGGCAGTAACAAGGAAAAAGGTTTGGGGGAAGGGGAGGCATAGGGCGGTCACAACAAAACTCAAGTCCCCGAGGGAAGGAGGAGGGGTTCACATGTGAAAAACAAAAAAAAGACACGAAAAAATACATTAAATTTTAATAACTAAAAATCCAACGAGAAAAATAGGATGGAGAAAAAGGAAAAATGTGGAAAAATGTTTGTGGGATATGACTGTCAAATTGAACTGGAATTTTGGTGAAAATAGGACATGTTCACATTGAAAAATGTAAAAAATACTCACGAAAATGTCTCGAAAACCCGCAAAAATTAATAACCGATGAACCGTGCATTCGAATAATAGGGTGTAAAAAGGAAAAATGTCATATGGAAGGTGTAGGGCAGGGATGTCAAGTCAGATTGTTGTTCCAAAGCAAAAAGGAGGTGTTTACATGGAAACACATCTAATTAACGGAAAATTGTTCAAAAATTAATATCTCAAGGACCTTCTGCCAGAACAGGGGTTGGTAAAAAGGAAAAAATGATCAGTTCGAAGGGAGAAATAGGATTGGATTGGGGTTTTGGTGAATGTAGGGTTTGTTCACATGAAAATTTTCAAAACAAGGGATAAAGGGAAAGAGAGAAGGAACGACCCCAGGAGTGGGGTGAAAGTGAAAGAGTGGGTGGGGAAAGGACCCCATCAGGGTAAAATCGGGTCATGGCATAGATGCATGATCAAATTGAGGCATATGGAGGGGGTATCTATCATAGACGCATAGGGATGCATCCCCACACTTACAACCTTAATGGGAAGAGTAAACCGAACATCAAGGACCTAGGACCACACATCAGACCCAACTGCTAACATCCCCATACTTAAGACTTGACCATCACTAATTTAAAAAAAGGTCTAGGGTTAGAAAAACTTGGCCCATGTTGGAGAGAATCGACATTGATTGTCGATGTCGCATACTATGTCACAGTTTAATGCAGGAGAGACCAAGGTGTCTTTGTAGTATGTACATGTCCAATGGGGTAGGGACCACGTAGTAGCAATACCCAAGGAGGTAGCTTTGTTGAGGGAATTGTGCAAAATCGTCAATGGCTATGAATATTGCACTCAGCTCAAAGTCACTCAAATGGAATGAAAGAGCAGTCACTCACCCCAGTACTGACATCACTCGAGTGAATCATGAGTGAAACCCAAATCTCACACCTAGGTTAGGAATCAACAAGGGGGGTGGTGAAGAGGGAGTATGTGAGCGTGCATAGTTGATGGTGCATTAGTACATCCAACCCGTTTGGCATAGGTGCAAGCAAGAAGGCCAGGGAGCCTTATTGTGTAGTGTACAGAAGAGGATGGCATGTCCTATGGTGGTAGCAGAGACCAATCTCGTGTATGTGCACCATGGCTCATCATGTCATGCTTTCAATACTATCCCAATTTCTTCTCCTCTAATACATCTTTGCAAGAATTCGTCCTTGCCTTTCTTATACAGAGCACCGCTAATAGGGTGTAGGGGAATGATTCCAACATAAGCTTCTTCTTCTCATGGATCGAGATGCCAGGAGGATATTGTTAGGTTGCCACGAGGTTAGCTATGTCTGCATACCATGGGGTAACTGTGTCGACTAGAAACAAGGAAGCATCAGGAAGGTCTGGATCATCTTGCTCATCTTTATCATCACTTTGAGGGATTTACAAAAGGTGATCATCCAGGACATGAGAGCGACCGGGTTTGGTAACCACTTCAAAGTCAATTTCTTGAAATAGAAGGAGCCATCTCATCATTCTTCCCTTCACCTTAGCCTTGTTCATCAGGAAGGAAAGGGCTTCATGGTCCACGTAGAATTTGGAACGCATCAATAGCAGATAATGCCATAACTTCTCCAAAGAAAACACCATTGCTAGACACTCAAGCTCTGTCACTATGTAGTTCTGCTCTTTGTCTGTTACTTTCCAACGTGAATAATAGATTAGTTGATCTAACTTATAGGGGCCCTTTTGGCATAAGACTGCACCTAGGCCTTCAACTGATGCATTAGTGTGAACATCAAACTCCTTTGTCTAATCAAGAGACTATAGGATGCACGGGGGATTCACTAATAGTAATAAGGATACGTCACCTGCATGCAAGAAATATATGAAAATACCCCTTATCTACCCCCATTTATGGGACCTTACCTTATAAAATGTACCTTCCTTCCCTTAAATAACCCCCTCCCTTACACTCATGTGGTACCATATGGTAAACCCTAGTGGAATCCTTGAGGCAGGATGGGTACTTTAATCAAATCCTACTTCAGGGTGTTAAATGCCTCGTCACAATCACTGGTCCATGTAAACTCATCATCTTTTCATAGGATTTTATATAAAGGGACTGCCTTTTTCGCAAAGTGTGCAATGAACCTTCTATAATAGCCCATCTGGCCAAGAAATCCCCTCAATTACTTAAGGTTAGTTGGGGCTATCAAGTCAGCAATCTTCTCAATCTTAGCTAGATCTGCTGCCATCCCTTGTACATAGACAATGTGACCTAGAAGAACTCCTGATGAGATGTTGAAAACACATTTTTTGGGGTTGAGAGAAATCCCATACACCCGCCATCTATCAAAACATTGCTCTAGGTGTCCCCAATGCTCACGGATTAGGATATAGACACAGAAGTCATCGCGATACACCTCAATGAAATGCAGCCATCATCACTTATCACTCATTGGAAGGTAGCGGGAGCATTACAGAGCCCAAATGGCATCACTCTATAAGCAAAGGTTCCCCATCCTGTTGTGAAAGTTGTTTTGGATTGGTCCTCTTCTGCGATTTTGAAAGGCAGCCATCATCACTCATTGGAAGGTAGCGGGAGCATTATAAATCCCAAACGACATCACTCTGTAAGCAAAGCTTCCCCATCCTATTGTGAAGGTCGTTTTGGATTGGTCCTCTTCTGCGATTTGGACATTGTTGTAGATGGTTTTGAAAGGCAACCATCATCACTCATTGGAAGGTAGTGATAGCATTACAGAGCCCAAACGGCATCACTCTGTAAGCAAAGGTTCCCCATCCTATTGTGAAGGTTGTTTTGGATTGGTCCTCTTCTGTGATTTGGACTTGGTTGTTATATCCGCTGAATTCATCCAAGAGGGAATAGAGCTCATGGCATGCCACTGTGTCCAATAGTTGGTTTGTGAAAGGGATAGGGAAATGATCATTCTTCATCTTGGAATTCAACTTTCGAAAGTCCATACATATTTGAAGTTTCCCATTCTTCTTGGGTATGATCACAATGGGTGAAACCCATTCACTATTAGCCACAGGATAAATGAACTCAGCTTCAAGGATCTTCAATAATTCAGCCTTCACTAGAGCAAAATAATTGGGATTCATGCACCTCTATCTTTGCCTCACATGTTTCGCATCATGCTCTAGATTGATGTGATCTTGGCATACTATGGGATCAATTCCCCTTAGATCTTTATACAACCATGCAAACACGTCTAAGTTCTCCTTTAGTAGGTCTCGCATGACCACTAGTTCTTCTTCTGGAAGATTTAGACCCACTTTCAGGTGAGTTCAATACCTTCAACATCCAGGAACATAAATTGCCTTTCACCTTTCACTTTACGAATAAATGTCCTACGGATTTCTTATGGGTAAAGATTAGACTCCTTCAAGAGAGTGGTCTCATCTTCTAATGATGCACTAGAGCTACTGTTGCCTTTTAAAGGAGGCTTAGCTCACTCTTTGGAAGGTTGAAAGGGTATCATTGAGGTTTTGAGTTTGGGTTGGGGATGAATTACTTCTTCGGTCAAGAATTTGTCTTCTGAAGATGCATCCAAGAATGTCACATAACATGAACTTTCTCCATTTTGTTTAAACTACAAGACTGGGGGTTGTTGGTAAGGTGCATTGTCATCATCTTCTTTAAGAAAGGGTAACTTTGGACAACAAGAGCCACTGCTAAAGAAAGGCCGATTCTTCTTAATCCATTTCTTATAAAGGCTTTGCATATGACATGATTCATGGATAAGTCCAAAGGGTACCACAATCATTCTATCAAATAGAAAGGAATCTTCTACTTTCTGAGGCTTCAGGAATGTCAGGAACGTCTTCCTCACCTCTACCTTCTATAAGTAGGATAGATCTTTCTAGCTCACTTTCATAATATCCATATGCATTATCACTTTCATCCTCTTCAAGTTCTATTTCTACATCTATGAGTGCTATGTAAGAGAAGAACAAGCTCTCTATTTTGTCTTTTGGCTGTGTCTCTTTGTCTGTCTCTGCTTCTGTCTTTGCTTCTATCTCTGCCTCTGACTCTGTGACTGCCAAGTAACAGGGAGAAAAATACATCCATGCTTCTATTTTGATGTTAGAGGTGATTTCAGAAGTCCATTCAGGTTTAGGCAAGAAGTCTTCTCCCATGGACAAAGACTTTTCTTCCTTCGGTAGTTGGCTTACAGTGCCCATTGTTAAGGACTATGCCTCTTTTTTCTTTGGAAAGATCTATTTGACAGCCTCTTCGTCTCCTGATGTACCATCTATTACTTCATTGGAGGAGTTTGCTATAACTTCAATGGATGTAGATCCATTACCTTTTTGCAATCCATACAACTTCAACACCACTTTATTAGGTCCTTTGCCTAGGGTTAGGGTTACTTTGAACCAGTCCGTCCTTGCTCTTGCTTCACAAAGCTAAGGTCTTGCTAACAACAGAGGGTATGAGGTCCTATAGGAATTTTGTTTGACTACAAAATATGTCAGTCAATAATCTCTTCCTGCAAGGGTTGTTTTTACATATGGGAGGATGCCCAATGGTTAGATTTTGCTTTGGTCTACCAATCTAATAAGCCATTGTGTAGGTTGCATTCCTTGCAAGCCTAGATCCTTCATTGTTGCATCCGCCATTATGTTTACTGATGAGCCTATCAATCAATGCATCTTCAATGCATCCTTCTATCCATATGCCAATCTCTGGGGTTCTAGGTGTGAAAGAGTAGAGTTGTAGCAAGAAAAAGTGTGCACAAGAGGGAGATAGAAGCTCAGAGTATAAGAACAAAATCTTGTTTACTAAGTTGCTCAAGGTACAACTTGGATACTCTATCTCAACTTTGATAGTGATCCATAGGCCGTTTATATAGCCTCTACCAAGTTAGGGTTAGGGTTTTCCCTACCCTTCAGGCTATTCATACCTATCTATCCTTATACACCCTTGCTTACCTGGGTTCCTATGCCTATCTTCTAACACCCCCCCTCAATGCCAGAGTGGCATTGGATTACAAAGCATGTAAGATGTCCCCCCCTCAAAAAAATGGGATGCCTTTATAGATTAGGCTATAAGAGTGTTTATAGGTAGATGGTTTTAAGGACTGAAAAAAGTCTCAGATGGATTGGAGGCATAGTTGGCCACTAGTTCTTTGGGTACTTCAGGAATATTGGGGCATTTACTAGTGATATACCCTGTCTTCTCGCATTTGTTACATTTCATTTTTTCAGGATACTCCTTCCAACAATTATTTACAATATGTCTTTTTTTCTTACAAAAGAAACATCTAGTGAGAACTATATGTACCAATACTTGATCACGGGAAGTTGAAGATGCCTGACTAGTGCAGCCTTCTTTGTGGTTCCTCTTTTCTTCATCCAAACAAGATTGGATGGTACTTGCCAAGGTAGGATCTAGAATGTTGGTAAGAGTGGCTATAAGGTAGAAAACACCTTTTTCACAACTTTTAGGAGAATAGCAATAGCATCCTCTTCATGGATTGGAGCTTGTATTGAGGCAAGCTGTGCCATGAGAGCCTTCATGTGAGAAATGAATTTTTCGAAGTCTTCTCCTGACTTATATTCCAAGCTAAAGAATTCAATTTTAAGGAATATTTTAGTATTTTTATTAGTGGCTCCATAGAGCTTTTCGAGCTCATCCCATTTTTCTTTAGCAATATTTAGTTGATCAACATGATGAATCTAAGTGTAATATGATGATTGCTTGGGCATGTTGGTCATCCTCTACATCAACCATATTTGCAGAGTTTACAGCTTTAGTGCCTTGAATGAGAGGCCAATACCCTTCTGCATCATCTTGTACTTTATAAGTACCTGCCATGGGTGGAAATCTTTGCTATCAAATTTACAAATTTGACGGCAAATATCAGCATAGGTTGTGGCCATTGGGAAGGTCTTACCACTTGCTAAGACAAGGGCAGTGTCTAGTCCCTTACAAACTTTCCAATGAATGCAGAAGAAAATCAAGGACACCCTTACAAACAATTGATATTCAAAATTGCAATGAAGAGAAGGGCTGAAAATCATACATATGTAGTACTTCAAAATATGACTTTGGTGGTCCTTTCTTATGTGCATTCTTCTTTAAGGTTTAATGATCTTTTTAGGCTTCAATGATGTGAACCTAGACTAGACTTCTGGCTCCTCCTTGTGGTATGGTTTAGTAGATGAACTTTTTGTTGAACAAGGATGGTCTATGACTTCAATGCTTGTTGATGATGACTCTGAGGAGAGTACAATGACACTCATATTTTTTATTTTATTGGCCAAAGTATTTGAAAGAAACCACACATGATATGCGGCAAGAAACACAAGTCTAGGGTAAGATGGTCTATGTGTGTGCTTACCATGGGTTCATATGCCTAAATGTCTTGCTTGATGTAACGTGTCCACTAGTATCATCCAGGACACGTCTTAGCAGTCCATCGAAAAGGATATCTAGAAAGCACTACCTGGCACTCCCATGGAATGTTATGGGGTTTGCGATCCAGGGCTTTCCGCGTCTGCCACGTAGCGGAAGTATTCTGGCCATCCCCACTTAGGATCGACCGGAATTTGGGTTTTCCTGATTGGTCATTTCCTAACAGCAACTAGCGTCGGACCCGAGCGAACTACTTTCCACAGAAACGCCAGGTCTGAAGCGGATTCATGTTGCAGTTGGTTCAAAGAGAATGGGAAACGAGAGGGATGCAAAGCTCAACCTCTCTGCCAAAAGGCATAGTCCCGTTCTGTTCCCCTAAAACAGCGTAAATCGGTTAAGACATAACTCTAGGTCAATGCTTTTGTTGTTTGTGTCCCTTGACGATCATTCCGCTGTTCTTCGAGATTTGAGAAAAGTTCCCGGCCAACCGAGACCACCCAACCGTAGGACAGACCCATGGCCCATCCTCCGCACTTTCCTCGGTTTGTTTTAGTTAGGTAATTATCTAACACATTAATTGGACATGTAACAATCAACTTCTTTAATTAATCCGTTAAGCACTGGTTCCTTCACGTAATCTTATCACATGACATAGAAAAACAATATCAAACAAGTTCTTTATTAACATATCATCATATTTATCTTTGAAGTACAAGGAGTTCCGCCCGTAGGCTTGTCCATAATCCGCCTGAAGGCTATCCAGTAATCCACAGGGATCACTATTCCAAGCTTTCGCCCGTAGACTAGTATGCGGGCCTCGAGATCCAATCCCGAGTCACGTTAGCCTCTTGTGCAGGACCTGGAAGGCGAGGGATTTATGGCCAGAGCCTCCCCTAGCACTCAAGCGTCTTGCTGCTCCATGTAGAGCTCAACGGAGAAACCTCTTGCGGCGGGTTCGGTCCACGTTCTGGGCGCGGTCAACAACTCCCTTGGTTAGGGTCAGGCAGGCAGTCGGGGGTAACTGAAACTGCCTCTCCCTTCAGGCCTTTAACCTGAAGTATAGATATTCATTTAATTTGTAATTCATAAATCAAACAGTGCTCTAAAATCTCTAGCAAGCACAAACATTTCCATTAATCGATCTTGTTGCTGGCAAACTGCTAAGGAATGATTCTTTCCTTTCGAATGCATCATCACTCAATCTAGGGTGTCTTGCAACTTGGCAAGATCCCTTATATTCTGGTTTAGGGCGTACCCTATTAACCCAACTTGGTCAACCCTAAAGTTCATTGGATACTTTAGTTTCCGGTTTTTAACCTTCCTTACTTAGAGGGATATCAAAGAATACATCCTTTTGCAAGATAACTTGCGTAAGGATCCACCATCCTTATTGAGGAATTTAACATTTCTTCTTGTGAATCAATCACAAGACCATATGACTTCGTACTTGCTGCGCAAGTCCTGCATCGTAATATGCGATGAAACAATCCGTTTCAATTTCTTTAAGCTGACATTTGTCAGACCTAGGGTCTCCTTTTTAATATTTTCTTTAAGAACCTCAGGGACAAACCCTAGTTCTTTTACGTTTACGATTTATTGACCCTACAATCAAGGAAGGTGGGCAAGTAATTAAGGTATAAACGTTTCTTGTATTTTAAATCATTCCCAATGCATATTTCGCAGCATAGGTATTTCTAAGTTTACATTAGTTCGGTTAACTTTTAGAAGGTAATATTGAGATCACCTCAGCACGATTTGTTATCTATGTGACAATTGATTTTTCAGTCCTAAACTTTATTGCTTTGAGGTTAGGTAAATTCAATTAATCTTCCTTTTTCCTTGCGAACAAAACTCATACCAAATAGCAATGGTAACTTCCTAGAGTTTAAGCAATGTAAGAAACCTTTCATGAATTTCGCCTTATAGGATGATTCGTTGTAAAAAAGAATAGGGGTTAAAGGTGCAAGATGCAGTTCTTTATACCTTCAAGATTTAACCGAAATATACTACTATAGATAATCTTGCTCGTAATTCGTTTCAATGCATAATGCTATTTGAAGGAAAACTATGTAATTCGTTTCAATGCATAATGCTCGTAATCTTGCTCGTAATCCCTCCAATACCATCCTCCTAAGGGATTGCTTATTGCTTCAAGCGTTTCTGATGCTCAAAGGACGACCATCTACATGATTTCCACCAGCCAACTGAAACCCCCATCAGCCATCGCAAAATGGATGCCACAATTATGGGAGGGAGGCCGAGCATCTTCATGAAGCCTAAAGCATGCCCAAATCTCTCTTGGTCATCGTCATTAAACTCCATCACCTCTCATTCACACAACCACCTTGGAAGCAGTGTCATCCACCTACCTATTTCGCCTAGCAGCCGACCTAACTAGCCACTACTTCCCTCCGTAGTGCCATGGGACTGGCACTTGGCTAGGAGGGGGTAATGTTACCGTGTTTCGCGCAGCACAGAGGAGCGGAAAATGGGAAAAAAGAAATAGCAAAAAAAGGCGCAGAATAAAAGCAGAAAAAGGCGCCTTGACCGGTAACCAGACCCTGAAAAATTTAAATGTTCGGGCACAACCCTGAGAAAGTCTCAGTGTCGCCCCGAGACAACAAAAGAGTAAAAGACGCACCATTAAAATGTTGAAGCAGCTCCGAACCCTTGTAAAAGAGTGCCAGGCTCGCTCCTATGCAAAGTGTACGCATTAGTTGGGAGTAGGATAAATTAGAATGGTGGGAAATGGAAAAAAGGGCCTAGGCTACGGCCAGCCATGTAAAAAAGGGAAAAGGGGATGACCGCCCAAAAATGATTTAGGGCTTTGTATATAAAGTTGAAAAGTGAATGAGAAGCTCATTCTTTTGGTGTGTGGCAAAAAGAGTCTTCTTCTTCCTCTCTTCTTCTCTCCTTCTTGCTTGTGTGTGCTCTTGAGAGAGGGAGTGTGAGAGTGTGAGGGAGTGAGTGTGTGTGGGAGTGAGGGATCAAGAGGGTGAAACTCTTCACCATCTCCTCTTCTCTTTTTCTCTTCTCTTCTCTTCTCTTCTTTTGCATGTGCGGCTATGGAGGATGGAGCTTGGAGATGGAGGAGGATTGAGGATGCTTGAGCTAGCATCAACAATCATGGAGCTACCGAAGTGCAAGAGAGAGGAGGGTACTCGATCAAGCATCAAGGTAAGCTCACTACACTCGTAGGATCGACAGCGCGTCGGCTAGGTGAGAGATAGCCATTAGAGCTAGCTTGGAATGCGTGAAACAATAAGAAGTCCGTGGGTCTTGGCGGTTGAGCGAAAGCACCTACATGCACTAAAGGACTCTATGCTTTGATGGTCATTTCTTTCCTCGTCATTATCACTCTCCAATAGTACGAGCTTTCTCTTGCCCTTCCTTGCATGTATCATCGAAGCGTGCCCAACTTCTCCTAAAATGTCAGTGCAATGCTTGCTTGTAGCTCGGTAGAATTCAATGATCGTGTTTGTGTTACTCCTCCTCTCGCTCTTGGAGGGCGACTCCCCCCTTGTGATTACATGTTGTGGCAATAGCATATCATCCTGTTGTAGATCGTGGAGGCAAGTTAGAGTCCTCAAGAGACTCGTCCAGTCGTTGCTCTCTTTCTTGGAAATAATGATGTGAAATAGGATAAGAGGGGGAGATAGAGCAATCATAACAAAAATCAAGAGAGGATCTGCTTACCATTTATTTAATTGGCCATTGCACAATTGCATTTTTCTCAACGTTAATATCAGTATTGCCTTTGCCACACGTGTTTACACCCCTCTGATGCACAATGGTGATAAGAACTCCCACTTGTCCAAGGAGCAAGCTTAATGAGGGGAACATTTGCGGAACTAAACCTTCTGCAATCCTTTCATCGCCCCCATAAAGGGTTACATGATCTTGTCTTTTGAAATCAGATTTTGGCCATGATAAAGGGGTTTAGGGATACTTCTTACAGATATATTGCTTCCTCAATTTCCTGCCAATGAAATACCAATTGAGAGAGAGAGAGAGAGAGTGTGTGTGTGTGTGTGTGTGTGAATGAGTGAGTGAGTGAGAGAAGGGGGGGAAAGGAAGAGATGAAATTGGGGAGAGAGAGAGAGGGGAAAGGAAGAGATGACATTGGGATAAGAGAGTGAGAGATAAAGAGAGAGTGTGTGAGAGGTAGATACAGGGAGAGAGAGCGAGAGCGAGGGAGAGGGAGAGAGACATAGAGAGGGGGAGGAAGGAGGAGATAGAGAGAGGGAGGAAGGTGGGGATATATTGAGAGAGAGAGAGAGAGAGAGAGAGAGAGAGAGAGAGAGTGTGTGTGTGTGTGAATGAGTGAGTGAGAGAGAGAGAGTGGGAGAGGGAGAGAGAGAGGGAAAAAGCCTAGGATAGAATGGTGAGATAGAGTATGTGTGACTATGTTAGAGAGAGAGGTGTGGAGAGAGAGAGGGGGGAGAGAGAGGCGGAATCGTACTGAGGGTAGGGGATAGAAAACAAGAAGTTGAATTGCAAGGGGGAGGGGGTTCCTTTTAAATACAAAGGAGAGAGAGTGAGGGAGGGATAGAGAGAGAGAGAGAGAGAGAGTCACATACCGAGACTGGAATGATTTGCAATGTGAAAAGGGGGGATATGTTCTTTTATAGGTGAAGGAGAGAGAAAATAGGGAGAGAGAGAAAGAGTGATGAAAGAGAGGGGGAAAGAGGAAGACCAAGTGATATGTGTAAATTTTCTCACTAGAAAGGGGTCGCCGGCAACTCCTTGTCGAATGATTTATTTTTTCCATGACCCATTCTTGGATAGTAAATTTTGGCCCAACAAGATTTGTGGTTTTTTTTTCGCCCATTAAGGGGTTGCTGGCAACCCCGTTTTGGCAAAAAAACAAACCACAAATCTGAGAATATACAGCATAAGGAGAATAGGGACCAGTAGGATATGGGTTTTTTTGGCTCTTGGGTGAAATAAAAAACATGTACCCTATTGGTCCCTATTCTCCACATGCAATATATTCTTGGATCGGTGGTTTTTTTTTTGCCAAAAAGAAGTCATCGATAGCCCCTTATTAGGCAAAGAAAACCCAAAAATCTAGTTGGGTGAAAAGTTACACTCGCAAGGAATGGGTCGCCAAAATGTTTTTTCGTTTGAGCAAGAAAAAATTACACACAACACATGCCCTCTCTCTCATCACCCTTTCTCTCTCTCCCCCTATTTTCTCAATTAATTAACAAATATTTACTTAATTAACTTTACGAGCGAAAGAGAGATATATAATTTTCTAAATAGTAGATCTTTACACTCCTAGAAGTATAATATGAGATAGTCATACAAAGTAGAAGCTTATACACACTCATTCAAACATTGCTTTATTCATGTTGTCTCTCTCTCTCATCCCTCTCCCATCACTTTGCTACTCTCTCTTCCCTTGCCCAATTAGATTTGTCATTTTTTTTCCCCATTAAGGAGCTGCTGGCAACCCCTTTTTTTTGGCGAAAAAATAAACCACGAATCCGAGAATATACAACATGGAGAGAATAGGGACCAATAGGGTATGGGTTTTTTGACAACTCTTGGGTGAAAAAAAAAACCCGTACCCTATTAGTCCCTATTCTCAGATTTGTGGTTTGTTTTTTTGCAAAAGGAATCGCTGGCAGCCCCTTATAAGGCGAAGAAAACCCACAAATCTAGTTGAGTGAAAAGTTACTCTTGCAAGGAATGGGTCGCCAGAAAATTTTTCATCCGATAAGAGGCTGCCGGCGACCCCTTTTTGACAAGAAAATTTTACACACATCACGTATCCTCTCTCTCATCACCCTTTCTCTTTCCCCCCATTATCTCAACTAATTAATAAATATTTACCTAGTTAACTTTACGAGCAAAAGAGAGAGATAGAATTTTCTAAATAGTAGATCTTTACACTCCTAGAAGCATCATATGAGATAGTCATATAAAGTAGAAGCTTATACACACTCGTTCAAACATTACTTTATTGCTTTAAAAACACACTTACTCAAACATTTCTTTATTCGTGTTGTCTCTCTCTCTCATCCATCTCCCATCACTTTGTTAGTCTCTCTTCCCCCATCACTTTGTTACTCTCTCTTCCCCCATCACTTTGTTACTATTGCTTCCCTTGCTCAACTAGATTTGTGGTTTTTATTTCGCCCAGTAAGGGGCTGTCGGTGGCTCCTTTTTTATGGAAAAACTAACCATAGATCTGAGAATATACAACATGGGGAGAATAGAAAAAAAAAAAGTACCCTATTGGTCCCTATTCTCCCCATGTTGTATATTCTCGGATATGTGGTTTGTTTTCTCGCCAAAAAGGGGTCGCCAGCAACCCCTTATTAGGCGAAGAAAAGCTCTTACCCTATTGGTCCCTATTCTCCCCATGCTAT
Organism: Lygodium microphyllum; assembly: GCF_053477565.2. NCBI lineage: Eukaryota > Viridiplantae > Streptophyta > Polypodiopsida > Schizaeales > Lygodiaceae > Lygodium > Lygodium microphyllum. Next base: position 119,259,032 of record NC_141139.1, read on the forward strand.
ATATTCTCAGATTTGTAGTTTGTTTTTTTCGCCAAAAAGGGATCACTAGCAATCCCTTATTAGGTGAAGAAAACCCACAAATCTAGTTGAGCAAAAAGTTACTCTCGCAAGGAATGGGTCCCCATTACTTAGTTTATTTTAATAAACAATGTGCTGATACATTCCAAAGAAATTTGATTTATGTTTCACATTTTTAAAAATAGCTCTAATTATGAAACTTGCTCTACTTATGAAGATAATTGTTATTATTAATAAGGTACTATATACCAGTTCATGGAAAAAAGACTTGGGAAACCCTCCCAAGACTAGCTTATTAAAACCATATTTATATTATAGAACAACAAAAAGAACTAGCCTAATGGATAGTCACTTGGCAGTTAAGTGCACTTGGGTGATGACACTACCAGGAAGGGTGACCTCCCGGGAAGATTTTCCTACAAGCTAGTGAGAACTCCTCACGTGCAACCAGTGACGCCAACGAAGCGTTCGTATCCCATTGCTAAGTATGCAAAGGCCAAGATGCCAAGGTTTATGCCTTGGTTGTCACCTTGATCGTGCGCCTTGGAGTGACATCTGCCTAATGACATCGGAGGGGATTTGTTTGGGGGCGGGGGGAAAAGAGGAGGGGAGGGGGGCAAAGAGGACTTGTGGGTTGGTTAAGGGGGCACCGTCGCCTCCTTCCTAGCACGTTTATGGGTTGGTTGGGGGGAGCGGATGGGGGAAAAGTTTCTGGCGCTTACTTGCGTCCGCCCGCCTGTCGCACTTCGTCCATCCCCACCGACGTCCGTCCTCCGCACGTCCTCTATCTCTGGGTGGGGGGGAGCGGGAGGGAATCTCTCTCACTCATATAAAGACAAAAAAAGAGAGCAAAAAGTGTTATTTAATTTTTCTTAAATTGAAAAATTAATTAACTAACTAATCGATAATGATTAATAGTTAAGTAAATAATTAATTAATTATAAACTAATTAATTAACTATTAATACATAAGTTACTTTTTTATTTTAGCAAGTTAACTGAAAAATCAAAAAGTGTTATTTAATCTCTCCTAAATTGAGAAATTAATTAACTAACTAATCAATAGTGATTAATAATTAAATAACTAATTAACTAAATAATTAATTAACTATGAACTAATTAACTAACTATTAACAAATTAGTTAATTTGTTATTGATTAATTAAGTAACAAACAAAAATTAAGTAATAATTTTTAAGTACTTAATTAATTAAATATTTTTAAATTTTAATTATTTAATAATTAATTAATTAATTAAGAAACTACTTAACCAATAAATTAATAGCCAGCTCATAATCAATTATCTAATTAAAAACCAGGTAACTAATTAAGTAACCATTTAACCAATTAAAAGATTACTTATTAATTAATAAATAACATTATATTTAACATTAGTTACTCAATGAAATAATTAACTACTTAATATTAATAGTTAATAAGAAATACTTTATATATTAGCTATTAATTAATTACTTAGCCAATAAAATTATATATTGATCGATTAATTGAAATTAATAGCTATTTGTTTAAAATTAATAACTACGAACTAAAAAACAATTAGTAATAACCAATAACTAGTTACATAAAATTAATAAATAATTCATTAAAATTAATAAGTAATAAATAGTAATTTAATTTTTATTAATTGATTATAAATTAATTAAATATATTTAATTGGTTATAAATTAGTTTTCAACAATAATAAATATCTTTTATTCAAGTAGTCATTGTTAATGGTAATATTATATTTTTATTTTATTTAAAAATATTAAATGATTTTATCACATAAATATTTAGTAATTGAAAATATTTCTTACTTTTATTGATTCAATATAAATCAAATAATATTTAACAAGATGGTATCCATTACTTCATTGATTAGATATTTAGTGTATCAGTCAAATTGTATCAATTAAATTATTAATTAATTTCTTAATTCATAATAATAAGCTTGTTTTATAATTCATGTATATCAACTATCTTATTAATTAATTAGCTATTATAGTAATTAGTTAGTATAAAGTGAACCATTGGTATATGAATATTACTTAACTTGTTTATTAATTTATATAGTACTATTAATCATTTCATATACATCAATGCATTGTAATAGTAATACTAATTAATCAGCTAGTATGATAATACATTAACACGTTAGCTGTAGGGGATTTTTTTAAAGGGAATGAAGAGAGAGTGCAAGTGCACACGGATTAGGATCATTCTGCCCACTGAGAAAGGGGTCATCGGTGACCTACATCATCTATCTTAGTTATTTGGGTTTACAGTCCAAGATATGAGAGAGAGAGTGCATGTGTGCCAAGGAGTCACTGACAGCCCAATATTTATGGTGTAGAGAAATATGACTAGCACCCCACCTCCGCCCCTTTCTCATATCTCTCTCTTCGTATGGCACATGTCTCCTAGTCTCCCTTTCTCCATCTCTCTCTCTCTCTCTCTCTCTCTCTCTCTCTCTCTGACATGCATTTATTGTCCCACTATGTCAAAGCCGTTATATAAGGCCACACACCCCCTATGACACAACACCTCCCCCTCCCTCAAGTTGTGAATTATTTTCTTAATCTCGCAGGTACGTACACCCCTCCCTCCCTCCCTCCCTCTCTCCCTCCTCCTCCTCCTCCTCACTCTATCCATCACCCCCCCCCCCCAAATCTCTCTTCCAAGCTCCCTCTTGGTGCTCTCCAACCCCTCTCTCTCTCTCTCTCTCTCTCTCGCTCTCTCTCTCTCTCTCTCTCTCTCTCTCTCTCTCTCTCTCTCTCTCTCTCTCTCTCTCTGGCACCCACATCCACACACACACACTCTCTCTCTATCTCCCTCTTTTGCTCTCTCCCTCCCACACAAATATTTATATCATCTCTCTCTCTCTCTCTCTCCCTCTCTCTCACACACACACACACACACACACTCTCTCTCTCTCTCTCTCTCTCTCTCTCTCTCTCTCTCTCTCTCTCATATCTAGCACCCATATCCATACATAGACACACACACACACACGCACTGTCTCTCTCTCTCTCTCTCTCTCTCTCTCTCTCTCTCTCTCTCTCTCATATCTAGCACCCATATCCATACATAGACACACACACACACACGCACTGTCTCTCTCTCTCATGCCAAATACTTTATATATTTAGCACTCGTGCACACACACATACATGTACACTCTCTATCTATCTCCTCTCTCTCTCTCTCCCTCATGCACACACTTTATATATCTTCCTCTCTCTCTCCATCTCTTGTATATGACATACACCCCCACACTAAGTCTTTCAATGACACCCATATCTAACATAAGTATTTGTACATGTGTAGATAGCTTTGGAAATGGATCCAACATCCAGTGCTACACCAAATATCGAGGCCCGCATATATATATCGTCCCTCTCTGTCAAACCTATTATGCACTACACAAGTAGTCGGTTCCTGATGTTGAAGAAGGAAGACATTTGCAATGGCAATGGCTCTTGTGTTCTTGCTATCACCCATGCAAATGGCCGAATACAAAGCACACCAGTCCATTGTAACAGTGACCATGAGGCTGTCGAGGTATATGTTCTAAATACCTTGGTCTCGCAAGACTATCTTGTCGAACAAGGAAATGGGCCTACATTGCAGCCTTCCCCCACCATAGACGTCACCTAGAGCCCTTGTAGCATTGAGAAAACAACAATCACTGTGTGGAAGCGTCACCACCCCCCTTGGACATTGAGAAAAACAAAACCATCCCTATCACGCTTGATGTGGAAGAGGAGGGGATGCGACAATCCTCTTATGTTGTAAGTGTGGTTGAGTACATAATGTCTTCGGGGAGCCGACACCGAGTCTTATGTCATTTGCTTCAGAATAGGAGCACTATAGAGAGAGTGGAGGAGATCCCAATTTTCTATTATGGCAATGTGGCATACGATCTTCCACCAGTAGTAGTAGACAATATGCGTCTAATGGAGGGTATGGAGCAAAAGTACGATGGCCATTGCTGGACAAAGCCCACATTAACATCAATGGCCTTCCTCGGTACTGTTCGCCAAAGCAAACGTATTGGAGAGCTAGAGTGTCCCAATAGAGATTGTACTGGCAGGTCAATTTTTAGCTCCCCAAACAAGGTGGCATGGGCAGGTGCAAGATTCTTCATTCACTCCACTATTAAAGTGATAGCAAAGTCGCATGACATGGTTCTAGTACCCTATCGCAAGTAAATCACACTAGTCAAGTCCAAACGCATGCCATGCAGGTAAACTCAGTACCACCATACCGATTGTTGGAATGTCAACTGTTGGTCTTGGAAGCCTTGGATGCTTCTATTGTAAGAACCCCCCATCTTGCTCTCCAAGTGTGAGTGTGTAGTGTATTATGTGATGTCAGCAAGGCCAATGTCAATATTATTTATTCATCAAGGCACGTATAACCATGAGGTGCAAAGAGGCACATGTAGAGCTAATGTCAAAGAGGTGCAAAAGACAGTTGAGGAAATGGTATGAGACTTTAGTGCAGCTGGACCTCGACACCTACAAATGACTGTGGCTAGAAGGCTAGTGATGGGTGCCTTGGTTCGTGAGCAAGGTGTCCCCATGTCCAACACTGAGCTCTCGACGATGCTCGAGGAACTCCAACCACTCATTCAGAGAAACAAGTAACATATTATTCCATTCACAACACATTTCAAAATATCTTTAAAAGGCCATGCATATGAAGATCAATATTTTGTGCATGCAAGTTCAAACACATGGTCCATGCAGCACGCACTGAGGGTGATCAAGGAATGGAATCTTATCTTCTAAAGTTAAAGAAATGTTGTGCATATAGATTTTTCCATGGTAGTCTATTTCCTGGGCAAGCCATTGACAATGATCGTAGGTGTTTTATATTCAAAATGTCAACAGCTGGGCCAACATCAAGGGTTGACTTAGTGAATTGTATGCAAAGGAATGGCACAGGGGACCTACGCAATAGTTGGGCATGCTTTGACCATGTGCATTGCATTAATGATTGGATCACCATGGTAGCACATGTGTATGACCTAAGGTAGTTTCTCTTACCTAATTCTACCATCACAACACAAACTTAAGCAACATAGTTTTCCTTACTCTCCCATCCTTTCTTGTGTTTTTGTAGTGTACAAGAGTTGATGACTTCAACAATATGTGAGATGAAAGAAGAGGATACAGATGCACAAGCTCTTTTTTGGACAAATATGAATGAGGTGATGGATAAGTGTGAACACCCAAGCGGTGATTTTCAAGGATTCATGGCAGACAAGGTAGCTGCCAATTGGAGGGCCATCTACATAGTGTTCAATGGTGATCTAGACAATGTAATGCAAGGAATGGAGAGATCTTGCTTATTTCATTGGGAAAAAAGTCTCCAAATACACACATCACAGTATGTGCACAAGAGTTTTCAAGATGAGCATAAGCACTTGTGTTGCATGTAGAGGTGTGCAATCACGGAAGATGATGCAACAATGCAATATCGGTTCATTCAAGCTTGGTGGGCCTCAAGAAAAGTTGCAGATTGCAATATACAAGCAATGGATTGTTGGCTTAGTTGGTGGCATATTAGATATCCATGTTGGAGGTAGCACTTTGTTGGGGTAAGACGGATGGGACCTAAAGTGGGCAAGGACTAGCTAAGGCACTAGCCGGATCTCATGCACTCAACGGACAACCCCACCACATGGCCTCGTGGGCCATGGAGTGTATGTCGAGGGATACACTATCCTAAACACTAATCACTGCACGTTTATAGTCTGTAATCCAACTAATGTTCCCGTTCCCCGTCTCCTCAGAGGGAGATTATACATATGTTGACAATAAATACCACATATCATAGACACAAGGGCACCCCACCGCGGTTGATTGCCGCGGCCCTATTGCAGCTCTCGTACATCTTGGGGATTGGCCCCTCGATGCGCTCCTTCCACACATAGACACATTCAAAATAAATTCCCCTCTTAGTGCCAATATATTTAATGTTCGAGGAATGCACTTATCCTCACTTATCCATCCCCTTTGACCCACCGTCTAGACCTACAGCGAGGTTGCTCACAATCTCTACGTGGGTCGAGTCCTAATAAAGAGACCAAATGCTATGCATCCAGGAGCTTGTAATTGAAACCATTTAACGATGCTTGATGCAAATGTGTATATTATTAAGTGCTCAAACAATTGAAAAACTAGCATCGTGCATTGTGCAAATCCATTCTTTTGATGCTTCCATACACTAACGCGTAATTACTGCGATGAGAGAAGACATCGAGCCTTACACTCCTGCTGTACTTCCCTTGATTTAACTTAATGTCATGCTATATGAAAAATGTAGCAAATACATCGGTTTTAATATTACATTTCAGCACTCAAACTTCCCTCATCCCCTACCATTTAAGGTTTTGCCTTGTTGCATAGGTAAAGGGGTGATTTCATGTGTATTTTCCACGAAATAAATAGTAAATACTCACAAAAACATATAAATGGGGATAACCTGAGGAAACCCCTCATGCTTTATCCTCATTATACACTCACAAATACATCCATAATTTTCCTTATTCATTTCCTATTTTTTTCCCTTTTGAAAAGCATTTTTTTTCCTATTTTCACTTATTTTTTCTTATTTATTATCAATAAAAATAGAAGAAAATTAGCATTATTTCAAAGCTATGTCTCTTGAGTCTTTAAACAGTAAACATGTAGATTTTATTGGTGTTTTGTTTCATGCTTTTCCCATTTTAAGCCCAAAAACCCCATTTTTACTCTAAGAACCATGCTTTTCAGGTTTTTCCCATTTATTTCCCACATTTTAAGTGTATATTTTCTGAGTTTTTCATTATGAAAGACTAAAACTAGGAGAAAATAACATGTCCATCAATTTTCAGCCCATATGAACATTGCTAACCTCATCAAATGCGAAAGAAGAGCCATTTTCTTTGTAAAAATGTCATTACCGTGTATCTTTTATTATTTTGGGTTTTGAAACTTGTTGCAGGTCTGCAAACCAAGCCTCATTTAATGCTCAGCTTGCCTCCACAGTGCCATCTTTAGCTCACCTTCGGTTTGGAAGCAATCTGGTACCACACCGGACGAGCATTCACCAACCAGGCTTCATTCTTCTTCATACGCAAGAACTACCCCTTGCATGAGAGAGAGGGAGGAGAGAGAAAGAATGAAATCTGATCTCAACAACCGGGCAACCATTTGACGCTTGGTCTGGAGTGATGGGGAGCAAAGATAGCAAGAAGATAATGCATTAGATCAGTTGGGGGGTGCTTTTAGGCTTTCCAACCCCCCTCATCATGAAGCGTGGACATGGCACCTCCATCCTTGCACTGCGCCGAAAACCCCCCCCCCCCCTCAAATTTGTTTTTTTTAGGCCCCAAAGGTCATGCCTTTTGGCTCCCTTAAAGTCCTTTCACACTTGATCTTGGCCTTGGCCTCTCGGGCGCTCCCATTTCCTCGTTTGATGTTCGTTTTGAAGTCTGAAAAATCCTGGGCGTCCATCTTGAAGTCCTCCAGTGTCGGGCATCTCCCAGGGTCCTATCTGACATGCCAAATAATTATGAAAATTTATCAATTGTCATTAGGTGGGTCTTTTAAGCCTTTTCCGGGCATTGCCGCTTAAAATCGTATTGATTGCCACCGCCACCTTTGACAAAGTCTATTTTTTTCCTAAAATTCAGAATTTTTGGCTATCTTTAAGCCCTTCTCAGCATCAAAAATCATTTGTCATTGGCAACCACAGGATAGGGCGACTTAGCCCGTCGAATCCCACAAACAAATCTGCACATAAACACAACCACAAAGAGCATCAAGCTGATACAAAATAGATACACAACACAATGCTCACCCTACCCCCTTGTCAAAATCAAGGCATGAAATCTACGAGGAGTAGGCCTAGCATAACCTAACAAAAAGTCGAAAGCTAGTCACTAACCAATTGCTCCAACACAGCCAAGCTAAAAAAATCTATCAAAGAGGTCATCCTCAGTGGTGGTCTGAACTATCTACCTAACTAAGGACAACTCAACTAGGAGCTCCTACTAGGTGAGGACTCCTATAGCCTGATCAACAAATATTATCTTTTAGCACATTGGGTTGTTAACCTCTTATTTTCCATACTCGGGCGTGTAAAAAGGAGAAAGTTGAGCGTAGTGACCCAAGGAGAGCAAGGCATCGGCCTTAGGTCCTGTCTCGGTACCCAAGAACCTACCAAGCCCGCGCAAGGCGACACTTAATCCTTTTATAATGCTTACTTTTATTTTCGATCCAACCGTCTTTTATTCTTATGTTTTTCAGCTAGAAGCCACCCCTAGGAAGACAAGGCATTGGCCCCGGGTCTGACTCGCGCCCAAGAACCTACCAGGCCTTTCACAAGGCGATAAACAACAGCTCAAGGATTTTTCCTTCTTTCCATTTTTATTTTGATAGGGGTTAGAACCCCTTTTTACACACCTTCATGTACTCATATATTGTCTTTCAGATATTTAGGATTTTGTCTCTGTCCATCATTATTTTAGTAGGCTTCTCTAACTGCCTCACAACTAATAGGAACTCCTAGAAGGGCCGCCTAGCAGGTCAGTAGAACAGGGTCACTAGAATTCCCATCTTACAATGCCTGATAATGCCTTGTGGGAGGCAATGACTACTCATGCCTCCCCCAGACATACATAGCCTAAATGTGGGACTTCATGCCTTGATTTATGGTCCCCAACAAACAAAAGAAAGTAACCCTTACATGCACATATATCATTAATTGCATAAAGCAAAAGACTCGGAAAGGGGACAAAACTACCTAGAATGGCCACAAGAAGCTCCTTTGCAGAGCAAAGGCTCCCTCCAGCGACTTCATCAACCTGTAAGATGCAATCACTACAACAAAAACCATTAACCGTACTTGCACCAAACAAACATAGGGCCCTCTTGGCCTAAAGAAATAGCACATTGCACTGCAAACTAGCTAGCCCTCTTGGCCTAAAGAAATAGAAGACATTACCAATTTTAATGTAGCTGGCCATCCTGGCCTAAGGAAATAGATCATTGAAACCAACTGGCCCTCTTGGCCTAAAGAAATCAAGAAAACGTGCTCATATAGATCCCTCCTTAGATGAAGGCAAATATACAAACACACGCTCCACTCCAGCGACTTCGTCAACCTATAAGATGCAATCACTACAACAAAAACCATTAACCGCACTTGCACCAAACAGACATAGAGCCCTCTTGGCCTAAAGAAATAGCACATTGCACTGCAAACTAGCTGGCCCTCTTGGCCTAAGGAAATAGATCATTGACACCTAAAAACAATTGGCCCTCTTGGCCTAAAGCAATCAAGCAAACCTGCTCATATATATCCCTCCTTGGAAGAAGGCAGATATGCACACGCTCCACTCCAAGGGGAAAGACAGGGCGCTCAGCCCTAAACTAAATGCATCAAGTTATGACCCATACCTCTTGCATATACAGCAAGAGGTGTACGCATAACATGTCGTCGAATCAACCTATGGGTCCAAGATAATAGTGGTAGATGGGTCTCGGATACTCTTCTCTTTACCCATATCAACCATCGCCTGCCATATAACGCATGGTCTGATAACATTCCCCACAAGCAACCAGGTCCCGTCTCATTATCAACAACAACATCTGGACTAGGATCATAGTTGAAAAAGAGGTCCTCCTCATAAGCAAAATTGGCTAATGAATCCGCAAACTGATTCCAATAACGCGAAATGAGCTGAAGAGATATGCTCTCAAATTCATCAAGTAGGTTATAGCAGCGCAATGATACATACAAAGGAGAGGATTGCGGACTGTATATGTCCCATTAAGTTGATTTAAGATCAGGTGGGAATCCCCTTTTACTAACAACCGCCTAATGCCACCTTTCTTGGCAATATTCAATCCCGTAATTAGGGCTTTATACTCCGCCATGTTGTTAGTGAATCCCACCCCGAGATAAGTTGCTAATTTCATTGTAACTCTACATCGTCGGGGATCTCGGATAACTAGTCCAACACTCCCTTTTCTATGAGGCCCCGTGGACACTCCATAAAAAGTATAACATGTACGTCCACAATGGGTTTACACAACCAGCCATCAAGAACTCCCCTATTCATAATTATGATAATCAAATTCAACATATTTAGAGGATGAACTGACGGCTCCATCCCACCTTCTTCATTAAACTCAACAGGGATGCTTGTCAAGATTTGTAAACAGTGATGGCAGGAACTTTAATTTCCCACACAAAGGTACCATCTTCTTGCTCAACCACTTTGTATCCCTTGCTCCACTAGATAAGCCTCCCTTGATGATATCTTTGCTCTAGATATGGGTGCTCCAAATAAGGGATTAACTACCCCATCAACCAGTTTAAGCTCTCCTACAGGTCTCAAATCAACCCCAACATGGACCTACAATGCATTTAGCATGTTAGAATATTTAGAAATAATAAGGTTTAAAATTATTAAGATTAACCTTATTCTTAAATTCCACTCCTTGTAGATCAGCTGATAAAATCGTGGACTTATTTTTACCTATCCGAACTATCTTGTAAGGGCCATCTGATCTAGATTCCAGCTTTCCTAGAAATATCTCCCTATGCGCATCGTAATGCAGAACTAATTGCCACTTTTTAAAGGTATACTTCTTTGCCTTTAGATCATGCAACCGCTTCATTTCCGATATCTAGCTACCTCCTGGTGCAACAAACTCTGCAATTTGAGCTCGTCCAAGTGGGCTATAGTCGTAAACTGCTCAAATAAGGCATCTTCATTACCCAAAGAATGATTGATTGCAAATCTTATGGTCGGAAACTCAATTTCTAAGGGCAAGACACATTCCTCCCCGTAAACTAATTTGAATGGGGTGGGGCCAGTGGCTTGTTTAAACATCGTATTATATGCCCAAACCGCCATATATAATTTTGCATCCCAGTTCCATTTCTTTTCAAAGACTATCTTGGATAGGATACCCACAAGATGCTTTTTTGTACTTTCAACCTATCCATTGGTTTGTGGATTATAGGGGGTCATCTTGTTATGCTTAATGCTCCATGCTTCAGTCAGGCTTTTAATTACCTTATTCAAAAAGTGAGTTCCACAGTCCGATACTATTTCCTTTGGGGGACCAAAATGGCAGATGATCTGCTCAAGTAAGAAACTAGCAGTCTCTTTTGCATTGTCCTACCTTGTCACCCGTGCTTCTCACCACTTTGTAAAGTAATCAGTTGCTACTATAATGTATCTTTTGTGAGCAGTAGACGACGAGGTAATGGGTCCCACAAAATCGATGCCCCACTTCTCAAATGGAAGGATAGCCATAATAGGCGTAAGTGGACGCTTCCTATTCTCTCAACTGTCATGTCTTTGACATGCATCACATCTCTTAACATAGTCAAATGAATCCTGGAAGATGGATGGCCACCAATAACCAGCTCGTAAAGCCTTCTGTACTGTCAACCACCCAGCAAAGTGCCCTCCACAAGCGGAGTCATGGCACTCTTCCAAAATAAAGGAAACCTCGTTAGGCATCACACATCGGCAATAGATATCATTAGCACCTTGTTGATATAATGTCCCTGCGATCAAGGAAAATTTCAATGCCTGTTGTCTAATCTTCCTCTTCTCGGGTTTTGATAGAGTAGCTCTAGTCTCTCCAGTAGAAAGATAGTGCGTTATAACAGCATACCAGGAGGGAATAGATGCCGTATCAATCTTAAACAATGTTTCCATATCACTTCCTTCAGCCACGACCTCTTTTGGCTCTCCGAAATCCACAAGACACTCGACAATGCCCTGAAGCTTCAGCAGCTTGCTCTTAATCTCGTAATCAAACTCTTGCAAAGTGATTAACCACTTTGCTAAACAATCAGGGGGCTATAACTTATTCAACAACAATCGAAGCCCTTTTGCGTTTGTATAAAAAACCACCCTCTCATAAAGAATGTAGTGCCTGAACTTCTTGGTCGCAAATACCATCACAAGGCACAACTTCTCCATATAGGTGTAGTTACTTTTCGATATGCCCAATTTTCAATACTATACATAGTTGCTGCTGAAAATATATAGAACATTTCACCCCTTTTAGGTGCTTTTAAAATAGGTGCTTTGGCAAGCTCCTGGTTTACATCGTCAAAAGATACTTTGCAAGCATCACACCATAAAAACTGACAATTAAAGAACAATAGGTTTGTCAGTGGCAATATTCTTTCTGCCAAGGCATTGATAAGAAATATTCTCGCTAGTACCACCATGGCTGCTAGCGTCGCTATCCCCCTCCTCACTATGCTCCACATCTGGGTTCGCCTACACACACAAAAGATCAGGGTCGCTTACATAGACAAGGTGGAGAAAAATTTATAATTAGTTATACTTTTAATAGGAAAGTAAGAAAAACATATCTCCTCTGGCTGTTCAATCCTCATGGCCCGGTTGTATTGGTCCTCAGTGATGAGACCCTCCTCATAAAAGTGAAGCCATGTCGCTGCGCGATTATGGCCTCGATGGTAACCTACCTCTCTAGGGGTAGGTGTCCTACCAATGATGGTAGTCTGCAAAACATTTAGAGATATACAAACAATTAGACGTCACAATATATTAGACTAAAATATATAAAGAATTGAAAGAAATATAAATTTAAAAAAACTAGAAATCAAAATATACTTACAAACTCTGCCTCCCACGACTCTCTACAGCTCGATCCGTAATGCGACGATCCCATTGTTTCCATTTGGATCCGTCGCGCCTCTGCGTGCTAACGACTCTTCACTTTCTCAACTGCTTTCTTCTTGGCTTTCTTCCACTCTACGCGGTGGCACATAGGTGGTTGGCTGTAGGCTCCAGCCCCTCCTCCAGCCTCTGCAGTGAGTCCCTGGCCCATGTCATGAGGTGGGATCTTTTGTTGTGAAGCATATCCCTCACTTTTATACGTCCCCAATCATCCGATAATCGCTGACCCTCGGGATTTGGGTACCTCCTATGGACTGCCCTCAACACCTCCTGCCACAAGCCGCTTTTCTGATTTTTGAAGGCAATGAAACAATCTTTATACGTCGCATGCATAACGCTCCTCATGTACGCCATTACATCCCTTCTCTCATCATCATGAAAGATGCCACCAGCATCTGTAACTCTATAGTACTGGCATACAACCTCCTCTACATGATCTACTGGTGAGGGTGATCGCTCGCCACCTCCTAGGTAACCCCCACACAACCCTCGTCCTCCCCCTCGACTCTCCCTCCTTCCTCTCTGTCGACTACCCTTTGCCTGGCTGGACGCACGAGCTTCTGCAGATGCACGTGCTTCTACAGATGCTTGTGCTTCAGCCGATACACATGGAGCATGTGGAGTACCTGCAAATGGAGTACCTGCATATGGAGTACCTGCATATGGAGTATCTGTATGTGGAGTACCTGCATGTGGAGTCTGGGAAGTAGTGTCAGGCAAAGACACCAGAGGCGTCCCAGACATGACACTGAACACCTCGTCTGCTGTGGGAGAGCGGCCAAGGTGTCTGGTCATCTCTCCCATGAAGTCTTCCCTACTAGGAAAACCTCCAAAAAATGCATTGACCCCCTTGCCAAAGGAGGCCAATGTATCATTCATACGATCCACATCTGGGTCATTGCTAGATGAACCAGGATACGACATCTGCAAAAAAAACACAGGAAAAAGACAAATTTATTTGCATACAAAAAATCATATATTACCTAAATTTTCAAAGAGCTTTCTTTAGACATTGAGCATAACACCTAAGTGCTAATGCTTCTCTTAAACAATGAGACTAATAAACACAAACATAGGATTGGTCACATTCATCATTGCAAAAATATATTGTTTAATATTAGAACTAGGAGACCTGGCGCGTGTATCCCTGCGTCTACATTTCAAGTTAGACACGCTCTCAGATGCACTCCAGAGTGAACCTTCTATCTAGTGCGTCTATCTGCACATCTAACATGCAGCACAGACGCGTTGCCAGACGCGCATCCCAGGTCAATTTCTGTCCAGCGCCTCTATTTGCACATCTAACATGCAGCACAGACGCACTGCCAGACACGCATCCCAGGTCAATGCACGTGTATAATCGCGTGTAGATTGCAGGTCAACCTTCTGCGCAATGCGTGTATCGTCACGTGTACACTGCAGAGCACACGCGCTCGAAGACGCGCCCTCAGACGCTTTGAGAGGAAACATTTTTTCGCATCTGTGTCTGCGTCTACACTGAGATGTAGACGCGCTCGGTCGGCCGATTTTAGGCCGACGACCGCCATTGACGATTTACAAAATGCAATACATAATGGAATCACAAATCCTAAATACACAGACAGAGAAGAGAGAGGAAGACAGAAACACACACAGAGAGAGAGAGAGAGAGAGAGAGAGAGAGAGAGAGAGAGAGAGAGAGAGAGACTCACCTTGGGTGTTTGGTGTGGCGGGTGGTGGCGCTTCTTGTTCTCCTTCTTCCTCCCCTTGGTAAGTTACCCTCCCTTGATGCTTGTTTGCTTGCTTGCTACTTCTTCTTGTTCTCCTCTTTCTTGTTCTCTCTTTCTTCCTCTCCTTGGCTTTCCTTTTTCCCTTCTTGTGTGTTTGAAATGAAAGAAGAGGTGAGTCATGAGGAGGTGAGGCATGAAGAGACCAGGTGAGGCATGAAGAGACTGCATGTTGGTTAAACTCAAGCTTCAGAACCGCAAAAAACGCAAGAAAGGAAAGGCGCAGTTTGAAAAGAAATGATTTAAGTATGGTTTGAATTTTGACGTGTGCGTCTATTTTCGCGTGTACATGTGAGTCTATTGTTCAGGTAGACACAAGTATAGATGCGAATATAGACGCGTAGTTAAACGTGGATATAGACGCGCGATTGGGATTTATCATTTTTTTTTTTAAAAGATAAGTTTTGATAGTGAATTCTTATCATAAGTTTTAATGTATTTATGATGATTTTTATGTATTTAAAATTAAGATCTTATGTAAACATATGAATGACAAATATTTTGATGTTGTCATGAATTAGGTTTAATCATGTCAATGTCATCACCACCTAGTGCGGTGCAAGCTGGTGAGTCAATGAGCACATCCTCAAGTGAGGATGAAACATTGGGTCTTCATAATCGAGATGCATGGCTACGACGAAAAATTAAATGCATGTGTGATCGTTGTCGAGGGTGTATTTTTCGAGCACTTCGAATTGCAATGTCACACCTCAGCTTGTATGGAGAATGGGACCGAGAAAAATCACCAGTATTCGTAGTTTTTTTTACCACTAAGATTGCATGTCTATGTTACGGGAATTATATATCAACGTACATGAAACTCCCTTTTGTGGTGGTTGAGCAGGATGTGGTGCCACATCCTCAGATGCTCCCTTCCAAGCGTTGAGAGGCTGCAAAACATCGACGCAAGGAGGCAGAGTCTTCAAGAAGAGTAGAGACTGACGACCATGATAGTAGCCCTCATGAAATGCCCCATTAGGTCGTAGAGGATGAGATTTTGGAGAGCATGGTACACCATCTATTTTCGCAACCGATTCAGGGAGAAGGTCACTCTACGAAGCCAGATGATCCACTATATGTAGCATCATCTACTCCATTGTATGAAGGTTGTACGTACTCCGTTCTTCGTATGTCCCTCGAGATACTTAACTTGCAAACAATTTATGGATGGAGTAATGTCAGTTTGGATGTGTTATTGAAGTAGGTATCAATTCAGTTTGGCTTATATATGAATCATAATATTAATTGTTAATTCTATTTTGAAATCAGACAGAAATATATGTTGGTGGTTTTTTAACTCACTTTTAAAAATATATGTAGGTTATTATCACAAATGCTTCCAAAAGGAAACAAATTGCCAACTAAGAGAGAGCAAGCAAGACATTACTTGACATCTCTGGGAGGCCTCGATTATGTCAAGATCCATGCATGTGTTTATGATTGTGTCTTATTTTGTGGGATTCATGAGTTCACACGAGAGTGTCTTATTTGTGGCGAATCAAGATACGAAGTGGAGATGAAGTCAATGGATGTGCCTCGTAAGGTTTTGTGACATTTTCTGATTGTTTCACGTATAAAACTTATGTTCAAGTGTAAGTCTATTGGAAAGCTCATGTCATGGCATGCTAGTCATCCTTCAAGTGATGGAAAATGGAGGATCCCTGCAGACACACCCGCATGGCAACATATAGATAATTTGTGGCCTGTTTTCAAAGAAGAGCTAAGAAATTTGAGATTTGGTTTAGGTATGGATGGAATCCATCCATTTGGCATCAAAAGCACATCATATAGTGTATGGCCAATGGTATTGGTGAACTATAATATTCCTCCATCCATGGCAATTAAAAAGGGACATGTGATGTTGTCCCTTCTGATTCCTGAAAAGCACAAGGTAAAAAAACATGGACATTTACTTAGATCCTTTGATTGAAGAGTTAGAAATGTTATGGGAAGGTATTGAGGTGCAAGATCCAAGTGCATCTGCATCCTCTAGAGATTTCACATTGAAAGCCATGTTGTTGTGGACCATGCACGACTTTCTACGATACGGAGAGTGTTCAGGTACATGTATATAACTCTATATTTGAAATTCAAGACTTGAATCAATTGCATTTTATTAATTCACTTGTTTTTTCAAGTTTAACCACGTCAGGATATCATGCATGTCCTATTTGCAGTCCCTCTCTAGTTTCCTCTAGGCCAGCACATTTAAAGAAGGTTATCTACGACAATCATCATCGATTTCTTCCTATTAACCATCCCAAATATGTTCTCCCTACTAATGGAATGACTCCACAATCTCTAACCAGTCGAGATTGGAAGGAGAGATGGATTAATGCCGACAGCCACCCTCCACTCGGCATGAGTCGGTAAGAAGTGCATTTCTCTCGATTGACTTTAAAGTATTTAGCATGATGAATTGTTTACATAATATATTGTTTGTTTGTTAGGTTCTCTATATTCTTTCATCTTCCGTACTGGACTGAACTCAAGATCAATCACTTTTTGGACCCCATGCACATATTAAAAAATGTTGTATCTACATTATGGGATCACTTGATAGGGGCTTGCGATTCAGTTAATGTAAGGGAGGATTTACGTAACATTGGTCGCATGAGACGAGTCTGGCCACGCATTGGACCCAGAGGAAAGATTGAGCTACCCCATGCACCTTGGATGTTATCAAAGAACGAGGAAAAAATAGTGAATGAACAAATATATAGCTTTCGAACACCCACAGGATGTATGAGATGTCTCAAGGGAGCCTTCATAAAGAAAAAGAAAAGAGGTGTGGAGCAACCATCTGGTTTGAAGTCCCACGATTGGCACAAAATGATTCAAGTAAGGGTATCTCTAACCATGAATATAGTATTAGTGGAGTAACTATGTGTAAACTTTGGGGTATGATGACTTTTTCCTCAACTAATCATTTGATCTATGAATATTGTTTACATTCAGTTCGTACTTCCTACTAGTATATCCCATTGTGCCTCCAAAGATGTACGTGATATCATTTACAAGATGGGAGAGCTTGTGAGGTGTGTATACATTGTATTTTTTCATTATATATATTTGAATTTCTACACAAAAATAAACAATTCTCAAATACATCTTGACAGATACGTGAGCTCGAAGGAAACTGATCCAAACACATTGCAAGATGGTCGAGTATTATTTGTTGAGGTGGTTTGTTTGGTGGAGGAAATTTTCCCTCGATCCATTTTGACTACTCAATTACATTTACTCGTACATTTGATTGATGAGATTGCACTTTGTGGGGCAGTTCATGTAAGTGGATGTTTTTTCTTGAGCGCTTCATGAAAACCTTGAAAGATTTTGTGAGGCAAAAAGCACGGCCTGAGGGAAGCATGGCTGAGGGTTGGTTAGTGCAATCATCCCTTGTTTATATCTGTGAATATCTTGCTGAAGTGGATCCCTCTCAACCACGACTATGGAAAGATAATGAAAACTTGAGGATGACCTGTATAGTACCTCAAGGAAAAGGAATGAGTAAAGTGCTAACAAAAGTAGAACTTCGTAAGTTAAATAGTTTTTGTGTGCTCAATAGTGATTTATGAGCAAATGGGTGACACTATATAATGAAGCAAGGGCAAGAAGAAAAAGCAAAAGACAAGAATTTCGCACTAGATATGGACGTAATGTCTCATTTCCAGATCATCTAAATGCGCTCCCACGTCATATTGACATAGATTGGTTACATGAGGAAATAGAGAGAATGGAAAAAGAGGAGGAAATTAATATATCTCAAGAAGAGTGGGAATATGCACGAGGTTGCTTATCAAAGGTGAGACATACTATCAATTAATTTGTTTCTATAAGTTTTATTTTATATAAATAATTGACATGTTTGATCTTTTATCTTTTACTACTAGTGCACATTATTCAATGCACTTTGGTGTGAGGGTAAACGTCTTCAAACTCAACGTATAGATGAAAAGAGAAATACCCAAGATTGTGCTGTCCTTGCTCACTTCGAGGCTGCCAATGGTACCATGGAAGGTTATTGTGGCTTGATCCAAGATATTCTGAAGCTTGACTTCAGACGATTCTTTATATATGTACTAGATGTGAAGTGGTTTAAAGAAGTGGTAACAAATGGTGAGCATTGCACAATTAGGCGTCATCCAAGTGGTTTTGTAATCATTGACTCTACAAAATTTCACCAAAACAAGAATGACACATTAGTACTACCTCAACAATGCGAGCAGGTATATATGCAAAGGCTAATTTTTTTATATGTATACATGTGATATATATACACAATATAATAAGTACTTAAGTTTTTTGCTTTGTTTTTCAAATACAAGTTGTGTATCATCCAATGGTAAACAATAACCGATGGTGGTATGTTATCCCTATATCTAATCGTTCAAAACCAATATATGGTACTATTACCGACATGGAGATAGCAGATGACAATCCAACAATTAATGATGATGTGCATGATGACACCATAATGGATGATATGCGTGATATAGTACAAGATGAACCTCACGAGGATGTTCAAGGAAACGCAGAAGAAGACAATAATGTGATTGTCGATGATATTGATGAAGTTATTGAGCAATATAGCAACACATCTGATAGTGGGATAGACTTATTTGTTTCGTTACCTCTTGGTAACATAGACCTAGAAGTAGATAGTTTAGCAAGGGCTGATCTCATTGAAGATGAAATGGATCATTCACTGTAACACACTTAATTTGCTTATTGATTCAATGTGTATTCCTAATTCTGTGCTTTTTATCATGTGCACACGTGCATACTCAAGAATCAGTAGTCAATTTCAAAGCAAACATTGAATTTTTCATAATAAAAAGGAAGTATCTTTTATCATCTTCAAGTACATAGAGAAATTATGAGATACATATTACAATGCTTGCTACTAATTGTAAGGTTTCTGTCGCTTGCCGCTAATTACTTATATCAAGCTTGTCAACTGGAGGAACTGCCATTCATTAGAGAGCAATGAAAAAGTAATTATTAACTCTATTTTTTTAATTCAATGATTCAATGTGTATTCTTAATTCTATGGTTTTTATCATGCGCACATGTGTATGCTCAAGAATCAATTTCAGGTGGTTAAATAATTATTAACTTTAGTTTGTCAATTATGTGAATTGCTAATTTTAGGTGGTTAAATAATTGTGCGTCTACTGGTGCGTCTATATTAGCGTCTATATGCACGAATATATAGATGCAAAATTCGCGTCTATTTACACGCAGATTTACACGCATTTATAAACGCTCTAATAGACGCGCCCAACTTTGTGCGTCTAACGTGCGCGTCTATGCCTCGTTTCTGTTGTAGTGTACTAGGCGAGGACTCCTATAGCTTGATCAATAAGTATTTTGCTTTTAGCACATTTATTCTTTTAGGGCTTTTATTTTTCCATTCTCGGGCATGTAAAAAGGAGAATAGAGCATCGGCCTTAGGACCTATCTCGGTACCCAAGAACCTACCAAGCCCTCACAAGGCGACACTTAATTCTTTTCTAACGCTCACTTTTATTTTCGCTCCAACTTTCCTTACTTTCTTCTTTTCTAGCAGGAAGCCACCCCTAGGAAGACAAGGCATCAGCCCCGGTGTGACTCGTCCCCAGGAACCTACCAGGCCTTCGCAAGGCGATGATCAACTGCTTATAAATGTTCATTTCTTTTCTTTCTATTTTGTTAGGGGTTAGAATCCCTTTTTACACACCTTTGTACATATTTATTTTCTTTGAGATATTTAGGGTTTCTTTGCTTTCTATCATCATCATTTTCCTTTCAGCATGCTTCTCTAACTACCTCACAACTAATGAGGACTCCTAGAACGGCTGCCTAGTAGGCTAGCAGAACAAGGTCACTAGAACGGCCTTCTAAAACAGGTCTTTTGATGCTTGACAATGTCGTTACAAGAGGCAATGACTACTCAAACGTCCCTCAAACATACCTAACCTAAACCCTGGGACTTCATGCCTTGGACGCCGGTCCCCAACAAGAAAAGAAAATCCCCTACAAGTACACAGACACATATAGCATAAAGCACATGACTCGTAAAGGAGAGATATCACCTGGATAGGGCCATGAGAAGCTCCCACGCAATAAAGGCTCCTTCCAAGCTCTTCTTCGAACCTATCTAACACAAGACTAAAACAGAAAACCATTGATTGCACCTGTCCTAAATAGACAACTGGCCCTCTTGGCCTAATGAAATAAAGCACTTCACTACAAAAAACTAATCCGCCCTCTTGGCCTAATGAAATAAAACATTTAAAACCTCACAAAACTCGCCCTCTTAGCCTAACGAGATCAAACAGAATAGCACCTACACGTCCCTCCCCGAAATAGTACAGATATAGAATAATATGTTCCTTTCCAAGGAGGAAAAATAGGGCCACAGCCCTAAACTAAATGCATAAGGTTATGACCCATCCCTCCTGCATATATAGCAAGAGGCGTACGCATAACATGTTGTCTAATCAACCTGTGGGTCCAGGATAACAATGGTAGATTGGTCTCGGCTACTCTTTGCATCACCCATATCAACCATCGTCTGCCATATATTGCATGTTCTGATAACATTCCCCACAAGCGGCTGGGTCCTGTCTCATCATTGATAACAATATCCAAACTAGGACCACAATTAAAGAAAATATATTCTTCATAAGCAAGATTTTCCAGTGAATCCGCAAACTGATTCCAGTAACGTGGAATCAGCTGAAAAGACACTCTCTCAAACTCCTCAAGTAGGGTCATAGCAGTTCGATGATACATACAAAGGATGGGATTCCGCACTGTGTATGTCCCATCTAGTTGATTCAAGATCAATTGGGAATCCCCTTTTACTAACAACCACCGAATACCACCTTGCTTGGCAATATGCAGTCCCATTCATCAAGGCTTTATACTCTGCTATATTGTTAGTGAATCCTACCCCGAGATAAGCAACTAACTTCATTGTAACATTATGTCAAGGATCACGGATTACTACTCCAACACTCCCTTTTTTATTAGGGCCCCTGGATGCTCCGTCAAAATATAATGTGTACGTCTACAATGGGTTTACACAGCCTGCCATCACGAACTCCTCTATTCGTAATTATGATAATCAAAGTTTAGCATGTTTAGAGGGTGAACTGACGGCTCCATCCCACCTTCTTCATCAAACTCAACAGGGATGCTTGTCAATAGTCGTAAATAGTGATGGCAGAAGACTTTGATCTCCCACACAAAGGTTGTGTCTTCTTGCTCAATCACTTTGTATCCTTTGCTCCACCAAATAAGTTTCCCCTGATGGTATCTCTGCTCCAGATATGGGTGCTCCAAATAAGGAATTAACCGACCCATCAACCAGCTTTAAGCTCTTTCGCAGGTCTCAAATCATCCTCTGCATGGACCTGCAATGCATTCATGCGTGTTAGCATACTTAAAAATAGTAAGGTTTAATCTTATTAAGATTAACCTTATTTTTAAACTCTACTCCCTGTAGATCAGCTAGTAGAGCCATAGACCTATTTTTCCCTATCCTGACAATCTTGTAGGGGCCATCCCATTTAGGTTCCAGCTTCCCTGGAAACAGCTCCCTACACGCATCATAATACAACACTAATTGCCCTTTTTTAAAGGTATAATTCTTCGCTTTAAGGTCGTGCAACTGCTTCATCCGACGTTTAGCTACCTCCTGGTGTAATAAGCTATGCAATTTCAGCTCATCCAGGTGGGCTATGGTCGTGAAACGTTCAAAGAGTGAATCCTCATCTCCCAAAGAGTGGTTAATTGCAAACCATATCGTTGGCAACTTGATTTCAAGGGGTAACACACACTCTTCTCCATAAACTAATTTAAATGGAGTATGGCCGATAGCTCGCTTGAACGTTGTATTGTACGCCCATACTGCCACATACAACTTCCTATCCCAATCTCGTTTCTTCTGAGAGACTATCTTAGACAAGATATCCACAAGCTGCTTATTAGTACTTTCAACTTGCCCATTTGCTTGCGGATTATAAGGGGTCGTTTTATTATGCTTGATTTGCCAAGCTTTAGTCAAGCTTTTGATCACTTTATTCAAAAAATGGGTGACACGGTCTGAACTAATTCCTTTGGTGGACCAAAACAGCAGATAATCTGCTCTAAAAAGAAACTTGTAGTCTCTTTTGCATTGTTTTGCCTTGTTGCCCGCGCTTCTGACCATTTTGTGAAATAATTAGTTGCTACTATAATGTACCTCTTCTGGGTAGTAGACGATGGGGTGATAGGACCCACAAAGTCAATGCCCCACTTCTCAAATGGAAGGATAGCCATGATAGGCGTAAGTGGGCATTTCCTATTCTCTCTGCTGTCATGTCTTTGACAGGTATCACATCTCTTAACATACTCAAAGGAATCTTGGAAGACGGATGGCTATCAATATCCAGCTCTTAAAGCTTTATGTGCCATCAACCATCTAGCAAAGTGCCCTCCACACGCAGAGTCATGACACTCCTCCAAGATGAAAGGAACCTCGTCAGGCATCACACATCGGCGGTAGATAGCATCAACACCTTGCCAATATAGTGTTCCTACGATCAAGGAAAACTTCAAAGCCTGTTGCTTGATTTTCCTCTTTTCAGATTTTGATAAACCAGCTCCAGTCTCTCCCGTTGATAGTGATAATGCATGATAGCAGCATACCAAGATGGAATAGAAGCTCTATCAATTTTAAACATTTATTCAATATCACTTCCATCAGCCAAAGTCTCATTTGGCTCCCCGAAATCCACAAGGCATTCCACAATACCCTGCAACCTCGGTGGCTTACTCTTGATCTCATAATCAAACTCCTGCAAAGTGATTAACCACTTTGCCAAATGATCAGGCGGTTGCAGCTTGTTCATAAGCAACCTAAGCCCTTCCGTCTTTGTATAGAAAACTACCTTCTCATAGAGGATATAGTGCCTGAATTTTTTAGTCCCAAAGACCATCTCAAGACACAACTTCTCCATGTAGGTGTAGTTAATTTCTGAAATGCCCAATTTTTGACTAGCAAAAGCTATTGGATGATACCACTTTTCCTCCCAGATTTGGACTAAACAGTAGCTGATACTATGCATGGTGGCTGGTAAAAATATGTAGAACATCTCGCCTCTTTTAGGTGCTTTTAAAACTGGTGCTTTTACTAGCTCTTGTTTCACATCCTCGAAAGCTACCTTACAAGGGTCGCTCCATTCAAATAGACAGCTAAAGGATAATAAGTTCATTAATGGCATCGTCCTTTCTGCCAAGGCATTTATAAACCTCCGATAGTACCCTATCGATGACAGAAAGCTATGTACCTCTTTCGGAGTGCGTGGTGGACTCATAGAAACTATAATCTTGATCTTTTCAAGGTCAGTTACGATTCCTACTGAGCTGACCACACGGCCCAGCAATAACCCATAAGGCACTCCAAAGACACACTTCCGTGGGTTAAGAGTGATACAAAATTGTCTGCAGCCGCTCAAAGCATTTTCTTAAGATAATCAACATCCTTTCCCTTAGAGTGGCTACCCCCAGGTCATCAATAAATACTTTCAACTCATTTGGGGAGATGTCACCAAAGGTCTTGTCTACTGCTCGTTGCTATGATCCAGGTGCATTGCACAAACCAAAGGCCATCACATGGTACACAAAAGTACCAAAGACAATAATAAAAGTCGTTTTCAACATGTCCTCTTCTGCAATTGCCATCTGGTTATATCCTACAAAGCAATCCATAAACGAATATATTTCCCTACCCACTAAATGATCCAAAATCTGGTCAATAAATGAAAACGGGTAATAATCCTTAACCATCTGCTTATTCAACTCTCTAAAATCTACACATAATCGGATCTTGTTATTTTTCTTCTTCTTGATGACAACTGGTGAATACCATTCTGTGTGTTGTACAAGGAAAATCAAACCAGCTTTCCGTAACTTCTGCAACTCCTCAAACAGCTTGTCCCTCAATTCAAAAGGCATATGCCTTACCTTCTAATGCACAGGATGACTGCCTTCTTTTACAGGAATAGTATGAACGGGCAGGCTGGGAGGAATGCCTCTTAGCTCGTCATAACTCCAAGCAAAGATGTCGCAGAATTTTTGAATCAAGGACACATTGTCCCCCCTTTCTGCTGAACTGAGCATGGAACCTAATTTAATTGGCTACGAATCATTCGGCGTGCCAAGGTCTAACTCAATCACATCCACGTCTCTTATCCTATCTTGTGACTCTATTGGCTCATTTAGAGTTATCTGATAAATATCATCTGTAGTGAACCCCTCTTTAGATTCATCACTGGATGATGTCTCACTACCAGATGGATCATCTGATGTTTCTAATTCAGTAGAGGATAAAGGAGCTCTCTCACTCTGAGGAGACTCAGGGTAATCATTGACTATTACTCGATTAGTACCTCTACCTAGAACCACTCGACCGGCAGGTATATCGACTTAGCAATCTGATCGTAAGATCTAAGGCTTACCTAGCAAGACTCGATAGCTAGGACGTCCTACAAATCTTATCACCCTAAAGTCCAAGAAGCATTCTACAATTGCGATGGTAACATGGACTTTAGTAACGCAACCTTCTAGTTGCCTTAGACTATCATCAGCCATTCTAAGAAGGGTGGAGCTATCTTTCTGGATGCCTAGACCCAGCCTCTCCATCAACTCTGAACTCATGATATTGACGGAGGATCCAGTGTCTATAATAGCATGCTCCACTAATATTCCATCCACATATGCTAGAACCCTAGGGCAATTCTTTTCGGCATGATTGAACCAATCCTCCCCTACTCATGCTATGCCCAAAGGTTCTACAATATACCCAATACACAGGATCTTCTTGAATTCCTTGCGTACTCTTGGAGATAATTTAAACAACTGCAAGAGGTTCACATCTGGTTTGACTTCGAAAAGAGAACTTGCTAAATCAAAATCATGATAGGTAGCCAAAGCTCTCTTTTCTCGCCAAACCTTTCTTTCTTTTGGTCTCGGGACTGACTTTGGTACTTCTTTTTTAGCTCTTGCCTTCTTTCTTGGCACTTCCTCATCCTTCTTAGGATCAACTTTTTTGTCAACAGGCCTTAGAGGTCCCCCTTCCATGCTAGGATTTTGGACTTGCGTCCCCTTGTCCCCTTGCTTAGGGTTTCCCTCAACCGGTTTTTCCTTATCTTTGTCAACCTCTTTAGCCTTTTGGTCTCTTGTCACGGTTCTTAGGTTAGAGGTTTCAGTGTCATTGACTCGTACAGCCTCAATAAGGCTGACTCCATTGCCTTGTGGCAACTCTTCTATAGTGGTCTTTCCCCTTTGCAATATTTGTCTTGGTACATCATTTTGCTGTAGGTTATTACCTTGCGCTCTATGATTAACTGGAGCTAGCTGTTTACTCTCTTGTTGGAGGGAGCTAATCTTACTCCAACAGGTAGCGGCTAAATGGCCCGACTTCCCACAAATATCACATTTAACATTTGGACAGTTTCTAGGGAAATATTGTTCGTCACACCACTTATAGCTGAATCTTGAGGGTCCACCCTCTTCAGGGTGTCGACTCCCTATCATATTCTGCTGCTTCTTCAGGAAATTGACGTCAACAGTTATTTGCCGATATTCTTCAGAAATCATGTCGGTATAATGCTTCATCATATTCGTAACTTCACCAAGGACATTAGATGCACTCGACTCATAGCCTCGATCCTCTATCCGTCATTCCATTGGCCTAACAATTTGATTGGGCATTGGTTGTTGACTCACGGGAACAACATTAGGATTCGAAACTTGGCCTCCAACATTTGGTGGAGCCAACTGACTAGTCATAGGCATAGTCACACTAGGAGGAGCAACAGCAAAGGTGCATTTTGAACCATGCTTCCTCTCCCATTAGGGTTAGTCATAGGCATCCCTTGACTTCCATTTGTCAATGGTAGATTGCCTCTAGGTACTAAACCTGCATTAACATTTATTCGAGAGGAGTCGGCCGTTTGTAATCGTGCTTCTACTCCTTCTGCCCGCGTAATGGCAGTATCTATATCAGCCAAAGCCACGTTGTTCAATTGTACCTGAATATTGAAATCCAATCCATGCAAGAAGTATTGTAATTGGGCAGCCCGTGGAATGGGAATGTAAGTTTGTAACTTATGAAACACTTCCTTAAGCTTCTTAGCATAGGCTTTCACATTCTCATGGGGGTCTTGGCACGTTACATTCAAGACACGCAACCAGTATTGGCCACCTCTTTCACGGGCATATTCTCCTCGGAAAGCTGCAAAGAATTGATCGATTGTGGTTATGGTTCCAGACTCTATGCTATGATACCATACCGCAGCCCTTCCTTTTAACGTCATGTTAAAGAACATCATGAGATGTCCCTCATCTTGGATGCAGTAATTAAACATCAATATTTGGAATTCACAAATGTGAAACTCCGCATCTTCTTCGACTAACCCATTAAAAATGGGGCAAAGGAACTCCTAAACCTAGCAAATCTGGTGTCCCTGAGGAATTGCAATGGGTTGGGCCATGGCGACAATCGAATTCACAATAGGAGCTTGAACTGCTGGAATCACACCCCCACTTGAACTGGGTTGACTTGGTGGAAGAGAGGAAGAACTTACGCTTCCTCCTGCACCTAAATGACTATGTGGAGCAGTTGGGTTACTGAGACCACTGCCTCTTATATGTATCGGGCTACTCCTTTGAGAAGAATAACGACTTACGATCTCTAACCGCCGTCTAGCCCTCTCAGCACATTCTGCTTTTTGTATTTCGTCTTGACAATCCTTGTCAGAGGACATAAACCAACTTTCTTTTGGTCCCTAAAAACCCTGGATTTAGGAATCACCACTTGTTGGCAACTCTCGGCAGACGCACCACTGATGGGACCTGAAATGAGCTGGCACTGGCTATGGCACTAGCCGGACCTCATGCTCATGACAAACAAGCACACCCTCACAGCCTCGTGGACCAAGAGCGTCAATCTAATGCTAAAGGACAATCTGACCTAAAGCCTAATCCATGCGTTTATAATTTATAGTCCAACGTTTCCCTTTCTAAAAACTCCTCAGAGGGAGAACCCATACACACTGAAAATGCCACGATCACATACATGGAGGCAACCTCTCGGTAGAAACACCGCGGCCCTACTACAGCTCTGCCTTACGCTCATGCTACCTTTCCCTTTATTTTAAAACAACGTCCTATAGGCATGATGCAACACATAAATCAGATTTTAATTTATATTTTGACGCTCAACCTCCCCTCTCACTCTACCATTTAATGTTTTGCATTCATTGATAGGTGAAAGAGTCATTTTATGTGTATTTCTTTATAAAGAAAGCGATAAACATGGACGGAAACATAGGAACGAGGATAAACTGCGAGGATAAACCGAGGCCAACCTCGTGCTCTACCTTCATTATACATTGCACAAACACACATGTAATTTTTTGGAATTTTTCTTTTACTGTTTTCTAAATTTCTCCCATTTAAAATCCATTTTCACTATTTTTGGTATTTTTTCTCTATTTTCTTCAATAAAAAAGACTAGAAATTAAGATTGATTGTGGGCTGTGGCCGTTAGATTCCTTGACAGTACAATTTTAGGTTTTGTTGGCATTATGTCTCATATTTCCCATTTATTTTGCAAAAAAATCCCATTTTATCCCTTAAATGCGTGTTTTTCAGGTTTTATAACATTAATTTCAGCCATATCACTTATGATTTTCTGATTTTCAAACTATGAACTGATAAACCTCATAGCAAACAACATCATAATGCATAATCAGCCCATGGGAACAATATTTCATCAACCAAATAGTAGAAAAACTGATTTTTTATTCATAAAAATTAAATTACTGCTTAGGCTTTGTGTCTCAAGATCTCAATTTTGGTGCGCGACTGCGGGTCAGCCCACATTCAATGTCTAGCATCTTCCTAATCAGCAATCTTCATGTCTACATTGATGCGGAAGCAATACGGTCCCAACCGGACAAGCTTTCCTCCACCATTCTTCATTTTCCTCTTACACACAAGAATAGATCCTTAGGGGAGAATGAGGGAGGAGAGAGAAAGATTAGAATTGGCTCTCTTCATTCAGGCCACCATTGGATGGGCGAAGACAAGCGATATGATCAGCAGAGAGAGGGAAGATCGGGGGTAATGTCGATTGGGTGGGTTACTTGTTGCAGGCTGGAATCATGATCCATCTCCATATGGCGCAAATTTTGGTGCAAATATGGCGCCCTCTTCCTCACGTTTTTTGTCATGCTTTCTCTCTCCACGATTTGTGCTAAGTTTCATCTTGGCATAAAATGCCCCAACTCCCCAAAGGTCATGCCCATTTGGCCAAAAGTTTATCCACCTCTTCATATCTTGAATGGTTTCTTGGCTCCTTCCCCGTCCAGGCTCCGATTTGAGTGCTGTAAATTTCTGGGCATCCGGCTTGACATCCCGCATTGGATGGCAACTCCTGACAACCAGCACGACAGTCTGAAAAATTATCAAAAATCCACAAGTGTCGCTCGAGCGCCTTTTAAAAGTCCTATTTCACTTAGTACTTAAAATCATCCTAGCTGGAGCCGCCGCCTTCAATGTTAAATATTTTTCCCCTAAATTCTAGATTTTTTGGCAAATTTTAGGCACATCCTGGTCTCAAAACTCTACTCTCACATATCATGGATCCAATATTGCATATGTTGCTCAAATCATGTATGGTTGTGCACGGAGTTCTCTTTCATAGCATATTTCTGTTAGAGCACATTGCATTAAAAAAGCAAGTTCATATCCATAGAATATTTTGAAGACTCAAGGATCAAAGGAAAAGGTTGTACATTTTACATCATCAGTGAGTATTTCTTGAAGAAAAAGAGGACATGTGTGTTGAAAGTGTGTGAAATTACAAGAACAATAGGCCAAGGAAGGGAATAAGTCGTCCAAGTTAAAAGATGGAGAAAAATGATGTGATTTACAAAAATCAATATTTTTACTCAATTTTGATGGATTTTCGTAATTTTGTTTGCGTGGACTTGTCGACCAAATGCGTTCTAATCGTTTTGAGTACCCGAACAACTATATTCGAAGTTCAAATGACAAAGTTATGATACAAACAATTTACAAACAGGCATAAAGTAGAAAAAATGAAAATAATGAAAAGCGGTAGAAAAGCAAAAGCCAAAAGCTGAAAGAAAAAAGCCTAATGTGTGTGAGTGTGGATAGAAAACTATATAAGGAGATGAGAATGGAGAGTTAACGGCCTTCCCCCTTGATTATAATTGTATTTGTGAGAGAGGAGAGAGGAGGGTTGCATACTAGAGTGAGCTCTTGTTATGCCAATTTGGAAGTTGGAGCTTTTGTGTGTCAAAGCGCGGAGTGTCGGATCATGGTTGCTAAGGTACGAGAATATTTTCTCACTTGGTTTGTTTTCAAATTGTTGGATTTTTTTTGTTGAGTTGTGGTTGTGTAATGCTCTACCCACATATGGGTTTTAAATTTTTTGAGCTATAAGAGGCATTGTTTTTAGTCTTGTCTTTTGTGTGGCTTGTGGTGATTTATCGAATATTTGTATTTTTCAAATTGAGTTGTGCATTCGATAAAGTCAATTACCCCAACCGGCACTCCTTAACATCTCGTTATCGGGTTGTGAGTGAGGCTTGCTCTTGATCACCACTCGTGTAACATCTCTTTTTTGGTGCCTCCACAGAGGAGTTTCGAGATTGACATTGTTGTTGTTTTGAATGTGAGTTTGTTTTGATTTCTTGTGATTGTTGAAAATGATTGATAATTTTCCTGAGTTCCATGGTAATCATACTAAAGATCCCGAAAGATTTTTAGAAAAAATATAGCTGTGTTGTTTGATAGAGAGAGTGACTGACCCTAAGGATAAACTTCAGATTCTTAGGTATCAATTGCAGAGAGAAGCACGAAATTGGTTGCTTGAATTTGAGATAAAATTGAAATTTAAGAGATAGAAATTAGACTATGAAACTACTAAAAATGCTTTTCTATCTAGGTTTAAAAAAAGAGAAAGTCAATGTGAGATATGGGCAAAAATAGAAACTTGTGTTCAAAAAGATGATCCATGTGTTGAGGATTTTGCTAGGGAGTTTGAAAGATTGTGGAATTGATGGAGTTTAACATTGTTAGAAGGTGAGATAGCCCCTGTTATGTTGAAGATAATGTATTTTGTAAATGGGTTGAAATTAGAAGATTGGAGAGTGAAATTAGAGGTAAAAAATCCTAAGACTTTTGAGGAAGCGGTGAAGATAGCTCAATATCAAGAGAGGAAGACCAAAAGAAAAAAAGAGTTAGGGTTTTATGAACGAAGGGAAAGGTTGAGTTCAAGACGAGTTGAGAGAAAAAAATTTGAGGAGAAGAGAGATAGTTATGCCTATCCTGAGAGAGGTATACTATATTCTCTATTTAGGAGAGATGAGTTGACTTGTGAGAAATCAATTGAAGTATGTGAGGAGAAACTCCCTAGGGTGGTTGAGGAGAAAAATACTTGTTTGACTAATTGGAGTGAAGAGTCTAGGAGTGTGAATTCATACCCATTGAGACCATGGATTCTTCTAGTCCAGTGATTAGAGATTTAACTAAAGAAGAGGGATCGAATGATGATACTTTGGAGCTTGAGGACTATAGAGATGAGCTAGAGATGGATCTGAGTTGTAAAGAAGAAAATGAGAGACCATATTGTTTTAAGGACCAAGAGTTTTCATGTTCTTTGGGAGAGGATGAGAGTCAAGAAAATTTTAATATTTCTGATGAGGGAAGGTGTGATGAAAGTTCTGATAGTCATGGCAGTGTTGAAGAGAGTAAAGACAATTTAGAGAGGGAGCTTGTTTGCCTTGGTGAAAGTATAGATGGATCTGATTGCTTGAAAGATGAAGAGAGAATAAAGGATGATTTTTTGAGTCTTTTGGAAAACTATGAGGGGGAGGACTCAGAAACTATAAGTTTTCAAGATGAAGTCAAGGGTTCGAATTTGTTGCCTGATGAGTTTGTTGAGTTTGGTTGTGAGTTTGTTGATCAAGAGAGTATGAAGGTTTTAGATTCTGACTCATGTTGTGATTTTGGTGTTGGTGTTGTTGACTCAGTTGAGTCTTGTGAGTTGGTTGGTGATGTTTTGAGTAGCCTTGGAGAGGATTTTATTTGTAGTATTGATGATGTTATTTTGAGTAAACCTAATCTCTTACTCCTTGATAGTTGTATAGATAATTTTTTGGTTGATTTTGGCAACAATGTCGAAGAGAAAACTTTATTTGATAGTCTTTTAGTTTCTTTGAGTTCTCCTGAAGGTTTTGATGTTGTTTGTAATGATTCTGATTGGGGTTTTAAGGATCCTGAGAGTGACATTGATGAGGACATGAGAGAGAATTTGAGTAAGGCTTTCCAAAGCATTGAGAATTTGAGGGAAGAGCGATTTAAAATCAAGAAAATAGAGTTGGAAGAGGTTTGTGAGGAGGTAGTTGGGGATTTGGTAGTTGAGGAGTCTTTGGTCGAGGTTATTGATCCAAAGTTGTTGCATTGTGAAGATGTTGTTTGTGATGATGAAGATGTAAAAGTTTCTTCAGTTTCTTGTGAGGTTTCTTGTAAGGATACTATGGAAGGTGTTTACCACTCTTTGTGTGTGAATGACTCGATGGAGTCTTGTATTGTTGATGAGTTAAGTGATGTGGCTGGGTGTCCTCGAGTGACCCCATTTGTGGATGCTTTGGTTTTTGTGGTGTTATGAGTCCGGAGTTGACTCCTTTTGATGTGTTTGATTTGGATATTGAGTTGGGAGATCCTTGCATACTATCTTTAGGAGAAGTTGTAGATGAATCGGTGGATGAATTTGACATTGGCAACAAATAAAGGGTCAAAAATTTATTTAGAGACTCTAAAAGTAACATGGTTTTTCCTAGAGAGGATGGGTGGGATATGAAGATTTTGGATTATGGTTGGGATTTGAATAATTTAGAGGATGATGTATTTTCCTTAGATGGTGAGGATTGTCTCAAGGATTTTGATGAGAATTTCATGCATGAGTTTTGCCTACCTGTAAAGGAGTTGTTTGAGAGAAATGTGCCATTTGTGTTTGTTGAGAAGATTGTGGATAGATCGTTGGATTTTATTTTTGATTGGCTCATAAATGTTGCATCTTTTTATGAAAATAACTGCTGCACATGAATGTTTACAGACTAGGGGGAGGGCTAAATATGTCAAGCGTTTTTGTGAAAACTGAAAAGCCCTAGTCAAACTATAGTTAGGTTTGATTTCTGCTAGCTTAGTTGTTTGCGTGACAGTTTGTTTTTTTGTTTCCCAATTGGATTTCTTGTGTTTGTTTAGTTTAGCATTTGTTTCTATCATTTTGTTTGATTTGTTCAGTGTCAAACTTGATAGCCTTGGTCGAGCTTGGTATTTTTTTAACAGGATGAAGCTTTTGTTTGCCAATAGCTACAGAACATTGAGGAGCTAGGTATGTTATCTTGTCAAGACTCTTCCACATCACAGGGGATAATGGGTTCACAAGCACTTCACGTTGCACCTGTTGATGCACTGCACTCGGGGGTCATCTCCTGTTCTTATAAAATACTTCCATGCCATGGGTTGGGATTATGCACATTTTGCACCATCATTGAGCACTACCAGGGCATGAGGTCCGTTTTGCAGCTATATGCACTATATTTTAGATGCACGCACACATGAGAGAGCACCTGCCATTGAGCGCACACATTTCTTACACACACCATTTGGGATGTTCATCACAAAGCTAGGAACCTCTGGTTGAGTGTGTAAGGAGGTTGGGTGAGTTTAGAGGGTTGTGAAGAACGCCATCAATTGTGAGAAGGGTTGTTCATATTTGGTCAACATCTTGAGGACCATCATTTTCTAGAGTGATTGGGAGATTTTCAGATGGGTGGAGCGGAGTATATCATATCTTTTTTATAAGACTTGAGAGGTGAGGATAAGGAATTTTAAATTAATCAAGAATTTTTTTTTGCATTTTGCATGACGCACGGTCACATCTAGATAGGCTATGCACAACTTCTTCAGTACATTCATAATTTTTGTGTGGAACATTGATTGATTTATTGCATATCATGGATCCAACATTGCATATTTTTCTCAAATCATGTATGGTTGTGCACGAAGTTCTCTTTCATAGCATATTTCTGTTAGACCACATTGCATTAAAAAAGCAAGTTCATATCCATAGAATATTTTGAAGACTCAAGGATCAAAGGAAAATGTCATACATTTTACATCATCAATGAGTATTTCTTGAAGAAAAAGAGGACATGTGTGTTGAAAGTGTGTGAAATTACAAGAACAATAGGCCAAGGAAGGGAATAATTCGTCCAAGTTAAAAGATGGAGAAAAATGATGTGATTTATGAAAACCAATATTTTTGCTCAATTTTGATGGATTTTTGTGGTGTTATGAGTCCGGAGTTGACTCCTTTTGATATTGTGTTTGATTTGGATATTGAGTTGGGAGATCCTTGCATAGTATCTTTAGGAGAAGTTGTAGATGAATCGGTGGATGAATTTGACATTGGCAACAAAGAAAGGGTCAAAAATTTATTTAGAGACTCTAAAAGTAACATGGTTTTTCCTAGAGAGGATGGGTGGGATATGAAGATTTTGGATTATGGTTGGGATTTGAATAATTTACAGGATGATGTATTTTCCTTAGATGGTGAGAATTGTCTCAAGGATTTTGATGAGAATTTCATGGAGGATTTTTGCCTACCTGTAAAGGAGTTGTTTGAGAGAAATGTGCCATTTGTGTTTGTTGAGAAGATTGTGGATAGATTGTTGGATTTTATTTTTGATTGGCTCATAAATGTTGCATCTTTTTATGAAAATAACTACTGCACATGAATGTTTGCAGACTAGGGGGAGGGCTAAATATGTCAAGCGTTTTTGTGAAAACTGAAAAGCCCTAGTAAAACTATAGTAGGTTTGATTTCTGCTAGCTTAGTTGTTTGCGTGACAGTTTGTTTTTTTGTTTCCCAATTGGATTTCTTGTGTTTGTTTAGTTTAGGATTTGTTTCTATCATTTTGTTTGATTTGTTCAGTGTCAAACTTGATAGCCTTGGTCGAGCTTGGTATTTTTTTAACAGGATGAAGCTTTTGTTTGCCAATAGCTACAGAACATTGAGGAGCTAGGTATGTTATCTTGTCAAGACTCTTCCACATCACAGGGGATAATGGGTTCACAAGCACTTCACGTTGCACCTGTTGATGCACTGCACTCGGGGGTCATCTCCTGTTCTTATAAAATACTTCCATGCCATGGGTTGGGATTATGCACATTTTGCACCATCATTGAGCACTACCAGGGCATGAGGTCCGTTTTGCAGCTATATGCACTATATTTTAGATGCACGCACACATGAGAGAGCACCTGCCATTGAGCGCACACATTTCTTACACACACCATTTGGGATGTTCATCACAAAGCTAGGAACCTCTGGTTGAGTGTGTAAGGAGGTTGGGTGAGTTTAGAGGGTTGTGAAGAACGCCATCAATTGTGAGAAGGGTTGTTCATATTTGGTCAACATCTTGAGGACCATCATTTTCTAGAGTGATTGTGAGATTTTCAGATGGGTGGAGCGGAGTATATCATATCTTTTTTATAAGACTTGAGAGGTGAGGATAAGGAATTTTAAATTAATCAAGAATTTTTTTTTGCATTTTGCATGACGCACGGTCACATCTAGATAGGCTATGCACAACTTCTTCAGTACATTCATAATTTTTGTGTGGAACATTGATTGATTTATTGCATATCATGGATCCAACATTGCATATTTTTCTCAAATAATGTATGGTTGTGCACGAAGTTCTCTTTCATAGCATATTTCTGTTAGAACACATTGCATTAAAAAAGCAGGTTCATATCCATAGAATATCTTGAAGACTCAAGGATCAAAGGAAAAGGTCGTACATTTTACATCATCAGTGAGTATTTCTTGAAGAAAAAGAGGACATGTGTGTTGAAAGTGTGTGAAATTACAAGAATAATAGGCCAAGGAAGGGAATAATTCGTCCAAGTTAAAAGATGGAGAAAAATGATGTGATTTACGAAAACCAATATTTTTGCTCAATTATGATGTATTTTTGTGGTATTATGAGTCCGGAGTTGACTCCTTTTGATGTTGTGTTTAATTTGGATATTGAGTTGGGAGATCCTTGCATACTATCTTTAGGAGAATTTGTAGATGAATCGGTGGATGAATTTGACATTGGCAACAAATAAAGGGTCAAAAATTTATTTAGAGACTCTAAAAGTAACATGGTTTTTCCTAGAGAGGATGGGTGGGATATGAAGATTTTGGATTATGGTTGGGATTTGAATAATTTAGAGGATGATGTATTTTCCTTAGATGGTGAGGATTGTTTCAAGGATTTTGATGAGAATTTCATGCATGAGTTTTGCCTACCTGTAAAGGAGTTGTTTGAGAGAAATGTGCCATTTGTGTTTGTTGAGAAGATTGTGGATAGATCATTGGATTTTATTTTTGATTGGCTCATAAATGTTGCATCTTTTTATGAAAATAACTGTTGCACATGAATGTTTGCAGACTAGGGGGAGGGCTAAATATGTCAAGCGTTTTTGTAAAACTGAAAAGCCCTAGTCAAACTATAGTTAGGTTTGATTTCGGCTAGCTTAGTTGTTTGCGTGACAGTTTGTTTTTTTGTTTCCCAATTGGATTTCTTGTGTTTGTTTGATTTAGCATTTGTTTCTATCATTTTGTTTGATTTGTTCAGTGTCAAACTTGATAGCCTTGGTCGAGCTTGGTATTTTTTTTTTAACGGGATGAAGCTTTTGTTTGCCAATAGCTACAGAACATTGAGGAGCTAGGTATGTTATCTTATCAAGACTCTTGCACATCACAGGGGATAATGGGTTCACAAGCACTTCACGTTGCACCTGTTGATGCACTGCACTCGGGGGTCATCTCCTGTTCTTATAAAATACTTCCATGCCATGGGTTGGGATTATGCACATTTTCCACCATCATTGAGCACTAGCACGGCATGAGGTCCGTTTTGCAGCTATATGCACTATATTTTAGATGCACGTGCACATGAGAGAGCACCTGCCATTGTGCACACACATTTCTTACACGCACCATTTGGGATGTTCATCACAAAGTTAGGAACCTCTGGTTAAGTGTGTAAGGAGATTGGGTGAGTTTAGAGGGTCGTGAAGGACGCCATCAATTGTGAGAAGGATTGTTCATATTTGGTCAACATCTTGAGGACCATCATTTTCTAGAGTGATTGTGAAATTTTCAGATGGGTGGAGCCAAGTATATCATATCTTTTGTATAAGAGTTGAGAGGTGAGGATAAGGAATTTTAAATTAATCAAGAGTTTTTTTTTACATTTTGCATGACGCACGATCACATCTAGATAGGCTATGCACAAATTCTTCAGTACATTCATAATTTTTGTGTGGAACATTGACTGATTTTTTGCATATCATGGATCCAATATTGCATATGTTGCTCAAATCATGTATGTTATCTTATCAAGACTCTTGCACATCACAGGGGATAATGGGTTCACAAGCACTTCACGTTGCACCTGTTGATGCACTGCACTCGGGGGTCATCTCCTGTTCTTATAAAATACTTCCATGCCATGGGTTGGGATTATGCACATTTTGCACCATCATTGAGCACTAGCACGGCATGAGGTCCGTTTTGCAGCTATATGCACTATATTTTAGATGCACGTGCACATGAGAGAGCACCTGCCATTGAGTGCACACATTTCTTACACGCACCATTTGGGATGTTCATCACAAAGTTAGGAACCTCTGGTTGAGTGTGTAAGGAGGTTGGGTGAGTTTAGAGGGTCGTGAAGGACGCCATCAATTGTGAGAAGGGTTGTTCATATTTGGTCAACATCTTGAGGACCATCATTTTCTAGAGTGATTGTGAGATTTTCAGATGGGTGGAGCGGAGTATATCATATGTTTTTTATAAGAGTTGAGAAGTGAGGATAAGGAATTTTAAATTAATCAAGAAATTATTTTTGCATTTTGCATGATGCATGATCACATCTAGATAGGCTATGCACAACTTCTTCAGTACATTCATAATTTTTGTGTGGAACATTGATTGATTTGTTGCATATCATGGATCCAACATTGCATATTTTTCTCAAATCATGTATGGTTGTGCACGAAGTTCTCTTTCATAGCATATTTCTATTAGAGCACATTGCATTAAAAAAGCAAGTTCATATCCATAGAATATTTTGAAGACTCAAGGATCAAAGGAAAAGGTCATACATTTTACATCATCAATGAATATTTCTTGAAGAAAAAAAGGACATGTGTGTTGAAAGTGTGTGAAATTACAAGAACAATAGGCCAAGGAAGGGAATAAATTGTCCAAGTTAAAAGATGGAGAAAAATGATGTGATTTATGAAAACCAATATTTTTGCTCAATTTTGATGGATTTTCGTAATTTTGTTTGCGTGGACTTGTCGACCAAATGCGTTCTAATCGTTTTGAGTACCCGAACAACTATATTCGGAGTTCAAATGACAAAGTTATGATCCAAACAATTTACAAACAGGCATAAAGCAGAAAAAACGAAAATAATGAAAAGCAGTAGAAAAGCAAAAGCCAAAAGCTGAAAGCAAAAAGCCTAATGTGTGTGAGTGTGGATAGAAAACTATATAAAGAGATGAGAATGGAGAGTTAACGGCCTTCCCCCTTGATTATAATTGTATTTGTGAGAGAGGAGAGAGGAGGGTTGCATACTAGAATGAGCTCTTGTCATGCCAATTTGGAAGTTGGAGCTTTTGTGTGTCAAAGCGTGGAGTGTCGGATCGTGGTTGCTAAGGTACGAGAATATTTTTTCACTTGGTTTGTTTTCAAATTGTTGGATTTTTTTTGTTGAGTTGTGGTTGTGTAATGCTCTACCCACATATGGGTTTTAAATTTTTTGAGCTATAAGAGGCGTTGTTTTTAGTCTTGTCTTTTGTGTGGCTTGTGGTGATTTATCGAATATTTGAATTTTTCAAATTGAGTTATACATTCGATAAAGTCAATTACCCCAACCGGCACTCCTTAACGTCTCGTTATCGGGTTGTGAGTGAGGCTTGCTCTCGATCACCACTCGTGTAACATCTCTTTTTTTGTGCCTCCACAGAGGAGTTTCGAGATTGACATTGTTGTTGTTTTGAATGTGAGTTTGTTTTGATTTCTTGTGATTGTTGAAAATGATTGATAATTTTCCTGAGTTCCATGGTAATCATACTGAAGATCCCGAAAGATTTTTAGAAAAAATATAGCTGTGTTGTTTGATAGAGAGAGTGACTGACCCTAAGGATAAACTTCAGATTCTTAGGTATCAATTGCAGAGAGAAGCACGAAATTGGTTGCTTGAATTTGAGATAAAATTGAAATTTAAGAGATAGAAATTAGACTATGAAACTACTAAAAATGCTTTTCTATCTAGGTTTAAAAAAAGAGAAAGTCAATGTGAGATATGGGCAAAAATAGAAACTTGTGTTCAAAAAGATGATCCATGTGTTGAGGATTTTGCTAGGGAGTTTGAAAGATTGTGGAATTGATGGAGTTTAACATTGTTAGAAGGCGAGATAGCCCCTGTTATGTTGAAGATAATGTATTTTGTAAATGGGTTGAAATTAGAAGATTGGAGAGTGAAATTAGAGGTAAAAAATCCTAAGACTTTTGAGGAAGCGGTGAAGATAGCTCAATATCAAGAGAGGAAGACCAAAAGAAAAAAAGAGTTAGGGTTTTATGAACGAAGGGAAAGGTTGAGTTCAAGACGAGTTGAGAGAAAAAAATTTGAGGAGAAGAGAGATAGTTATGCCTATCCTGAGAGAGGTATACTATATTCTCTATTTAGGAGAGATGAGTTGACTTGTGAGAAATCAATTGAAGTATGTGAGGAGAAACTCCCTAGGGTGGTTGAGGAGAAAAATACTTGTTTGACTAATTGGAGTGAAGAGTCTAGGAGTGTGAATTCATACCCATTGAGACCACGGATTCTTCTAGTCCAGTGATTAGAGATTTAACTAAAGAAGAGGGATCGAGTGATGATACTTTGGAGCTTGAGGACTATAGAGATGAGCTAGAGATGGATCTGAGTTGTAAAGAAGAAAATGAGAGACCATATTGTTTTAAGGACCAAGAGTTTTCATGTTCTTTGGGAGAGGATGAGAGTCAAGAAAATTTTAATATTTCTGATGAGGGAAGGTGTGATGAAAGTTCTGATAGTCATGGCAGTGTTGAAGAGAGTAAAGACAATTTAGAGAGGGAGCTTGTTTGCCTTGGTGAAAGTATAGATGGATCTGATTGCTTGAAAGATGAAGAGAGAATAAAGGATGATTTTTTGAGTCTTTTGGAAAACTATGAGGGGGAGGACTCAGAAACTGTAAGTTTTCAAGATGAAGTCAAGGGTTCGAATTTGTTGCCTGATGAGTTTGTTGAGTTTGGTTGTGAGTTTGTTGATCAAGAGAGTATGGAGGTTTTAGGTTCTGACTCATGTTGTGATTTTGGTGTTGGTGTTGTTGACTCAGTTGAGTCTTGTGAGTTGGTTGGTGATGTTTTGAGTAGCCTTGGAGAGGATTTTATTTGTAGTATTGATGATGTTATTTTGAGTAAACCTAATCTCTTACTCCTTGATAGTTGTATAGATAATTTTTTGGTTGATTTTGGCAACAATGTCGAAGAGAAAACTTTATCTGATAGTCTTTTAGTTTCTTTGAGTTCTCCTGAAGGTTTTGATGTTGTTTGTAATGATTCTGATTGGGGTTTTAAGGATCCTGAGAGTGACATTGATGAGGACGTGAGAGAGAATTTGAGTAAGGCTTTCCAAAGCATTGAGAATTTGAGGGAAGAGCGATTTAAAATCAAGAAAATAGAGTTGGAAGAGGTTTGTGAGGAGGTAGTTGGGGATTTGGTAGTTGAGGAGTCTTTGGTTGAGGTTATTGATCCGAAGTTGTTGCATTGTGAAGATGTTGTTTGTGATGATGAAGATGTAAAAGTTTCTTCAGTTTCTTGTGAGGTTTCTTGTTAGGATACTATGGAAGGTGTTTACCACTCTTTGTGTGTGAAAGACTCGATGGAGTCTTGTATTGTTGATGAGTTAAGTGATGTGGCTGGGTGTCCTCGAGTGACCCCATTTGTGGATGCTTTGGTTTTTGTGGTGTTATGAGTCTGGAGTTGACTCCTTTTGATGTTGTGTTTGATTTGGATATTGAGTTGGGAGATCCTTGCATACTATCTTTAGGAGAAGTTGTAGATGAATCGGTGGATGAATTTGACATTGGCAACAAATAAAGGGTCAAAAATTTATTTAGAGACTCTAAAAGTAACATGGTTTTTCCTAGAGAGGATGGGTGGGATATGAAGATTTTGGATTATGGTTGGGATTTGAATAATTTAGAGGATGATGTATTTTCCTTAGATGGTGAGGATTGTCTCAAGGATTTTGATGAGAATTTCATGCATGAGTTTTGCCTACCTGTAAAGGAGTTATTTGAGAGAAATGTGCCATTTGTGTTTGTTGAGAAGATTGTGGATAGATCGTTGGATTTTATTTTTGATTGGCTCATAAATGTTGCATCTTTTTATGAAAATAACTGCTGCACATGAATGTTTCAGACTAGGGGGAGGGCTAAATATGTCAAGCGTTTTTGTGAAAACTAAAAAGCCCTAGTCAAACTATAGTTAGGTTTGATTTCTGCTAGCTTAGTTGTTTGCGTGACAGTTTGTTTTTTTGTTTCCCAATTGGATTTCTTGTGTTTGTTTAGTTTAGCATTTGTTTCTATCATTTTGTTTGATTTGTTCAGTGTCAAACTTGATAGCCTTGGTCGAGCTTGGTATTTTTTTTTAACGGGATGAAGATTTTGTTTGCCAATAGCTACAGAACATTGAGGAGCTAGGTATGTTATCTTATCAAGAATCTTGCACATCACAGGGGATAATGGGTTCACAAGCACTTCACATTGCACCTGTTGATGCACTGCACTCGGGGGTCATCTCCTGTTCTTATAAAATACTTCCATGCCATGGGTTGGGATTATGCACATTTTGCACCATCATTGAGCACTAGCACGGCATGAGGTCCGTTGCAGCTATATGCACTATATTTTAGATGCACGCACACATGAGAGAGCACCTGCCATTGAGCACACACATTTCTTACACGCACCATTTGGGATGTTTATCACAAAGTTAGGAACCTCTGGTTGAGTGTGTAAGGAGGTTGGGTGAGTTTAGAGGGTCGTGAAGGACGCCATCAATTGTGAGAAGGGTTGTTCATATTTGGTCAACATCTTGAGGACCATCATTTTCTAGAGTGATTGCGAGATTCTCAGATCGGTGGAGCGGAGTATATCATATCTTTTTTATAAGAGTTGAGAAGTGAGGATAAGGAATTTTAAATTAATCAAGAAATTATTTTTGCATTTTGCATGATGCATGATCACATCTAGATAGGCTATGCACAACTTCTTCAGTACATTCATAATTTTTGTGTGGAACATTGATTGATTTGTTGCATATCATGTATCCAACATTGCATATTTTTCTCAAATCATGTATGGTTGTGCACGAAGTTCTCTTTCATAGCATATTTCTGTTAGACCACATTGCATTAAAAAAGCAAGTTCATATCCATAGAATATGTTGAAGACTCAAGGATCAAAGGAAAAGGTCATACATTTTACATCATCAATGAGTATTTCTTGAAGAAAAAGAGGACATGTGTGTTGAAAGTGTGTGAAATTACAAGAACAATAGGCCAAGGAAGGGAATAAATCATCCAAGTTAAAAGATGGAGAAAAATGATGTGATTTATGAAAACCAATATTTTTGCTCAATTTTGATGGATTTTTGTGGTGTTATGAGTCCGGAGTTGACTCCTTTTGATATTGTGTTTGATTTGGATATTGAGTTGGGAGATCCTTGCATAGTATCTTTAGGAGAAGTTGTAGATGAATCGGTGGATGAATTTGACATTGGCAACAAAGAAAGTGTCAAAAATTT
The DNA here is from genome assembly GCF_053477565.2 of Lygodium microphyllum. Lineage (NCBI taxonomy): Eukaryota > Viridiplantae > Streptophyta > Polypodiopsida > Schizaeales > Lygodiaceae > Lygodium > Lygodium microphyllum. Next base: position 119,301,580 of record NC_141139.1, read on the forward strand.
ATTTAGAGACTCTAAAAGTAACATGGTTTTTCCTAGAGAGGATGGGTGGGATATGAAGATTTTGGATTATGGTTGGGATTTGAATAATTTACAGGATGATGTATTTTCCTTAGATGGTGAGAATTGTCTCAAGGATTTTGATGAGAATTTCATGGAGGATTTTTGCCTACCTGTAAAGGAGTTGTTTGAGAGAAATGTGCCATTTGTGTTTGTTGAGAAGATTGTGGATAGATTGTTGGATTTTATTTTTGATTGGCTCATAAATGTTGCATCTTTTTATGAAAATAACTACTGCACATGAATGTTTGCAGACTAGGGGGAGGGCTAAATATGTCAAGCGTTTTTGTGAAAACTGAAAAGCCCTAGTAAAACTATAGTTAGGTTTGATTTCTGCTAGCTTAGTTGTTTGCGTGACAGTTTGTTTTTTTGTTTCCCAATTGGATTTCTTGTGTTTGTTTAGTTTAGGATTTGTTTCTATCATTTTGTTTGATTTGTTCAGTGTCAAACTTGATAGCCTTGGTCGAGCTTGGTATTTTTTTAACAGGATGAAGCTTTTGTTTGCCAATAGCTACAGAACATTGAGGAGCTAGGTATGTTATCTTGTCAAGACTCTTCCACATCACAGGGGATAATGGGTTCACAAGCACTTCACGTTGCACCTGTTGATGCACTGCACTCGGGGGTCATCTCCTGTTCTTATAAAATACTTCCATGCCATGGGTTGGGATTATGCACATTTTGCACCATCATTGAGCACTACCAGGGCATGAGGTCCGTTTTGCAGCTATATGCACTATATTTTAGATGCACGCACACATGAGAGAGCACCTGCCATTGAGCGCACACATTTCTTACACACACCATTTGGGATGTTCATCACAAAGTTAGGAACCTCTGGTTGAGTGTGTAAGGAGGTTGGGTGAGTTTAGAGGGTTGTGAAGAACGCCATCAATTGTGAGAAGGGTTGTTCATATTTGGTCAACATCTTGAGGACCATCATTTTCTAGAGTGATTGTGAGATTTTCAGATGGGTGGAGCGGAGTATATCATATCTTTTTTATAAGAGTTGAGAGGTGAGGATAAGGAATTTTAAATTAATCAAGATTTTTTTTTTGCATTTTGCATGACGCACGGTCACATCTAGATAGGCTATGCACAACTTCTTCAGTACATTCATAATTTTTGTGTGGAACATTGATTGATTTATTGCATATCATGGATCCAACATTGCATATTTTTCTCAAATAATGTATGGTTGTGCACGAAGTTCTCTTTCATAGCATATTTCTGTTAGAACACATTGCATTAAAAAAGCAGGTTCATATCCATAGAATATCTTGAAGACTCAAGGATCAAAGGAAAAGGTAGTACATTTTACATCATCAGTGAGTATTTCTTGAAGAAAAAGAGGACATGTGTGTTGAAAGTGTGTGAAATTACAAGAACAATAGGCCAAGGAAGGGAATAATTCGTCCAAGTTAAAAGATGGAGAAAAATGATGTGATTTACGAAAACCAATATTTTTGCTCAATTATGGTGTATTTTTGTGGTATTATGAGTCCGGAGTTGACTCCTTTTGATGTTGTGTTTAATTTGGATATTGACTTGGGAGATCCTTGCATACTATCTTTAGGAGAATTTGTAGATGAATCGGTGGATGAATTTGACATTGGCAACAAATAAAGGGTCAAAAATTTATTTAGAGACTCTAAAAGTAACATGGTTTTTCCTAGAGAGGATGGGTGGGATATGAAGATTTTGGATTATGGTTGGGATTTGAATAATTTAGAGGATGATGTATTTTTCTTAGATGGTGAGGATTGTTTCAAGGATTTTGATGAGAATTTCATGCATGAGTTTTGCCTACCTGTAAAGGAGTTGTTTGAGAGAAATGTGCCATTTGTGTTTGTTGAGAAGATTGTGGATAGATCGTTGGATTTTATTTTTGATTGGCTCATAAATGTTGCATCTTTTTATGAAAATAACTGTTGCACATGAATGTTTGCAGACTAGGGGGAGGGCTAAATATGTCAAGTGTTTTTGTAAAACTGAAAAGCCCTAGTCAAACTATAGTTAGGTTTGATTTCGGCTAGCTTAGTTGTTTGCGTGACAGTTTGTTTTTTTGTTTCCCAATTGGATTTCTTGTGTTTGTTTAGTTTAACATTTGTTTCTATCATTTTGTTTGATTTGTTCAGTGTCAAACTTGATAGCCTTGGTCGAGCTTGGTATTTTTTTTTTAACAGGATGAAGCTTTTGTTTGCCAATAGCTACAGAACATTGAGGAGCTAGGTATGTTATCTTATCAAGAATCTTGCACATCACAGGGGATAATGGGTTCACAAGCACTTCACGTTGCACCTGTTGATGCACTGCACTCGGGGGTCATCTCCTGTTCTTATAAAATACTTCCATGCCATGGGTTGGGATTATGCACATTTTGCACCATCATTGAGCACTAGAATGGCATGAGGTCCGTTTTGCAGCTATATGCACTATATTTTAGATGCACGTGCACATGAGAGAGCACCTGCCATTGAGCGCACACATTTCTTACACGCACCATTTGGGATGTTCATCACAAAGTTAGGAACCTCTGGTTGAGTGTGTAAGGAGGTTGGGTGAGTTTAGAGGGTCGTGAAGGACGCCATCAATTGTGAGAAGGATTGTTCATATTTGGTCAACATCTTGAGGACCATCATTTTCTAGAGTGATTGTGAAATTTTCAGATGGGTGGAGCGGAGTATATCATATCTTTTTTATAAGAGTTGAGAGGTGAGGATAAGGAATTTTAAATTAATCAAGAGTTTTTTTTTTCATTTTGCATGACGCACGATCACATCTAGATAGGCTATGCACAAATTCTTCAGTACATTCATAATTTTTGTGTGGAACATTGATTGATTTGTTGCATATCATGGATCCAATATTGCATATGTTGCTCGAATCATGTATGGTTGTGCACGGAGTTCTCTTTCATAGCATATTTCTGTTAGAGCACATTGCATTAAAAAAGCAAGTTCATATCCATAGAATATTTTGAAGACTCAAGGATCAAAGGAAAAGGTTGTACATTTTACATCATCAGTGAGTATTTCTTGAAGAAAAAGAGGACATGTGTGTTGAAAGTGTGTGAAATTACAAGAACAATAGGCCAAGGAAGGGAATAAGTCGTCCAAGTTAAAAGATGGAGAAAAATGATGTGATTTACGAAAATCAATATTTTTACTCAATTTTGATACATGTTATATAGATGATTTCTTATAGGTGCATGTGGCGGGATTCTAAAGTGTTGTGGGATCAATTTCCTTTGAGCTAATGTATTTGCAAAGGAAAAAACATAACTAATTTTTATTAGCACAAGTATTTGAAATATGATTTTTATTTTGTGTGCATCAGAATTCTTTGTTGATGTATAGTCATAGTACATCACAAGCTCCCCCATCTTATATATAGTCTTGTATACTTTCTTTGAAGCACAATGCGAGATGTTCATGGTAGAAAGTTCAAACTCCTAACATCATATGCATGCATCACTTTGCTACATGAAACAATACTTCTAATTTATGTATGTAATTGCAAACTTGAAATTACATGTAGCATATTGTACAAATTGTAAAACTTTAAGCTAAATAATTGCTCCACATCTCTTCTTTTGGTCCTTGTTAATGGAATCTTTAAACAACACATCCAACCTATGGATGTGCAAACTTTGTTATAGCTTCTTTCACAACCTTTCCCTTATTCTTTGTTAATATCCACAACATATGTGGTATAATGGTCTTTCCATTTGCTACCTCTTGTGGCCAAGCACCCCTTTTCCTACCAATACTATGTCAATACCATGTCGATCTTATCTTAAATTCTCAAAATTTCTAGGAGAATCTCCCAACCCAATCAAGTGATCCCATATGCTAGACCCCACATTCTTGAATATATGCAAGCCCCTTCTCATGGTATTTTAGTCTTCATTTCTTCTTTTTTTTTCTCTCCAAAATAGTGTATCAGAAATGAGTTATGAATGTTGTTTATGGTAGAAGGGTTTAACTAAATTTTCACATCTAATCTTGCATTATTGGCACATATTGACATAATTTTTCATGCACATTAAATTGTAATAAATAGAGATTGTATACACAGTTAGATGCATCTATAAACACTTAATAGAGTTGGATAGTTTCATGATAGTGCATGGCTTCTGCAGGGCCCATTAATTGATTAGAAAAGTTATCTATATCCTCAAGAGGCAAGTTCTATTCATATCCTTAAGCTTCCTCCGTGTCTAGTGATATGGATGATGAAACCTTGGATTTGCATTATTACTCAGCATAGTTAGACAAATAGATAAGATATATGTGTGGTCATTTTCTAGGATGTATGCATCTAGCATGTAGAATCTCAAGGAATCATCTAAGCATGTATGGAGAATGGGATCCCCAAATATTAGTGGTAATGTCTTGTTCAATGAAGGGTCAAGTGAAATTCCACTTAAATTGAAGAAATATGTTTCTAATGACTTGGAGGTTCTGCTTGTTGAATGTAGAATGCCAACATTTACCCATTATTGAAATATCAGAGTGACAGCATGAGAAGGTGTACACAAGAGAGAGAGCCAAGTACAAGAAGAAGATCTTGCTTAATGAGTTCTTCACAAGTACAATTGGTCTAAATGTACTTGCCGAGCCAATAAGGTAAGGTGTGGTATAACATAGGTATAATATAGATGAGTAGGGTGGCCTCAGGATGGATGCAATGTGGAAGGCATATATATTCTTACCTTTATGGTGTCATGCATGCCACATACAAAGATTCTTTCTTATTCTTTAAAAAATAAAAATCAAGCTTGTTGGTAGAAACAAAAAATGCTATGCATAAGACATTCCCAAATCTAGAGAATAAAATATTTATTGATAGATGGACTAGGAGTAGGATGCCAACCATTCGAAATATTAAGAGGTCATTATTGATTCAAGATTAGGTATCACTATAAGGGATTAAGGGATTAGGCATACAAATGGCCTAATTGACACATTTCTTACATTAGGAATAAAACTTACAAGTGAATCTATGAGTGCTTAAATATGCATCACAAGGCCCATGTCGAAATACTTGTGTATTTTAGCAATAACATGCACATTTTTCTTTGCATTTTCAATTATGCTATATTTGCAATTTTCATGGTAATTTTTATGTATAAGTAAACATGAATTTAGAAGAATTTTTATGTGGTTTTTAATGTGCGTCTAAACACATACATAATATCTTTCTAAAAAAACTAGGGAGATGTTATTTCTAGTATCATTGTAGAGTTCTGAAACCTACAACAATTTTTGAACCAACAATTGCTTGGTTCCCAACCCCTTCCAACTATAAAATGAGCATTGCTTATAGAAATTCAACCCACAAAAAATAAAGTAAAAGCAAGAATGCAACATAGCATATGGAAATGTACAATGTGAGTATTAGAGAAGAAAGAGAAAGTGTATACTTCAAGTATATAAAAACAATTGAGAATATTTAGTGATTGACCTTGTTGCATTGGGGTATACATCAATATTTGGAAGCTAAAAATTTCCCTGAATCATAAGACAAGAGGATTTGAAGCTTCCAAAGAATGTTGGTTGTTACATTGTACATGGAGTACATCAAAATTGGATACCCAAGTTTTTGACTTACATTGCAAATTAGAAAAACTACTATCTAAGATGGCGTGCTTGATGCATGGGTGAATCCTCCTCCTTAGCCTTATGATTCTCATCCAAAGAATTTGCCTCACTGGATCTTCCTTCCTCTTCTCCCTCTTGATTCTCTTATTGCCTATAGCAAATACTAGAAAAAAATTAGAAAATAAAATGATTGTAGTGCCTCAAATAACAAGCTATATAATAAATTGCAATATAAATGCCTCTTGTTGTATTAAAGTTCCTTTGACATCACAATGATGTTGCTCATTAGTTGCTCCCTCTCTAAAGAGCTGATACCATGTATCTCACCTATTATGTCATCCATGATATGCTATTGCTAACTTTGTTAGAAGTTAACCCACAATATCCATCTACTTGATATAGAGCATGGGTAAGTTACTCATGAATGTACATGTGCATCACATGGGTTCAAAATAAGGATTTACAGATTGAATAGAAAAGGATTATGTTTTATTCAGGAAAAATTCATAGATAAGGATATTTATAAATGGGGCTTGAACACATGTGATGTAGAGGATATGCATATAGTAACTTCCTTGGGATATAGAGACATGAGTTAGAATATATAACTAATCTGAAAAATACACAAGCTTAATGAAGTGACTTGTTTATAGTGACAAAATATACATCCCATGAAGCTCATCATCCTTATCCAAAATGTGAATATCCATATTCTTCCATTTGGATATGGAATGCCTCTTTTTATCATTGCCTGCCTCTTTGCTTTCTTCCACTCTTCCGTATGAGAAATACTAGGTTTTCCCGTTAGAGAGAGCCCGTGCTCTATCCTTTTCTTTTTGGTATATGTAGACACATTGCACTCAGCATGAGCAATAAGTAGTTTATATTGGTTTAGACCAAAATAATGTGGGTCCCTCCAAGACTCTTGAAGCTAATAGGTATAGGGATCATGCATCAAGCTGGGAGTATAGATAATTGCATATGTGAAAGGTTTAAAAAAACAAGCATGAATAAGTTGGCAAATTGTAGGCATTGGTACAGAGGCAAGGCATCAACATACAAGCAAGGGACACACAATGCACAATATAAAAGTGTTGTGGTAAGATGTGTCTCTTTATATTTTGATATAAGTCATGCTCCCCTATTTTGAAAAAATTTTTAATTTCATCTTGTGATGGGTTGAGGGCTTGCGGGGACTTGTTGACAAAATATTTCCATTGGCTCTAAGAACAAGAGAGCCCCAAGGACCTTTGAAGCAAAGTCTATTCATGTGCATATTGGATTGTATCATACAACAATAACCCAAGGTTGTTTCTCATCTCATTATTTGACTTGCATATGATCTCAGTTAGGACTTCCATGCCTTGAAAACAAGCTAATAGGTGGGTTAGTTCAACCTAGCTACCATAGATTCTACTTCATGAGAAAGAGATGGAGGTGAAGCTTCAAGAGAATTAAGACTTCACACACACACACACACACACACACACACACACACACACACACACACACACACACACACACACACACACACACACACACACACACACACACACACACACACACACACACACACACACACACACACACACACACACACACACACACACACACACACACACACACACACACACACACACACACACACACACACACACACACACACACACACACACACACACACACACACACACACACACACACGTGCGTGCATGCATGCATGGCATGGATAAGAGAAACCACAAGTTTTCTTTTTCCTTTTTAATAACAATTCATGTCTTTGTGCATTGATAGGTATCATTTTCTCTTTGAATAAGTTCTTCATATTTCTATGTGTCATTAGGAAAATGAGTGCATATGATAGCATTGTTATAAGTCGTGCATGGATTGCCTCTCCTACAATGACTGGGATTACATCAAAATGATATTCTTTCCATTCCAATATGACAATATTAGATATTTGTCACAAAGCTATAGTTTTTTGAAGTGGAAAATCTCATGGACAATATAAACTTAACTTCATGTATCATCGAGAGCCTCATCCCAATCAACAACCTCAATTTGTACCATTACATCTACGGAGATTGTCAATAATTTGACAAGCAATGACTACTATTCAATCGGTAGTAATCGGTAAAGTATAAAGCCAAAGTAACTATTCACACATGGATGTTGTTAGCAGTGTGAAGCTAGAAAGTTGTATTTCCAAGTTTGCAAGTATTACTTCTATCTCTCTTCATTTCTTTATAATTATTCTTGTTTAAAACAAATAGATGCATCTCTTTTACAAATGAATTCATTTTCTTATGCCCTAGAATTCAAAGATCCTATCTTAACAAAGTTATTGAGGACATAAATTTAAAAAAATGTGAAACCTTTGAGTCAAGAAAAAGCACCAATCAAAATAAACATCTAATTCAATCAACTATATAAGGATGATTTTAACTATGAGGAATAAAAGAGAGAGCAATACCTATTACACTCCTCACAATAGTGCCTACTCAAGGAGGAGAATTACTTCTTATGATGGTGTTTATTGTCTATTTTTTGGTGAAGAGAGAAATAGAGAGAGGATAGAGAATCTAGCTAAAACAAATGAAAGAGGAAATGTTTGCTTAAGGAAAATTTTGTAAGAGAAAGCAACACCTATACAATAAAAACTTGCAAATGACACTTAAGTATCAAATTTCAGTTTGCATACATCGCAAGATGAATTGCAAATTTCATCACATACACATGGCATAGTTTTTGTCATTTATTTGATATTTATTCACATCACATATCCTATTCCTATATACTGGGTCACATATGTAATGCCCACCAACTTTTGGGCCTGCACTACAAAAGCTACTTATTTCTAGTAGGGAAACATTGTCGCATCGCATAGGGTTGAAGGTCACCATAGGGGTTTGGCAAGAGAAGAATGTATGGGGATTCAAGAGCTTAGACTCCAAAGATGGTAGAGATAAGAGAAGGGTTGAAAGTTTCAAGCGAAGTTCTTGAAGATGTTGATAGAGCTTCCAACTACATGTTCTTAGCAAAGATCACAAGAGTATTATCTCATAAGTTCTAACTCAAATCAAGCTTGTTTTCTTGACTGTAAGAGTAATCACAAATTCTAAAATCAAGTACAATATGTTATGTATCATAAACAACTAGGCATCCCATCATTCATACATGATGCCGTAGCATGAATCAACTTTGCATGATTACATTCAATGTAGACTGTTAGGGACAAAAGCTTATGGGTCAATTACAAGGCTTGTAGGGCACAGAGACTTTTTTTCCCCATCATTCATACATGATGCCATAGTCAATTTTGCATGATTACATTCAATGTAGACTGTTAGGGACAAATGCTTATGAGTCAATGGCCAAGTCATTGACTCATAAGCTTTTGTCCCTAACAGTCTACATTGAATGTAATCATGCAAAGTTGATTCATGCTATGGCATCATGTATGAATGATGGGATGCAGAGTTGTTTATGATACATGACAGTATATTGTACTTGATTTTATAATTTGTGATTGCTCTTACAATTGGAATCTCTATCAACATCTTCAAGAACTTGGCTTGAAACCTTCAACCTTCTCTTATCTCTACCATCTCCGGAGTCTAAGCTCTTGAACCCCCCATACATTATTCTCTTGCCAAACCCCTGTGGTGGCCTTCAACCCTACACGCGGCGACATTGAACACATTCTTCTCTTGCCAAACCCCTGTGATGACCTTCAACCATGTGTGCTACGACATTCTTCAATGTCGCAGCTCGTAGGGTTGAAGGTCACCACAGGGGTTTTGCAAGAGAAGAATGTATGGGGGTTCAAGAGCTTAAACTCCGGAGATGGTAGTGATAAGAGAAGGGCTGAAGGTTTCAAGCCAAGTTCTTGAAGATGTTGATAGAGCTTCCAACTACATGTTCTTAGCAAAGATCACAAGAGTATTATCTCATAAGTTCTAACTCAGATCAAGCTTGTTTTCTTGACTGTAAGAGCAATCACAAATTATAAAATCAAGTACAATATGCTATCATGTATCATAAAAAACTAGACATCCCATCATTCATACATAATGCCATAGCATGAATCAACTTTGCATGATTACATTCAATGTAGACTGTTAGGGACAAAAGCTTATGAGCCAATTACAAGGTTTGTAAGGCAAAGAGACTTGCTTCAAGAGAGCTTCAAATTGAGTTTCTGATAAGGATAAGTTACCGCAACCAAGAAATAAGAGAAAAAGCTCATGTTAACTCAATTCAAAGCATCCATGAATGATCTACAAAAATTACATTGCCATAGGGGCATATAATACTTGCATATTGTGACAAGATGTCTTTTGTAGAGTAAGAAATGCATTAAAAGAACAATGCTCTAGCTAATTCTCTGAATATGGTTGAAGATATTAGCCCCAAATCAACCCAAATATCTTCCAAAATTCACCTCTAATGATAGCATAAACTTCCCCTAACACGGTGTCGGTGCATTTGGTGTTGAGAGTCCACCACGAGGGTAAGAGACAATAGGGTGAAGGTAGATTCAGGGAGAGGAGTAGATGGAAGAGAAGGGGTTAGAAGAAATTGAAGACTTAGAATAATACTCCCAAAAATAATTTAAAAATGTAGAAGAATACTAATAGAGATAGATGAAGCCTATCAGTTTCTTTCAGCATTATGAGAAGATATAACTCTAATAGACAAAAACGTGTATAAAATAATACCTTCCTCTATGCTGCCTTGATCACCAATATGATGCTTCCACTGGCTCCGAAAGGGGGGCAAAATATTAGTACACCTGCACAGAAGTCTGCCAAATCACTCCTTCTTCAACTCCCCCTTCGGAGTGCTATTCACTAGTCTGAAAACAGTGATCGCGCGTCGTGTGATTTCATCAATCTCTCTTTTCACATAAAATCCTCTATTATCCTAATCTAGAATTTGTCTATAGTTTTATGGATTTTTACAAGATATAATATCTAAAATATCAAAAATTGGCTAAAACTTGTTCAAAAATCTAATATTGTTGAAACATGGACACTAACACTAATGTCTAAAATTGCATTGGCTCTCTAAATCAATAAGAAAGCCAAACTCTAGATTTTTTTTTTAATTTACGTGGTGTGCGCATAGCAGCACGACAACATGTTATTTTCCATGAGCCTACTGAGCTTGTCTAAAAATGGGATGCACTTATAGGTCTTTAAGTTAGCATGGGGAATACATGAATCTTTCTGTAATAGATGGAGGCTTGGAACTTAAGCATGGAAACTTTGTTTGATAAGCTAGCTACCAAGATTTATTAGTTTCTCACCTCATAGTCCATGCTTGTTACTTTTGTGATATAACTCTATCTTACAAGAAGAGGAATCTATATAGCTATCTAAACTTTTGGATTTACTCTAGGCATACAATCTTTTCCCTTTCTTGTTGAGAAAAACCAAAATTTTTAAAGATCTTTGAATTGAGGATATATTAAAGTAAAAATAATGAAATAGCCTACACATATTTGGCATCTAAAGGAAACAAAAACATGTCTTAATTTACAATATTAGGAAAAAAAATTTGTATTAAATGTGTTATTTACAAGAAGTGGATTGCGAATTATTTGAGTACAGTTCTTTAGGTCTATGGTGAATAATAACTTCATTGTTGCCATAATTTTAGTGGCTTTCTACTCATTGATCATTGAGAGATTGGCCCTTTTCTTTTTGAGGTAGTTTTTTAATTCATTGATTGCAGTTTTAGCCTTTTGCTTGTTTGATCTCCAAGCTTGAAGATCTATAAATAAAGATCCATAAGAAAACCAAAGTAATCCTTATTAAGGACTTTACTATTAAAGATCACAACATTCCTATTTATCCAAATATTTCTCAAATAAATGCTTCTAATGCTAGTCCATTAGGAGGGGTGGAACATGGCTATGATCCCCCATCAAGACTTCTTTTCAATTCAAGTTATAATGGTGAAAGGGAAAGCCTAATTTATGCATAAGGTGAGCACCTTTTTGTTCGTTTGATTGTTAATGTGTGAAGAAGTGTGGAACCATTTCAAATGCTTTTTTGCACCTGGGGCATAGGCATGTTTGGATTCCTAGTTTGAATATTCTATCATTAGTCCACACATTTTTATGGATAATCAATCACATTGGACATGAATTTTGGGGGCCAAGGTGATTGATGAGATTGGCTCAAAATGGTGTTCCCATTGTCTTGTGTTTGAGTTTACCTTCCATCTTCTATTGAGCTTTGATAGTCATTAGTACTTGTTAGAAGATTGAAAGGTGGTAGACACAGACTTGCTAGTCTATCCAAAATCTTTAAGACTCATCACATTAAATATGATAAATAATGGATTACCGTTAGGCCATTTACATCTATGATTATAGATTAAATGTAAACTTTCATTGGTAAGTCTAAGGCTTCTTTTTCGCATATTTCCTTCAACGCATTTTTCTTAGTCATGCCTTTAGTCATTTTCTATTGTTGGGTTTTGAATTCTACTACTTAAATGGGTTCTTGAATGGGATCTAGTTGATAGTAAGTAGGATTTAGTTAGTTATTGACTAGCTTATCATTCTCAGGGAGGGTTTTGAAATGTTGGAGCCCCCAAATTTATCTTACAATAGCTAGAATCCCTTAACAGAAATTTTCTATGGGGAGGGGACTCTAACAAGGTCAACAACACCAAAATTGCTTAGAAAATATGTAAGTTGAGCAAGAAACATGGGGGATTATGCCTAATATATATTGAAAATCTATTTGGCAAACTAGTGGGTAAACAAACCATCATATTCTTAGGAATCCTTGATGTAGATTGGGCATTTCTTCTAGCCAATAGCCTAATCAACTTCAAAGTATCCTCGAGGGATGCACCTATAAGAAATCATCTATGTAACACTCGAGTAAGTTACTCATGAATATATGTGTGCATCACGTGGGTTCAAAATAAGATATTTTTAAAATATCATTTTTATACATTTTTTACATACAACAAGGTGTAATATTAAGGGGTTATTTATAGAGTGAATAGAAAAAGATTATGTTTTAATCATGAAAAATTCACAAATAATGATATTTATAAATAGGACTTGAACGCATGTGATGTAGAGGATATACATATAATAACTTCATCGATATGTAACGCATGTTCAAAGGGTATTAAAAAATACCCTTTCTTTACATGTTATAAGATCATAAAATAGCCCCTTTAACTTGACTAAACTTATGGTTTTTTTTTCAAATTGCAATTTAAAAATCTCTTTAATAAATATAATTGTGTAAACTTTACAAAATAAGTACCCTTTCTTTTGAATTCACATAGTATATTGTATGTTCTACAAGATGCACCTCTCTAAAATGTATCGTGGTGCCCAAATTGATCCAATTACTTTCATTTCCACACCAGTGACCATGGTGTTCTCTAGGACTCTATTAAAGCCCGAAGGACCCTCGCCCCTTAGTCAAATGATTGTGATATGGCAAAGATATGTTAAGCTCGACAAAGAAAAGGGATTTTGGGGTGGTATCCTTTAGGCCTAAAATTTGAAGATGCACCAACTTTTCATTTAGAAGGCCCAACAGCAGCTCCCCGTTTCTTCTTGAACAGACTGGAAGGGCATACAAGTAGTTTGTAACGATTGAGTCACGAGGGGAGGGAGATATGCATTCGGATTTCGAAGGGTTCCAATTTTAGGCCTCGTACGTACTTTTCAAATTGAAGAGCTGGCCACCGGTGATTAGTGAATATTGACACTATTTACAATGCAGATGCACTATCTATAAACAATCGTTAAGACCCAGTGTCAACTTTCAAGAAGGTTACTACTAAAATAATAATAGCAAAGGACTCCAGTCTCCTGCTCTTTTGGAGACAGCGTACAGGCTTTTTGGTAAAGGGGGCTTGTCCTATCAGGGCGGCCCAACTTGCAACACGAGAACCAGATCTGGACCTGCGCTTAAAGGATTCTGTAAGACCCATGCCGGAGCTTAGAACAACGACAGTTCTCTCGTTACTTGTAAGGACCCAGTAAATTTGCCCAATCCGGAAGACGTTACACGGCACGCCATCGTGGCCATTTATATTTCGAAATTCTCGGAGTCTGAGCCAGTGGTCACGGAAAACTTTTTCCCCATCCAAATTCCAATGGAGAGAAGGAGCAGCACCCGATATTAGAAGGGAAATAGCCGGTTTTTATAAGTGGAATGCAAAAAAAGTAACTGGGTTTTCGTCAAGACGGGCTTCAATTTCAATCGGTTTTTTAAGAATCTTGCCTAGAAAAAATTTCACCAAATGACATTTTTCTGTGATCGGTGATTCAGACGATACTTTGATACTAGATTAGCCAATAACTACCATGAGTTGAGAACTGTTAGAATGTGTGACATGTCCCACATAGCATGCGTTCACATGCACATCGCCTATTGTTTATAAACATTTATTTCCAGTCTCTCACTACAAACAAACCATAACGTTTTGATTGAGGATGTTAAAGAAAACAAACTGGATTGTTACCAATATCAAAGTCCGAAGTTTTTGGTCAGCCCTCGAAAAAAAGCTATAGAAATTAACAAAGCCTTCAAAGGGAGACACTCAAAAGGAGGGAACAATGTCAGCAATCCCTTCTCTCACAATAAAGAGACATGGAGGAAAGGGCAAAACAAAACATAGTTGTTATGATTAACACACTCAAGATTCTCTCATTTAACTCTAAGGGATTGAGAGACCTAAATAGAGCAAGAACAATAAAGAACTCATTAATAGAACTCTAATCAATCCAAGACTTTATCCATCTACAAGAGATAAACACAATGGTAGAAATAATGATTAAATAAAATGCAATTAATCCACGATGACTATACATGGGTGTGGACTTCACACAACCCAAGGAGTGGAGGGGCAATAATTAGATACAAATTATTTTGAAAAGTATGGTGCACAAGACCACCATTGACCCAAGGAAGTAATAGATGGGTAGTTATCCATCTAAAACAACAAGAAGAGATAGCAATAGTTTTTGTATACACTCCCTGCTCTACCAGGATAGGGGAATACTATAGAACTCCTTAATCTAGCTACAAGACCCAACTATATTGGTAGGTGACTTTAACACTGTTGAAGATGTATCAGATTGGTATCTAAAGAAAGGGCTAGTTGTGACATGAAGTGAGAAAAGTACATGGCTTAACTGTGTTTCGTACCCTGGACCAAAAGACATCAATGAAAACGTTGGATTTACATGGTCAAATAATCAAAGAGGACATGTAGTAAGAAATGTGAGGCTCAATAGAAGCTATATTTCATCACATGTTCTCCCCACTTTCTCCAATGTCAATTGTAAAGTTTATAATGGCATTGTATTGTCTAATTACTATCATGTACTCACCTTTTATCCAACAATACCTAATTTATGAGAGTTGACTGGTCTCACATAGACGCGAGCCATTTCAAGCCCTAGCATAATAGAGAAAAAATTCAAAACATCTAGAAACAAGCATTCCATAACTGCAAAATCTTTATAATTGAAAGCTCAAACATGGACTGTAGCTCTCAAGGCCGTTCAAGACCTTTTGAAGTAGTCAAAGAAAGAAAAATCTAACTGAAAGAGATGCATGAAGGTTTTAGAGGAAGAAGAGATTGAGAGGGTTAAATTACATCTTAGAACTTGGTGGACTAGGAAAATTGATAGGTCCATCGACGAATGTTCAATACCATTTTTAGAGAAAGGGATAAGGATATGGTCCCAATGCTTCTAAAAAAAGATGGAACTATAGCAGTCAACAAGGATGAGAACCTAGAAACAACTAGCTCCATAATTAGTCTTTGGGAGAAATGTAGCGATGCATAAAAATTTTACCAAGATTTTTTGTTCTTCAAATTAGATTTTGACAAAGCATATGATAGATTAAAGTGGTGATTCATGCTACAATCTCTACAATACATGGTTCTAGAAAAAAGATTTATCAAGTTTCTTAGTACCCTATTTGGAAATGCTAGCACTAAGGTAGCAATCAATGGGGATTTTTCCTTGGCCTTCCCTTTATACAGATCAAACAGGGCTACTACTTTGCCCCATTACTATTTGCAATCTTGTCAAATCCTTTAAAGAAGATCGGCTTCATGGCATTAAACTTCCCAATGTAACAAGCAGGATACACACCGACTACGGTTTAGACACTCAATCACACTGACTAGGGTATATAAGGTGTAAGAGCCTTAGATTAGGGCAACTAGTTATTATCAAGATCATACTCTTCACCTTCATCTCCTGCTTCCATGGCTTCCTCCTTCCCTCTCTCCTCTTTTCTCTATTTCTCTCTCCGCTTTTAGTCTTCTTTCTTCTTCTTCTTACTCTCTTTCTCTCTCTTTAGCTCTTTTCCTCTCTCCTCTCAACTTCTTTCATTACAAATGGTATTCGAGCTTCAGGTTTTGGTCCTTTTCCCCTTTCCCCTTTCTTCCTTTTCAAATCCCCAAAACCCTAGTTACTCAACTTACAGGTACATGTATAGCAAGGATTGCATTTAACTTCAGCTTTTTAGAGCAAGCAGGAGCTACGGCTGGAGACTCAGACATGTCTGGAGGTAAAACAGTTAAAATAGCAAGTCTTCACTTCTTTTCATGCAAATTTTAAGGTTTCCAAGCCAAGTTTAGAGTCCCAGGAGTTGGAAGAGGGCAAAACCTTAGTTACTTTTTTGCCTCATCCCTCCTCTCTCCATCTTGCAAGTTGCCATGATTTCCAATCTAGACAACCTCCACAAACTTCCTTCAAATATCTCCATGGCTCCAACCACCACTTGCACTTGATCCCCACCATCTCTAGCTTCATTTGGAGTACTTGGGTGACCAGGGAAACCCTGCCACAAGTAGCATGCAGTAGCCCGCAATTTGTGGCGCAAATTACGCTGCTACCCATGGCCCCCTCCTGCCTCCTACTCCTGCTCTTGGTCCTTACCCTTGGCACTCTTGGCCTCCTGGTGCAAGGGCCGAACCCCCTCAACAAGATCTAACCCCTCCCTCCTTCTGACATTGACACCCTGATTTAACCTCGTACTGAACACCCCTATGGGCAGCCATTACTGCTCAATCCAAGCTCTTAATCTAGCCCGTAACCCTTGGAGCTTAACTATTAAGAGATCTCTTAACCCCTTTTGACCTTTCCTACTTAGATTGAAGACATGGAGCTCAGCTTGCATGGGAGCTTTGTGGGCAACCATGAAAGCTTCACTTGAAGCTTTCCCTCTCTGAAGCTCAAGCTCGGGGATAAGCAGGGAGCCACCCTCATCAGTAGGAGCATTCGAATGCTGAAGTCTTCTTCCATGGATACCCCAACTAACTGGATTTGACCAATGGAGAAATTGAGCATCATGATGAGTTATGCCTCAAAGGTCTTCCCAAGCATTAAAGAGGTATGCTAATCCAATCTTAATCTCTCAATTTAGCCACTTTTTGAGCTTAATCCCTTGATTGGAGAGATTCAAGATTGCATAGGTTTAGTAGCTCAATCCTCTTTGTGTGAATACATCATATCTCTTCCTGAAATTCATTGTATTGGCTAACATTAACCCTCATTTTGTCTTGTGATTTTGGATAATCCCCAAAATGAATGATAGCCATTGTAAATTGGGTAAGTAGTAGCCATGGATTGCCAAGGTAACCCCTACCCCAACCTTTGTTCATTCCTTGCATCTGATGAAAAGGCCCAATGTCTCCTTTCCAATGTATCTCATGCTGATTGCTTAATAGAAATGTTTGCCACGTATACTTCGACTGAGGAAAAAGGCCGATGCCAACAAGCGAGGTGGTAAGACAAAAGAGAGGTGACCCTCCCTTACCACTTAGGACCTTGAAGGGGTGCACAACCCGACCTGAAGGGAACTTTTCCCACCTCTCGGTGATCCGGAGCCCGATACTTGTATTCAGGTGCAGGTACTTCCCATGAGCTCCACTCTCCTTGATGCAATGATCCCCCTTGGACACCCGCATAATGCTCATGGCACCCATGTATGACACTTAAAGTGTATGCAGTCAAAAGATATGTATGACAATGAATTCACTTATGCATTGACAAGAGAGAAGATGGGTATGCAATCATGCTTGGGACAATGCTCAATATGCTATTGATGTTGGTGAATCAGGCCCCTTAGACTATGCTCTATCCATGCAAGGCTTTTGCAATAAGGGACATGCAGTGTTTTGGTCACAGTTCTGTAGGACAGTCACAAAGATCCTATTTCAGAAAATTCTATTTTGAATTTGGAAGTGAACCCTATATCTCACTTCGAAGAGAGCTTTGTCCCCTCCAGTTTGAATAAAAAATCTCCCAATCGAAGCTACGGTTTGGAAGTTATGCCTATTTTTGTGCTCTAAGGTCTTTATGGACAGGGTGCAGACCATTCCAAGATAGGAACAATAATCCCATTATAGAAAATTCTAATCATTTTCTTTCACAAAGTTTAATAGCTCATCTGGAAGAGGACTTTGTCCCCTCCAACTTGAGCCAAAAATCTCATCAATTGGAGTTTCCTACAAAAAGTTATGCCCTTTTTACTGACAACAGGTCTTGTGGAGTGCATCTAGATAGCTGGCCACAAAGGCAAAAGCAAGGCTCAAGAGTAACTCCACAAGGAGATTAGAGACTCCCAGACCTCCATCAATGAGAGGAACCAAGCTCTGCATAGGATTGCCATGGTGACATACATGAGGAAATGCCTGAAATGGACCTGTACACCTTTCTCAATCACACCCTTTGTCAGCATGAGCTTCGTCATATGGAGTGGCATAATGACATGGTCACCAACCAATACCAAATGATGTCCAAGTTTGATGAAGGGATCGAGCACATGGCTCTCTCAAAATCAAAGACTCAATAGACGTTGGAGTAGCTCACTACTCTTGTTACTCACTTAGCGATCGGTTCATTCCAAGAGAAGGCCAATGACTCTAGGCATGAGTCTAGACGTCCTCCACATCACAAACCATTGCATGGTCCACGGGTATACTGGGTGCTAAGGGAATTCCCCCTTCTACATACGAGATTGGTGAACCCTCTCATGCATTGTTAGAGGGGTTTTTGTTGGAAGGTCATATCCACTAGTGGGGATCAGAGATAGAAGGAAGTAGAGATAGGAGATGGAAGAGAAGAAAAAGAATAGACAAGAGGTAAACACGATAAAGACAAAGCACAATGAATTGAATCAATATGTATTGATAGAATGTGAAATTCTTTGTCTGGCACTACTCAAAAGCAATCTCTAGGCATTAGATCTCTTGGAGCTTCTTCGTACACCAAAAACGTGCATCAAAATAACAAATTCTTCTTTGTTGCTCAGAACCCAAATTTGATGGCTCCATTGGCATCAAAAGGGGGGTAAAACCTGAGGACACCTGGTTCAGGATCTCCCGGCTCACTCCTTCTTCTTCCAGTTCAAAGTGTAGTTTTTAGGTTGTCAATTGTGATGGCGACGCATGTGATTTTTTTACTCTTTCTTTTTCATGAAAATACAAAATTAGCTGAAAAAGGAACTTGATTTTTTCATGCCATCCTAATCTAGAAGTTTTCCTAGATTTTTTGGATATTTACAATAAATAATATCCAAAATATCTAAAATAGGCTAAAATTGTCCAAAAATCTAGTATTTTTGGATCGTCCATGCCACTCACACTAGCATTAATGACTCAGATGTCATTGACTCTCTTGATCAACAAGAAATCCAGATGATGATGCACTCTAGAGTTTTTCACACCGTGTCTGCGTAGTGGCACGACATCCACCCCTCTAAATTTGCACATCCTTCGGTATGTGCCAAAATCCTAGTTGTCATAAGATTCTAAGTCCTCCTCATTCTCTATAACCATATCCTTTGCTTCTTCATCTTCCATATCTTCCTGGCTACCCCCTATATCATGGCCACTATTTTCTTCCAATTCTAGCAACTCGTAGGCATTAGATTCCCACCTCTTAAATAATTTGATTCTTTTCCCTGCTATCGGAAGTTTTATGGCTGTCCCATCCAGCTCATTTAATGCATAAGTAACATTATCAAACACCTGTCTTACCACATAGGGTCCAAACTATCTTTTGAAAACTTTATGCATGGCACTATGTTGATTGTCTAAACTGCTATCATAAACCCATACCCAATCTCCATCTTGTATGGTTCTTGGCCTCAATCTATGTCTTTTATCAAACCGTTTCTTATTCTGTATCCTTGCTATCCTTAACTTTGCAATTGCTACCTCTATGTCTTCTGACTTTGCCAACAACTCCTCTCGATTCAACTCCTCCTCCCAAGTTAGCACATTTCGTGTGACTATCATCTCTTCTATTGGCATGATAGCTTTTTGACCATATATCAATTATGCATGCATATATTCTATAACAGCATTATGAGTTGTTCTGTTAGCCCACAAGGCATAAGGGAGCAATCGTGGCCACTCTTTTACCTTCTCTCCACATGCTTTTGTCAATGCCTTCACAATAGGCAGATGACCTCTTTCACTTTTTCCATTTCCTTCAGGTTTATAGGCTGAAGTTAAAGCAAGCGTATCCCCAACCGTGCAGAGAAATTATGAGCTTCATCTGCATCCAGCTCACCCCTATCTGTTGTAATTTTTCCCACATAGCCATATCGATAAAAGATCTCTTCTAAGAGAAAAGTACACACTACATTTGTTATCTTAGTACGTAGAGCTCTCCCTTCCACTTGATTAGTCAAGTCTTCACAAGAAAGTACAAGATACCTCATTTGCCAAAGACCTGTAGGCATCATGACTAAATCCACCACCCACTTCAAATGAAGAGAAAATGGATATGTGGTCTGCAATCCATCTCGATATCTCATAGAAGAATACATTTGACATGTTGTACATGTTTCTACAAAGTAAGCAACATCCTTATACATACACTGCCACCAATATCTTTATTTGATCTTTGCAAAAGTACCCCAAACACCTCTTTGGCCAACCCACAAACTTTTATGAAATTCTTGCATAACATTTACTTGTGAAGCTCTATCACCCAAAACTCGCAATGGCATACCCTGTTTCTTTTTAGCATGTTTCCATAAGTATCCATCTTTTAAGAAAAACCCATAGACTTTCCTCTTGATCTTCTTAAACTCCTCATCTAACCATTCATCTCTCTTTGTTAATGTACTGAGGTATTGACCAATTCTTAGTAACTCTCCTACATATTTGTCTTCTAGAAACACTTCTACACAAGATACAAAACATCTAAAGTGTATTCTCTTTGTTGTTCAAGCTTTTGTTAATGCTATAGCAACACCTTGCATTGCTAAATTCACTCTTACAAGATTATTTTTAGCCACAAGAAAGTCATCTTCTTCCTCCTCATCCATCATCCCATCTTCATTCTCATAGCGTGCCCAAGATAACATGTCAGCCCACTGGGTTATCTCTTCCTACAATATGCTAAAATTTAGGGTTCAAAGATTTGATGTATGCAATACACCGGAGCATAGCAATGTCTGAGGTAGAACAACTAGTAATCATACCCAATACCGGAAAACAATCGGTCTCAATGACTATGTGAGCACCCATAAAATACTCTTTATCACATTTAAGGGCTGTCAGAATTCCCCATAATTCTCTTTTTACCTGTGGATATGTTCTCTATCGTTCAATCATCATCAATACTTCAGCACCAAAGCGTATTGCATATCTTTGCCCTTCCTCATCATCTTGCCCAATTGCCCATCCAATTTTGATTGGGCTTGTATCAATAGTAATAATGATAGGCTTTCCATGTGAATAGTCAATCTTTCTCAATGTAGGAGTAGATTTTAAGAGCTGCTTCAATTTCTTCATTGCTTTCTGATGCTTCCTTTCCCAATGAAGTCTTTAACCTTTCGTCGAAAGTTGATATAGAGCATCAGTTACATGTGCAAAGTGAGGAATCCATATCAAATAGAACACATATGCACCCAAGAATCTACGTAGCTCCAATACATTCGTGCATACGTCTTGCATTCTATCAATCCCATCTATTTTTGCTGGTGATGGTTTTTGCCCATAGGGCCCACACATATGCCCAACAATCAAAACCTCTTCAACTCCAAAGACATACTTTTGTCTAGAAAGAGTTAAATGCACCTCTTTTAGATGCGTCAAAATCCTCTCACAATCCACAATACGGTTTGCAACAAACTCTCTGCATCCATGAGCATCCATCTCTTCATTCTTTTCATCCACTGTGCACCCTTTGATTGGACCACAATCCAAGAAGGGCATTGTCAAGTGTGGTATAAAATCCATGAGTACTCTATTCATAGCATTTGTCATGTGTGTCACTAAGTTTGTTGCACCCTGTGGGAGAGTACACATATGTACTAACCCCAAGGGAGTCTTCATGGTTGTGATATCCATGCTTTCAATTGCAAGTTGAAACTGATTATACCTCGAGTAAAGATCACCCAAACAATAGATCACTCTACCTACAAAAGCCTCTCCAAATTCATCAACCACTGGACTTGTACCCACATTTCTTATGGTCACTTTATTGACCGGTTGCATGTCTTGAATAAATCTCAAAGCCCCATTCTTTTTGGGCATAGTAAACCAACGATTTGAGTATGGGGTTGAAGAGGGCTCCAAGATCTTCATGTGAATCTTTTCATTAAGCAAATTCATCAGCTTTGGCAAGTAAGCTTTAGGCACTGTAATAGGCCTCAAGTTCCATGGTACATGTCGCACATTAAATATTACCATACGAGAGACAACATTTGGATCCACACAACCTATTTTAGTTGGCTGAAATGCAAATACCTTTCGATGCCTAGCCAACATCTGCATAAAATAGTCTCTTCAGCAAGCAAAAAAAACCCTTTTGCACCAAATTTCAATTCCTGTAATGTTTTAGATGTAAACTGATGACCTATATCTTTAGGATCCTCTAAACTTGGCTGCCTTAACACTTTTTCATATAGACCCTCACTTTCTGGTGGAAGTGGCAAAGCAATTGATTTCACATTTTTGTCAATTGTCTTATACTTTGTCTCCACAAGTGCTTCAACCCATTGTAATCCTTCCTGTTGAGAAAATAATGCTATAATATCATACATGTGCAAAGAACATATTGACAACACTTTGTTTTTAGCCTTATTTTTTGCATGTATAGTTGCTGAAATTTGAGCCATAGTGTTTTTATTATTCAGCCCATAAAAGATGCTGAAAATGCCTTCATTTTTAGCTAATAGTCCCAATGCTGTGAGTTCCTAGTAGCATGTTTCATAGATATGTATTTAGCCTTGCACATAGCTTCCATAGGCTTAAACCAACATGAACTATTTGTTGTAAACTGAGAATAACCAATAGTAAATACATGCTTTATTTTATCATCAAGAGGCAAGTACATCCTTTGAACAACATTATTGTAGCCCCACATTAGAAAAGTGCTTAATGAAAATCTAGGTCTTTGAATTCCCTTGCATTTGGAGGCAAAGAAGACTCTTGAAGCGTATCATGATTTCTAGGATGATTAACACAAACAGTAAGAAATTGGACTGCTTTCCTCCCATCCTTGCTTCTGACCCTTGCATAAGTAGAACCATCATCAAGAACCTTTTGTTTCCATATGCACTCTTGTAATATAGGGCTGTCCCAAAATCATTGCATATGAAGAATTATCTTGCACAAAGAAATGTTGCTCTTCTTGTACATCACCAATCATCACTTTTACATTATGACATGCATCATAGAGATCTCCCAAAGAATTATTTGCAACCCTCATATGCCAACCATGATCAGTGTCCATAGGCCATGCACCATTCTCATACAATCCACGCTCAATGACATTAATCTCAGACCCATGGTCAAGCAAACCAACACAAGGTGTTTCACATTCCCCTATTTTCACTATTGTTTCAGTGGTAGCCTTGGCCCAATGATTTCTTGTATAATGACTTTGAGGAATAAATCCTAGAGTCTCTTTCCCATATTGTTGCATCTGCCTTACTCCATCATGCATATTGCTACAAGACAATGCATTTTCAGACGCTTTCTTCTCTTTTCCACATGATGTCCATTGATTAGTAGCATCATGCATAGATAATCTAGTACTTACTTCATGCTCATATTCAGCCCGAATACCCAACAAACTAGTTTTCTCTTCAAATTAGAGCAATGCACTAGTGGTATCACCAAGAAAGTGACGCTTCCTCTTAATTATGTCAATGATCTCATCATGAAATTCTTTCTTGGTGATGCCAAGCACCTCTCCCAAGGTGAATTCCACCCGACTGTTTAAGATCCGTTCTTCAAGAACCTTCTTAAGATCTGTGGCTGTCTCAATGTCAAACTGCAACTTATATCCTGGCTGCTTGCCTTCTTTTTTCCCTCTTGTTTGCTATCCTATTTTTGCTCTTGACTGACCTCTTCCATGATATTCTTGGGAGGTGGCTGATTTGTAGCTTTAGGCTAATCCACACTTCTTCTTATCATTCTTTTAGATGTCTCTACATTATCTTCATCTCTCTTTCATTTGTCTTCCATAAGTACATCCTTGTTTTGCACCTTTGCTAAATATGCATACACTGAATATGCATCTACCAGTGATTCCCAACCAATTATGTCACGAATGTTTTGCCCTGCATGAGACATTTCACTATTAGTAACCTTTCTCTTTTCAGCTACATGTAAAGCATGTGTCCATATTTCAACCTTTAGATCAATCATTACTTGGCCATGCATTCTATCCAACTGTAGACCAAAAGTAGAAGCATGTACAGCCGCATAAGCATTTCGAATAGCTAAACCTCCCTTTCCAAAATTCAAAGCAAGAGGCAATCCAATTTCTTGTGCATGGATCTTGGCATCTTTCCAAAAGATAAGCTATCGTGCCAAGGCCTCTTGACAGACAGCACAATCCTTTCTCTCATGCTACAAACTATCACACCACATACATCTTTTTCCTTGCTTAGGGGCTACTGCCCATCCCCTATCCTCTTGTCCTTTTTCATCCAATTTTGCAACCTTCAATTGAAGATCCCGCATGCCTTTGACCAATTCATCTAATATATCTTCCCTAACAATGGGAACAAAAGGTACAACCATAGGTTTAGCCACAGAGGTGGGTGGCTTACCAGATACATCAGCTGTTTTGCCCGCACTAGTGGGCAAGATAGAGACATGCAATCTTTCTCTTCTTCTATACTTTTTCACAAGTGTAGTAATAGCTTCCTTGACATATCTAACTCTATTTTAAGACCTATCTTCGTAGTTTGATCCTCTAGCAAATCATCAAGCTTCTCTTGAAGCTTAGGATCTGTTGCTTGTAGAAAAAATTCAAATTTTTGGCTTGCAAGAGCTTGTTGTTTTGCAAGATCCAACTACTCAAATCATCTTTCCAAATTCTCTTAACAATTCTGTAGCCACAAGACCCTTATTGGGTTGCAAAACACACTCTTGAAAAGTCTTGCACGTAATCAAACTGGTATCTTCAATGTAAAATTCTTCCCTGAGTGTTTTCTTGAAAGCTACCCAATCAGTATCCTGCATGTATAATTCAGTAATTCATGCTTTCAGTTCACGTACCAAAGAATTTTCATCTTTTGAGCATAGGTATGTACATATGCAGATACATTCTTGCCATTGAACAACTTCATCTCATGCTCAACTGCTTGTAGAGCATTCATCACAATAGTTTCTGTTTGAGCAGAAGCTTGCATTACCTGTTGTTGTTGCTGTTTTACCTGCATAAGCATATTCATATTCTGCACTAGCTGCTGCAAAACATCATTGGAAATTGTATTCAAAGGTTCCTCCATCTTGTCTTTCCTTCTGATGACCTTTCACGTCAGGTTCACCAACGTTTGAGGGGTTTTTGTTGAAAGGTCATATCCAACAAGGATTAGAGATAGAAGGAAGAGAGAAAAAAGGAAAATCTAGCCAAGGGAGGGCTAAGAAGTCAAAGAAAGGGACCCCGTAGAAGAAGGTCCAAGGGAAGAAGGAGAAGATTGACCTACACAGAGCAAAAATGAGTCCAAAAGCATAAAAGAATGATGAAAGAAAGAAGAACAAGATGATGAAAGCCTCTTAGTGGTTAGAGAGAACCCGTTAACTGGCCATCAATCAAAGAGAGATCAAGGAGCTAAAAGAAAAGCTCAAGGCCAAAGGAGGAGAAGACAAAGATGGCAAGCAAAACTCGTGGCATAAACACACAACCTCATGACCCTACGATACCATTTTGATGAGCTGGTGATGCTGTATAAGGATCTACAAAAAGAAAATAAAAAAATCTGAGCTACCACAAAGCAGCTAGTAGTAGTAGAAGAAGGGAGAAGCTGACAGCTCTAAAGCACATAGCAAATGTGGAGCAAAGTCTAGCCTTGGAGCTTGAAGAACAACAACACTAGAAAAGAGAGATCGAAGAACAGGAGAAACGACTAAGGGTGTTAGCCTGCCGTCACAATGAAAGCTTGCAAGACATGAGGAAAAATGCAGATGACTAGGTAAAGAGAAGTGAAAAAAGAGTGAGCACCTTAGCGTACCAACTAACCCTTGTAGAAGGTGACAAAGTGCTAGCAACAAATAGGGCAAAGGCTGCATAGGTGACCTTAGCTACCCAAACAACGTGCCTTTCTCCACACTCTCTTGGACACCACACAATCTAAGGAAGAGGAGGCCATTGAGTCCTTAAAGAAAAAGCTAACGATCACCCGCAAGGCTCTAAGGCATGGGCTACACATCAAACACAAATTGCAGGGCCCCCACAAGCAAAGCCACCACATCATAGGATAGAAGAAAGGTGAGGGCCAACTGAAGACGCAAAACCAAGTTTTGAAAGGGGGCAGCAAGAAACAAATCCTTAGGTGGAGGTTTTTATGACAAAGATGCCCCCACCACTCTTTTTGACCTCCAATACTGGCCAAGATATGTATTCTATGGCTGGATCAATGTGGCCATTAAAAAAAATATATAGGAAGGTCACAGTCACTACACCTAGGGGTTCTCAAGTTAGCAACCTCCGATGGCTTCAATTGACTGACTCCATCTCTAATCCCCTAGCCCATTTTGATTCCCCACATCATGCTTAGGGCACATCAAGGTCAGGATATACCTAGGGAGATAACACTCGCCTATGGTTTGATCTATCACCCTAAGCTACATGCACTCCACCTCCCTTATGCACAAAGTGGGTCCTCAAGTGTGGGAAAACACCCATGTTTGTAAGACCCAACTCCCAGTTTTACTAACATGAGCACCATGCACCACATAGTACGGTAGACACTTCCCCTAGGTAGTGCACTTTTTCTCTTTTCAGGTAATGCTAGATGCTGCAAACCACCAACATCAAAGGCCCCCACAATCCACTCGACATACCTTCAGCTTGAAACAATGCAATCATTGCCAAGCCTCTCAATTAGCAATAATCAACACAAGGCCCCATCACCAACTAGACAACCACCCTTCCAAGAACCACGCCCTCATCACCAAAGACTCGCAAGTGCCATGGGATTGGCACTCGTCTAGGAGGAGGTAATGTTAACCCTAGATCAAGATGGAAGAAAAAGAAGCAAAATACGAATGCAATGGAAGAAGCAGGATAGAGAACAAGCAAGGCGCAAGGGCAGCCTCAAAAATCAAGTCAAAGGCAAAAAGCACATTTTTAAATGCAAGACGTCCTAAAAACTATTATAAAAGAGCACCAAGCTCCCTCCTATGAAAATTGTGAAGGGTAGAATGGCATGGATAAAGAGAGAGAGAAACCAGAAGGGAATTAGAAAAGAGGACCTTTCCATGATGGCCGATCATGTAAAAAAAGGGGTGGGTGCCCAAGGGATTTTAGGGCATGTATATAAACTCCAAAAAGTGAACGAGAGCCCATTCTTTGGTGTGTGGCAACAAGAGACTCTTCTTATTCTCTTCTTCTATTCTTATTGAGCCTTGCTTGTGTGTGCTTGAGAGAGGGAGTGTGAGAGTGTGAGGGAATGAGTGTGTGAGGGAGAGGGATCAAGGAGGTGAAGCTCTCAGCCATCTCCTCTCTTCTTCTTCTCTTCTCCTCTCTTCTCTTGTCTCATGTGTGGCTATGGAGAATGGAGCTTGGAGGTCGAGTTTTGAGTATGCTTGAGCTTGCATCAAGAATGGCGGAGCTACCAGTGTGCTTGAGGGAGGAGGCAACTCATTCTGGCATTGAGGTAAGCTCACTACAGCGCCCAGTAGGATCAAAGACCCGTCGACTAGGATAGAGATAGCCATAGGTGCTTGCTTGAAATGCTTGAACGAATAAGCAGTTCGTGGGTCTTGGTAGTTGAGCATGAGCTCCCTCTACAACATATATCTCTCAATGTATACTATTGATAGAATGATTATTAATTAATTCAATTTAAGCACTATCTCTAATGGTTTGTACTAGCTTGTGGATTAAAACTTGTTATTTGCTACTTCTACCATTTGAAGAACAATTTTGAACTCCAAATTTGGGAGTTTTAGAGCTTCTTATTGAGTATTCTCTATATTTCTCTCATTGTCATCTATTGAGAAGATTGACACTTACGGCTTCATAATTGCTCTTGCTTTGACCTCCACTATCATATTTTTCTCTTCCTCATTGTTACTCATGTTAGGATTTGTGTTGTCAAGAATCTACTCACACTAAAAACTCAACTCAAGTTGCTCTCTCTTGACATACATATCTTTCTCCCATGCGCTTGTTTGAGTGCTCATCCAAGAAAGAATGGATGAAGATGGCTCTACTCTTTTAGCTTTTGTCCCTTTTCTTTTAATGCACTCTCATTCCTCTTTGTAGTATTTTATGTCAGAGCTTCCAATAAACTTAGAGTTATAGATCATGAAGATATTTAGATTTTCTATTTTTTTGGCTTGAAATGCCATATTGGGGAATATGGGAATTTCCCATAAGTTTGGGACACATGGTCAAATCTTTGGATTTGTCATAACTTGAACACTATAACTCCAATTTGAGCACTCTATAGCTCAATAATTTGCATTTTTCAAGTGCTTTCCAATGATAGGTCACATGATATGGTTTTGAGAAACTTATGGATATGTTATCCGATTGCCATCTTTTTAGTATTCAAAAAATGGGAATTGGGAGATTCCCAAACTCACTAATATTGTGTTTTGAGATGTATTGAAATTCTCCTTTCCACATAAAGTCTTGGAGGATATCTTTGTTGATGCTTTCTTAATCTTGTCAAATGTACTATGTCGAGACCAAAAATGGGCCCAAAACTAGCTCAAGGGCTTTAGCCGGGTCTCCTATACTCACCCAAACAACCCCAGGGCCTTGTGGCCAAGAGTGTATAGATACTATGAGTTGATTTATCAAAAGGATGTGTTCGTAAATACAATCTGTAGATTGTAGTCCAATGTGATGCCAACTCCAAGCAGAGAGTGTCCAAACATATAGACGGCTAACACCTCGTAACACAAACAAAGGGATCACTTCTCAACTTATCATTGTGGCCCCACTACAACTCTCCTATACCCCAAGGATTGGCCCCTGGGATGCACCATCTCAATATATAACACATACACAACACAAAGTCCACTCTTCATAGTATTCATTGTGGGAGATAGTATATTGCTTACTAAATCAACTCCCAAGGAAATGATTATACTAAACCTACAGCATAGAGAGCCTCACACCTTGCCTCACACTTATCGTGAGTCAATAGTTTAAAATCAAGTGCTTTGCATCCATGAGATAATTCTCTTTATATTGTGTTAATGCAATGCAATGCAAAGTGGATAATTTTGAGCACATAACCATTTTACTTAAGGAAAATTAGCATTATGAATGTGCTTAAACATTCTTTCCATGATTTTCCTTCACTAATGACTTTGCTATGATGATAAGGTAGTGCTCCTGAACTACTTCGTGCCAGTGTATCTCTTAATATTTAAAATAAGATCGAGATCTATATGAAAAGTTTAGTAAGTAGACCAGATTTTGAACCATATTTAGCACATAAAACCCCCCTCTCCCTACCATTTAGGGTTTTGCTTGCGATGGGTAGGTTAAGAGGTGTTTCCATATATATTTCATAATGTAAGAAATAAATACACACTAAGACATACAAATGGAGATAAATTGAGGAAAATCCTTGTGCTTTACCTCCATATATTTACACAAATATAATCCTAAATTTTCATAAATTTTCACACACAAAAACCTATTTTCTTATTTTCTTTGTTTGAAAATTAAATTTTTTATATTTTAAATTTTCTTTATGTAAAATAATGTATTTTCTTATTTTTTTGATTCAATAATTTTATTAAGAATTTGATCCATAATCACATTTAATATCATGCCATATGAACATGATTTGCATATGCGAAACCACAAAAACGTTTTTTCTCTTAAAACATGCATTTCAAAAATGCTAAAATTAATAACTTGCAAGCATGGACACATGCTCTAAATTTTATGGTTTTGAAGCCCTAAAATACATCTCAACCAATGTTTAAAAAATTTGCATCACATATATGTTGAGATATCGAGCTCCACTCGTGATATGCCAGGGTGACCGTTGTGCATTTATGTCACCGACGTGTCAGTGTTGCAGATGCGGTTGGTACACCGCTCATGAATAATAGCTAGATGATAGCTATCCTTATCTACTCTAGTTCGTGGCTCAGTTAGTATTCCACCTTAGTTAGTTGAGTTTGGTTTGAGACCCATATATAGGGTTCCTCTATTTCTTTGTATAAGAGTTCTTTTGGCTTCCACAACTAAGAAGAGGAAAACTGTTTTTAGCCTCCACCTTTGCGTGTATTCCCCCATTGTGCAAGCAAGAAAGCTACAAGTAAGACTCCTTCCTTCTCTCCCACAATCTTGATATGGTATCAGAGCTTTGTTCATGGTAAGGAGCTCAAGAAAGCAAGCCAAGCTTCCGGTGTTCTGGTAAGAGGAGCAATGTTGCTTTCATTTTCTGTTTTGGGAGCAGATCTCTGCAGGTAGCACAACTGGAAATTGCAAGAGTGCATTGTCTCAGGTTGAGACGCCCTTCGCGGTGAAGTAAGAGGGCAGTATATGCTGCGGGAACAGGCTTTAGCCCTCGGCGACCCTGTTTTTTTGATTTGAGGCCATTTCGGGGCCTGTTTTGGAGGCGGAAGTTTTCTGCACGCACTCAGGAAAAAGGCCCAGTTTTATGCTGTGCGACCACAATTCTACAGGTCGGTGAAAAGTTACTGTAGAAATTGCATCGTATGCTTGTGTGCAGAGACATTGGGAGTTACAGAATCATCCTTGTTGCCTGTTGATGTAAAATCGTCACTAAGAAGTGATTGTGTGGTCAAATACCACTTTCGTCAGTTTTGCAAATTAGCCCTTGTGAGGTTGAAGCTGTGTTCTTTACAATAACAAAACTTTTTGCAGTGTTCTGTAATGGCGTCTGATTCTCTCACAGATTGTCACTGAAAAGCTTGACAAGAACAACTTCCAAGCATGGAAGTTTAGAATGACGAATTTCCTTATGGGAAAAGGATATTGGGAATTTGTTGCAGGAAATGAAGAAGAACCAGTTCTTCCTGATGTTCCTAATCAACAGCAAATGCAGGCATTTAAAGCATGGCATGAGAGAGCCAAGAAAGTCATGTACTGGCTGTCTATTAGTATTTCAAACTCTATGATTGTGCATATTCAGGATGCAAGTACGCCAAAGGAGGCATGGGATATTTTGTTAAAAATGTATAGCACAAATACGCAAGCCAGGAAAATGCAGCTCAAGCAAGAGTTGCATAATGTGCAAAGAGAAAATATGAGCATCAATGACTACCACATGAAGGTGAAGAAGATTGCAGATGCACTTACTTCCATTGGGTCGCCAGTGGAAGATGATGATTTAGTTTATGTGATTTTGAATGGTCTAGGAAAGGATTATGCATAGTTTCAGACATCCATTTTAGTTCGTGAAAGATTTCCTGATTTTGAGGAGTTGATTGCTCTTCTAATTTCTGAGGAGTAGAGAAATGGTGGTGCATCTTCTTCAGGAGGAACTTCAAAAGAAGTTGTCTTCTACTCAAATGCTGGAAGAGGTAGAGGCAGAGGTAGAGGAGGCCGATTTGGAGGCCATGGTAGAAATCAGAATATGCAGCAAACTCAAGAAAACCAGTCCTATGGAGGAGGACGTGGTAACTCTAGAGGTAGGGGGAGCCAAAGAGGTCGTGGTGGATGGCAAAGAGGCCAAAATGCAAACAGTAATGTTGAATGCTACTACTGTGGTAAAATGGATCATATGGCTAAAGACTGCTATAAAAAGCAGAATGACATCATGAATGGAAAACTACAACAAGGAAATTATGCATCTTCTAGTAGACAGGGTGATGACAGAAATGAGCATTTGTTTATGGTGCAGCACATGAACAATTCTGTGACAAGTGTAGAAGAAAGTAAGGATGTGTGGTATGTTGACTCAGGTGCATCAAACCACATGACAGGTCATGCAGAATGGATGGAGGATGCAAGGAAAATGGAAAAACTAGGATTTGTGGAGACTGGTGATGATACTGCACATCCTATTGTGCAGATTGGAAAAATTCCTTTGTCTATGCAGGATGGGAAAAAGAAATACCTGTCCGATGTATTTCATGTCCTGAATATCACCAAGAATCTGGTTTCTGTTGGTCAAATGGTTGAGCAGGGCTTGTAGGTCAGATTTAATCCTCATGGATGCTTTGTTGAGGATATGAAAAATAAAGGTCGCTTGATAGCAAAAGGAAAGAAGAAGGGCGGAATGTTTACATTGGATGCAGACATGCCTGAATTGAGTGTAGAAATGTTTGCACATGGGACCGGTGTAGTTGTAGATATTGATATATGGCATAAACGCATTGGTCATGTTAATGTACAACGACTTAAATCAATGCAGGCCCAAAACATTGTTGCAGGATTGCCTAAATTCAAGGCTGTAGAAATGCATAAGGTATGTGAAGCCTGTCAGTTTGGAAAACAGGCAAGGAAACCATTTCCTAGACATGTTCAAGAGAGTAAGAAGCCATTGGAATTAATCCACTCTGATGTGTGGACTACTAAAGCTGCATCTCTTGGAGGCTGTCATTATTTTGTTACTTTTATTGATGACTATAGCAGAAAAGTTTGGGTGTATTTTATGAAAAAGAAAAGTGA
Organism: Lygodium microphyllum; assembly: GCF_053477565.2. Classification (NCBI taxonomy): domain Eukaryota; kingdom Viridiplantae; phylum Streptophyta; class Polypodiopsida; order Schizaeales; family Lygodiaceae; genus Lygodium; species Lygodium microphyllum. The sequence continues at coordinate 119,334,346 of NC_141139.1, forward strand.
AGTTTTTGGGCATTTCAAAACTCTTAAAGCTATGGTTGAAAAAGAAACAGGCCTGCAAATAAAATGCCTAAGGTCAGATGGAGGGGGAGAGTACCTCTCAAATGAGTTTGCAAGGTTCTTGTAGGAGCATGGCATAAAGCAGCAATATTCATGCAGTCATACCCCACAGCAAAATGGAATTGCAGAAAGAAAAAATAGGCATATTGGAGAGGTATCTCGTGCCATGCTCAATGAAAAAGACATGCTAGATTTTTATTGGGCTAAAGCAGTTGCTACGGCAGTCTATATAATGAACAGGACTCCCACTGCAGCAATACATGGGATGACTCCAGAGGAGAGGTATACTGGTAGGAAACCAGATATTTCTCATTTGAAGATTTTTGGCTGCATTGCCTATGTTCATGTGCCAGATGAGTTGAGATCCAAGTTGAATCCAAAAGTTGAGAAGTGCATCTTTATTGGTTACTCTTTGCACAGCAGAAAGGGTATAGATGCTATAACCCTTCTACTCGTAAGTTTACAGTGAGCAGAGATGTTGTTTTTGATGAGATGAGTAGCTTGTATAAACCAGTAAATGTGATTGATGATGTAGATGCACAAAATGGTAATGCTGCACAGAATTCACAGCAGCAGTCACAAAATATTAGTGGACCTGGAACGTCTTCTAGCAATGGTTCACATTCTTCGCCATGGACAGGCAGATTGAGATCAGGAGAATCTTCTCAAAGCAATGCAGATAGTGGTATGCAGGTATCACGAAAAGGAAAAAAGAAGGTAGATCAGCCCATGTTTGATGTGAATGCAGGTCACTCTTATGTGGATGGTGAATCCAGTGGCTCAGAACAGAGCATTGATGATGAGTTGGGTATTCCTTCTATTGTTACACCTGGAGTAAGGAAGACCAGGGATGTTTTGAGAGCACCTGGGAGTGAACCTACTTTGCGCAGGTCTACGAGAGCTAGATATCCTGTGGATAGGCTGAAATATAATGGATTTACAGCCATTCACTATGCATATATGGGCAAAGTGATACAGGAACCAGAACCTACTTCTTTTGAGCAAGCCATGGGAAAAGAAAAATGGGAGAAAGCCATGGATGAAGAAATGGATGCCTTGGAAGCAAATGCTACATGGAAATTGGTACCTTTGCCTAAAGGTAAGAATGCAATTGGTTGTAAGTGGGTTTATAAGGTGAAGCACAATGCAGATGGTTCTGTGAACAGATACAAGGCAAGATTAGTAGTCAAGGGGTATGCACAAACATATGGCATTGACTATGAAGAAACATTCAGTCCGGTTGCAAGGATGGCAACCGTAAGAGCAGTCATTGCTATAGCTGCATCAAAGGGATGGTCTTTACATCAGATGGATGTAAAGAATGCCTTCTTGCATGGTGATTTGCAAGAAGAGGTCTATATGGAGCAGCCACCAGGTTATGTGCATGCTGTTCATCCTGAGTTTGTTTGCAGGTTGAATAAAGCCTTGTATGGCTTGAAGCAAGCACCTAGAGCATGGTCTGACAAGATAGGACAGTATCTTGTCACTATTGGCTTTTAGATCTCCAAGGCAGATTTCTCACTTTATGTGAGAAAAACAAAGAAAGGTATTATGCTACTTGTCATTTATGTTGATGATTTGATTATGACAGGTGACAGTGATGAAGATATCCTTCATGTGAAAATGCTATTGAAGCAGAAGTTTGAGATGAAGGATTTGGGAGAGCTGTGTTATTTCTTGGGCATTGAGGTGATTAGATCACCAAGTGGGATACAGCACTTATAGAGGCAGTTGGATTGGACATGCTGTCCAAATATGGGATGACAGGCTGTAAGCCTATTTCAGTTCCTTTGGAGCAGAATGTGAAGGTGAGCGCAGATGCATGTGAGCTTCTGGAAGACCCTACTATGTACAGATGCATAGTAGGAAGCTTGATTTATATGACTATTACCAGGCCAGATTTGAGCTATGCTGTTGGATTGGTAAGTCAGTTTATGCAGGCTCCAAGGAAACCGCATTTGGATATGGCTAGACGCATACTCAAGTATGTGAAGTCCACATTGCAGTATGGACTATTTTATGAGACTAGGGTTCAGATACAGTTGCATGGATACACTGATGCTGATTGGGTTGGTAGCATTTCTGATAGACGATCTACCAGTGGATATGTGTTCTCTTTTGGGAGTGCTGCAGTCACTTGGAGCAGCAAGAAATAGCCTACAGTTGCCTTGTCGAGCATAGAGGCTGAGTATAGGGGTGCAACAATGGCTGCATGTGAGGTAGCTTGGTTGCATAAGCTACTTTATGATATGCATCAGTCTACAGATGGGCCAGTTGTCATTTATTGTGACAACATGAGCAGTATACACTTGGCAAATAACCCAGTCTATCATGCTAGAACAAAGCACATTGAGGTGCATTATCACTATGTGCGAGAGAGGGTTTTACTAGGTCTTATTGATCTAGTTTATGTCAGCACAAAGGATCAAGTAGCTGATATATTTACGAAGGCATTGGGCGCAGAGAAGCTACGCAAGTTCAAAGACCTGCTTGGTGTGCAAGAATTGGGATTGAGCTCGAGGGGGAGTGTTGAGATATCGAGCTCCACTCGTGATATGCCAGGGTGACCGTTGTGCATTTATGTCACCGACGTGTCAGTTGCAGATGTGGTTAGTACACCGCTCATGAATAATAGCTAGATGACAGCTATCCTTATCTACTCTAGTTCGTGGCTCAGTTAGTATGCCACCTCAGTTAGTTGAGTTTGGTTTGAGACCCAGATATAGGGTTCCTCTATTTCTTTGTATAAGAGTTCTTTTGGCTTCCACAACTAAGAAGAGGAAAACTGTTTTCAGCCTCCACCTTTGTGTGTATTCCCCCATTGTGCAAGCAAGAAAGCTACAAGTGAGACTCCTTCCTTCTCTCCCACAATCTTGACAATATAAACATGATTTGAGCCATAAAATGTAAAAAGGAATCCAAATTTCAATTAGAAAAGAGGCTTACCACCATTTTTCGTGTTTTAGATCTCAAGAATTAATTTTACGAACAATGACCAAACCCGCCATTAGTTTAAAAACATTACTAATCATCACTACTCATCGTCGGCATGGTTCCACAAACATCTAATTCAAGCTGGACAACCAATCTCCATCTTGGTTTTCTCACAAGAATTCCCACATGAATAGCTCGCAAGAGAAGAGAGAGAGAGAGGAGAGAGAAATATTAATTTTGAATCTTCCCTATTATTCCATCATTCATGAAGGCAAAGGTGGAAATTGAAAGCGAAAAAATGTAGGAGGATGGTAATGCATTGGATTTGTATGATTGCTCTTTGGCTCTCTAGCCCCTTCCCCCTCCATTTCTCATCATCGTGTGCAGGAGAACCTTTGTTTTTTTCTTGTCATAAGAAAAACACCCCCCCCCCCCATCACATGAAAATTTGGGGATGGGGAGGCCCCAAGGGTCACACCCCCCTCTAAAGTCTCTTTACATTCTTCTTTTTTACATTTCTTACTCATGCACTTACAACTCTAGTTTCAGGTGGCCAAATCAAAATCTAAAAATTTCTCCAAGTCCATCTTGGAGTCTTGCACTTCTTAGAACTTGTATCACTCCATTTCGGCACTTGGAAAAATTGCTAAAAATCTGTGACTGCTGAAGCACTTTTGAATCCCACCTTTCATGGTTTCTTTCAAGTCCACATCTGGAGGTTCTAGTGAGCTTCTATTTTCAACTCAAGTTAACCAAATTTGGCACATTTTTTGGTCTTTTCTGGGCTTAAAATCTCACTCTCACTGATGATCATAGGATAGAGCGACTCAACCCGTCATACCCACAAATTGATATGCACATTCAAAAACCATAAAGAGCATCAAGCTGCTTTAAAGAAAATACACAACAAAATACAAAATAGCTCTCATCCTACCCCTTGAAAAAGATCAAGGAATGACATCCCCATGAGGAAGAGGCTAAGCATAATTTGACAAGAAGTCTAGAATCAATTCCTAACTAATTGATCCAAAATAGATTGGCTAAAAAGAACTATCAAAAGAGTCATCCTAAGTGGTGGTCAGACTTGCCTATTGGACCTACGGCAACTAGACCAAGAGCTCCTACTAGGTGAGGGCTCCTATAGCTTGGTCTTTTATTTTTAAATACTTTTTATTTATCACTTTTTTATACTTTAGGACTTGATACTCGTGCATATAAAAAGGAGGGAGGTGATTGTATTGTTACCCAAGGAGAATAGGGCATGTCCCAAGTCCTATCTCAGTACCCAAGAAACTACCAAGCTCTCACAAGGTGGCAGTAAATCCTTTTCTTCTTCCTCTCACTTTTATTTTTGCTCCAACCATCCTTATTTATTTTTCTAGTAAATCTCGCCCCCAGAAAGACAAGGCATCGGGACTTGTCCCCAAGAACCTACTAGACCTTCCCAAGGCAATGATCATTTGCTCTTGGATTTTTTCTTTGCTTTCTTTTCTTTTTCGAGGGGTTAGAACCCCTTTTCACACACCTCCATATCGAAAATTTGTATATATATCCATTGTTTCTTCTCTTTCATTTATTTGGCAGGCTTATCTATCAACCTCACAACTAATAGAATCTCCTAGTAGGCTAGCAAGATAGGGTCACAAAGGACTGTCTCAAAATAGATCTTTAAATGCCTAGCAATGCTTTTATAGGACGTGGATAATTGCTCAAAGCTCCCCCAAGTATACTGAACCAAACCTTAGGACTTCATGCCTTGACTTGTTGATCCCCAAAAAAATTCCCCACAAATACATATAATTTAGATTAAGGGGTGAAAAGTTCAAAAAGAAAGAATAACACCTGGACTTGGCTAGAAGAAGCTTCTATGCAGCAAGAGGCTTTGTCCAAGCACTTCTTCAAATATGTCTAGTGCAACACTAAAACGGAAAACCATCAAACATACCCACACCAAATAGACAGAGGGCCCTCTTGGCCTAATGAGATAACCAAGTTCACTACAAAATAAATGGCTCTCTTGGCCTAATGAAATCAAACATTAAATCCAACAAGAACGGTCTTCTTGGCCTAACAAAAGTATAGTTATAATTAAGCATACAATTTAGAATCCTATTGCAAAAAGTAAACCCTTGATCCCAACATAGATCATACTCAAGTATAAAACTAGACCAAGGGGATAGATTGCCTAGGACCTAACTAAATGCATCAAATTTTTAGTTAACCCCTTGCATAAATAGCAAGGAGTGTCTGATGAATATGTCTTTGAATGATCCTATGCATCCATGAAAGAAGGGGAAGATCGGAAATTGCTACTTGGCTCATCACCCATACTAACCATCGATAGCCATAACAAGACATGTCAACACAAGTAGTCCCCACAAATTTTCTACACTTTTTTGGATATTTATAAGAAATAATTTCCCAAAATATCAAAAATCATCTAAATTGTCCAAAAATCCTGCATTTTTGAACCATCCATGCTATGGACACTAACTCTAATGACTAATATGACATTCACTTTGTAGATTAATAAGAAAGTCAAACAATGATGCACTATAGAGTTGTTCACACTATGTCCGCATTAGCAGCATGACACCGATTTGGTGGCATCAACCAATTATTGGTAAAAGGTGACTTGCAGTTAGTGATCAACCAATTGAATGAGACCTATAGTGTGAGGGATCCCATTCTCCGGATGTATCATTGTGCAGCCTTGGATATACTTCAATTTTTCATGACAATGACTTGTCAGCTAGTTCCTCGTTAGTGGAACCACTTTGCGAATTCATTGGTAAATTATACTTTTGTTGAGGACGTATTTCTCAACTGTGGTCATGAAGGGTTATTGAAATTGTCTAATCTTATTAGCCTGGCCTAGAATAGGGGACATGAAAAAAGCACATTGCTTTTCAGCTAGTTTTGGGAGATCTCATGCAAAAAGAAGGGGCTTTCGAATTTGTGTGGCACATGATCACAATTTTTAAGCAACAAACAACACTCTGAATTGGAGAGAAGAAGAAGTAGCAATTTGAGAGAATTCAGACCAGGTGTCTTGGGCTAGGTGTCCTAAGATTTTACCCCCTTTTCAAACCCAAGGGAACCATCCGATTTGCAATCAAGGCAGCAGAGAAGAATCTAGTGTTTGGTGCGCATTTTTGGTCTACCACGGAGCTCTAGGAGATCTAATGCTTGGAGATTGCTTTCAAGTAGTCCCAAACAAGGAATTTTTTAATCTTCTCATGTTCCATCAGTACATAGTGCTTTGAATCATTGAGCTTTGTCTTAATCTTGTGTAAAGGCTTTGGACGGTTTGAATCCCTTGCCTATTCATTTTTTTCTATTCTATATGATCTTATTCTTTACTTTCTTCTCTCTCTGGTTCCCAACGTGGATATGACATTTTGACTAAAACCCCTTTAGCAGTGGGCAAACCTGATGTGAATGGTCGTCTGAAGGAAAGACAGGATGGGAGAATCTTCAAGCATGATTTCTAGTGATGTTTTGCAGCAGGTAGTTAGTGCAAAATATGAGCATGCTTATGTAGGTACAACAACAACAATAGGTGATGCGAGCTTCTACTCAAACAGAAACTATTGTAGTAAATGCTCTACAAATAGTAGAGCATGAGGTAAAGTTGTTTAATTGCAAGAATGTATATGCATATTTGGATACCTATGCTTAAAAGATGGAATTCTTTGGGGTGGCTCAACTTGCATGGAGCTAGTATTTTGTACGGGTCATTATATATGAATTGAAAGTCCGAGTTATTGAATTGTACATGCAGGATGCTAAGTGAGTAGCTTTCAAGAAGACACTCCAAGAAGAATTTTACATCAAAGACACTAGTTTGTTTACCTGCAAGACTTTCCAAGAGTGGGTTCTAAAACCTAATAAGGGTATTGTGGCTATAGATTTATTAAGAGAATTTGAAAGTCGGTTTGAGCAGTTAGATCTTGTAGAGAAACAAGCTCTTGCAAGTCAGAAATTCGAATTGTTTCTACAAGAAGTAGATCCTGAGATTCAAGACAAGCTTGATGATTTGTTAGAGGATCAGACTATAGAGACAGGGCTTAATACAAAGTGGAGACATGTTAAGGAAGTTGTTATTGCACTGGTGAAAAAGCATAGAAGAAGAGAAATATTGCATGTATCTAGCTTGCTCACTGTTACGGGAAAAATAGTTGATGTATCTAGTAAGCAACCCACTTCTCTGGCTAACCTTATGGCTGTATCTATTGTTTCCACTATTAGGGAGGAAGATGTATTAGATGAATTGGTCAAAGGCATCCAGGATCTTCAATTGAAGGTTCCAAAATTGGATGAAAAAGGACAAGAGGATAGGGGACAGGAAACATCCCCTAAGCAAGGAAAAAGATGTATGTGCTGTGATAGTTTGCAGCATGAGAGAGAGGATTGTTCTACCTATCAGGAGGCCTTAGCATGATAGCTTATCTTTTGGAAAGATGGAAAGATCCATGCACAAGAAACAGGATTGCCTCTTACTTTGAATTTTGGAAAGGAAGGTATGTAGAAGTTGTTGGAAGACTTGGTTGTCCGAAATGCTTATGTAGCTGTACGTGCTTCTACTTTTGGTCTACAGTTGGATAGAATGCATGGCCAAAGTGATGGTTGGTCCAAAGGCTGAAATATGGACACATGCTTTACATGTAGCTGAAAAGAGAAAGGTTACTAATAGGAAATGTCTCATGCAAGGCAAGGCATTGGTGACATAACTGGTTGGGAATCACCAGTAGATGCATATTCAATGTATGCATATTTAGCAAATGTGCAAAACACGGATGTACTTGTGTAAGAGAAATGAAAGAGAGATGAAGATAATATAGGGACATCTAAGAGATTAACAAGAAGAAGTGTGGATTAGCCTAAAGCTACAAATTAGCCATATCTCGAGCATGTTATGGAAGAGGTTGGGCAAGAGCAAAAACATGATAGTAAACAAGAGGGAAAAAAGAAGGGCAAGCAGCTAGGATATAAGTTGTAGTTTGATATTGAGACATCCCTACGGATCTTAAGAATGTTCTTGAAGAATAGATTTTAAATAGTTGAGTGGAATTCAGCTTGGGAGAGGTGCTTGGCTTTGGCAAGTAGGAATTTCATGAAAAAATCATTAACATAATTAAGAGAAAGAATTAGTTTCTTGGTGATACCACTAGTACATTGCTGCAATTTGAAGAGCGAATTGGTTTTTTGGGCATTCAGGCTAAATATAAGCATGTTGTAATTGCTGGTTTATCTATGCAAGATGTTGCTAATCAATGGGACAACATGTGGAAAAGAAAAGAAAGTGGTTGGATGCATTATCTTGTAGCAATATGCATGGTGAAGTAAAGTAGATGCAACAATATGGGGAAGAGACTTTAGGATTTATACCTCAGAGTCATTACACAAGAAATCACTGGGCAAGGGCTACCACTGAAATGATAGTAAAAATAGGGGAGTATGAATCTCCTTGTGTTGCTTTGCTTAACCATGGGTCTGAGATTAGCACCATTGAGCATGGATTATATGAGAATGGTGCATGGCCTATGAATACTGATCATGGTTGGCATATGGGGGCTACAAATAATTCTTCAAGGGAGCTCTATGCTACATGTCCTAATGTAAAAGTGACAATTGGTGATGTATAAGAAAAGAAACACTTCTTTGTGGAAGATAATTCATCATATGCAGTGATTTTGGGACAGGCTATATTATAGGAGTATGTATGGGAACAGAGGTGCCTGATGATGGTTCTGCTTATGCAAGAGTTGGAAGAAAGGATGGGGGAAAAGCTGTCCAATTTCTTACAATTTTCTTAATCATTCTAGGAATCAGGATATGCTTGGAGAGTCTCCTTTTCCTCCAAATGCAATGGAATTTAAAGGCTTGGATTTTCATTGAGCACTGTTGTAATGTAGGGCTAGTGCTTGATGATGGTTCTCCTTATGCAAGAGTTAGCAGCAAGGATGGAGGCAAATCTGTCCAATTTCTTACTATTTGTGTTAATCATCCTAGGAATCAGGATATGCTTAGAGAGTCTCCTTTGCCTCCAAATGCAAGGGAATTGAAAGACTTGGATTTTCATTGAGCACTATTGTAATGCGGAGCTATAGTAGTGTTGTTTAGAGGATGCACTCGTCTCTTGATGGAATGAGTCATGTATTTATTGGTAGTTATTCTTAGTTTACAACAAATAGTTCATGTTGGTTTAAGCCTATGGAAGCTATGTGCAAGACTGAACACATATCTATGAAATAGGCTACTAAGGAATTGAGAGAATTGGGGTTGTTAGTTGAAAATGAAGGCATTTCAAGCCTCTTTTATGGGTTGAATATTACTGACACTATGACTGAAAGTTGAGTAACTATACATGCAAAAAATGAGGCTAAAAATACATTTTTGTTAGTATGTTATTTGGACATGTATGATGTTATATTATTGTTTTAGTAGGTTGAGAGCAGGGATATCACAACCATCAAGACCCCCTTGGGGTTATTATATATGTGTACTCTCGTGTAGGGTGCAACGAACTTAGTGACACATATGGCAAATGCTATGAATAGGGTATTGAGGGATTTTATACCAAAAATGAAAATGCCCTTCTTGGATGATTTTGCGATCAAAGGATGTGTAGTGGATGAAAAGAATGAAGAGATGGATGCTCATGGGTGCACACAATTTGTTGCAAACCGTATTGTTGATTGTGAAAGGATTTTGACGCATCTAGAAGAGGTGCAACTTTCTAGAAAAAAGTTAGTCTTTGGAATTGAAGAGGTTTTGATTGTTGGGCATATGTGTGGGCCCTATGGGTTAAGACCATCACCAATGAAAATAGATGGGATTGATAGAATGCAATATGTATGTAGCATGAATGTATTTGAGGTGCATATATTATTGGATGCATGTGTATTCTATTTAATATGGATCCGTCACTTTGCACATGTAGCTGATGCTCTATATCAGCTCTTGAGGAAAGGTCAAAGATTTCATTGGGAAAGGAACCATTAGAAAGCAATGAAGAAATGGAAGCGGCTCCTAAAATCTGCTCCTATATTGAGAATGGTTGATTATTCACATGTGAAGCCTATCATTATTATTGTTGATACAACCCCATTCGGGATTGGATGGGCAATCGGGAAAGATCATGAGGAAGGGCAAAGATATGCAATTCGGTTTGGTATTAAAGTATTGATCTAACGATAGAGAAGGTATCCACATGTAAAAAGAGAATTATGGGGAATTGTGATAGTCCTTAAATCTGGTAAGGAGTATTTTATGGGTGCTCGTGTAGTCATTGAGACTGATTGTTTGTCAGTATTGGGTATGATTACTAGTTATGCTACCCCATACATTGCTATGCTTGAGTGGATTGCATACATGAAATCCTTGAACCTTGAATTTTGGCATATTGTAAGAAGAGATAACCCAATAGTAGACATATCTCAAGCATGCTATGAGAATGAAGATAGGATGATGGATGGGGAGAAAAAAGATGACTTTCTTATAGCTGAAAACGATGATTTGATTGGTGAAATTGAACTGGTAGCCGTTGTAACTACATGTACAGCTCTCATGAATGCAAGAACAACATTAAATGCAGTAAATACAATAGCTAGTTTATCAAGTACAAGTGCAGTAAGAGTGAATTTAACAATGCAAAGAGTTGCTTGGACACTAAAGAGAAAACACTTTAGATGTTATGTATCTTGTGTAGAAGTGTTTTTGGCAGACATAGCAGCTAAGAATTGGTCAACACCTCAACATATTAACAAAGAGAGACGAGTGGTCAAATGAGGAGTTTAAGAAGATGAAGAGGAAAGCCTATGGATTTTTCTTAAAGGATGGGTACTTGTGGAAACATGTTAAGAAGAAACAAGGTTTGCCATTGCAAGTTTTGGGTGACAAAGCTTCACAAGTAAACATTATGCAAGAATTTTGAAAGCTTATGGGTTGGCCATTGAGGTGTTTGGGGTACTTTTGCAAAGATCAAAGAAATATATTGGTAGCAGGGCATGTATAAGGATGCTTCTCACTTTGTGGAAACATGTATGACATGTCAAATGTATTCATCTGTGAGACACTGAGATGGATTGCAGCCCACATATTCCTTGCCTCTTCATTTTAAGTTGGTGGTGGATTTAGTCCCAATGCCTAGAAGTCTTTGGCAAATGAGATATCTAATACTTACATGTGAAGAATTGACTAATCAAGTGAAAGTGAGAGCTCTATGTACCAAGACAACAAATGTAGTACTGTGTACTTTTCTATTGGAAGAGATCTTTGTTGATATGGTTGTGTGGAAAAAATTACAACAATTAGGGGGTGAACTGAATGCAGATGAAGCCCATGATTTCTTTGTATGGTTGGGAAAAAAGCTTGCCTTAACTCCAGCTTATAACCTTGAAGGAAATCGAAAAGTGAAAGAGGCCATCCACTTATTGTGAAGGTATTGGCAAAAGCATGTAGAGAGAAGGTGAAAGAGTGGCCATGATTGCTCCCTTCTTATGCTTTGTGGGCTGACACAACAACTCATAGTACTGTTATAGGATATATGCCTGTTGAACTGATGTATGGTAAAAAACCTATCATGTCAATAAAATAGATAACAGCCACAATGAGTGTGCTACCTTGGGAAGAGGAGTTGAATCGAGAGGAGTTGTTGGCCTTACGTATTAGATAGTTGGAAAGAAAGTTAGAAGACATAGAGATGGCAATTGCAAAGTTAAGGGCAACAAAGATACATAACAAGAAACAATTTGACAAAAGACATAGATTGAGGCTCGGGGAAGTTACTATATGTATATCCTATACATCACGTGTGTTGAAGGTCTATTTATAAATATCATTATATGTAAAATTTTCTTGCATAAAGCATAACCATTTTCTATTCAATTTGTAAGTAACTCCTTTATATTACACCCTTTTGTATGTAAAAAATGTATAAAAATGGTGTTTTAAAAATATCTTATTTTGAATCCACGTGATGCACTCATATATTCATGAGTAACTTAACCAATGATTGATGCCAAGAACCATATAAGATGGGGGTTGGGTGTTGGTTTATGATAACAATTTAGACAATTAGCATAGTGCCACGCGTAAAGTCTCCAAATGGTGGTTTTTCGACCCTATGTGGTAAGACATGTATTTGATAATGCTACTTATGCATTAAATGAGCTGGATGGGACAACCATAAAAATGTCGATAGCTGGGAAAATAATCAAAGTATTCAAGAGGTAGGAATCTACTGCTTATGAGTTGCTAGAATTGGAAGAAAATAGCGGGCATGATACAAGGGCTAGCTAGGAAGATATAGAAGATGAAGAAGTAAAGGATATGATTGCAGAGGATGAGGAGGACTCAAAATCTAATGACACCTAGGACTTTGGCACATACCGAAGGATGTGCAGATTTAGAGGGGGTGGATGTCATGTCACAATGCGGATATAGTGTGAAAAAATTCAGAGTGCATCATCATTTGGCTTTCTTATTAATCTAGAGAGTCAATGTCATATTAGTCATTAGTGTCAGTGTCTATAGTATGGATGGTTCAAAAATGTGGGATTTTTGGACAAGTTTAGCCTATTTTTGATATTTTGGATATTATTTCTTATAAATATCCAAAAAAGGTGTAGTAAACTTCTAGAATAGGGTGACATGCAAAAAGCAAGTTACTTTTCAGCCAATTTTAGGAGATCTCATACAAAAAGAAGGGGCTTTTACATTTGTGTGGCACGCAATCGCAATTTTCAGGCAACAAACAATACTCCAATTTGGGGTAAGAAGAAGCAACAATCTCAGAGAATTCCGACCAAGTGTTCTGGTGTTCTACCCCCCTTTTGGAGCCAATGAAACCATCATATTTGCGATATGAGCAATAGAGTAAAAGCTAATGTTTGGTATGCATTTTTGGTCTACCATGGAGCTGTAGCAGATCTTATGCTTGGAGATTGCTTTCAAGTAGTCCCTGACAAGGATTTTAATTATCTTCTCAAGTTCTATCATCACATAGTGCTTTGATTCATTGAGCTTTGTCTTTATCTTGTGTACCTCTTGTCTATTCTTTTTCTTCTCTTCTATCTTCTATTCTCTACTTCATTCTCTCTCTCATCCCTCAATGGATATGACCTTTCGATTAAAATGCCTTCGACATCGGGCTATATTCAATCCCATGATTAAGGCCTTGTATTATGCCATACTATTAGTAAAAGCGATACCTAAATAAACTCCAATTTTTATAATGACTCTATGCCAGGGCTCTGTAATAACCATACTGACACTCACATGCTTAGTGGGCCCTCGTGAAGCTTTAATAAAATACAAAGCATAGACCCATTCTTCACTAAACAAGCCATGCCATACCGATTAGTCTACTAGTACTTATGGTAGTTAAAGTCGAGCTGAGAGACATGATGTATGATAGGTACAATCTCTCATTTCTCACTAAACTCAATAGGAATGCTTATAAGAACCCTATGACAATGGCAACAATAGATATTAATATCCCGCGTGAAATATCTATTTTGCCACGCAAAATTATGATAACCCTTACTCCATGAGATCACTTGACCTTGGTAGTAACGATGTTCTAAATACAGATGTTCAAGATAAGGAATGATTCCACCCATTCGACTACCCTAGCACCTCTGTAAGTTTAAACGGGATCTTAGAATACGTGAAGGGTATCAAGTCCAATGCACATCCCTACACATAATAAGACTTTAAGTTATTAAGAACCCAAGAGTATTACATAGGCCAAAAGCCATCACATGGTATGCAAAAGTGCCAAAAAATGTAATAAACATCGCCTTTAATTTATCCTCTTCAACTATGGTCATCTAATTATAACTCGCAAAATAGTCCATAAAAGAGTATATCTCTCACCCTGGTGATCTAAAATATAATCAATAAAGGGCAGAGGATAATAGTCCTTTACCATCTACTTGTTCAATTCCTTACACTCGACACACATGCAAATTTGATTGTCCTTTTTCTTTCTTATTACCATCATGTATGTTCAATGGAAAAGATTAGACTAGTCTTTCTTAATTGCATCAATTTCTAAAAAAGAGGCTCTCTCAACTCAAAAGGCATATGTCTAACCTTTTGCCTCACTAGCTTGCTACCTTCTCTCAATGGGATTGGGTACATGCCTATAGGGGGGGAATCCCCTTAAGTTTTCCATAACTCCATGTAAATATATCATCAAACTTCTATAGGAGTACCACATAATTTTTGTGCGCATCAACAGATAGCATAGTGCTGAGTTTAATGGAGCGGGGATCATTGGAAGTTTGAATATCCAACTCTATCACATCAGCATCATGAGTCTTGTCCTTTGCCTCTATTGTCTCATTTAAACATACTTGATAAACCTCCTGAGTATAGTAGAGCCCTCTTCAGAATCACTGGAACTTGAGGTTCCAACAATTGAAGTTCCCTCGAGTTCCTCCCATTCTGTAGTGGTAGGTAATGCCCTTTCATGCAACAGGTGCTTAATAGGGCATGCATCCAAAATTATTCTCTTTAACCCATGCCCAAATATCAATTGACTAGTTGAGATATCTACCAAACAATTGGAATGTAATATCCACGGACATCCAAGCAACAATTGATAGCTTGGCCTCCTCATAAATTGGATAATACAAAAGTCACGGGCGCACTCAATATTAGCAATCATCACATATACTTGTGTTAGCATTCCTTTCGGTTTCCTTAGGCTATTATTAGCCATTTTTACAATCATCATGACATCTATTTGGATTGGTAGAACCAATCTCTCTAATAAATCCATACTCATAATGTTTACAGATGACGTGGGGTCTACCATTGCATTTTCTATTAGGATTCCATGGACATATGCTTGCATCCTAGGGCAATGCTTCTCTACATGATCCCATCATTCACTACCCACTTTGTGGACACTAAAAGGTTCTACGACATAACATGTTCATAGGATTTTCTTGAAATCCTTATGAATGTTTGGTGACAGTTGGATTAGTTGTAATAGATACACATTCGGTTTGACTTTAGATAGTGTATTTGCTAAGTCAAACTGAAGGAAGGTTGCCAATACTCTCTTCTCTTTACACACCAACTACTCTTTTTTCTTTTTGATAATCTTAGCATCCTCCTTTTCTTTTGATTTTCATTTTCTTTTGACCATAGGCTTCTCTAAAACACCATCATTTAAAGAGGCCCAATGTGGGCACCCGATACCTTCTTGTCATCCTTGCTAGGTTTAGGATTAACTTTGCTTGCACTAGGGACATCTTTTTGACCGTCTTTCAATTTCTAATCCTTAGTTACTAGCCTAACATTGTTAGGAGATAAAATCTCATTGATTGGAAAAGTTTCAAGTAGACTTACCCCACTGGGCATTTCCTCGAGTGTGGCTTCATCCCTTTGCAAAATTTACTTAGGGCACTCTTCTTTAGTACTCTCATTATTCACATAATGAATCATAGCCCTAGGTTGTGACTACCTTGCTGGAGAGAACTAATCCTACTCCAACAGGTATTGGCTAAGTGACTAGACTTCTCACATATATCACATTTGAAATTAGGACAATTACAAGGGAAATGCTACCCACCACACTACTTATAGTTGAATCGTGTGATGGGCCCACATCATCGGGCTTTCTAGTATCCATCAAATTTTGCTAGCACTTTAAAAAATTAACATCTACATCGATCTAGCAATAATGCTCAGTGATCCTATTTTTATAATGTTTCATTATATCTTTTACTTTCTCTACAATGTTTGATGCAGAGAGGACTCCTAATAATGAGTGGCCTTAAGAGCTATCCCCTCCCTAGTTTGCACAACTTGCAAAAGGAGGTACTACCTATACTAACCCTTGGTTTAGAAAAGAAGCTCTTTGGCTAGTTTTTGGCTTAATGACATTTGGAGGAGCTGGCAACAAAGGCACATTTTGTATGGCATGCTTCCTCTATCATTTCGATTGGTCTCATAGGGGTATTGATCATACTTTGATCTCCACTAACCAATCCCAAATTATTTCCAAGACTAAGGTTTGAACTTAGATTTTCCCATCGATGCATAGGACACTTTAAGTGGGACTCCATTTTCTCTGCTCAAGTTATAGCAATATCTATATCCTCTAGAGAGACATTACTCAACTGCACTTAGATATTGAAGTCCAATCCACCAATAGGTGGAATAGGAATAAAGGCTTACAATTTGTGAAAGATGTCTTTCGTCTTCTTGGCATATGCTCAATCATTTTCATGAGGCTCTTGATGTATCACATTTAGCACACATAGCAAATATTATCCACCTCTCTCAAGGAAAATTTCCCTTCGAAAGGTTGCATAAAATAAATTGATTATGGTTATGGTATCCGCTTCTAAGTCATGATACCACATTATAGCCTCTCTTTTAGGGTCACATTAAAGGACATCATTAGATGTCCCTCATCTTCATTTTGGAGCACTTAAACATGAGTTTCTAGAACTAGCTAATGTGAAGTTTCACATCCTCCTTTGCTAATCCATTAAAGATAGGTAGAGGGAAACCTAAAGCTAGTAAATCCAACATTCCTACAAAAATTGCAATAGGTTGTGCCATAACAACAACCAGTTTTGCTATAGGAGTTTGTAATGGTGTGACTACAATCCAAATTGAAGTGGATTGACTTACTGGGAGAAGGGGAGCACTAGAGCTTTCTCCTCCTCTCGTAGGCATATCCGCCTTTCTACATTGAGGGGAATACCTCCTAAGGATTTCAGCCCGTTGTCTAGCCCTTTTGGCTCTTTCTTTTTTTTGGATCTCAGCTTGACGGTGTTTATAAAAAAATAATAGGTTGGTCTCGATGATCCTTGGCATAAATAGATTAACTAGTCTGTAATTAACCAAGGTTTGAAAATTTCCACTTATTAGCAGCTCCCAGCAAATGCACCACCTACTATCAGGACCAAAAATGGATGCGACCCTATGTCTAGGACTCTATTTGGGCCTTCTATGCTCACCCTAACAACCCCATGGTTGCAGTGTCGCAGCGCATAGGGTTGAAGGTCACCACAGGGGTTTGGCAAGAGAAGAATGTATGGGGGTTCAAGAGCTTAGACTCTAGAGATGGTAGAGATAAGATAAGGGTTGAAGGTTTCAAGCCAAGTTCTTGAAGATAAGTGACAGTAGGGTGAAGCTAGAGTCAAGGAGAGGAGTAGATGGAAGAGAAGGGGTTCGAAGAGATTGAAGATGTAGACGAATACTTCCAAAAATAATTAGAAAATATAGAAGAATACTAAAGAGATGAAGCCTGTCAGTTTCTTTTAGCATTATGAGAAAATATAACTCTAATAGATAAAAACATGTATAAAATAATACCTCCCTCTATATTGCTCAGATTGCCAATCTGATCCTTCCAATGGCTCCGAAAGGTAGGTTAAATACTAGGACACCTGGCCAAAATCCTGCCAGATCACTCCTTATTCATCTCCCACTTTCGCAGTGCTAATCATTGCTTGAAAATAGCAATCACACGTCGTTCGATTTTGCTAATCTCTCTTTTTACATAAAATTCTCTCAAATTAGCTAAAAGCTACATGCTTTCTTTTACATGTCATCCTAATTTAGAAGTTGTCTATAGTTTTGTAGTTTTTTTACAAGAGATAATATCTAGAATATTAAAAATTGACTAAAATCTAATATTTTTGAACCATAGACACTAACACTAATGTCTAAAATGGTATTCGCTCTTTAAATCTAAAAGGAAGCCACACTCTAGATTATTTTACACGGTGTGCGCATAGCGGCACGACATCCACCCCCTTCTAACCTGCACATCCTTTGGCATGTGCCAAAATCTTATGGATTTGAAGTGTCATAAGAAGTATCTTCTACCATGTCAATGTCTTCATCTTCTACCTCTTCTTCTTCCTCTATGTCTTCATGCTCTTGAATTATATTCAAGTCTTCTAGCTCATTTGTTAAACTTTTGAAGAGCTTGATTCTTTTTCTAGCTATGGGTATCTTCATGCTTGTTCCATCCAATTCAGCAATGAATATGTGGCATTGTCATGAACGATCTTTACCACATATGGGCCAAACCAACGCTTCACCATCTTCCTAGAATCACTATATTGATTGTCTAAGCTGTTGTCATAGACAAGCACCTAGTCATTTTCTTGAATTGATCTTGGCCAAAGTCGATGTTGCTTATCAAATCTTCTTTTGTTCTTTAGTCTTGTTGTCTTTAGCTTCTCAATAGTTGCTTGAATATCTTCAAGC
This sequence comes from Lygodium microphyllum, assembly GCF_053477565.2. Classification (NCBI taxonomy): domain Eukaryota; kingdom Viridiplantae; phylum Streptophyta; class Polypodiopsida; order Schizaeales; family Lygodiaceae; genus Lygodium; species Lygodium microphyllum. Next base: position 119,352,589 of record NC_141139.1, read on the forward strand.
CTTCTTTCTAGCTGCCATATGTGCAAAGTCAACAACTCTTCTCTACTGATGCCTTCCTCCGAAGGTACAAGACTCCATGTGAGAATAGATTTTTCAATTGGCATAATTGGTTGTTGTCCATGCATAAGTTTAGCTGGCATATAGCCAGTCACTGAACTATAAGTAGTCCGATCAGCCCATAATGCAAAAGGTAGCATTTTAGGCCATTCTTTGATCTTTCCTCTACAAGACTTTGCTAGAGCTTTGAGAATAGGTTGATGACCTCTCTCACTCTTTCCATTGCCTTCAGGGTTGTAGGTTGATGTTAGAGCCAACTTAATACCCAATTGAGTAAAGAAGTTGCGTGCCTCATCAGCATCCAACTCTCCTCTATTTTCGGTTACTTTACCCACACAACCATATCTACAAAACACGTCTTCAAGAAAAAAACGACAAACAACTTGAGTGGATTTGGTTGTTAAGGCTTTTCCTTCAACTTGATTGGTTAGATCCTCTCTTGCAAGCACTAAATACCGCATAATCCATATTCTTGTGTAGGCATGGTTACAAGATCAATAACCCATCTATAATGTATCGACAAGGGATAAGTCGGTTGTAACCCATCTCGATGCTTAACCATAGAATACATTTGACACACATAACAGGTTTCAACAAAATGTGCTATGTCCCGATACATGTTTTGCCACCAATATTTTTCATTGACTTTATTAAAGGTTCCCCATATGCCTCTATGGCCAGCTCACAGGGTTCCATGAAATTCCTTCATTAATGTTGTTGCAATCTTTTGTTACCTAAAACTCGGACATGCACTCCTCTCTTCTTCTTTGCATGCTTCCATAGATGTCATTCTTTAAGAAAAAAGCCATAAGCTTTCCTCTTGATATTCTTGAACTCCTCATTAGTCCCAGTCTCCTTCTTCTTCATTGTGCTCAAATATTGGCCGATCTTCAGCCAATCTTCTTCATGATCTTCTTCAAGGAAATGGACTAGAACCAGCAATGCAATGAGCATGCTGGCTTCTAGTTGACCATCCTGTTGTTTTCAGCTTTGGGCCAATATATGCACTAACTGAAAAGGTATTTTTAGCAGCCACCATGGAATGAAATTCAACAAGTATAGATTCTTTAACTTCATCTTCTTCCATAAGCTCTTCTTCATTGTCATATCTTGTACATGGTAGCATGTCAGAAACTGGATTTGCCTTTCCTACAATATGCTTTAATTCGGGGTTGAAAGATTTAATATATGCAATCCATCGTAGCATAGCAATGTTGACTGTAGAGAAGTTGGCAATCATGCCCAAGAGTGGAAGGCAATTAGTTTCTACCACTACGAAAGCACCTATAAAGTATTCACCATCACACTTTAATGCTATTACAACTTCCCACAATTCCCTTTTTACTTGTGTATACCTTCTTTGATGTTCATTGAGAAAATTCCCTCCAAAAGGAATTGCATACATGTTACCTTCAAGATCCTCTTGGCCAATAGCCCATCCTATCCCAATGGGACTTGTATCCACAGTAACGATGATGGGTTGACCATTTTAATAATTAGCCCTTTTGAGAGTGGGGGCTGAAATCTTCTCACCTCTGAAACATTTGTGCATTTTTCTTGCATTCTATTGATGGGATCTATCTTGATTGGAGAAGGTTTGCATCCATAGGGGCCACATAGATGACCGACCACTAGGACTTCATGTACTCCAAAAATCAACTTAGCTCTAGAAAGGGTAAGATGTACCTCGTCTAGCCTTGTCAAAATCCTATCACAATCATGAATATGGTTGACTAAAAATGTCATGCAGCCATCTTCATCAAGCTCCTCATTCTTTTCATTGACTTCACATCCCTTGATAGGTATATAATCAAGAAATGGAAGAGTAAGTCATGGAATAAAGTCCCTTAAGACTTTGTGCATGGCATTCATCATATGGGCTACGTAATTTGTTACACCTTGCGGTAGAGTTGTTAACCCCAAATCGAGATGGCCCTAGGTCGAGATGGCAAAAAAGGAAGAAAAAAGCAGAAAAAACATGGAAAAAGAGCAAAGATACGCAGGCAACCTCCAAAACCAAGCTGGGGCAAAAAGCACAATTTTAAATGAAGGGCGCCTCAAAAAATTCGGAAAACTCTTGTAAAAGAGTGCCAGGCTCCCTCTTGTGTCAATTGTAAAATACTAGATGGGTGTAGGCTAGAGGCATGAGACTAGAAGAGGGAAATGGAAAAAAAGACCTTACCACAAGGGCCGGTCATGTAAAAAAGGGATGGTTGCCCATGGGATTTTAGGGTTTGTATACATAAAGTTCAAAAAGTGAATGAGAGCTCATTCTTTGGTGTGTGGCAACAAGTCTTCTTCTTCTTCTCTTCTCCTCAACTTCTTGCTTGTGTGTGCTCTTGAGAGAGGGAGTATGAGAGTGTGAGGGAGTGAGTGTGTGAGAGTGAGGGATGAAGAGGGTGAAGCTCTTCACCATCTCCTCTTCTCTTCTTCTCTTCTCTTCTCTTTTCTTACGCGCGCAGCTATGGAGGATGGAGCTTGGAGATGGAGGAGGCTTGAGGATGCTTAAGCTCGCATCTAGGATCGTGGAGCTACCAGTGTGTGTGTGTGAGAGAGGAGGCAACTCGTATCGGCATCAAGGTAAGCTCACTACACTCATAGGATCTCGACAGTGCGTCGGTTAGGTGAGAGATAGCCATTAGAGCTCGCTTGGAATACTTGAAACAATAAGTGGTCCATAGGCCTTGGCACTTGAGTGAAAGCTCCCACATTTTGGTTTCGTTGCCGGGACCAACGGATTCAAGCTTGAGCACTTGCGCGCCTCATATCGAGCATCAAAGTAAGGGATTTGTCCCCGAAACGGAGCTTGAGATAGGTAGGAAGTTTGGGTGTTTTTGATCTTCAAAACAAGTAAGTATTTTGGTATATCTTGTTTGTTTGATGATTGGGAAACATGGAGAAATTATTTCAGTTTTTTGCTTTCGATTCTTGTTGCATTTAGAGTAGGTTAGGATTAGGAAATCGCACTAGAGAAGGCTAGGGTTTACTATTGCAAAGCAAGGTAAAACAAGGCAAAAATCGTGAAAAACTTGGCAAAAAGCTCGCTTGTGATGCCTAAGATCGGCAAGTTAGTGATTGGGAGCATCAACACCATACCTGGAAAGGGGCATAAGAGCCAAGAGGCCAAGGTAGAGCTCATTTGTGACCATTTCAGTGAGAGAGAGAGAAAGAGAGAGAGAGAGCTATCGCCCGATCCGATGGCACCATCAACGAGCCTGCCGCTCTATCTAGGTATATGAATCCCTTCCCCTAGCCCCCTAGATAGGATCTAGAGGTTTGTGCTTGATATGATTGAGTAAATTGTAAGAAACGATCGAAATCAAACTCTCGCTGTCGACTTTGCACCGCGTTCGGCCCCGTCCGAAAACGGTCACTTCTGGACCGAGTCCCAGAATCGGACCTCGGCCCTTTTTTCGCTCGACCAGCTCGTCCTGAAACCCTACTCGACCCTCGCCCCAGACCTACTCGGCCTATCCGAGTCGACCATTCGGACCATCGACCAATTCGGCCCTCAGCCATGTGTCATTCTCAGCCCTTGGCCCAAATGCCTCGGCCCGTCCAAGTGACCTCAGCTGAATTGACCACTCGGCCCGTCCGAGCCAACCTGTCCCAGCCAACCCGTCCGAGCCTACCCTATCCAAGTCCCAAATTCGGCCCTCGGCCCATGCACCTCAGCCCGTCCGAGTGACCTAGTCGGACCCTGCAATTTGGACCAGTTGGGCCGAGTGGAGATTTTTATCAAATTCTCAAAAATTTAACCTGACCCGGCTGGAGCCCAGCAGCGCAAACTGTCTAAAGTCCTTCTGACACTCAGAAGTCGCGATTTTGGCACTTGGAATAGACGGAATCGTAGGGAGCAGCTGCTTGGCAGCTTGAAGTAGGCAGCAGCGAGACCCAGAGACCTAGACGCCAAGCGCTGAGCAGTTAAAACCTTATTGGCCAAGAAAAAATGAGGCAACATACTAGAAAGACCCTGAACCCTGTCAAGGCGGCCAAAAAATTGACCAACAAGCCTATCAGGCCCGAAACAAGCAAGAGTGCCTAAGACGCTTTGAGGTTGTTTACTGCACTCACCTTGAATTTTTGCACTTGAATGCACCTAAAGAAATTGAAAGGCTGGTTGAGCAGAAGTGCACTAGAGGAGCGAGACACACATTGAGTGACCATAAATTGAGGATTGTATTCAATAATTGAAGGAACTCACTCAAATAAACCACTTAAGGAACCCACCAGTAGGAGAGGACCCAAGACGTAGACAAACCATCAACGTGCAAAGTAGGACCAAGTAGGTGGCGTCAACGACGTGGATCTGACAAATCCACTCAACCTGATCAATCGCTTGGCAGAGCACAACAACGCAACTAAGGCAGAAAAAGGTAAAACAACCCAGGGATACGCAAACGGAAGAACAACCAAAACTGTAGGACCTCCCTAAACGATTTATGAAATTCACAAAAGGGGATAGGGTAGTAGTTCTGTTAGGCACCAAGCGTCAAGGGCAAACGAGTGAACCAATTGAGGGACTAGCCAAGGTTAAGAGATGAACCTAGTCCAGGAGGGGGAAACACCCCGACCGGTATTCATTGCCGATGACTTGACCAAGGAAGAAGAAACGAGTCTTGTCACTCTCTTGCGAGAGTACATAGACGTACTCGCTTGGTCCTTAGAAGAGCTTAAGGGGGTAGATCTGAGTGTCATGACTCACAACATACCCATGACGCCAAACACAATGCCGGTCAAGCAGCTACCGTACCCTATGAATCCAAAACACGCTCATGTTGTCAAAGAGGAGATTGATAATCTGATGAGAGCGGGATTCATTTACGAAATTGAACACACAGATTGGGTGTCACCCATAATCATCGTGATGAAGAAGAATTGAAAAATTCGAGAGTGCGTCAATTACAAGAAGGTGAACACTACTAATAAAAGGGAAAACTATCCATTGACGTACACCGAGCACATGCTTGAGAGAGTGGCGGGCAAGGAAGCCTATAGTTTTCTGGATGGCTTCTCAAGGTACAACAAGGTGCAAGTGCATCCTGTGGACAGACACAAGACTACCTTCGCCATTGAGTGGGGCATCTTTGCTTACATAGTCATGCCCCTTCGAGTTGACGAATGCCCGTGCCACCTTTCAACGCCTCATGTGCACCACCTTTAAAGAGATGCTTCGCAAGGAGTTGGAAGTCTTTGTCGATGACCTCTGTGTTCACTCAACCTGGATCGAATACTTAGACAAACTCTGCGCAGTCTTTGAGCGGTGTCACTTATATCATCTCTCCTTGAATCCCTTAAAGTGCCAGTTTTGGGTAAAGCATGGATGCATCTTAGGGCACGTGGTGTCGAAGAATGACATTGCCACTGACTTTTCGAAAGTCAGGGTTATTGTTGACCTTCCACTCCCAATCAACTACAAGGGAGTGCAATGCTTCCTAGGCCATATGGGGTACTATCGGCGGTTCGTACTGAACTATGCATTGATCGTGAGACCCTTGTATAAGCTGCTGATCATCTTTGAATGGACCGAGGCATGCCAATGAGCATATAAAGAATTGACAAAGGCTCTAACCATAGCACCAATTCTATGAGCCCCAGATTGGACCATTACTTTCCACGTGCATATCGATGGTTCTAAATTTTTCGTGGGGACAGTGTTGTGCCAACCTGGCGAACACAACTTAGACTATCCAGTGAGCTTTGCTAGTAGAAAACTCACTAAGACGGAGATGAACTACTTGATAACAGAAAGAGAAGGGTTAGCCATGGTTTTTTCGGTGAAGAAATTCCGGCACTATCTATTGGCCACACCTTTCACCTTTTTTGTGGACCATCAAGCCCTGCTCTATCTAGTAAAAAAAACCTTGCGCTACAGGACGCATAGCTCACTGGCTCCTTCTGCTCTTGGAATTTGACTTCTCTGTGGTTGTACAAAAAGGAAAACAGCACTACATGGCTGACCATATGTTGCGCATTCCCACGGGAGAGGCCGTTGGACAAGGCATTGTTGACAAATTACCCGACGCCCATCCTTTAACATATCCAGTGAGAGATTTATTCAAGGATGATCTAATGCCATATTGGGTGGATGATATAGTCCAAGTGCTTGAACACGGACTACTTAATCGACCGATAGAAAAAGCCTGACTTAGGCGATTAATCCTTAGGATCTAGCCCTATTAGCAGAGCTGATTGCAGGCCAACTCTACAGGTTGGGGCAAGACAGATTGCTGGGCATATGTGTATGCGAACATGAGATGCACGATGTGCTCTTGCAGGTGCACACGGCGACATTGCTGGAGGGCACTTTAGCAGAGACATGACAGCACGAAAAGTGTTGCAATCTCAACTATGGTGGCCCACGCTTTTCCGCGATACAGTCCGATTCGTCAAGCATTGTGACGAGTGCCAACGGATAAAAGTCCCGAATCACAAGGATCAGATGGAGTTGACCCCTGTTATCACACGACAGCCCTTTGAAAATTAGGAAATTGACTTCATAGGACCCATCAGACCTACGGCCCAGTATTCATAGGCCAAATACATAATTGTGGCCATGGACTGCCTCACAAAATGGGCAGAGGCGAGAGAAACATGAAAAAATGACGCTAGGACCACTGCCAGGTTCTTATGGGAGTAGGTGATCTCACGATTCGGCTGCCCCATCGAACTGGTCAGTGATCAAGGCACGCAGTTCATCAATGAAGTGATAGCACATCTGTCCACCTTTCTCATCATCCATCGCAAATCCTCGCCATACTACCCTCAGACAAATAGCCAGGCAGAATCCACAAATAAGATTCTTATCAAGGTCTTGACAAAGGTGGTCTTGGCCTCACGCGGCGACTGGGACAACAAGCTGATGGCAACTCTGTGGGCCCACCGCACAGCTTATAAAATGACTGTCGGTCAAACCCCCTTCAGGCTGACCTATGGAATTGAAGCGATTCTACCATTAGAATTCTTCGTTCCTAGCCTGAGAATAGCACTTCAAGAACGATGGGAAGAGAAGGAGGCATAGATGCAACACCTGGTCGAACTCCAGTGCCTCTCAGAGACTTGCCTTCTAGCCATCCATGCGCTTATATGTGAGAAGGCCCGACACAAGACTTGGTTTGACAAGCATGTCAAGTAGCGCAGCTTTGAATAGGGCGACTTAGTGCTCCCATACTCAGTTAAGGGACACAAGTAGAAAATGAAATTTAGAGGTCTTGGACCTTTCAAGGTTCATGCGATCAGTTGCACAGGAAATGTCGAGCTTGAGACCTTAGATGGTGAGGGCATAGGCTTCTTCAATGGCAGTCTATCAAGAAGTACTACCCTCCTACCCATCCTTTGCACGAGCCCCCGATGTTAGAACTGCCTGTCAAGGTATGAGTGGCCACAATCACGGAGGTTGATGATGAGGATGAGGAAGCCATAGAGCGTGCATACCTCCATATTACGGTCACTGCAAAAAAAACATGCACTTTCAACGCCTTGATCGACAAGAGAGTAGACTTCAATGTCTTAACTCATGATCATTGGACTCAACTTGGCAGACCACAACTTCAACCCACTAATGCAAAATTAAGCCCATATGGAGCCCATTCCTATGCACTTCTTGGCAAGTGCAGAGCCACCATTTCTATCGAGTCTGAGATTGTTCCAATGGTTTTTTACGTGTTGCCAAATGCTAAACACGTAGGCACGGAGTCGCTGCTAAGGCGAACTTTCAAAAAGCAGACTCATTGCAATGTTGATTATGAGTCACTGTGCATCCACCTCGCAATAAGCAATGTGCGCATTGTCACAGCCTTCAGCAAGGGCCGCGCAACCTCACCATTGTCCGCAATGCCACCGGTAGAAATATCCATAACCAACTCCAAGGAGGGGGATAGTGCACGAGCGCCACCCCCCAGATTTCATGAATCACAACCCCCAACATCAAAACCCAAAGCTCAACAGCCTAGATCTCAATGGCAGCCAAAGCAGCCGCAATCGCCGCCTAGGAATCATCGCTCCTATCCTCACAAAACCAAAAACGCTAAATCTAAGAGGCCAAAACGCAGTCACAACAAGAGCCGCATGATCAAGAAAAGATGGGTCTCTAAAACCCTCTTGCATGTGCAAGGCTACTACATGGGAAACAATTGGCTGTGGATCCCTAAGGCCTACACGGCCAAAGGCGCTACTCATACGCCGCCCTCAAGCTTGATCAACCCAAGTCCCATAAACCCTCCAAACCATTCGTCGCAACGCCCTCCAAAACCACAGCCATCCGACTCATCCACGCCTAAATCCAAGAAAGTCACACAAGCCTATCGGCCCAAACAATAGACTCTGTCACATGAGTCATCACCTGACCAAGTCAAACCAACTCCCCAAATCCACCCTGAATGCAGCAGCCCGTTCATCGTGGCTGCTCCTAATCCACCCATAATCCAAACAGCTCAACCACAGACTCAAGCACACACCCAACCGCAACTCGTTGTTGCCACCAACGCTAGTTCTAGCTAACCACGACCACCCGTTGGCCTTATGCCCTCTTATGAACGTAAATCCTTTTTAGCGCTAGCCATCGACCTTGCTGAGGACACCAGGTATGACGTGGTGGAATGCATTAAATGACTAGATACCACCTTCATGTCGTTAGCACTAAGCTACGACCGCTTGGACTTAGGATTATTGGAGGAGCCCTTTGCAACTGAAGTGCAAACCATGCCCCTGCTCCTGGGAAACCTTTGAATTCGCATTCACAAATGCTTCTTGCTCTGCTACTGTGAATTGCTCAACAGTGAGATCTCCAGGGAGCAAGCCATCAAGCAACGCCTCATTACGTCATACGATCAGCGAACCACTTCTGCTATCACTAATCAAGAAATCACAGTGTTATCAAAGCTCGCTGATACTGCCTCCCCATTCTTGAAGCATTGGTACACTCTTAGGTTGCAATGGGAAGTCGAAGGGTGCCACATAATGACCAATGTTGAGCAGCGCCGCGCTATCAAAACAGCGGAATATGACCCCACATATGTTGCGCCAACCTCGTATCGAGTGTTAACCACTCTTCAGGGCCGCCCCATGGAAGAACACATCAAAGGACACCACTACCTCGACCGCTTGTTGACTGAGGAAGAGTTACACATTGCTAGCCATGTCAACTCTGGTGACTTCCTAACAAATGTTCTCACATACATCATGCAAGTGGGGATTAAACCCTCTGATCTGAACCGCGAGGCTCACTTAGAGTACAACCCCCAGTTCTATGATTGGATCCTTCACAAGTAACTCCTACACCACCATGCCAAATGCCATTGCCTTTTTGACCCTAAATCCTAGGAAGGATTCTTCTCAAGCTGGAAGGGGAGGGGGTGAGTGAGGTGAATCAAATCAGGCCAACCAAATCCAAATTAGTGAAACACATAAATATATATTATGAAAAATGGGCAAAAAGTCAAAGGTTGAAAAAGAAAATCTACAATGGTTCTTAATGAATTCATTTAAAAAGCATAGAGTTTCTCTTTTTTCAGCAATCAACAATTTATTATGTGGAAAGCAATAAGGGAAATTTTGATTTATGACAGGAACGAAAAATGTCGCAACAAGACCGCGCCCACCTGCTTCCATTCATGGAAGAGGAGAGAGCATAGTATAGCATCACCCTGGAGAGCCGCGCCTACAACCAATTGAAATTTCAAAGTATTCATAATATAGAAGGATTAGTGGCCAAGGAAGAGGCAGCAGGGAGAGTCGTTGAAAGCTGCAACTTTAACAAGTACCTGGAAAGATTCGCACAAGAACCTGACCACACAAGCTATGTGGAATTTCTCAGGTCTTACGACCCCGACAACAAATGCAGCACCATCACAATAGGAAGGGGACAGGATGCCAAGCAAGTATTGGTTCTCTTAACCCTGGCCTTGGTGGAAAAGGCATTGGGACTATAACCAAAAGTGGAAAAGAAGCAAAAGAGAGATGTATACGCCATGCTGGGGATGAGAAAGGAGGACATGCTGACGAACGATAGTATCAGCATCCAAGATATCCCCAACGCAGAAACCAGGTTGTAGGCAAAACTCATACATGCGCTCTTTTCCAGCCAGCGCTACAACACGTTGATGCACTGAATCAGTGTGCTGATACTGGAGAATGTGGCGACTCACACCCTGCATGAAGTCGATTGGAATAGCTACATGCGCAAAACCGTCGACCAGGCAGCTAGAGCGCTAGCCTTAGGAAGCATGCCCGCAGGAGGAGAATCCCCAGTGTCTAAGGCCATAGAAAGAAAGAAAGAAGGCCTCCTCCAAAGTCTCGTTCATCGCATATGGGAGCATCTTAACAGCGCTCATCTAGGAGGCCGTGAAAGAGACATAGGATGCAGAAGAGGGGGAAGGGAAAATGCTTGACAGGTCACCCCCTCATCAATACCAGGAGAGGTCCAGTGACAGGACTGAGACCAAGGAAGAAGGGAAAGAACAGAAAAGCAAAAAGCAGGTCAAGGAAACCAAAAAGAAGGCAGCGCAGAAGAAGAAGAAACAAGATGAAGGGTGCAGGGAGGAGAAGGAAGACTTGGAAAAAGCAAAAAGGCAATCCCTCAGGGAGGCCGAGGAGAGAGAGAGGAAGAGGAAGCAGGAAGAAGAAGAAACAATAGAGCAAGTCAAGCAGGCTAAAAATGTGTCAAAGCAAGAGGTTGAAAGGAGAAGAAGAGAAGAGCAGGAAGAAAAAGAGAAACTAGAGGAAGAATACAAAAAGGCCGAAAGGGAAAGAAGAAGAAGAGTTGCGGAGAAGGAAGAGGAGTTAAGAATAAAGGAAGAGGAGGACTTGAGCGAGGCCACACACCGGTCCATCGAGCAGCAATGCAGGGCGGATGATCCAGACGCCTGGAACCAGCTGAGGGAAGAAGGGACTAGCTCCACCACGTAGGCAGCATAACCCACACCGCGCCCACAGTTCTAACAGGAAAAGGAAAAGCACCCCTCCATCCTATCCCCACCCTCATGGCACCCTCCGCTGAATCCACTATGCTCACCCCTAGCATCCCCACCAGCTTGGAAGTTTCCAACCTGGTGGCCTGGATGCAATACTTCATTAGTAAAGAAATGGCCCAAGGGAAGAGTACGAAAACCATGACCATGGGGCTAAAAAGACCAGTTGCAGATGCAGTATCGAGGCAGGACCAGAAGTGTCCACGTGTGGAGGCCTCAACCACCCCCACCCACGCAACAATGATGCCATCAACCAGTTACAATGAATACATCGCCGAGCTGCTTTCCCAACTGGAGAGGGTGAAGGAGGAAAAAAGAATGGCGGTGGCCGAGTTGATGGTAGAGAAAGAGTCAGTGGCGGCCTTCCAACTAGAGAAAACCCGCATCATCGCCATGCAACAACGTCAAATATGTGAGCTCAAGCAAGAATTGAAAGCAAAAGAGGACATGGAAGAAAGCTACAAACAACACCTTGAGGACGAGAATCAAGAACTTGTGCAAATGTAGCGGGAATACAAGCTCCTCCTGATGCAATATAAGGAACTGGAGGCAAAAACCACCACCATTGAGCAGATGATGGAGGAACTAAATGCCAAAGAAGAGGAGAGAAGACAAGAGAGGGAGCAACAACGAAAAGAGATCAAGTCCATGACCGATCAACTACACCTCAGGAGGAAAGAGCAAGAGAACATGAGCAAAGAATTCAGAGCCCAAGAGTAGAAGCTCGTAACCCTAACACAAAAGCAGGGGGACAACATGGAAGGAATGAGCAAAACGGCCGAGGAATGGGCCACGCAAAACGAGAAATGGGTGAAGGCACTGGCGCGGCGCTTCGCCTTGGTGGAGAAAGAAAAAATCTTGGCAGAAAGCAAAGTGGATGCCGCACAGATAGCCTTCACTGCCTAGCAACAGGCCTTCCTCAACACACTACTGGACACAACCCAATCGGAGGGAAAGGATTTGTTGGAGGTGGTGTAGAAGAAACTGAGCATCGCATGGAGGGCCCTGCATGCAGGGCTATGGATGCCACCCCAACCTGTGGAGGTTAGGCTAAGCTTAGAAGAACAGTGAAAGTACCTGCTATTGGCCGGCCTAACCCCCTAGGAGGTGGATGCACTCGGCCTTGAGAAAGGGGCGCAGCTAGACTACCGGCAGGGAGAGGACACTGACATTGAATTTGTCATAAGAAGAACTAGCGAAGAAATAATCTCACAACCCCCCTCGCCGCACAATCAAGAACAACAACAACTCGATCCGCGTCTGGATAGATAAGCCACGCTCAAGGAGCGACTGAGAAAATTGGTGGAAGAAGCTAGAAGGCAGCTGCAAGGCAAGCCAATCGTGCGGCCATCCGCATCCCTCCCACCATGCCCCGATGACCTCCCAACAGAATTCCACGTAGAGCTGGTGATCTGGAAATGGTAGGAAATCGAAAAGGACCCTTTTTCTCTCAGTTTCCTTATGCCTAATAGCCTAAGAAGGGTCCTGTCAATCAAAGTAATGGAGGAGGTGATCGCGGTTGGCAGCCGACTGGGCCAAAAATGGCTAGAAGAGAGGGCAAAGACCCCCTACTCTGTGGGGAATGGAGGAAGCAAAGTTTTGGCAAGACAAAGTGTTCGAGGTGCCACACACTGTAAGGGGTTACAACTGCCAACCTCTCTGGAGAAGGCGAATATGTGATATTAACATGCTCGCATGGATGGCATTTTACAACATCCTACCCTACAAGAGCAACGACCCCACATTTATGGCGTATCCTCGTAGGGTAGGCGTGGATTTTGTTGCCACCCTCCATGGGCGGCATGACTTTCCCATCATCTACAATTCCAATGCCACCTCCTTCGAGAAGGTCCTCCTTTTTTATTTAGGAAGCCTAACTGACTCCATGACGCACTTTCTCGCAAACTTTTCCTCATGTCCAAATCTCGCCTTTATAACTACATGTAGTTACCTTAGGTTTCTTAAGCTATTACTCAAGCAAGATCCGACACCGTAGGAGAATGGCTTGCCCCCCCTCTTTTTTGATCCCAATGCTATTGATAGTTGCGCTATGGCATGCTTAATGATGAGAGCTAGCCTACTCCCCTCCTTTTGCCTAGCCCTCCTAGAGGACATGAGTGACAGCCAATTTACTAGGTGTAATCACCCCTTCCTCTCCACCACCTCTCTCCATGTCCACATGAACCTGAAAGGGTACATGCAAAGCCACCAATTTTTGCGCAAATCCATCCGCCCTCCTTCCCCCCCTCATTCAGATGAAGAGGATTAGGCATGGCTGTCATTCATTCCACTAGTGGCAAAAAAAAAAAAAAGACTGGACAACACCACCTGCAGAAGCACTTACCACCACATAAAGCACGATCACTGCACCTAGGGGTTCTTAAGTTAGGCGTGTCCGATGGCTTCGGATGGCCGGCTCAACTCCCAACCCCTAGCCCTTTTTGCTCCCCCACTTTACGCTTAGGGCACATCAAGGGCAGAACATACTTAGGGAGGTAACACTCACCTATGGTTAGACCTGTCACCCTAAGCCACTTGCACCGCACCCCCCTTTGCACAAATGGGGTCCTCAAGTGTGAGGCATCGCCCAGGCTTGCCTGCGGTTAGACCCACCTCCCCATTCCACTAGCACAAGCACAATGCACTAACACGCTGAGGTAAGCACTCCCCTTAGGAACATCACCGCACTTTCTCCTTCCAAATATTAGAGAACAACAAACCACCGACTTCGAAGGCCCTATCAACCACACAATACCCATTTGGCTCCTCTGACAAAAATTTCATAGCTCCTACAAGCACCTAAGTCTCCAAGTGGCCCTCACCATTGCACCACTTGGTCAATTTCCTACCAACCTACAACAACACAGAAGTGCCATGGGACTGGCACCCCTCTAGGAAGGGGGTAATGTTAACCCCAAATCGAGATGGCCCCAGGTCGAGATGGTGAAAAAAGGAAGAAAAAATAGAAAAAAACATGGAAAAAGATTAAAGACATGCAGGCGACCTTCAAAACCAAGCTGGGGCGAAAAGCGCAATTTTAAATGAAGGGCGCCTCAAAAAATTCAGAAAACTCTTGTAAAAGAGCACCAGGCTCCCTCCTATGCTAATTGTAAAATACTAGATGGGTGTAGGCTAGAGGCATGAGGCTAGAAGAGGGAAATGGAAAAAAAGACCTTGCCACAAGGGCCAGTCATGTAAAAAAGGGATGGGTGCCCATGGGATTTTAGGATTTGTATACATAAAGTTCAAAAATTTAATGAGAGCTCATTCTTTGGTGTGTGGCAACAAGAGTTTTCTTCTTCTTCTCTTCTCCTCATCTTCTTGCTTGTGTGTGATCTTGAGAGAGGGAGTGTGAGAGTGAGGGATCAAGAGGGTGAAGCTCTTCACCATCTCCTCTTCTCTTCTTCTCTTCTCTTCTCTTTTCTTACGTGCGCGGCTATGGAGGATGGAGCTTGGAGATGGAGGAGGCTTGAGGATGCTTGAGCTCGCATCTAGGATCGTGGAGCTACCAGTGTCGTGTGAGAGAGGAGGAAACTCGTATCGGCATCAAGGTAAGCTCACTACACTCACAGGATCGACGGCGTGTCGGCTAGGTGTGAGATAGCCATTAGAGCTCGCTTGGAACGCTTGAAACAATAAGTGGTCCGTTGTCGTAAAGTTCACGCAAGGGCTGCAGAACACGGGGTTCAAGATACAGCAAGAAATGAGGCTAACAAGAAGAACTTAAATATTTGATGCCAAAGTTCACTATATTCCTGGTCAAGTGAGTTACATGAAGTTCATGTTCAGAAAAATCTGAAGTATCTCATAAACTGTTTACATTCAGATGTATGATGACATTTACATTGAACACAATAATGGGCATTAGCTAATAATCCAATCAAGCATGCCCTTTAGTGCAGAGATCCTTCTGTTGTACAACACATCTGATTTTAGATGTTCTCAGAGGTTTCTATCAAATTCGGATCACATCAGCATGTACATTTTGTAACCAGACCAGCAGAAGATTTCAGAAGATTCAGAGATCTGAAAGGTTCTATGTGCTAGAATCTGCAATCCAACTCCCGTTTTAGAGTATCAAGTGTTCACAAATGGAATTGTGTATGCATAAGAATAACCATACTCTGTTTACAAGCACGACCACTCTAATCAAAGATGGTATGTGTTCATCATCAGCAATCTGCTTTGTAAACTGTTTCATTGTATATGATTCGTGTTTCTAAGAGTTAAACACCTTGGTGACAGGCCTCATATTCTCAATAATGACAACTATTTGAAAAGTCCCTGCTTGCTCTTTTGTATTGATTAAATGTCCTGTTATGAAGTTCATCATCATAGGAAACTCAGCAGTTGCACAATTAGTTGCACCCAGGCCAAAGGTGGATAGGTAAACTCCATCATTGCCAATTAGACACCCAGTGTTGCTGCCATAAACCTAGCAGTCAGGATGAACATGCAAAATTTCAGCTTCTTTCATTATGCCTGCTTTATCTTCAAAAAGTTCAATATGCACAGCTCCAGTTCGCTCCTCTTCAGCTTGCCGCACTGCTTTTTACTTTCATCTTGTAATTCCGCAGTTGGAGACATATCATATTCGCAGAGGTGCAGGGCTATGGAATTGATTCGAAGTATTTCGAGTACAATTCGGTAGGTTTCCCTAAGGAATTTGAACCAAGGAGTCACTTTTTCACGAGAGCTTTAGGGCCCAAATCTTCAATCTGCAGATCTTGGAGGTTCAGCATCAAACCATCAAAACTTAGCATGACTCTGTTTGCTGAATTGGATATAGTGCCAGCGATTTGGATTATTGAATATAGCTTTTCCAATAAGTCGAGTATTTTTTCGCCTCTGTTGGCCTCTTCTCTCCGTCATAACGTGACGATCCTCTTCAAGCAGCGAAGGGGATTCTGCCCATGCAACTCTACCTTCTACCTTGTTCTTTTCAGAGATACTAGGGATCAAGCATGCTGCACCCTGTCATGCTAGCGAGGATCGTCATGACATTTCTGCTGTCCGTCATGCTGAGGACCATGCTGCTCGGGGACTCCCATGAATATATTGCAAATCTTGTTCTTGCTTATGATGAGTTTGACGCCTCTAGTGCTCAAAATGGTACTCATGCCGTCTGTTACAAACATGCTATGGCTCCTTTCCTTACGGTGAATCATGTTGTGGATGAAGATGTTGCCACCACGTGTGCCCGTACTGAAGACCCCGGATGTGTGACTGATGTTTATGATCTTCAAACTCATTTTGAACGTGGAAATGCTTATGGTGTTGCCGATGATGCTCCCACTAATCCTGCTGATGTTTCTGTTGCGCCTGCTGCCCCTTAACCCCTTAATTCTGGCCATTCCCAAAACAGCCTGCTTTTCTCCCTCCAAAAGCAGTTTAAAACCCAAATATAGGTTTTCCCTCTTCCTCCTTGAATAACCTTTTACACCTTTAGCTTTTTCAATAATCTTCCATTCTGCCAGTTTGCTCGTTGAGAAATCCAAATGGGAATCAGTGCATGGTTTTAGATCTGAAGATCCAGCACCAGTTTCATGACTCAACAACTTCTTGCTGTTGCATTGCCACTTTTCTTTACGATCTCTTTCATTTCTTTTTGTAGGCTAACCTTCAAGATCCCTTTTACTACTTTTTCCACAGCACCGTCCACCTTTGAGCCTTTCCTTTAGGGTATCTTTGGAATCATCAATTGCCCCATTAAAATACAGCTTTGTGATGGGTGATCTACGCACAACTGCAACTTCGGCCTTGAAGATTGGATGGCAAAGTATTCCATCGGTGCCTGCACCTTTCTTGGAGTTCATCATTAAAATTATCAGCTTGATAATGTCCTTTGGCATCAGTTATTCATATTTTTCTAAAGCACACACATCATGCATCCAAACAAAATCATACACATACACTAAGGGAATATATACATTGGATGCGGATTATCGTAATGCATCACACACACAATGAATCACACACAGAAAATAACACAAATGCACAACAAAAGAAATGGAGGTGTATACGACTCGGATGCGCAACATCACGACATCCACCCCCTCTAAACCTGCGCATCCTCCGGTGTGCCAACTATCCAGGGTCATTCAAGTCCACAAACAGGTCGAGTCCATCATCTGTTTCTAGTAGACCTGTTTCTCCATCAGCTTTATCATCTATGTTCTCTGTTCCTTCTGCTTGTCTTTCTTCTACCTGCTCTTCTTCTGTCAACGCTTCAAGTGCATATTCCTCATTTTCTCTTCTCTTGAAAACCTTAACTTTTTTTCTAGCAATGGACACCCTCAATACTGTTTCATCTAATTCAGCCAATTCATAGGTACCATTGTCAAATACCTGTTTCACCTCATACGGTCCAAACCATCTTTGAACCATTTTTCTCATGCTACTATGCTGATTTTCTAGACTACTGTCGTAGACTAGAACCCAATCTCCTTCTTTTATGGCTCTAGGCCTCAAGCGATGCCTCAAATCAAACCTGTCCTTATTTCTGAGATGGGCTGCCTTCAAACGATCAACTGCTAGCTGCACATCTTCTGTCCTTCTCTCTAGTTGACGAATCCGAAGAGCTAAAAGCTCTTCCCTTGATAAATTCTCATGCCACGGAAGAACACTCCAAGTGAGAGCACAAATTTCTGTAGGCATGACAGGTTTTTGCCCATACATCAACTCTGTAGGCATGTATCCAGTAGTCACACTATGTGTAGAGCGATCAGCCCACAATGAAAAAGGTAGTAATCTCGGCCAATCCCCAATCCGACCTCTACAAGCTTTTGCCAATGCTTTAACTATCGGTGGATGTCCTCTTTCACTCTTGCCATTTCCCTCTCGATTATAGGCAGTAGTAACAGCCTATTTAATTCCAAGCCGTGAGAAGAATTCTCTAGCTTCATCTGCATCTAGCTCTCCACGATCAGCTGTAATCTTGCCTATACATCCATACCTACAAAATATTTCTTCCAACAAGAATTTACATACTGTAGAGGTGGTCTTTGTCCGCAAAGATCTGCCTTCAACATAGTTTGTAAGATCCTCTCTAGCCAAGACAAGATATCTCATCTGCCAAAGTCCCACTGGCAAAGTAACCAAGTCTACCACCCACTTATAATGCATACATAGTGGATAAGTCGGATGCAACTCATCATGATGTCACACTAAAGAGTAAAGTTGGCAGTCCTTGCAAGTCTCCATAAAATGAGAAACATCTTTATACATCCCTTTCCACTAGTATCTTTCTTTGATTTTCTCATAAGTAGCCCACACACCTCTATGTCCATCCCATGAGCTCTCATGAAACTCTCGCATAATCTGTATCTGCATCGCTACATCACAAACTACTCTCAAGGGCAAGCCTCCTCTCTTCTTTGGATGCTTCCAAAGAAAACCATCTTTCAAGAAATACCCATAAGCCTTCCTTCTGATTTTCTTGAATTCATCATCTGTCCAATCAGCTCTTCGAGTCAATGAACTTAGATACTGTCCAATTTGCAGTCACTCGTCAACATAAAGTTCTTCAATAAAGGCTTCAACAGTAGATACATGACAATCATGAACAAGGACAGAAGCAACAAACTCTGTCTTATCATCTTCTGCAAGCATTGACTCCTCATCCTCATATCTCGCTCTAGATAGCATGTCAGCAACTGGATTATCTTTCCCTGCTATGTGTCGAAATTCTGGATTCAATGATTTGATATAGGCAATCCACCGAAGCATCGCTATATCTGGAGTCGAGCAACTAGTAATCATGCCAAGCAAAGGCAAACAATCTGTTTCCACAATAATTGAAGCTCCAATAAAATACCCTTTGTTACACTTCAGTGCAGTGACTACTCCCCACAACTCTCTTTTGATCTGCGGATATCTCCTTTGTCGCTCATTAAGAACTTTAGCTCCAAAGCGGATTGCATACCTATTTTCATCAACATCATCCTGTCCCACTGCCCAACCTATGCCAATAGGGCTAGTATCAATTGTCAACATGATCGGCCGTCCACACTGATAATCCACCTTGTGTAGAGTAGGAGCTGATTGCAACAGCTTCTTGAGCTTACGCATAGCTTTTGAATGCTTCTCATCCCAATGAAATTTCTGCCCCTTTCAAAGCAGCTGATAGAGAACATCTGCTATATGAGCAAAATGAGGAATCCAAATCATTTAAAATACGCAAGCTCCCACAAATCTCCGCACCTCTGAAGTAGTCGAGCAATACTCTGCAATCCTGTTTATGGCATCCACCTTTGCAGGAGAAGGCTTCTTGCCATAATATCCAACCATATGCCCAACTATGATGACTTCATTAACACCAAAGACAGATTTCAGCCCTGAAAGTGTTAAATTTACCTCCTCTAATCGCGTCAATATTTGCTCACAAGCAATCAAGTGGTCAGCCACAAACTGTCTACATCCACGCAAATCAAGACTTTCATTCTTTTCTTCTTCTGCACAACCCTTAATAGGCACATCATCTAGAAAAGGCATGGTATACTATGGAATATAGTCTCGTAGAACTCTATGCATAGCATTCATCATATGAGCAACTGAGTTTGTGGCACCTTGAGGCAAGGTACACATCGTCACAAGACCAATAGGTGTCCGCATAGTAGTAATATCCCTGCTTTCCAAGGCAAGCTGAAACTGATCATAACCTGAATACAAGTCTCCTAGAGAATAGATGGCTCGTCCTGCAAAAGCCTCAGCAAATTCATCCACAACTGGACCTGTTCCCACATTCCTGATTGTCACTTTGTTCACGGGCTGCATATCCTAAATAAATCTCAAAGTACCATTCTTCTTTGGTACAGTAAACCACCTGTTAGAATAGGGTGCAGAAGAGGGTTCCAAAATCCCCATTTTAATATTCTCATTCAGCAACTCTATCAGCTTTGGCAAGTGTGCTTTAGGCACAGGTATAGGATGTATATTCCATGGTACATGAGGAACAGTGAAGATGACCATGGGTGCAACCAATTCGGGACTAATGCAGCCAATTTCATGTGGAAAGAAAGCAAATGCCTTACCATGACGTCCAAGCATCTCTCTAAAATATTCTTTTTCCACTGGAAGCAAGAATTCATCATTTCCAATCTTCAATTCTGCAAGAGTTTCAACTGTAAACTTATGTCCAATATTTGCAGGGTCCCTCAACATAGGCTGCTTCATAGCTTTTTCAATCTATTCATCACTATCAGAAGGAAGCAGGCCTGCAACCGGCTTAACCTTCTTATCAAGTGTTTTATATTTTGTGTCAACCTTGGCATCATTCAAGCACTCTTTTCTTTGCTGCAATTTCTGCAAATTTTCAGCAACTTTCAACTCTGTTGGCTGAAAAATTTCAGCCTTTCGCTCTATGGACTGCATGGGTGCAGCCTGAAACTCTGTATGCAGAAATTTTTCTGCATTCAACTCTGTTGGCTGAATGAATTCAGCCCTCAGCTCTATGGACTGCATAGATGCATCCTGAAACTCTGTATGCAGAAATTTTTCTGCATTCAACTCTGTTGGCTGAATGGATTCAGCCCTCTGCAATTTTGTTAGCTGATCAAGATGAGCCATAAATTCAGTTTGCTGAGTTTTCTCAGCCTCTAACTCTGTTGTCAGCATAAAACCAGAAATTTCCTGAAACATATCCAAGGTTTGCACCGGTATGATCTTTGAACCCTTATATTCATCAGTTTTCAGCATTGCTCCCATCTCAAACAATGTATCTGCATAAGACATCCCTTCATACAATCCATCTACATGCTCTTCTGCTTGCAAAATACCTGCATTCTTCAACTCTTTCTCCTTACGACCAATGTACTGCCTCGCAGCTCTAGGCAAATTTGAAATTTTCTGATAACTCACTGAACTATCTGAAGAAAAACCAACAAAATTATTGGAGAAAGACTGGCTGCCAGGAGGCGAGATCTCCTCTTTTCTCCGCTCCGTACCACTGGCGTCTTGCAAGATAGAAGTACCTAATGAAAATCCAACTCCTTCGCAAGTAGTGGTGCCTCACGCAAGGAGTCCTTATTTCTCGGATGATTTACCCCAACAGTCATAAACTGAACAGCTCGCATACCATCTTTACTGCGTATCCACGCATAAGCTGACCCGTCATCCATTACTTTCGTTTCCATTCTTGCTTCTGTAATGAAAGGCTGTCCAAAAATAATCGGATAAGAGCATGAATCCTGAACAAAGCAATGATAATCCTCTTCAACATTACCAATAGAAATTCTGATACTCGGACAAGCAGCATACATATCACCAGAAGTATTATTGGCGGCTCTCATGCACCAGCCATGCTCTGCATCCATAGGCCACTTGCCACTCTCATAAACACCTCGAGCAATAAGATTAATCTCAGAACCATGATCAACTAAAGCGACCAATGGAATTTGTTTCTCTCCAATCCTTACCACTGTCTCAGTGGTTGCTCTAGCCCAATGACTTCGTGAAAAATGGCTGCGAGGAATGAGGATAGGGGTATCATCATCTTCATACTGCATAGGCTGAACTATTTTCTCCAATTGCGGATTAACAGAAGCATTATCAACCATCACTGCATCATCATGCTCTTCCCCAAGAGCTCCATGCCACAATCCCTGTAAATCAGGTCCTTCCATCACATTTTGTTTCCTCCACAAAAGATCCTGCATCTGATCCTATATTTCTCTTCTAGCAATCCCAAGAGCTTCTCCAATAGTAAAAGTAACTTCACTATTCAAAATTCTTTCATGAAAAATCTTACTCATACCCGTTTGCATTTCAAGATCTGACAAAAGCTTGAATCCTGGCTCTTTTCTTGGTTGCCTCTTTTCTTTCTGCTTGTCTCCCATTGGTTGATCAGAACCTGTTTGAGCTGGAGAATTTGACATAGGTGGAGCTGTAACAGGTGGTGAAACAAAGTCACCCCCTCTAGTTTTTTTGGAGGAGCTAGGACCCTCCTCATCTCTTCATCTCTTTTCCTCAACCATGGCATCTAAACCCTGCGTTTTAGCCATATAAGCAAAAATAGAATACCTATCAACAGGAGAATCCCATCCTGTTTCTCCTCGGATACTAGAGCCCACACAAGTCATAGTAGATGCCTGAACTTTCCCTCTTCTCGCTATCTCCAAGGCAGAGGACAATAAAGCAGAGTCTCCATCAGATTTCTGCTCAAGCTGGACTCCAAAAGCTGAAGCATCTCCTCTAACACTCACATAAGCTGATCGCGCAGCCATATCATCAACAAGCTTCTTCATACCTCCCTTACCGAAGTTTGTGTCAAGAGGAGCGCCAGTCTCTGTCAGCCATATCTTCCCATCTTGTCCCCAGAACACTACATTCTTCTTACGTGCTTCCTGAAAAGCATCACAATCTCTGCAGTGTTGGTGCTCTGTACTATCACACCAAATATATCGTCGCCCTTTTCTTTGACCAGCTAGAAAAGCAGTCGCTGGAGCAGGTGCTACAACAGGTACTGACATAAGTTGCTCCTTTAACTTACCAACTTTAGCTTTGACTACTTCAATCGTCAAATCCGCCAAGCCTTTAATAACATCATCTATAGATAAGGGCACTGGAGCAACAGGAACTGGTGGATTCACAGCAGGAGGAGTAGGCTTAGGCAAAGAAGTTGCAGCAGGGGTAGAAGAAGAAGTCTCCAACAATTTTTCAGGAACTGATCCTGTATTACGATGCAATCTTACTCTCCTGCGCTGCTTCTTAACAAGAGCATTCACAGCATCAATGACATGTCTCCACTCAGTCTTTAAACCTGAATTAGTAGCTTGATCTTCCAAAAGATCATCCAACTTTTCCTTTAAATCAGCATCTACAGCTTGTAAAAATAACTCCACTTTCTGCATCTCCAAAGCTTGCTGTTCAGTCCCATCCAACTGATCATAACAGCTTTCAAACTCTCGCAGAAGAGCGGTAACAGAAAGTCCCTTCTTAGGCATAGAAACCCATGCTAAAAAATTCCTGCGATTCATAAGATCTGTATCCTCCATGAAATATTTTTCTTTTAATGCCTTTTTAAATTCAGCCCAACCTGCATGTGCTTCTTGAATTTCTGCAATTCGACCTTCAAGAGCGCACACCACGATCCGCAAGAAGTAGCGGCTCCAAACATCTTGAGAAACCCCAAAAAACTTCATCTTTTCTTCATACAAATGCATGTAAGTTGACACTTGCTGGCCATTAAACTGCTTCATCTCCTGTTGGACAGCTTTCAAGGCGTCCATAGCATCACTGTCTCGTTTTGCATGAGCTTGCTGCTGCATATACATGGTAAATGACTGAAACAAGTTCTTCATGACATTATCATCTGTCATCTCTTCTTGCGAGTCTCCCATCTTACTGAAAAAAATGATGCAGCACTTTCACGTCGGGTTTACCAGAAATGTCGTAAAGTTCACGCAAGGGCTGCAGAACACGGGGTTCAAGATATAGCAATAAATGAGGCTAACAAGAACTTAAATATTTGATGCCAAAGTTCACTATATTCCTGGTCAAGTGAGTAACATGAAGTTCATGTTCAGAAAAATCTGAAGTATCTCATAAACTGTTTACATTCAGATGTATGATGACATTTACATTGAACAGAATAATGGGCATTAGCTAATAATCCAGTCAAGCATGTCCTTTAGTGTAGAGATCCTTCTGTTGTACAACACATCTGATTTCAGATGCTCTCAGAGGTTTCTATCAAATTCGTATCACATCAGCATGTACATTCTGTAACCAGACCAGCAGAAGATTTCAGAAGATTCAGAGATCTGAAAGGTTCTATGTGCTGGAATCTGCAATCCAACTCCCGTTTCAGAGTATCAAGTGTTCACAAATGGAATTGTGTATGCATAAGAATAACCATACTCTGTTTACTAGCACGACCACTCTAATCAAAGATGGTATGTGTTCATCATCAGCAATCTGCTTTGTAAACTGTTTCATTGTATATGATTCGTGTTTCTAAGAGTTAAACACCTTGGTGACAGGCCTCATATTCTCAATAATGACAACTATTTGAAAAGTCCCTGCTTGCTCTTTTGTATTGATTAAATGTCCTGTTATGAAGTTCATTATCATAGGAAACTCAACAGTTGCACAATTAGTTGCACCCAGGCCAAAGGTGGATAGGTAAACTCCATCATTGCCAATTAGATGCCCAGTGTTGCTGCCATAAACCTAGCAGTCAGGATGAACTGGCAAAATTTCAGCTTCTTTCATTATGCCTGCTTTATCTTCAAGAAGTTCAATATGCACAGCTCCAGGTCGCTCCTCTTCAGCTTGCTGCACTGCTTTTTACTTTCATCTTGTAATTCCGCAGTTGGAGACATATCATATCCGTAGAGGTGCAGGGCTATGGAATTGATTCGAAGTATTTCGAGTACAATTTGGTAGGTTTCCCTCAGGAATTTGAACCAAGGAGTCACTTTTTCACGAGAGCTTTAGGGCCCAAATCTTCAATCTGCATATCTTGGAGGTTCAGCATCAAACCATCAAAACTTAGCATGACTCTGTTTGCTGAATTGGATATAGTGCCAGCGATTTGGATTGTTGAATATAGCTTTTCCAATAAGTCGAGCACTTTTTCGCCTCTGTTGGCCTCTTCTCTCCGTCATAACGTGACAGTCCTCTTCAAGCAGCCAAGGGGATTCTGCCCATGCAACTCTACCTTCTACCTTGTTCTTTTCAGAGATAATGGGGATCAAGCATGCTGCACCCTGTCATGCTAGCGAGGATCGTCATGACATTTCTGCAGTCCGTCATGCCGAGGACCATGCTGCTCGGGGACTCCCATGAATATATTGCAAATCTTGTTCTGGCTTATGATGAGTTTGATGCCTCTAGTGCTCAAAATGGTACTCATGCCGTCTGTTACAAACATGCTATGGCTCCTTTACTTACGGTGAATCATGTTGTGGATGAAGATGTTGCCACCACGTGTGCCCGTACTGAAGACCCCGGATGTGTGACTGATGTTTATGATCTTCAAACTCATTTTGAACGTGGAAACGCTTATGGTGTTGCCGATGATGCTCCCACTAATCCTGCTGATGTTTCTGTTGCGCCTGCTGCCCCTTAACCCATTAATTCTGGCCATTCCCAAAACAGCCTGCTTTTCTCCCTCCAAAAGCAGTTTAAAACCCAAATATAGGTTTTCCCTCTTCCTCCTTGAATAACCTTTTACACCTTTAGCTTTTTCAATAATCTTCCATTCTGCCAGTTTGCTCGTTGAGAAATCCAAATGGGAATCAGTGCATGGTTTTAGATCTGAAGATCCAGCACCAGTTTCATGACTCAACAACTTCTTGCTGTTGCATTGCCAGTTTTCTTTACGATCTCTTTCATTTCTTTTTGTAGGCTAACCTTCAAGATCCCTTTTACTACTTTTTCCACAGCACCGTCCACCTTTGAGCCTTTCCTTTAGGGTATCTTTGGAATCATCAATTGCCCCATTAAAATACAGCTTTGTGATGGGTGATCTACGCACAACTGCAACTTCGGCCTTGAAGATTGGATGGCAAAGTATTCCATTGGTGCCTGCACCTTTCTTGGAGTTCATCATTAAAATTATCAGCTTGATAATGTCCTTTGGCATCAGTTATTCATATTTTTCTAAAGCACACACATCATGCATCCAAACAAAATCATACACATACACTAAGGGAATATATACATTGGATGCGGATTATCGTAATGCATCACACACACAATGAATCACACACAAAAAATAACACAAATGCACAACAAAAGAAATGGAGGTGTATACGACTCGGATGCGCAACATCACGACACCGTGGGCCTTGGCGGTTGAGCAAAAGCTCCCACAAGAGTGCACATGCGGACCAATCCAAGAGGTGTCTTCATTGTGGTAATGTCTTGGCTTTCTAATGAAAGGTGAAATTGGTCATATCCTGAATATAGGTCACCTATAGAATAAATTGCTCTACCTGCAAAAGCTTTAGCAAACTCATCAACAATTGGACCCGAACCAACATTTTGGATTGTGACACATTTAACAGGTTGTAGATCTTGAATGAATCATAAAGATCCATTTTTCTTGGGCACGATAAACCATCGATTTGAGTACGGCGCTGAAGAAGGTTCTAAAATCTTCATTTCGATCTTTTCATTTAGAAGTTCCAATAATTTGGGCAAATGTGCCCTTGGAACAAGAATAGGCTTGAGGTTCGAAGGCACATGTGGGAGCGTAAAAATGACCATAGGAGCCACAATATTTGGATCCACACAGCCTATTTCACTTGGTTGAAATCAAAAGCTTTTCCATGTTTCATTAGCATTTGCATAAAAGAGTGTTTTTTAGCCTGCATAAGGAAAGAATTTTCACCTATTTTGAGCTCTTTTATACTTTCAGATGTGAACTTGTGACCAATGTTGGAAGGATCACGAAGACTTGGCTAATTTGCTGCCCTATTAGCAAGCTCTTCACTTTCAGGAGGCAGTGGGACTGCCACAGGTTTGACTTTCTTATCCACCGTCTTGTATTTTGTCTCCACTTGCACTTCAACCTTGTTGAGTAAAGCAATGTCTTCCTGCTTAACAAATTCTTGAATTGTTTGATAAAAATCCAATGTACATACTTCTATGGATTGATTTTCTACCTAATTTTCTGCATGACCAACTGCATATATTTCACCCAATGTGTCAGTACTAATTAGTCCAAAAAAATGCCCGAAATATCTTCATTTTCAGCCATCATGTCATAAGTTTTCAGTTCCATTTTTACATGACATAAACATATTGTTTCAGCCTTAGTCATGGCTGGAAGAGATTTATAACATCCCACACTATTGGCTGAACATACATACAAATTTGCTAGAGACACAATTTTTGTAGCATAAGGATGTTCAATCTTTTTACATGATGCACTATCATAGCCTCCTTTTATAGTAGTGCAGCCCAAAAACCCTTGAATTCTCGGGCATTAGGAGGCACAGGATAATCATGCAGTCGATCTCTATTTCGATGATGGTTAACACACACAGTAAGAAATTGGACAGCTCGTTCATTATCCTTACTTCAGATTCGAGCATAGGAAGAACCATCATCAAGAGCTTTTGTTTCCAAGCGGGCTTTAGAAATGTAAGGTTACCCAATAATGATACGGTACTACAAGAGTCTTGAACAAAAAAGTGAAAATTTTCTTTTATGTCTCCAATAGTTACTTGCACATTTGGACATGTATCATATAACTCTCCAAAAGAGTTGTTTGCAGCTCTCATTCACCATCCTAGATCAACATCTATGGGCCATCCGCCACACAAAAGAACTTGCAAAAAAGCATGCACTGTTTCTTCAGCTTCATCACCAA
The DNA here is from genome assembly GCF_053477565.2 of Lygodium microphyllum. NCBI lineage: Eukaryota > Viridiplantae > Streptophyta > Polypodiopsida > Schizaeales > Lygodiaceae > Lygodium > Lygodium microphyllum. The sequence goes on from NC_141139.1 coordinate 119,379,934, forward strand.
CATATTGTATTTTCCTTTTGTTTACATTAATAATTACATCACAAAATTCACGTTTGGCAATTCCAAGAATTTCATCTAAGGTGAATTCTATTTTGTTTCCTAGAATTCATTCTTCTAGGACTCGTTTAAGATCAGTTGTTGCAGATTCTATGTCAGATTTCAATTTGTAGCCTGGCTGCTTTTGCCTTTCTTCTTTCCTTCGGTCTTCTTTGTTTGTGGTGCATCTTCCATCTCTTGATCTGGGGTTATATTTTCAGTAAGCTTTGGTTGTTCAGGCATTCTTCTAGTTACCCGTTTTGGAGGGCCAGAAGAGGAAGACCTTGGTTCTCATCTTCTCTTCTTCTCTTTTCTTCAATCAAGACTTCTTTATGATTAACGTCAGCCAAAAGTGCAAAGGCGGAAGAAGAATCTATCGGTTCTTTCCAACCACTTATTCCTCAAATGCACTGACTAGTGTTAGTCAAATCGTCTTTGGTTGCTTTACCATGTTCCATTTAATCTAGTGTCTGCATCCATACTTTAGATTGCACATTAGCTTTACATGCTTTCAAACTTGATTTAGTTGGCTTAATTTGCAGCCCATAGGTAGCTGCATCAATTGCTACATAGGCATTCTTTACAACTAAATCTTCAAATATTTTTTTCATTCCACCATTGCTAAAATTTGGTTCCAATGGAAGACTAGTTTTAGCTGCATGGATTTTTCCATCTTTCCAAAAGACGAGCTTTTGTGCTTCAGCCTCATGGAAGGTAGAACACTCCCTCTTGTCATGTTGTTGGCTGTCGCACCAAATACAGCGCCTCTTAAAGCCTTCTCTCGTGGGTCTTTGAGTTGATAATTGTCCTCGTTCTTCAACTTTAACATCCAACTTCTCTACTTTGGAACTAATTTTTGTAAGATTCAAATGAGGATCACGCATGCTTCTAATAAGTTCATCCATGACATCATTTTTAGAAGGAACAGAAGAAGAAAGAGTTGGTTGATTAGTCAAAGGAATAGGGGATTTTGAAGGTGAAACAAGCTCCATCAATGGAGTTGTTGAAGTTGAGGTAGAGCCCAATATTAGTTGCATTCGCTCTCTTCAAGCAATCATGTTAACTGCATCAGTAATATTTTTCCATGCAGTCTTGACTCCTGATTTGGAGGTAGCATCTTCTAGGTGATCAGCAAGCTTTTCTTGCAGAATGGGATCTACAACCTTAAGGAATAATTGAATCTTCTGACCTTCCATACTTTGTTGGTCTTCAACATCAAGTTGTACAAAATTACTTTTGAATTCATGGTATAGAGCTGTTGCAGCTAAACCTTTGTTGGGTTTTTCAACCCACTCAGTGAGACTTTTCTTCGTCATAAGGCCAGAGTCTTCTAAGAAGAATTCTTCGCATAGGGCTTTTTTGAATGCATCCTAATCCGCATCTTGTTGGAAAAGACCATGGATTCTTTCTTGAAGACCATGCTTGGCTAGTCTGGTAAAATAACAGCTCCATGCATGTTGCGGTACACCAAAGAAGAGCATTTTCTCAACATATAAATGAATGAAAATAGAGACATTTTGACCATTAAATTATTTTAATTCACACCCAACTTTTTCTAGGGCCTTGATAGCTCTGGAATCAATCTTCTCTTCTTCTTGCCTTTGTTGTTATTGTTGTAACATTTGGATTTGTTATTGTTGAGTTTGTTGCAGTATGCACATCAATTATTGTAGAGTATCTCTTGAAGAACCCCCCCATCTTGAAGTTCTCTTGCATCGACCTTCACGTCAGGTTCACCAATGTCATAGCGCATAGGGTTGAAGGTCACCATAGGGGTTTGGCAAGAGAAGAATGTATGGGGGTTCAAGATCTTAGACTCCAGAAATGGTAGAGATAAGAGAAGGGTTGAAGGTTTCAAGCCAAGTTCTTGAAGATAAGTGACAGTAGGGTGAAGGTAGATTCAAGGAGAGGAGTAGACGGAAGAGAAGGTGTTCGAAGAGATTGAAGATGTAGAAGAATACTTCCAAAAAGAATTAGAAAATATAGAAGAATACTAAAAGAGATGAAGCCTGTCAGTTTCTTTCAACATTATGAGAAAATATAACTCTAATAGACAAAAACATGTACAAAATAATACCTTCCTCTATGTTGCTCAGATTGCCAATCTGATCCTTCCAATGGCTCTGAAAGGGGGATTAAATACCAGGACACCTGGCCAGAATCCTGCCAGATCACTCCTTATTCATCTCCCACTTTCACAGTGCTAATCATTGCCTGAAAACAACGATCGTGTGTCATGCGATTTTTCTAATCTCTCTTTTTACATAAAATCCTCTCAAATTAGCTGAAAGCTACATTCTTCCTTTTACATGTCATCCTAATCTAGAAGTTGTCTATAGTTTTGTAGATTTTTTTACAAGAGATAATATCTAGAATATTAAAAATTGACTAAAATCTAATATTTTTGAACCATTGACACTAATACTAATGCCTAAAATGGCATTGGCTCTCTATATTTAAAAGGAAGCCACATTCTAGATTTTTTAACACGATGTGCGCGTAGTTGCACGATAGCGGAGCCAGGAGCCTATAAACACTATGAATTGATTTATCGAAGGAACATGTTTATATATATAATCTCTAGATTGTAGTCTAACGTGATGCCCTTTTCGAATCCAAGATCTGACAAAAGCTTGAATCCTGGCTCTTTTCTTGGTTGCCTCTTTTCTTTCTGCTTGTCTCCCATTGGTTGATCAGAACCTGTTTGAGCTGGAGAATTTGACATAGGTGGAGCTGTAACAGGTGGTGAAACAAAGTCACCCCCTCTAGTTTTTTTGGAGGAGCTAGGACCCTCCTCATCTCTTCTTCTCTTTTCCTCAACCATGGCATCTAAACCCTGCGTTTTAGCCATAAAAGCAAAAATAGAATACCTATCAACAGGAGAATCCCATCCTGTTTCTCCTCGGATACTAGAGCCCACACAAGTCATAGTAGATGCCTGAACTTTCCCTCTTCTCGCTATCTCCAAGGCAGAGGACCATAAAGCAGAGTCTCCATCAGATTTCTGCTCAAGCTGGACTCCAAAAGCTGAAGCATCTCCTCTAACACTCACATAAGCTGATCGGGCAGCCATATCGTCAACAAGCTTCTTCATACCTCCCTTACCGAAGTTTGTGTCAAGAGGAGCACCAGTCTTTGTCAGCCATATCTTCCCATCTTGTCCCCAGAACACTACATTCTTCTTACGTGCTTCCTGAAAAGCATCACAATCTCTGCAGTGTTGGTGCTCTGTACTATCACACCAAATACATCGTCGCCCTTTTCTTTGACCAGCTGGAAAAGCAGTCGCTGGAGCAGGTGCTACAACAGGTACTGACATAAGTTGCTCCTTTAACTTACCAACTTCAGCTTTGACTGCTTCAATCGTCAAATCCGCCAAGCCTTTAATAACATCATCTATAGATAAGGGCACTGGAGCAACAGGAACTGGTGGATTCACAGCAAGAGGAGTAGGCTTAGGCAAAGAAGTTGCAGCAGGGGTAGAAGAAGAAGTCTCCAAGGATTTTTCAGGAACTGATCCTATATTACGATGCAATCTTACTCTCCTGCACTGCTTCTTAACAAGAGCATTCACAGCATCAATGACATGTCTCCACTCAGTCTTTAAACCTGAATCAGTAGCTTGATCTTCCAAAAGATCATCCAACTTTTCCTTTAAATCAGCATCTACAGCTTGTAAAAATAACTCCACTTTCTGCATCTCCAAAGCTTGCTGTTCAGTCCCATCCAACTGATCATAACAGCTTTCAAACTCTAGCAGAAGAGCGGTAACAGAAAGTCCCTTCTTAGGCATAGAAACCCATGCTAAAAAATTCATGCGATTCATAAGACCTGTATCCTCCATGAAATATTCTTCTTTTAATGCCTTTTTAAATTCAGCCCAACCTGCATGTGCTTCTTGAATTTCTGCAATTCGACCTTCAAGAGCGCGCACCACGATCCGCAAGAAGTAGCGGCTCCAAACATCTTGAGAAACCCCAAAAAACTTCATCTTTTCTTCATACAAATGCATGTAAGTTGACACTTGCTGGCCATTAAACTGCTTCATCTCCTGTTGGACAGCTTTCAAGGCATCCATAGCATCACTGTCTCGTTTTGCATGAGCTTGCTGCTGCATATACATGGTAAATGACTGAAACAAGTTCTTCATGACATTATCATCTGTCATCTCTTCTTGCGAGTCTCCCATCTTATTGAAAAAAATGATGCAGCACTTTCACGTCGGGTTTACCAGAAATGTCGTAAAGTTCACGCAAGGGCTGCAGAACACGGGGTTCAAGATATAGCAAGAAATGAGGCTAACAAGAACTTAAATATTTGATGCCAAAGTTCACTATATTCCTGGTCAAGTGAGTTACATGAAGTTCATGTTCAGAAAAATCTGAAGTATCTCATAAACTGTTTACATTCAGATGTATGATGACATTTACATTGAACAGAATAATGGGCATTAGCAAATAATCCAGTCAAGCATGTCCTTTAATGTAGAGATCCTTCTGTTGTACAACACATCTGATTTCAGATGCTCTCAGAGGTTTCTATGAAATTCGGATCACATCAGCATGTACATTCTGTAACCAGACCAGCAGAAGATTTCAGAAGATTCAGAGATCTGAAAGGTTCTATGTGCTGGAATCTGCAATCCAACTCCCGTTTTAGAGTATCAAGTGTTCACAAATGGAATTGTGTATGCATAAGAATAACCATACTCTGTTTACCAGCACGACCACTCTAATCAAAGATGGTATGTGTTCATCATCAGCAATCTGCTTTGTAAACTGTTTCATTGTATATGATTCGTGTTTCTAAGAGTTAAACACCTTGGTGACAGGCCTCATATTCTCAATAATGACAACTATTTGAAAAGTCCCTGCTTGCTCTTTTGTATTGATTAAATGTCTTGTTATGAAGTTCATCATCATAGGAAACTCAGCAGTTGCACAATTAGTTGCACCCAGGCCAAAGGTGGATAGGTAAACTCCATCATTGCCAATTAGATGCCCAGTGTTGCTGCCATAAACCTAGCAGTCAGGATGAACTGGCAAAATTTCAGCTTCTTTCATTATGCCTGCTTTATCTTCAAGAAGTTCAATATGCACAGCTCCAGGTTGCTCCTCTTCAGCTTGCTGCACTGCTTTTTACTTTCATCTTGTAATTCCGTAGTTGGAGACATATCATATCCGCAGAGGTGCAGGGCTATGGAATTGATTCAAAGTATTTCGAGTACAATTCGGTAGGTTTCCCTCAGGAATTTGAACCAAGGAGTCACTTTTTCACGAGAGCTTTAGGGCCCAAATCTTTAATCTGCATATCTTGGAGGTTCAGCATCAAACCATCAAAACTTAGCATGACTCTGTTTGCTGAATTGGATATAGTGCCAGTGATTTGGATTGTTGAATATAGCTTTTCCAATAAGTCGAGCACTTTTTTGCCTCTGTTGGCCTCTTCTCTCCGTCATAGCGTGACAATCCTCTTCAAGCAGCCAAGGGGATTCTGCCCATGCAACTCTACCTTCTACCTTGTTCTTTCTCAGAGATACTAGGGATCAAGCATACTGGACCCTGTCATGCTAGCGAGGATCGTCATGACATTTCTGCAGTCCGTCATGCCGAGGACCATGCTGCTCGGGGACTCCCATGAATATATTGCAAATCTTGTTCTTGCTTATGATGAGTTTGATGGCTCTAGTGCGCAAAATGGTACTCATGCCGTCTGTTACAAACATGCTATGGCTCCTTTACTTACGGTGAATCATGTTGTGGATGAAGATGTTGCCACCACGTGTGCCCGTACTGAAGACCCCGGATGTGTGACTGATGTTTATGATCTTCAAACTCATTTTGAACGTGGAAACGCTTATGGTGTTGCCGATGATGCTCCCACTAATCCTGCTGATGTTTCTGTTGCGTCTGCTGTCCCTTAACCCCTTAATTCTGGCCATTCCCAAAACAGCCTGCTTTTCTCCCTCCAAAAGCAGTTTAAAACCCAAATATAGGTTTTCCCTCTTCCTCCTTGAATAACCTTTTACACCTTTAGCTTTTTCAATAATCTTCCATTCTGCCAGTTTGCTCGTTGAGAAATCCAAATGGGAATCAGTGCATGGTTTTAGATCTGAAGATCCAGCACCAGTTTCATGACTCAACAACTTCTTGCTGTTGCATTGCCACTTTTCTTTACGATCTCTTTCATTTCTTTTTGTAGGCTAACCTTCAAGATCCCTTTTACTACTTTTTCCACAGCACCGTCCACCTTTGAGCCTTTCCTTTAGGGTATCTTTGGAATCATCAATTGCCCCATTAAAATACAGCTTTGTGATGGGTGATCTACGCACAACTGCAACTTCGGCCTTGAAGATTGGATGGCAAAGTATTCCATCGGTGCCTGCACCTTTCTTGGAGTTCATCATTAAAATTATCAGCTTGATAATGTCCTTTGGCATCAGTTATTCATATTTTTCTAAAGCACACACATCATGCATCCAAACAAAATCATACACATACACTAAGGGAATATATACATTGGATGCGGATTATCGTAATGCATCACACACACAATGAATCACACACAAAAAATAACACAAATGCACAACAAAAGAAATGGAGGTGTATACGACTCGGATGCGCAACATCACGACACCGTGGGCCTTGGCGGTTGAGCAAAAGCTCCCACAAGAGTGCACATGCGGACCAATCCAAGAGGTGTCTTCATTGTGGTAATGTCTTGGCTTTCTAATGAAAGCTGAAATTGGTCATATCCTGAATATAGGTCACCTATAGAATAAATTGCTCTACCTGCAAAAGCTTTAGCAAACTCATCAACAATTGGACCCGAACCAACATTTTGGATTGTGACACATTTAACAGGTTGTAGATCTTGAATGAATCATAAAGATCCATTTTTCTTGGGAACGATAAACCATCGATTTGAGTACGGCGCTGAAGAAGGTTCTAAAATCTTCATTTCGATCTTTTCATTTAGAAGTTCCAATAATTTGGGCAAATGTGCCCTTGGAACAAGAATAGGCTTGAGGTTCGAAGGCACATGTGGGAGCGTAAAAATGACCATAGGAGCCACAATATTTGGATCCACATAGCCTATTTCACTTGGTTGAAATGCAAAAGCTTTTCCATGTTTCATTAGCATTTGCAGAAAAGAGTGTTTTTTAGCCTGCATAAGGAAAGAATTTTCACCTATTTTGAGCTCTTTTATACTTTCAGATGTGAACTTGTGACCAATGTTGGAAGGATCACGAAGACTTGGCTAATTTGCTGCCCTATTAGCAAACTCTTCACTTTCAGGAGGTAGTGGGACTGCCACAGGTTTGACTTTCTTATCCACCGTCTTGTATTTTGTCTCCACTTGCACTTCAACCTTGTTGAGTAAAGCAATGTCTTCCTGCTTAACAAATTCTTGAATTGTTTGATAAAAATCCAATGTACATACTTCTATGGATTGATTTTCTACCTAATTTTCTGCATGACCAACTGCATATATTTCACCCAATGTGTCAGTACTAATTAGTCCAAAAAAATGCCCGAAATATCTTCATTTTCAGCCATCATGTCATAAGTTTTCAGTTCCATTTTTACATGACATAAACATATTGTTTCAGCCTTAGTCATGGCCGGAAGAGATTTATAACATCCCACACTATTGGCTGAACATACATACAAATTTGCTAGAGACACAATTTTTGTAGCATAAGGATGTTCAATCTTTTTACATGATGCACTATCATAGCCTCCTTTTATAGTAGTGCAGCCCAAAAACCCTTGAATTCTCGGGCATTAGGAGGCACAGGATAATCATGCAGTCCATCTCTATTTCAATGATGGTTAACACACACAGTAAGAAATTGGACAGCTCGTTCATTATCCTTACTTCAGATTCGAGAATAGGAAGAACCATCATCAAGAGCTTTTGTTTCCAAGCGGGCTTTAGAAATGTAAGGTTACCCAATAATGATACGGTACTACAAGAGTCTTGAACAAAAAAGTGAAAATTTTCTTTTATGTCTCCAATAGTTACTTGCACATTTGGACATGTATCATATAACTCTCCAAAAGAGTTGTTTGCAGCTCTCATTCACCATCCTGGATCAACATCTATGGGCCATCCGCCACTTTCATAGAGACTCCTTGCCATGACGTTTATCTCTGAGCCATGGTCTAAGAGTGCAATACATGGTGTTTCTTTTTCTCCAATTTTGATGACTGTCTCCGCTATTGCTCTTGCCCAATACATATGGGAGTAGTGACTGCTTGGAATGAACCAAGCCTCTTCCTCCTTATGCATGTGCTATAGACGGTTTGAGAGGTGGGCTGGCCAACTCGTTTGGACTAGCCGACCATTACATTTTTAGCTTTCACTTCTTCAATTTTTGCATTCATGTTTTCTATATCTTCAGCTTCAATTGCTGCAATTAATTCTTTAATTGATTCAAGATGAATTCCTTGTGAAGTCAGCTTCTCTTCATCCTGCACAAAAACTCAAAGAACTTGCAAAAAAGCATGCACTGTTTCTTCAGCTTCATCACCAACATATTGTATTTTCCTTTTGTTTACATTAATAATTACATCACAGAATTCACGTTTGGCAATTCCAAGAATTTCACCTAAGGTGAATTCTATTTTGTTTCCTAGAATTCATTCTTCTAGGACTCGTTTAAGATCAGTTGTTGCAGATTCTATGTCAGATTTCAATTTGTAGCCTGGCTGCTTTTGCCTTTCTTCTTTCCTTCGGTCTTCTTTGTTTGTGGTGCATCTTCCATCTCTTGATCTGGGGTTATATTTTCAGTAAGCTTTGGTTGTTTAGGAATTCTTCTAGTTACCCGTTTTGGAGGGCCAGAAGAGGAAGACCTTGGTTCTCATCTTCTCTTCTTCTCTTTTCTTCAATCAAGACTTCTTTATGATTAACGTCAGCCAAAAGTGCAAAGGCGGAAGAAGAATCTATCGGTTCTTTCCAACCACTTATTCCTCAAATGCACCGACTAGCGTTAGTCAAATCGTCTTTGGTTGCTTTACCATGTTCCATTTAATCTAGTGTTTGCATCCATACTTTAGATTGCACATTAGCTTTACATGCTTTCAAACTTGATTTAGTTGGCTTAATTTGCAGCCCATAGGTAGCTGCATCAATTGCTACATAGGCATTCTTTACAACTAAATCTTCAAATATTTTTTTCATTCCACCATTGCTAAAATTTGGTTCCAATGGAAGACTAGTTTTAGCTGCATGGATTTTTCCATCTTTCCAAAAGACGAGCTTTTGTGCTTCAGCCTCATGGAAGGTAGAACACTCCCTCTTGTCATGTTGTTGGCTGTCGCACCAAATACAGCGCCTCTTAAAGCCTTCTCTCGTGGGTCTTTGAGTTGATAATTGTCCTCGTTCTTCAACTTTAACATCCAACTTCTCTACTTTGGAACTAATTTTTGTAAGATTCAAATGAGGGTCACGCATGCTTCTAATAAGTTCATCCATGACATCATTTTTAGAAGGAACAGAAGAAGAAAGAGTTGGTTGATTAGTCAAAGGAATAGGGGATTTTGAAGGTGAAACAAGCTCCATCAATGGAGTTGTTGAAGTTGAGGTAGAGCCCAATATTAGTTGCATTCGCTCTCTTCAAGCAATCATGTTAACTGCATCAGTAATATTTTTCCATGCAGTCTTGACTCCTGATTTGGAGGTAGCATCTTCTAGGTGATCAGCAAGCTTTTCTTGCAGAATGGGATCTACAACCTTAAGGAATAATTGAATCTTCTGACCTTCCATACTTTGTTGGTCTTCAACATCAAGTTGTACAAAGTTACTTTTGAATTCATGGTATAGAGCTGTTGCAGCTAAACCTTTGTTGGGTTTTTCAACCCACTCAGTGAGACTTTTCTTCGTCATAAGGCCAGAGTCTTCTAAGAAGAATTCTTCGCGTAGGGCTTTTTTGAATGCATCCTAATCCGCATCTTGTTGGAAAAGACCATGGATTCTTTCTTGAAGACCATGCTTGGCTAGTCTGGTAAAATAACAGCTCCATGCATGTTGCGGTACACCAAAGAAGAGCATTTTCTCAACATATAAACGAATGAAAATAGAGACATTTTGACCATTAAATTATTTTAATTCACACCCAACTTTTTCTAGGGCCTTGATAGCTCTGGAATCAATCTTCTCTTCTTCTTGCCTTTGTTGTTATTGTTGTAACATTTGGATTTGTTATTGTTGAGTTTGTTGCAGTATGCACATCAATTATTGTAGAGTATCTCCTGAAGAACCCCCCCATCTTGAAGTTCTCTTGCATCGACCTTCACGTCAGGTTCACCAATGTCATAGCGCATAGGGTTGAAGGTCACCATAGGGGTTTGGCAAGAGAAGAATGTATGGGGGTTCAAGAGCTTAGACTCCAGAAATGGTAGAGATAAGAGAAGGGTTGAAGGTTTCAAGCCAAGTTCTTGAAGATAAGTGACAGTAGAGTGAAGGTAGATTCAAGGAGAGGAGTAGACGGAAGAGAAGGTGTTCGAAGAGATTGAAGATGTAGAAGAATACTTCCAAAAAGAATTAGAAAATATACAAGAATACTAAAAGAGATGAAGCCTGTCAGTTTCTTTCAACATTATGAGAAAATATAACTCTAATAGACAAAAACATGTACAAAATGATACCTTCCTCTATGTTGCTCAGATTGCCAATCTGATCCTTCCAATGGCTCTGAAAGGGGGATTAAATACCAGGACACCTGGCCAGAATCCTGCCCGATCACTCCTTATTCATCTCCCACTTTCACAGTGCTAATCATTCCCTGAAAACAACGATCGTGTGTCATGCGATTTTTCTAATCTCTCTTTTTACATAAAATCCTCTCAAATTAGCTGAAAGCTACATTCTTCCTTTTACATGTCATCCTAATCTAGAAGTTGTCTATAGTTTTGTAGATTTTTTTACAAGAGATAATATCTAGAATATTAAAAATTGACTAAAATCTAATATTTTTGAACCATTGACACTAACACTAATGCCTAAAATGGCATTGGCTCTCTATATTTAAAAGGAAGCCACATTCTAGATTTTTTAACACGATGTGCGCGTAGTTGCACGACAGCAGAGCCAGGAGCCTATAAACACTATGAATTGATTTATCGAAGGAACATGTTTATATATATAATCTCTAGATTGTAGTCCAACGTCATGCCCTTTTCGAATCCAAGATCTGACAAAAGCTTGAATCCTGGCTCTTTTCTTGGTTGCCTCTTTTCTTTCTACTTGTCTCCCATTGGTTGATCAGAACCTGTTTGAGCTGGAGAATTTGACATAGGTGGAGCTGTAACAGGTGGTGAAACAAAGTCACCCCCTCTAGTTTTTTTGGAGGAGCTAGGACCCTCCTCATCTCTTCTTCTCTTTTCCTCAACCATGGCATCTAAACCCTGCGTTTTAGCCATATAAGCAAAAATAGAATACCTATCAACAGGAGAATCCCATCCTGTTTCTCCTCGGATACTAGAGCCCACACAAGTCATAGTAGATGCCTGAACTTTCCCTCTTCTCGCTATCTCCAAGGCAGAGGACCATAAAGCAGAGTCTCCATCAGATTTCTGCTCAAGCTGGACTCCAAAAGCTGAAGCATCTCCTCTAACACTCACATAAGCTGATCGCACAGCCATATCATCAACAAGCTTCTTCATACCTCCCTTACCGAAGTTTGTGTCAAGAGGAGCGCCAGTCTCTGTCAGCCATATCTTCCCATCTTGTCCCCAGAACACTACATTCTTCTTACGTGCTTCCTGAAAAGCATCACAATCTCTGCAGTGTTGGTGCTCTGTACTATCACACCAAATACATCGTCGCCCTTTTCTTTGACCAGCTGGAAAAGCAGTCGCTGGAGCAGGTGCTACAGCAGGTACTGACATAAGTTGCTCCTTTAACTTACCAACTTCAGCTTTGACTGCTTCAATCGTCAAATCCGCCAAGCCTTTAATAACATCATCTATAGATAAGGGCACTGGAGCAACAGGAACTGGTGGATTCACAGTAGGAGGAGTAGGCTTAGGCAAAGAAGTTGCAGCAGGGGTAGAAGAAGAAGTCTCCAAGGATTTTTCAGGAACTGATCCTGTATTACGATGCAATCTTACTCTCCTGCGCTGCTTCTTAACAAGAGCATTCACAGCATCAATGACATGTCTCCACTCAGTCTTTAAACCTGAATCAGTAGCTTGATCTTCCAAAAGATCATCCAACTTTTCCTTTAAATCAGCATCTACAGCTTGTAAAAATAACTCCACTTTCTGCATCTCCAAAGCTTGCTGTTCAGTCCCATCCAACTGATCATAACAGCTTTCAAACTCTCGCAGAAGAGCGGTAACAGAAAGTCCCTTCTTAGGCATAGAAACCCATGCTAAAAAATTCCTGCGATTCATAAGACCTGTATCCTCCATGAAATATTCTTCTTTTAATGCCTTTTTAAATTCAGCCCAACCTGCATGTGCTTCTTGAATTTCTGCAATTCGACCTTCAAGAGCACGCACCACGATCCGCAAGAAGTAGCGGCTCCAAACATCTTGAGAAACCCCAAAAAACTTCATCTTTTCTTCATACAAATGCATGTAAGTTGACACTTGCTGGCCATTAAACTGCTTCATCTCCTGTTGGACAGCTTTCAAGGCATCCATAGCATCACTGTCTCGTTTTGCATGAGCTTGCTGTTGCATATACATGGTAAATGACTGAAACAAGTTCTTCATGACATTATCATCTGTCATCTCTTCTTGCGAGTCTCCCATCTTATTGAAAAAAATGATGCAGCACTTTCACGTCGGGTTTACCAGAAATGTCGTAAAGTTCACGCAAGGGCTGCAAAACACGGGGTTCAAGATATAGCAAGAAATGAGGCTAACAAGAACTTAAATATTTGATGCCAAAGTTCACTATATTCCTGGTCAAGTGAGTTACATGAAGTTCATGTTCAGAAAAATCTGAAGTATCTCATAAACTGTTTACATTCAGATGTATGATGACATTTACATTGAACAGAATAATGAGCATTAGCAAATAATCCAGTCAAGCATGTCCTTTAGTGTAGAGATCCTTCTGTTGTACAACACATCTGATTTCAGATGCTCTCAGAGGTTTCTATCAAATTCGGATCACATCAGCATGTACATTCTGTAACCAGACCAGCAGAAGATTTCAGAAGATTCAGAGATCTGAAAGGTTCTATGTGCTGGAATCTGCAATCCAACTCCCATTTTAGAGTATCAAGTGTTCACAAATGGAATTGTGTATGCATAAGAATAACCATACTCTGTTTACCAGCACGACCACTCTAATCAAAGATGGTATGTGTTCATCATCAGCAATCTGCTTTGTAAACTGTTTCATTGTATATGATTCATGTTTCTAAGAGTTAAACACCTTGGTGACAGGCCTCATATTCTCAATAATGACAACTATTTGAAAAGTCCCTGCTTGCTCTTTTGTATTGATTAAATGTCCTGTTATGAAGTTCATCATCATAGGAAACTTAGCAGTTGCACAATTAGTTGCACCCAGGCCAAAGGTGGATAGGTAAACTCCATCATTGCCAATTAGATGCCCAGTGTTGCTGAAATAAACCTAGCAGTCAGGATGCACTGGCAAAATTTCAGCTTCTTTCATTATGCCTGCTTTATCTTCAAGAAGTTCAATATGCACAGCTCCAGGTCGCTCCTCTTCAGCTTGCTGCACTGCTTTTACTTTCATCTTGTAATTCCGCAGTTGGAGACATATCATATCTGCAGAGGTGCAGGGCTATGGAATTGATTCGAAGTATTTCGAGTACAATTCGGTAGGTTTCCCTGAGGAATTTGAACCAAGGAGTCACTTTTTCACGAGAGCTTTAGGGCCCAAATCTTCAATCTGCATATCTTGGAGGTTCAGCATCAAACCATCAAAACTTAGCATGACTCTGTTTGCTGAATTGGATATAGTGCCAGCGATTTGGATTGTTGAATATAGCTTTTCCAATAAGTCGAGCACTTTTTCGCCTCTGTTGGCCTCTTCTCTCCGTCATAACGTGACGATCCTCTTCAAGCAGCCAAGGGGATTCTGCCCATGCAACTCTACCTTCTACATTGTTCTTTTCAGAGAAACTAGGGATCAAGCATGCTGCACCCTGTCATGCTAGCGAGGATCGTCATGACATTTCTGCTGTCCGTCATGCTGAGGACCATGCTGCTCGGGGACTCCCATGAATATATTGCAAATCTTGTTCTTGCTTATGATGAGTTTGACGCCTCTAGTGCTCAAAATGGTACTCATGTTGTCTGTTACAAACATGCTATGGCTCCTTTACTTACGGTGAATCATGTTGTGGATGAAAATGTTGCCACCACGTGTGCCCGTACTGAAGACCCCGGATGTGTGACTGATGTTTATGATCTTCAAACTCATTTTGAACGTGGAAATGCTTATGGTGTTGCCGATGATGCTCCCACTAATCCTGCTGATGTTTCTGTTGCGCCTACTACCCCTTAACCCCTTTATTCTGGCCATTCCCAAAGCAGCCTACTTTTCTCCCTCCAAAAGCAGTTTAAAACCCAAATATAGGTTTTCCCACTTCCTCCTTGAATAACCTTTTACACCTTTAGCTTTTTCAATAATCTTCCATTCTGCCAGTTTGCTCGTTGAGAAATCCAAATGGGAATCAGTGCATGGTTTTAGATCTGAAGATCCAGCACCAGTTTCATGACTCAACAACTTCTTGCTGTTGCATTGCCACTTTTCTTTACGATCTCTTTCATTTCTTTTTGTAGGCTAACCTTCAAGATCCCTTTTACTACTTTTTCCACAGCACCGTCCACCTTTGAGCCTTTCCTTTAGGGTATCTTTGGAATCATCAATTGCCCCATTAAAATACAGCTTTGTGATGGGTGATCTACGCACAACTGCAACTTCGGCCTTGAAGATTGGATGGCAAAGTATTCCATCGGTGCCTGCACCTTTCTTGGAGTTCATCATTAAAATTATCAGCTTGATAATGTCCTTTGGCATCAGTTATTCATATTTTTCTAAAGCACACACATCATGCATCCAAACAAAATCATACACATACACTAAGGGAATATATACATTGGATGCGGATTATCATAATGCATCACACACACAATGAATCACACACAGAAAATAACACAAATGCACAACAAAAGAAATGGAGGTGTATAGGATTCGGATGCGCAACATCACGACATCGTGGGCCTTGGCGGTTGAGCAAAAGCTCCCACAAGAGTGCACATGCGGACCAATCCAAGAGGTGTCTTCATTGTGGTAATGTCTTGGCTTTCTAATGAAAGCTGAAATTGGTCATATCCTGAATATAGGTCACCTATATAATAAATTGCTCTACCTGCAAAAGCTTTAGCAAACTCATCAACAATTGGACCAGAACCAACATTTTGGATTGTGACACATTTAACAGGTTGTAGATCTTGAACGAATCATAAAGATCCATTTTTCTTGGGCACGATAAACCATCGATTTGAGTACGGCGCTGAAGAAGGTTCTAAAATCTTCATTTCGATCTTTTCATTTAGAAGTTCCAATAATTTGGGCAAATGTGCCCTTGGAACAAGAATAGGCTTGAGGTTCGAAGGCACATGTGGGAGCGTAAAAATGACCATAGGAGCCACAATATTTGGATCCACATAGCCTATTTCACTTGGTTGAAATGCAAAAGCTTTTCCATGTTTCATTAGCATTTGCATAAAAGAGTGTTTTTTAGCCTGCATAAGGAAAGAATTTTCACCTATTTTGAGCTCTTTTATACTTTCAGATGTGAACTTGTGACCAATGTTGGAAGGATCACGAAGACTTGGCTAATTTGCTGCCCTATTAGCAAGCTCTTCACTTTCAGGAGGCAGTGGGACTGCCACAGGTTTGACTTTCTTATCCACCGTCTTGGTTTTGGTCTTCACTTGCACTTCAACCTTGTTGAGTAAAGCAATGTCTTCCTGCTTAACAAATTCTTGAATTGTTTGATAAAAATCCAATGTACATACTTCTATGGATTGATTTTCTACCTAATTTTCTGCATGACCAACTGCATATATTTCACCCAATGTGTCAGTACTAATTAGTCCAAAAAAATGCCCGAAATATCTTCATTTTCAGCCATCATGTCATAAGTTTTCAGTTCCATTTTTACATGACATAAACATATTGTTTCAGCCTTAGTCATGGCCGGAAGAGATTTATAACATCCCACACTATTGGCTGAACATAAATACAAATTTGCTAGAGACACAATTTTTGTAGCATAAGGATGTTCAATCTTTTTACATGATGCACTATCATAGCCTCCTTTTATAGTAGTGCAGCCCAAAAACCCTTGAATTCTCGGGCATTAGGAGGCACAGGATAATCATGCAGTCCATCTCTATTTCAATGATGGTTAACACACACAGTAAGAAATTGGACAGCTCGTTCATTATCCTTACTTCAGATTCGAGCATAGGAAGAACCATCATCAAGAGCTTTTGTTTCCAAGCGGGCTTTAGAAATGTAAGGTTACCCAAGAATGATACGGTACTACAAGAGTCTTGAACAAAAAAGTGAAAATTTTCTTTTATGTCTCCAATAGTTACTTGCACATTAGGACATGTATCATATAACTCTCCAAAAGAGTTGTTTGCAGCTCTCATTCACCATCTTGGATCAACATCTATGGGCCATCCGCCACTTTCATAGAGACTCCTTGCCATGACGTTTATCTCTGAGCCATGGTCTAAGAGTGCAATACATGGTGTTTCTTTTTCTCCAATTTTGATGACTGTCTCTGCTATTGCTCTTGCCCAATACATATGGGAGTAGTGACTGCTTGGAATGAACCAAGCCTCTTCCTCCTTATGCATGTGCTGTAGACGGTTTGAGAGGTGGGCTGGCCAACTCGTTTGGACTAGCCGACCATTACATTTTTAGCTTTCACTTCTTCAATTTTTGCATTCATGTTTTCTATATCTTCAGCTTCAATTGCTACAATTAATTCTTTAATTGATTCAAGATGAATTCCTTGTGAAGTCAGCTTCTCTTCATCCTGCACAAAAACTCAAAGAACTTGCAAAAAAGCATGCACTGTTTCTTCAGCTTCATCACCAACATATTGTATTTTCCTTTTGTTTACATTAATAATTACATCACAGAATTCACGTTTGGCAATTCCAAGAATTTCACCTAAGGTGAATTCTATTTTGTTTCCTAGAATTCATTCTTCTAGGACTCGTTTAAGATCAGTTAGCAATACATGGATGTCAGATTTCAATTTGTAGCCTGGCTGCTTTTGCCTTTCTTCTTTCCTTCGGTCTTCTTTGTTTGTGGTGCATCTTCCATCTCTTGATCTGGGGTTATATTTTCAGTAAGCTTTGGTTGTTCAGGCATTCTTCTAGTTACCCGTTTTGGAGGGCCAGAAGAGGAAGACCTTGGTTCTCATCTTCTCTTCTTCTCTTTTCTTCAATCAAGACTTCTTTATGATTAACGTCAGCCAAAAGTGCAAAGGCGGAAGAAGAATCTATCGGTTCTTTCCAACCACTTATTCCTCAAATGCACTGACTAGCGTTAGTCAAATCGTCTTTGGTTGCTTTACCATGTTCCATTTAATCTAGTGTCTGCATCCATACTTTAGATTGCACATTAGCTTTACATGCTTTCAAACTTGATTTAGTTGGCTTAATTTGCAGCCCATAGGTAGCTGCATCAATTGCTACATAGGCATTCTTTACAACTAAATCTTCAAATATTTTTCTCATTCCACCATTGCTAAAATTTGGTTCCAATGGAAGACTAGTTTTAGCTGCATGGATTTTTCCATCTTTCCAAAAGACGAGCTTTTGTGCTTCAGCCTCATGGAAGGTAGAACACTCCCTCTTGTCATGTTGTTGGCTGTCGCACCAAATACAGCGCCTCTTAAAGCCTTCTCTCGTGGGTCTTTGAGTTGATAATTGTCCTCGTTCTTCAACTTTAACATCCAACTTCTCTACTTTGGAACTAATTTTTGTAAGATTCAAATGAGGGTCACGCATGCTTCTAATAAGTTCATCCATGACATCATTTTTAGAAGGAACAGAAGAAGAAAGAGTTGGTTGATTAGTCAAAGGAATAGGGGATTTTGAAGGTGAAACAAGCTCCATCAATGGAGTTGTTGAAGTTGAGGTAGAGCCCAATATTAGTTGCATTCGCTCTCTTCAAGCAATCATGTTAACTGCATCAGTAATATTTTTCCATGCAGTCTTGACTCCTGATTTGGAGGTAGCATCTTCTAGGTGATCAGCAAGCTTTTCTTGCAGAATGGGATCTACAACCTTAAGGAATAATTGAATCTTCTGACCTTCCATACTTTGTTGGTCTTCAACATCAAGTTGTACAAAATTACTTTTGAATTCATGGTATAGAGCTGTTGCAGCTAAACCTTTGTTGGGTTTTTCAACCCACTCAGTGAGACTTTTCTTCGTCATAAGGCCAGAGTCTTCTAAGAAGAATTCTTCGCGTAGGGCTTTTTTGAATGCATCCTAATCCGCATCTTGTTGGAAAAGACCATGGATTCTTTCTTGAAGACCATGCTTGGCTAGTCTGGTAAAATAACAGCTCCATGCATGTTGCGGTACACCAAAGAAGAGCATTTTCTCAACATATAAACGAATGAAAATAGAGACATTTTGACCATTAAATTATTTTAATTCACACCCAACTTTTTCTAGGGCCTTGATAGCTCTGGAATCAATCTTCTCTTCTTCTTGCCTTTGTTGTTATTGTTGTAACATTTGGATTTGTTATTGTTGAGTTTGTTGCAGTATGCACATCAATTATTGTAGAGTATCTCTTGAAGAACCCCCCCATCTTGAAGTTCTCTTGCATCGACCTTCACGTCAGGTTCACCAATGTCATAGCGCATAGGGTTGAAGGTCACCATAGGGGTTTGGCAAGAGAAGAATGTATGGGGGTTCAAGAGCTTAGACTCCAGAAATGGTAGAGATAAGAGAAGGATTGAAGGTTTCAAGCCAAGTTCTTGAAGATAAGTGACAGTAGGGTGAAGGTAGATTCAAGGAGAGGAGTAGACGGAAGAGAAGGTGTTCGAAGAGATTGAAGATGGAGAAGAATACTTCCAAAAAGAATTAGAAAATATAGAAGAATACTAAAAGAGATGAAGCCTGTCAGTTTCTTTCAACATTATGAGAAAATATAACTCTAATAGACAAAAACATGTACAAAATAATACCTTCCTCTATGTTGCTCAGATTGCCAATCTGATCCTTCCAATGGCTCTAAAAGGGGGATTAAATACCAGGACACCTGGCTAGAATCCTGCCAGATCACTCCTTATTCATCTCCCACTTTCACAGTGCTACTCATTGCCTGAAAACAACGATCGTGTGTCATGCGATTTTTCTAATCTCTCTTTTTACATAAAATCCTCTCAAATTAGCTGAAAGCTACATTCTTCCTTTTACATGTCATCCTAATCTAGAAGTTGTCTATAGTTTTGTAGATTTTTTTACAAGAGATAATATCTAGAATATTAAAAATTGACTAAAATCTAATATTTTTGAACCATTGACACTAACACTAATGCCTAAAATGTCATTGGCTCTCTATATTTAAAAGGAAGCCACATTCTAGATTTTTTAACACGATGTGCGCGTAGTTGCACGACAGCGGAGCCAGGAGCCTATAAACACTATGAATTGATTTATCGAAGGAACATGTTTATATATATAATCTCTAGATTGTAGTCCAACGTGATGCCCTTTTCGAATCCAAGCAAAGGTAGTACCCAAACATATATATGGTTAGCACCTCGTAACACAAACAAAGGGAGCACCCCCCATCTTATTGATTTGGACCCACTATGATGCGTAGATCGGTCGCTATATGCTTGCGTAGTGAATCTCGGAAGGTCCCCAAGAACAATGAACTCTACTTTTTGCACAAGTTACAAGGTAAAAAGCATGAACGACAAGAGCAAGAGTTCAATTGGGTGCAATCTCCCCCCATGCCTTGTGTGAGCGCTTCATAAAGCATGTATTTTAGTATATTTCTTCTTCATGCTCAATAATAGCCCAATTTACAAAAATATATCAAGCTTTTAGCTTTTGAGTTTGCTTTTACAAAAATAGGAATAAAGCTAATGGACGGTGCCCATAGAGTCTGGCACGCCCAATACAATGTCCAAATAGAAATAACATAACCGTGCACATGGGCGCATACAAAATAATAATAAATAATCAGTGCCTCAATAAATAGGCATGAAAAAATATAGGCATGGCGCCTATCAGAATATAATCCATAGATCGAATACTCGCTATCCTCCAATGCTTTCCTCCGCCACTGCTGCTATCTCTACACATCAACTGAAGCATTCACAATCTTTAGTAAAATAATACAATTAAACCGACATAAGTGAATACCTAGCAGTCTTCAGCTACATAAATAAATCAACTGGTTAGAAATAAATCCTAACCTTAATTTATTACGAGTGTGCACTCTAAACTCATAAACGTTTATTAATTTAATATGCATTTTGCAGAATCACCCGCTATGGAATCACCCATGTACACACTAAATTAATGAAACGCCCGAAAAGGACAGGCGTCCCCGTCAACTTCTCGCACATAGAATCCACTTTGTGTATGAGCCCCGGTCATCAAAGTTTACGGAATCCACCGTAAAACCTCACAATCCACCGTGGCACGGAATCCACCATGGAATATGCCTCCTGGCATCACACTATGGCTTTCCTTCAGCCTAGGGATTGGCCCTAGGATGTGCTGTCTCAACATATAACACATACCCATAAAGTCCACTGTTCACAATATTCATTCCAAGAGATAGTATATTCCTCATCTGATTAGCCCCCAAGGAAATGATTATACTAAACCTACAATATAAAGAGGCTCACGCTAATCATGGGTTAATAATTTGAAACCAAGTGCTATGCATCCAGGAGATAGTTCTCTTTATACCATGTTGATGCAATGCAAAATGGATGACTTTGATGCACAAGCATTTACTTAAATGAAATTGGCAATGTGAATGTGCTCAAACATTCTTTCCGTGATTTTCTTTCACTAATGACTCTGTTGCCATAATAAGGTAGCGTCAGACTACTCTATGCTATTGTATCTCTTAATATTTAAAATAAGATCGAGATCTATATAGAAAGTGTAGCAAGTAGATAAGATTTTGAGCCTTATTCAGCACACATAAAACCCCCCCTCTCCATACTATTTATGGTTTTGCTTACAATGGGTAGGTTAAGAGGTATTTCCATGTATGTTTCTTCATAATGTAAGTAATAAATACGCATTAAAACATATAAATGGGAGCTAAGTGAGGAAAATCCTCATGATTTATCTCCATTATACTTACACAAATATAATCCTAGTTTTTCATAAATTTTTGTGCATAAAAATTATTTTCTCCTATTTTTTGTCCCAAAACTCTATTTTTGGTTTTTTTTCTAATTTATTTATACTAAATTATATATTTTTTATTTTTCAAATTCAAAAAATTAAGTTAAACTCTAGCCTATCATCACATTTAATATCATCCCATATGAACATGATTTGCTCATTTGAAACCAAAAAATATTATTTTTCTCTTAAAACACGCATTTCAAATTTTTAAAAATCAATAACTCGCAAGCAGGGACACGAGTTGTGCATTTTACGATTTAAGCTCTCAAATATATCACGATTAAGCTTCAATTTTTTTTAATCACATATGAATATGATTTGAGCCATAAAATGTTAAAAAGAATCCAAATTTCAATTTAAAAAGAGACTTACTGCCATTTTTTGTGTTTTAGGTCTCAAGCATTGATTTTATGGACAGCAACCGGACCCACCATTGGTCTCTAAAAAATACTCATCATCATTATTCAATGTCGGCATGGTCCCACATCAATCTGTTGAAGCCGAAAAATCGATCTCCATCTCGATCTTCTCATAAGAATTGCCACATGAATAGCCCACAAATAGCAGACAGAGGAAGGAGAAAAATGCTGATTTTGGATCTTCGTGATTAGTCCATCATTCATGAAGTCAGAGGCTAGTGATTGGAATCAAAAAAATGTAGAAGCAGGCTGATGCATTTGGTTGATATGAGTGTTCTTTGGCTCTTTAGCCACCCCCCACCCCCAATTCTCATCACCGTGTGTAGAAAGACCTTCATTTTTTCAATCATTAAAAAAACCTTCTATCACATAAAAAATTGGAGTTCCCCAAGCCTCAAGGGCAACACACTCCCCTCCCCTCTAAAGTTTCTTTACATTCTTCTTTTTGACCTTTCTTATTATTGGGGCACCCACAATTCCTATTTTTGGTGACCAAATTGAAGTCCAAAATTTTTTGTAAGTCCATATCAGAGTCTTGCACTGCTTGTAACTTGTTGCACTCCATTCTGGAAAATGGAAAAATCACTTAAAATCCACGACTAGCGAAGCACTTTTAAATCTCGTCTTCCACGGCTATTTAAGATCGTTAGGTCCGCATCTATGGCTTCTAGTGAGCTTCTATTTTTGCCTTAAGTTAACAAAATTTAGCACCTTTTTGGCTCTTTTCTAGGCTTAAAATCCCGCTCTCATGCTAGAATTCTCCTTTCTACATAAAGTTTTGTCAGATATCTTTGCTAGTACTTCCTTAGTACATGCAAGTAAAGTATCTTCATTGAGGTCTTGCATATACTTTTTAACATAGCATATGCACTCTTCTTGCAACCATGCCTCATCCATTGAACCCTTAAGCCTTGTTCTTTGTTGCATATAGCTCTTTAATACTCCCATGAACCTTTCTGCCAAAAACATCTATCAAGTATAGTAACAACTCATGAGAGCTCATTGTCCTCTAGAGTAGATGAATGAGAATGTATACTTGAATGTCAAAAAATTGTATAGATAAATCTATTTCTATCAAGCAAAAAAGCTCAATGCATTTAAGCTTCTTTTGTGGAATGAAACATGCATGTATTTCTTTGCTTGTAATCCACCTTCTTGAAACCAAAATGTAATATATTATACATAATCTCTAATAATACATTAGAGAGAGATACTGATTCAAACCTAGTCATCTTGGCTCAATGAATAAATAATATCTCCTATGTTTTTTCTTATGAAACCATTGATGACAAGAGGTAAAAGTGCTACATACATTACATGTATATACTCAAAGGTTCATGGAAGATTAAGAAGAATGACGTGACAATGTTAAAATAAATTTCACTTTTTTAGTGTTTTATGCTATCAAATCCTTTCTAGATACCTTTGAATCCTTTGAGCTAATGAGGTGTTTCTAGAAAGAGTGTCCAAAATTATTGAAAATATGCATTAGACCAAGAAGATGTACGATCTTTAAAATTTTCCACTACTCCAAAGAATATTATATGGAAAAATGAGGGAGCCATTGACCACATTCGAATGGCTTGTAAACATTCTTGACTCTCATGCTCACTCATGACCTATGATTATGGATCAATTAGCGAAGCTTCAATCTAGGTCTTATACTAGTCCATTGGATTTTGACATATGGAACGTTGTAGTTTTTTATCTTTCCCTTGAATTGTCATGCTTGTGCAAGGTTGTGTAGTACATGGTCTTTGGGTGAGAAGCATCGATAACAAAGGTAAATATTCTTGTTTAGACTTTTGTTGGACATTGATCTTGGCCAATCACCACATAGTGGACAAGACTTGGAGATTAGGGATTCACTCTATGTAGATATTCTATATCTTACACATTCAAGGCCTATTTAAAAATACTCTTATCTCCAAATTTCTTTAAAATAAAATGCGTCCTTTTCTATTCAGTATGTGAATAACCCCTTTATATGGTACCCTTTCATGTGTAAAAAGTATTTAGAATGGCATTTTTTAAATATCTTCTTTTTGAACCCATGTGATACGCTTACATATTTATGAGTAAACCCCTCCCCCCCTCCTTGGAATTTGTAGCCCTTGGTAGATATATCTACATAGAAGTGATCACTTTAGTTTTTGTATCACAGCCTTGAATACAATCTTAATGTTGATATAAATAGAATGAAAGTCAACCAAATAAAAATCCACTATAGTACTAGATCATCAATAAGACGTTGCAAACATACATGTATGAAATTTATTTACTTGGGATCAATACCTACAATATCAAGTGTTTTTTAAATTCAAAGGTTGTAGTTTGTCACCACAATTAGTGATGTTGACCATGTGGTTCTATGTATGGAAATGAGGTTGAGACCATCCATTACTGTAGGGTATACCCAATCATATTATATATTATTGGAAAGGTCTTGATGAGACCATCCATTATTGTAGGGTATACCCAATCATATTATATATTATTGGAAAGGTCTTGATGAGAAGAATCCAAAAAGTTATCCTTTGAAATATTTGGATATCATTTACAAACATTTTACCAACCACCCAATGTTGTCACAGCACGTAGGGTTGAAGGTCACCACAGGGGGTCGGCAAGAAAATTGGACAAGGTAAATGGAGATGTGTCTTCAAGGGATAAGTAGATTACAATGAATGTTTAAAGGTTCAAGAGGTACTTCACGGTCAATCATAGGGGTTTGAGAGAAAAGAATGTTTGGGGTTTCAAGAGCTAAGACTTCGGAGATGGTAGAGATAAGAGAAGGGTAGAAGGCTTCAAGCCAAGTCCTTGAAGATGTTAATAGAGCTTCCAATTGCATGTTCTTAACAAAGATCACAAGAGTATTATCTCATAAGTTCTAACTCAAATCAAGCTTGTTTTCTTGACTATAAGAACAATCACAAATTATAAAATCAAGTGCAATATGTTGTCATGTATCATAAACAACTCTGCATCCCATCATTCATACATGATGCCATAGCATGAATCAACTGTGCATGATTACATTCAATGTAGACTATTAGGGACAAAAGCTTATGAGTCAATTACAAGGCTTGTAGGGCAAAGAGACTTGCTTCAAGAGAGCTTCAAATTGAGTTCCTGATAAGGATAAGTTACCACAGTCAAGAAATAAGAGAAAAAGCTCCTCTTAATTCAACTCAAAGCATCTATGAATGATCTACAAACATTGCCCTGCCATAGGGGCTTATAATACTTGCATATTTTAACAAGATGTCTTCTATAGAGTAAGAAATGAATTAAAAGAACAATGTTATAGCTAATTCTTTGAATATGGTTAAAGATTTCAGCCCCTAATTAGCCCAAAAATGTTCTGAAATTCACACCTGATGATAGCATAAACTTTCCCTAACACGGTGTCGCAGCGTTTGGTATCGACACTCCACCACGAGGGTAAGAGACAACAGGGTGAAGGTAGATTCAGGGAGAGGAGTAGATGTAAGAGAAGGGGTTTGAAGAAATTGAAGGCATATAAGAATACTCCCAAAAAGAATTAGAAAATGTAGAAGAATACTAATAGAGATGAAGCTTGCTAGTTTATTCCTGCATTATGAGAAGATAAAACTCTAATAGAAAAAAAAACATATAAAATAATACCTTCCTCTATGCTACTCAAATTGCCAATTTGATGCTTCCATTGGCTTTGAAAGGGGGGTAAAATACCAAGACACCTAGCCAAAACTCAGCCAGATCACTCCTTCATTTCCCACTTTGGAGTGTTGTTCACTGCCTGAAAACAGCGATCGTGAGTCGCACAAATTTTCCAATCTCTGTTTTTACATAAAACCCTCTCAAATTGGCTGAAAGATACATGCTTTCTTTTACATGTCATCCTAATCTAGAAGTTATCTATAGTTTTATGGATTTTTATAAGAGATAATATCTAGAATATCAAAAAATGGCTAAAACTTGTCCAAAAATCTAATATTTTTGAACCATGGACACTAACACTAATGTGTAAAATGGCATTGGCTCTCTAAATCAATAAGAAAGCCACACTCTAGATTTTTTTACATGGTGTGAGCATAGCGGCACGATAATGTTTTATAGTGACCTAACTAAATGGCTTAGTAAGTCATCCACCTTAGCATGCATTCGACCTATAGCAATTTCTCAATCATGGAGTGGTTAGACATACATCATTATATGCCCAATTGACTAAATTTTGAGATTTTTTGGAATATCCTAACTCCATTGAAGTCTATGAAATACTCATTAAGCATTTTCTTACTAAGTGTAGCTAGCAGTAGTGAAAAACCATAGTGTGCATCCATTTACAAGAGGCCTTTCTAGGCTAGTAAAAGAAGATTTTTTCAAACACTAAAAGATCCTTTTTTATTTTAATTTCTCAATCCATAGGAGCTATTTGAGGCCTTTTCCACCCCTAGTTCACTATCAACTTATCCTCAACATGCAATGGTGTGATTGCCTAAACTATTATGCAGGTAAGGACATCTCAAATCATGTAGCTAAGATCATGGCCATTTTCACACTTGACAAAAGTAAAATTTATTCTTGCACTTATTCCTTGGAAATTATTAATTAATCATGTCATATTCCCTTGAGAAAAACAATGAAGCACCTTAAATGTGATAAATAAATATCAATTGGCCTATGTGGTTCAATGCTAATTTTTCATCACATTTTCACACACTAAAAATGCACATATAAACACAATCTAAATACCTTTAAAAATATTTTAAGATTGCAATCACTTCATTTCAATATAAAATCTTCTTTTGAGAGATATATATGGTGAGAGAAGGGTTGAGATAAGTTTGCTAATGGATGAGACATAAGATGACCCACTATTCTTCTATACACACATAAATGTGAGCTTGTTTTGCTCTTCTTTCCCTTCTTCTCTTTATCTCTCTTCATTTTCTTGTTCCTATTCTTATTTTTGTTCTTCTTATTTTTCTTATTTGTTAAAGAAGATAAGCCCCATATTTGTTAAAGGATTTCAAATCTTCCAATATGTTAGGATGCCTCAATTATTAACTTGCCCAATGACTACTCCATAATTCTTTCTTCTATTTGATAAAAATTTCTTTGTTGTATTTTTTAAATTATTGAATTAAAGGCAAGCTCCATATTTGTAAAAGAAGGTGGGATCATATATAGAGGTATTCCTCCTCACCTTTGTTGTATTTCACAATTTTTACATTTGTTTTCTCTCTGTTTCAATGCAAATTATGTAGAGTAGGAGCTTATACTAATGCATATAATAGGATGTGTACTCTACAAAAATGTAGACAAACACCTTGAGATACACACCTATAAATGTAGCATGTGGAGAAGTTATCTCAATTGCAAAATTTTGATTCTTCATGTAATGAAGTTAAATTTTGATGAAATGTAGTTTGTAAAAAGAAAAGGTTTTACTTTTAAAAAAAACCCTAAATGATCTCACTTTGTTTGTGTATGTAGAGACATAAAGGGGTAAGGAACTCATAGGAACAAAGAAAGAGAATAGGCATTTAGATTGTAGGGATTCCTATTACACATTATTGAGGAAATTATTTTGTATGCCCCAAATTTGCAGAGACTCAAGTAAGAAGATCCTGCAGCACAGAAAAAAGAGTTTTTGTAGAAGAAGATAAAAAGAAACGAGGACCAAAATATATTGAAATCCAACTATAGATTATTTTTATGGCCTAAGAGCTTGTGCTTTGGCTTTGTATAAAAATCCAAATATGTTCAGCCCATATGCAATTAAACTACCATACATGAGTTCAGATAAGAAATAGTACATATGTGGCTCAAAAATAGTCTAGTATTTTCATGCGACATTATGGAATCTATACAACCCATACAAACATGAATAACTCACTTTTAGGTAATCAAAATACTCTTTCTTTAGCCTGGGACATCTATATTGCATGCAATCATAGTAGAGAAGCAAGAGGCATCAAAATAATCCACAAAATCTATTAATTCAAGACAGCCAAGTGCACTCTTTAAAAATAGAACATATATATATCTATGGATAGCAATAGATTGCATAATATCCTATTTTGGATCATTCGAGAGTAGTAAGAATCTTCATGCATCAATCCTTAGCCACATAGAGGCCTCTTATTCTATTTTCCTCTTACTTTTTGAGCATAACATTCCCACTTGCTTAAGCACAAGATAATACGTTTTTTTTCTCCCCTATTGTCCATATTGTCCAAGCATGTCTATGCTAGTTCTACTTGCAAAATGTGTCAATAAAAGGAGGCATATCGTTGCTTTACTTTTCCACTTTGGCCTGGCTCCAAATCTTATCCAATATCCCTAAAATATTCCACTCACTAATGTCCTCCAAAGGTTGATGAAACATCTTTTCCAACTGATGTATAAAATATATTAGTATTCATGACATGAAATCACTGAATGTATGCATTTAGCATATACATAGGCAAGTTCTATCTCATAGATGTACAACTCAAAGAATATCAATGATGGTATTCCTTAGCATTTTTAATAACTAGACTTCCATCCATGTGACATCCACCTCCGCTAAACCTACACATCCTTTGGCATGTGCCACATCTCTTATTCTTCATTACGTTTGAGATCATTTTCTTGGCCTTCATTACCATTCTCATCTTGTTCTTCTATGCCATTATGAATGGTCTCAACGTCATGCTTATGCTCTTCATAGATAGTAGAATCCCTTCTTTTAAAAAGCTTAATTCTTTTCCAACTATATGAGTCTTTAACTATGTTCCATCAAGCTCACATAGAGAATATGTAGCATTGTCATGATATGCATGATGACTCACAATATATGGATCAAACCATCTCTTCAAGATCTTCCTAATGGTGCTATGATGATTATTGAGGCTACTATTGAAGGGACTAAGCCCCGAAGTGGAAGCACAGAGAAGAAGCAAGAGCTATGGTGGAAGGAGCAAGAGCAAGAGAGAGAGGCACAAGATGTGGGAACTCCAATAGTCACAATGTGTGACCGGCCTTTCCTTTATTCAAATGTCACTAAAAGAATAAAGAATAAACTGACAATGTTAGGCACCCACCACCTGCAGTATACAGGTATGTGGATAACTAATGCAAGGTGTAAA
The DNA here is from genome assembly GCF_053477565.2 of Lygodium microphyllum. Taxonomy (NCBI): domain Eukaryota; kingdom Viridiplantae; phylum Streptophyta; class Polypodiopsida; order Schizaeales; family Lygodiaceae; genus Lygodium; species Lygodium microphyllum. Next base: position 119,408,929 of record NC_141139.1, read on the forward strand.
TACTATCAGTGTGACTAATACACGGGCGTTAGGCACACGCGTCTTTATTCCCCAGCAAACTCCCACTTAAAGGTGAATGCGACCCTAGCGAGGAGAGAATAATTAAAAAAAGTGATAGAGTATAAATTTACATAAATACAACATGATGAGGAAAGATGTCATCTCATCCAATGCCCATCAACTTCCTAAGGAAGACAAAATACTTCGTTGCAAGACTTTTAGTGAGCAAATTTGTAGGATTTTGGTTAGTTGAGATCTTGACAAGCTCAATGGAATTGTTCTTAATGACCTCTTGAATAAAGTGCTAATGCACCTTAATGTGCTTTCTCTTCACATGGAAGATTGGATTCTTGGCCAACTAAATAATACTCATAGAACTTGAATGCATTATAGGGACCATATAAATAATGCCAAGGTCTACTACCAGATGGACTAACCAAAGGTTTGCCATGAGACAACCTAACCCGAGAGTCTCCTTGCAAGCCTCAATTGGCTGCAACATACTTTGCCTCTCTAGTAGATAGATCCGTGTATTTTTGCACCTTGGACATCCAAGAAACAACACCTCTAGTAAAGGTAAACACATAGCTAGAGGTGGACTCCCTACTGTCTATATATCCTTCATAATCAAAGTCATTGTATCCCATGACTCCTACATCTTGGCCACCATAACTGATGCACATAGTTATCATGCCCTTCAGGCACCTCATGATACCTTTGATGGTATCTCAATGCCATCCACTAAGTGTAGCCATATAGGATACCACAACTACTACTGCAAATACTATGTTACGACAAGTGGCTATCATGGCATGCATCAAACTATCCATTGCGGATGCATAAGGGATCTTGGCCATCTCAGCGTTTTCCTCATTAGATTGTGGACATTCGGCTTGACTAACCTTCACACATGAGACGATAAAGGACATGCAATAGGCTTAACATCATGTAGATGAAACCGCTCTAGGAGCTTTTGGATGTACTCCTTTAACAAATAAATAAACCCCTTAGAGAGATCACACATATGTGCATCCCAAGAATATAAGAGGTGTGCCCCATGTCCTTCATCTCAAATCTCTTCTTAATCTGACCTTTAAAGGGATCCAACTTATCATGAGCATGAGTGCTCATCATGAGCACTCCCATCATTCAACGTATCATCCATATAGAGGATTACAATCATAAGGCTGCTGTCATGAACCTTTCTGTGTATAAACACGAATTCATATCACTATAGGAATATCCTTGTAAATGCATAAAAGCATCAAACTAGTAGTACCATTCTCTAGGTTTCTACTTAAGGCCATAAAGGCTCTTCCTCAATTTGCATATTAGGTGATCCCTACCAGGTTTTGCAAAGCTCTTAGGCTGCTCCATGTAAATCTCATCATGCAAGTCTCTGTGAAGAAAAGTTGTATTGACATCCATTTGATAAAGATCTAAGTCAAGTTGAGCAACTAAAGCCAGTACCAACTTAGGGTACTCATCTTCACAATAGGAGAAAAGACATCATCAAAGTCTACACCATGCTCCTACTTGAAACCCTTAGCAACCAATCTCACCTTTGTACGTTGGCTTGTGCATCCAAGGGTACTTTTCAACTTGTATATCCACTTGCATCGAAAAACACACTTTTCACTAGGCAAAGTAACCAAGTCCCACATATGATTTTTCTACAACGAGTCATACTCTAACTACATGGCCCTCTCCAAAGAGTGACTATCACCTCTACCCATGGCCTCATCATTGATAAGAGGATCACTAGCATCTATCACCATAACATAATCCATAGAGGGCTCAAACTACGTAGGTTATCATCTATCTCTAGTAGGCTGTCTCAAAACAGGCTAGGGGATCTAGGCCATTGGAGCATCAACCACTATTGCTGCAGGTTGACCAGCTATATAGTAGTAGAAGGCTCCTCTTGAAATATCACCTTCTTGCTTACCTCAGCAACATTCTCAAGCTGCTTATGTATTTTCTCCTCATGGAAAACAACATCATGGCTGCGGATACCCTTCCGAGCCTGTGGATCCCATAGTTAATAGCCCATCTCATATGCATCTCCATAACCAAGAAAGATGCATTTCCTAGACTTAGGATCCAGCTTATTGCTCTTATCCTTGGGAACATGGCAGGAATTCTCATAACCAAAGATACACAAATGAGAATATGAAGGAAGTTTTCCAAACCATACGTCCTCCTCTGCAACCTGATAGTCAAGAGTAGTATGTACATGGGGACCAATTCATCAAGTGTACGATAGTAGTAACTACCTTAGCCCAAAAATATTGTGGCAAGACTACCTGGCTAAGCATACTATGAACTCACTCTTGAATTGTCATATTCTTGCACTCAGCTATATCATTCTAGAGTGGGGTGTACGGGGTGGTCAACTAACACTTAATACCCCTCTCGCCACAAAACTACTCACAAGCTTTAGAGACATACTGACTCCCATTATCTAGCCTTAGGCATTTCAGCCTATATCCCAACCAAAACAAGCCAATCCAAAAATGTAGCCAAGACTTTTGATTTTTGCTTATTAATAAGATATACCCAAACCTTTATGCTTATAGTCATCAATGTAAGGAAATACTTTGCACCACCTGATGACTTGCAAAGCATGGGACCACATACATCTGAATGAATGAGAGCCAATGGCTTACCCATGCATGTCACACCAAACATTTGATGCATATTACCAATCTCATGTGATATAAACAATGATCATAAGACTCAAAGTACTTGTAGTTAAGGGATGGAAGAACCTGCAAATGGATAAGCATTTTCATTTCTTCCAAGGGTATATATGCAAGATGATGATACCAAAGAGATACATGTTGAACTACATCCATTACTGAAACATGATCAACTGACCCATATACAATAAAGGGGTAGAGAGTATTGGACTTAGGACCACTATGTGACAATGAGGTCATAGATGATGTAAACGTGGACCTTTAGCCTATATAAGATGCCACTAAACTTCAATTGTGTAACCATCACTCTCATAAATCAATCACTCTGTATCAATATGAAAGTACTTTAAAATAGCTTCATTTTGATGTATAGCACACCTCATTTGGAATAGGCTATGAAAATTTGTTTTAGATTTTGTTCACTAGGGTTTGTACTAGACATCAAGCTATCTACTACTTATAGACATATTTCTAAGGGGGGGATTTGGTGGCCAAGAACTCACTATGACATCCACATAATGTATATGCATCAGGCTTACTTTCTAGTGTTCAATTTCAGCAATTTTTTAAAGATTTCCCAAGATCTTTGTATCTTTGTAATGCTAAAACAAATTAGTACTCTATCATTCCCATCATTCCACCTATTCTGTTTTTTAGGGCAAAAACCGTTGAGTGGAGATAAAATGTTGCATCACTAACATAATATGTCCAATGAGAGTAAGTCTCTTTTTTTTAAAAGGGAAAAAACATTTCGATGGGGATGGAATATTGTATCGTGGACATAATATGCCCAATAAGAGTAAAAATAAAATTTTATATGCAAATTAAGCTCTTATTACATTTGGAAGTAACTCATCCAAATACCATTACACGTGATGATAAAACAGGCTGCCATAGGTATCATGTAATCAATTCTCTATTTAGGAACATTAGCCCATAAGGAGTCCACCACTTTAAGAAATCATCTACATAATATGCATTCAAAGGATATTAATAAATACCCTTTTTTTACATGCTATAGGGTCTTAAATGATCCCTTTTACTTAACTAAACTTAAGGATTTTTTTCAACTTGTAATAAAAAAAACCATTTTTGTACATATAATCCCATAGATTCCACAAAATATAATACCATTTTTTTTAAATTCACATGGTATCTTACATGTTCTATAAGGTGGGAGGTGGACTCTTGAGGAGTAGCCAAACATGATAGGTTGTTTGTGGCTGAAAGGAATTTCAAGCTTTTATATAGCAATGAAATTGGGCTCAAAACTACTTACTTTGGTCCAAACAACAAGTTAAAAGGGATAGGAGTAATCAAAATATTAATCACTAAGGTTGATAGATTATTATTATAAAATGGGTAGTGGATCTTATATGATTTCAAAAACTTTTATTCCAGGTGTTGTAGTAATAGCTCACACTGAAGGTAATCACTAGTAAGAAACTACCCCTATCTACTATGTTTAAACCTTACTTTAAAAACCCTTGTATATATACTAGAGGTAATTTTAGTATCTCTTAATTAAAAAAATAACTTTGGATGCAAGGGGTCTCTATACATATGCCTTTTCTTCCTTAAATTTAACTATGGTTTGCATAAAATTGTGTATAAATGCATTGCTTAGTGATCTGTAGATCACACAATTTAAAATCATCTCACTAGTTCATATGATATATGAATTTCAATCTTCCACTAAAAGTAGGTTGGACTTGAAAACCAAAAGAAAAAGATTTACACTTTGGCAATCACTACTAAGAGACTAACCCTATCAATTGAGCTCAAGGCTCCATAAAGAAGCGAGTTCTATAAATATTTGAGGTAATTTGAATAACCCCTATTGTAGCAATTAACCTAATTAAAAAGTTTCTATATCTAACATTTAATTTCCGGAACTTAACCGACACCTATGTTGAATATTATATATAAAATAAATTTTAATGTATTTATAGGTCACACAATCTAAAATCATCATATGGTTAACTTAAGTATGACTAATTGAAAAATCTATGCTTGATATTCAAATTTTTCTTGAATCAGTTTCAATGCCTTGGATAAATTTTCAATGTTGTAAAGTTCGCACAACCATACATGGTGGGAATTATTATTTTTTCTAATCTATGTTTTGGTTTTTTTAATGGTTTAAAAATGTTATCACCTAGCATGATTGATAACCATTGACTAGAATAAGAAAGTGCATTAATATGACAACTTTGTGCACATGTGAATATGCATGATAACTTCATGTATGATTTTGTATTTTTCAAACCCTTACATAGGATCATGAAAATTTAAAAAGGAACTCCTTTAGACCAAGTTACAATCTAAAATAACTCTATCACAAAGTGATGATCTTTTTAGCATTGTACACTAGGGTACAAGCTATAGCACTAAAATTATTTGAAGAATTTTCAATTGTACAATAATGTTTCTAGGCTTTTAAGAATTACATAACCTTACAAACACATTCATTAGTTAGAAGTTATAAAGATGTTTCTATTCTCATGCTTCTCCCTATCCATTTGTCACCTTTGTCACAAGTCCCTCCATAAAAGTGATATCACATATATCTATTATGTATAAAGTGAGGACTCCCTCATAGAGTTGATTATTCTATTTTATTGGTAAGGGTGAGCACATTTGAGCATGCGTTCAAACATGAAAAGTTATTGTAAGATTGAGATATTTTTGACATTTAATATTTATCTCTAGGTTTTTGAAATGTGAGAATGTTTTAAACCTTAACACCAAAATTTTCTTTCATGATGTCTTCCAATGAAAGAATCCCATATAAAGAAGTACAATTATCCATGAAATGATATACTATTATTTTTCCCTCATTGCCTATATGTGATGCACAATGAGTCGTGTAATAAACACTTATGTTGTTATCCGATGAAATCTTATTATATTCAAATGGCAACCAATCAATAGTGTTCCATGATTGCACTGGTGTTGATTGGCACCTATGAAGTAGCCCCAAAGTTTCCCAAGTTATGTAATGACATCTTGATTACATCATTTAAAAAAAATTCACTTCTAGTAAAAATACAAAGCAAATAAATAAGATTCCAAAATTTTTAAACCCTAAATGATATCTATTGATCTCAATATATCATATAGTAATGTTGTTAATGCATCACTTTTACCAATGAAAGCTCTAAGGTCTCTATGAGTTGTTGCTCCTTGCATAAGCCTTGAAATTCTTAACCAAAAAATACTCATTGTTTATGGGCACAAAATGGCTTGATCGGTTGTAACTATTCTCATCATAGCTACACCTATTTTAACTTATTAAGAGTCTTATTTTTAACGGTGTGGTTTCTCTACAAGCAAGGTGATCTAATAAAAGATAAACTAAATGCCTTATTGGCCAATTTAATTTTTGGAATGAAATAGGGGGGTATTTGACAATCTATTGATCCTCATTGTGAAAAACCAGTTATCATATCATTCTCACATTGATGCTAGTTGACCTTCCATGCACATTTATAACAAATATTAGATTCTATATTGTAATATATGTTGGGAGACTATTTGTTAGGTAAATGTGCATCAATGGCATCACTTTAACATGATTGACCAAAATAAATATTTAAATGAAAATATTCTTATCTATTGGCATGGTTATGATGAGTCATCTCCTTGATTGTATGACTAGCAAGGGGATTGTGCATGAAGTGAATCCATAAAGTACTAGAATAATGAATTGACTTGCAGAGCTTGGTGGACCAAATCTCATTGTTTATATAGTTGTTATGAGCATAATATGAAAAAATGGAAGGTATTCTTTCTCATTAGTTTTAAGTCTCATAATATAGTTATTTGAATGGGGTTTCAAAATTTGATGATATATGTAGCATATATACGAATAGATTAGATGCAATCTTGCAACCAAATGCTCTAAAGAATACTACTTTAATCCCAAGGTGATCTCTTTCTTTGAATGTATTATGTCAAGTGAGTGGACAAATGAAATGTTTTAGCTAATTGTGTCCTATAGCTATATAAGTAATGTCTTCATGAATCCTTCTATAGAGGAGTTGGTTAAATTCTATGAGCAAGAGGTGTACATGTAGGGACCCTTGAATAAAGAGGTAATTCTCTACAGAATGGGTCTTGTAGGTTACCTAGAAAATATCTATAGTGATATTTTTAGTATCCCTTACAGATATTCACTTACATCAACATCTTCAATTGCTCCTTATATTCATGGTGCTATTTGTATGGCTCCATGTAGAGTTTGCAAGCCTTGATCTTTTGCTTCAAGACACATTAAAATATATGTTTTAGTAAGTAACACAAAGGGAGTTTAAGAGAAAGAATAAGAATAAAAGTATGAACATAAATAATATAAATGAAAGATGTATGTAAATATGTTATTATATCAAATGTCCACAATTGAATGTAGATGTGTAGAGACATTTATGATTGGTAAGTTTGTATACTTTTCATTCACGCAAAAGCTAAATCACATCCTTAACAACATGGAATGGCATTTCGATAAGCTCCTTAGACTTTATTGCTCATCTTTTTTGATAAAAAATGTCTTATGTGTCGCTAAATGATTCAATCAAATTTCTAATGGTATTTTACAATTGTGTACTATGCTCACATAAGATGAATTTCAAATCTGAGATTACACAACTTAAATGGTAGATTCATCTAACAAGTAACACATAAGAAAGTATGTCTTACACTAGCACATAGAAGAAGAGCATTTAGCACAACCAATGGAGTGATGAAGAGCATAAATTAGTCCATTGTTGAGAAGTATTGCTACTGGTGGAGCTTGCTTCTGGCAATTTGAGACTATTGGTATGAACCCATCGCATGGAATACTTCAATAAGTACTTTTCATTTCTTGTAAATTATGCTACCTCATAAGAGCTTATGATCAAGTGGACCTTGTGTTATTTTAAAAAAAAGAAAGAGTTGATCTGTCCTGAGGTTATTTATGTTTGTTTTGTCCATATGAACCTTGTGGTAAATGATGTAAGTTTTTTAATGGAAGACATTATCATTCTACAATTAGTTAGATTGTTTTACCCAAATTTTTTGAGATACTAAAGACTAGCATCAAGTTACAAATATATACCAACACTTCTTTTGCTTTCGTGTCTTGGGTTGTGTGAGAGGTTTAGCCTCGATCACCGCTTATGATACTTTATTGCATGTTTTTTAACTTTTTATGCAAGTCCACATGTATGCTATTATTTTTCTTCCTCTTTCACATCTATGTCGAATTAACTGACATCTCTTTTTTATTGTGTAGGTCACCACACTTGGTCTAGAGAGGACTATGAGACAATAGTACATAGATGATGACCTAGAGTAGATTTTTGTGCATAAGTTTCCAAATAAGATGGAACTTTTTAGAGATAGAGTAGATGTTGATTTGTCTCGACTAAAATTCTCATGCTCTACCTTGGTACACTCAGAGATGTCGATTTTCAATAGGTGTAGTCAACACTCTAGGTTGGCCATTGAGGGAGGCTTAGGTACACCTCACTTGACTCGTGGAGGTGGTGGCTTCAATGGATGTTGTGGAGGTGCAATGACAAGAGATTAAATGTGCTTACCCTAAACCATTAAGGTTCTAGCAAGAAGATATTACAAATGGAAAGCAAAGAGAATTCACAAAAGAAGAAGACAAGAAAACAATTGAAGCAACCAAAATAGGAACTATCCAAGATCCCAACTGTAGTTTTTATTTATCATATGTGAGGTTTGGGTTGGATTTAATACAACATATACAATCCTTTTTAGACAATAAAACTAATATGATAGCTTAGCGAAAGCCCAATTTGAATTAGCCCAAAGATTTATAGTCTACTATGCATCAATCCAAGCTCAAAACTATGTACTTCTAACCCAAAACAAGACTTCAAACATGTCTAAACCAAATCTAAACTAGAGAAGCCCATATTTACCTTTTTAAATGATCATTTTTAAAAGTCTAAGATACCTATCTTCAATTTTATACAATATTGGGAAAGAAAAATTCTAGATTTGTCACAAAACCATCTCAAATGAGATCATAATGCATGCAATACAATCACCCCAAATCACTAGAGAGCTCACTAAACATGCAATGAATAGCTTGAAATCTTTCAATAGAGTAGTCTGAGTAGTTCAAAGACACTAAGATCAATCCTCTCACATGAATCCAACAACCATAATCAGTCTTCAATTAGTAAGCTTCAATTATGCCCTATTTATCTTTAGTCCAAAAGCATCCAACAACAAACAAAAGAAATCTACATATAGGTACCTAGTTGTAGTTCTAAATCTATGCTAAAATTTGTGGGGTACTTTGTGACACTTCATACAACTTCAAAGATCATGTCCCTTGTGTAGGGTCACATAAATGATCCTTAATGTCCCCAAAAAAGATCCCATCACCACTTAGCTTTGACAATTAGGTGTAAAGCAACTTAAAATCAATTGCAATCTAGCTACATATGTTGAGAAACACAGATCCTTGAGCAAGGTTTCGCTATGGTGGTTGGAATTCATGGATAAGAAGCATGATGACTTAGAGTATTACTCAAGTGAATTACATTCCAAGTTAGATTATATTGGTCTCATAAACACAATCTTGAGTAGACATGGACAATACTGAAAATACAAAGTACAATTGCATTCTCATCAAATGATTGTCAAGTACATTGCTTTATAGTTGTAGGATAGTTCCACTTTGCCCTACTGTTCCTATGGGATACATTATAGTTCTTCTAGGCTGTTGCATGATCCTTGCCTTACTGTTCCATACAAAGAGCTATCATAGGAGTTTGATTACATATTTGTTAATACCCCTCCTCAATCACAACCATAAAAACATTGAGTGTATAGAGGCTATCATGAGTAGAACCATGCAAAGTGTAAACATAGAAAAACCAACCATATAAAGCTAGAGGCTATCACAAGGTATCACTAAGTGTGCAAAGGCTATAGTGCACATGTTACATGAGGGTTTCAAGGCTTATAATTGGAGCATTAATGCAAGTACATACAAGGCTTTAAAAATGTCGATAGTGGGAATGGAAGGACTAATGAGGCTTATCCTTCTACTCTTGAGTATCTTCTTGTTCTTCTTCTTCATGGTCTTCTTCTTCTTAGACACTTGCAAGGTAGGCCTTCTATGATCTTTTCCTAGCATGATAAAAAATTTCAATGTGCCTAGTTCTTTCGTAGAAGTCATTAAAAATATATTTCTTCCCTTTGTACTTGTTTTTGACATAGCACAGTTGTTCTTCCTTTGAAGTGCTTGCTTCTTCTTTACCTTTGAGATTTTTCTCTTCTTCAAGAAGTGATGCTTTAATGTCAACCAACTTTGGATTTGACATATTAATTAGTGTGGTGGAGACATTACCAAATTCTAGAGGAACAGTCTTAAGCAAGACTCCAATGCATACATCTTTATCCAGTTTTCAGTTAATCCCTACAAGTTGAGTTAGCAAACTTTCCATATAATTAAGGTGAGTTGCAAGGGATGTATTAGCCTTTATATACAACCTGGAAAACTCAATCAACAATCTATATTTTGAAGATTTAGATTGGGCACTAAATAGTGTGTTCAACTATTCCCAAGTGGCATGAGGTGTATCACATGTCTACATGGCAGATATAACTATCATCAAGTGGCATGATGTGTATCACGTGTGTCTACATGGCGGATATAACTATCATCAAGCTCAAGCTTGAAAATTTCTTCGGCTTTATCCAATCGTTCTTTTGCCATATTGCTGCAAGAGAAACATCTCTAGGTTTCTTCTCCTATCCACCACTCGTTATTGACCATAGAACTTTCTTCATGAGGATTAGTTGTATCCTTGTCTCCATGTGTGAAGCTGGTTCCCTTGAACCGGCATGACAATGAATCTTTGCCCATAATGGATGGCATGAATAGTAGCAAATCAGCATCAAATATATCAAATTAGACTAGTAAATGATTTGACAAGGATTGTCTCAAGGGACACAAGAGTTATTAGTATTAAATAACATTGGATGAGTATCAAAATGATACTATGCTTGAAGCTTAATATTGTTGTTGCTTGGTGTTGATGATTTCTCCCCTCCTTGCTAATTTGAAGTATAAACCTTGCTAGAGACTGAGTGGTATATGAATCAGGGAGGCAACATTCTGCACGACAACAGTTGGCAATCTTCAGCGTCTTGATGTCTCCTCCTCTCTCAACGACAGCATCAATAGGGTGTCGGCTTCTTTCTCCTAGCCTTCCTCCTCTAGCTCTATGGCAGCGACGACACAGAAATCCCCCTGGCTATCTCCCACACCAAGCTTATATAGGTGAGGGGAGGGGATCTTCCCTCCCCCACGCGGCATCATGCATGCCTTCACCCCCTTCATGGCACCCAACAGGGATGCTTAATCATCCCGCTTTCCCTCCCTCTCCCCTAGCACGACAATCGGCTGGGGGAAGGAGGGAATAATTTTTTTAAAAAAATCCCTTAGTTCTAACAATGATCTCTTCCCAAGAGGGGATTTTTTTGAAGAACGCGGAAGGAATCGAAAATTGAATGCGGGAGGAATTGGAAATATTACATTCTCTCCGCCTTGGAGGAATCGAGATGTCCTCATCTCGAGATAAATTGGGGATATTGATGGTTGAGAGTGCTTTCATCTATCCACATGGCATCCTCCTCGGGATAATCTTTCCACTAGATGAGGCATTCTCTCAAGGTTCTGGATCTCAGTTGTCTCTCCCTAACATCTAAGATCCTGTCAAGCCTTAGTTCAAGGACTCCTTGACTAGGCATTACAACTTGTTGGTCATCAAGTACATGGTTAGGATTAGGTACATACTTCTTCAATAGGATGATATGGAATACATTATGAACCTTTAGGTTCTCAGGAAGTTGTAGTCTATAAGCATTAGGTCCTAGGTGCTTGAGGATCTTGTATGGTCCACAATACCTTGGACTTAGCTTCTTGCAATCTCCTAAGGATAGAGAACTCTTCGTTGGGCATATGTGAATGAAAACCGTATCTCCTTCCTCGAAGATTCTATCTTGATGCTTCAAATCCGCGTATGCCTTCTGTCTATCCTTGGCGGCTTGGATGTCCTGTCTTATTGACTTTATTTGGTCATCCATCTCTTCCAACATCTGCCTTGAAGCTTCAACTCTCAAGGTTGGATCTGAGAAGTTTAGGGGACTTCGATAGTAATGACCATACAATGCTTGAAAAGGAGTCATCTGAATGCTTTGTTGGTAAGAAGCATTGTAGGAAAATTCAACCAAAGGCAAGTATTGAATCCACCTTTTTGGCACATGACAACAGTGTACCCTAAGCATATCTTCGATGACTTGATTAACTCGCTTTGCTTGGCCATCCGTTTGGGGATGGTAAGCTATGCTAAAACAGAGTTGAGTCCCAATGGCTTCAAAGATGGCTCTCCAAAAGTGTGATGTGAAGAGAGAATCACGATCACTAATGATTCTTCTCGGTAGCCCATGTAGTTTGAATATCTCCTTGATAAAAAATCTTGCAATGTTTGAGGCTTTATAGTTTGTCTTTACTGGAATAAGGTGTGCAACCTTAGTCAGCATGTCAACCACAACCATGATGGAGTTGTATCCTCCCTGAACTTGGGGTAGGCCAACAATAAAGTCCATACTGATGAATTCCCATTTCATTTGGGGAATGTCAAGTGGTTGTAACTTCCCTGGCATCTCGACATATTCGGCTTTGATACGTTGACAAGATAAACATTCAGTGACATATTTAAGAACGTCACCTTTAAGGCTCTCCCAATAGTAGCTCTTCCTAACTGCATTGAGATTCTTGGCACAGCCAGGATGTCCGGAGAAAGGGGAATCATGAGCTTCCCACAATATCTTCTGCTTAAGTGATTGGATTGCCGGTGTACATAGCCTCGTTCTATAGTAGACAAGTCTACTATTGATAGAGAATTCATGATACTTAGCCTGCAACTTTTGGTCCTGATCCTTTGATAGAGATCTCCCTTAGCATCTTTTGATAGACTGAATCATGGCATGCTTTCTCTCTAGCTAACTCAAGTATTGGGTTGTTTGGCATGGATACCTTTGTAGCTAGAGATCTAGCTGTTGATGGATTTTGCAAGATTAGAGAATTAAGGAATGCCTTGACTGAGTGCATCAGAAACTACATTCTCTTTTCTTGGTCGGTACTTGATTTCAAAGTCATACTCCTCTAGCACTTCAATCCACTGATCTTGCCTCATGTTGAGCTCTTTCTGGGTAAAGATCCACTTGAAACTCTTATGATCAGTCACTAGAGTAAACTTGTTACCCAACAGGTAGTGTCTCCAAAGCTTTAGAGCATGGATGACAGCTAACAATTCCAGTGTTAGCTATATATAATCTGTCTATATATAGCACCCCAGGTCCCCTCTATATATTTCTATCATGTGTGCTCAGTTTACACACTTCTGGGGTTCCACTTCCGGTGTCTCTCTCTCTTCCTCCATTCCTCATCTCCCTCACGCACTGTTCAACATATCATCTCCCTCGCGCACTGTTCTACATGGTATCAGAGCCTAGCAGCGCCTGCGAGAGATAGCGACACGCTGCGGAGAAGACAGGCGAGGGCAAAAGCTCAAGACGAGGACAAGATGATGGGGCAGAAAAGCAAGTTCTTCGTCTCCACCTTCTTCTGCAGCCTTCCACTCGTTGAACGGCATGTTTTCTGTGCTTCAAAGAGCCTCACAGCTGGCCTCCTGTTGTGGATGCTGCAAGTTTGATCGGCTTTCACGGTTTCTTGCAGCTACAATCAAAGCAAGGAAGAAGGACATGTCTATGAAAACTCAATTAACTATGGGGATTAACTCATTTTGATGTGGATGCATTTGTGGAAGAAGTCCTAGTACATAACCATGAATGGGTACCAAGAAGGCTAGAGAGGCTGCATGGCATGCATATCTTTGTGTGCACATCAGAGTCATGATATTCAATGTGGTATTTTGGGCCCTGTTGTCATTAAGAAGTTCAGAGATGAGCTCAGAGATGAGCTATATGCTCCAGGTCTTACTACTTATGTAGCTGTAAAACCATGTTCTCATGTGGGGGGCCCCAAGTATGCACAAAATTTTATTTGTTATGGCTCTAATGCGACTGGTGCAGTCTCAAGCCACTGTTATGGATATGTTACCCCAGATGATGCCAACAATGTTTTGGATAAACTTTTGGACTAAGGGTTCTCGGCTTTCCCATAGAGCAGTTGTTGCAGCCAGACAAATAATCCAGAGGAACACACTGCAAAATCTAGTTGGGCATGCTGATGAAGTGCTTCCTTTTAGAATTGAGGATGGGTGGGCAAGCCGGGGAGCAGGTTGTGAGGCAAATAGTAATTCATGGTACTCATTTTGAGAGTTTCTTAATGTCTTGACTTTTACTCAGATTCATGATGATCATCCTCGTTCGTTATTCCAGCTGATGAGGGTCTATACTCCAGCTGATGACACATTATTTCGTTTATATTCTTTCCAGCTGATGAGCATCTATATTCCAGCTAATGACAAATTTTTTTATTTATATTCTGTTCATGGGGCCCCACATGTGTTATGTTGTCTGTAGAGCGGTGTCGTGAACTGTCTCTATAGACTTTGTGTTGTTCTAATGTCACTAAAACATTTTTTCTTTAAGTTTTGATGTGACATATATATTGCTTACATCCCAAGTTTAGTTGAAGGAATTTCTTGGAGATTTTATCATTTGCAGCGATGTCGCTTATCCTTATTTTACATGTATATTTAGGAGTGATAAAACTCTTTTGATGCCTCTGAATAGGCTGTTGTAATTCAGGAGTAATGTAGCTCATTTGATGCCGATGAATAGGCTCTTGTAAATTCAACTTTGTAATTTTATATTTTGAATATTAATATAACTGTAGGCCTATATAGAGCTGTGGGTTTTTCCCTTGAGCCCCCAAGGGTTTTTTCATCCATAGTAAGGGACCTTTATTTGAGTGGGGGTGTTAGCTATATATAGTCTGTCTATATATAGCGCCCCAGGTCCCCTCTATATATTTCTATCGTGTGTGCTCAGTTTACACACTTCTGGGGTTCCACTTCCGATGTCTCTCTCTCTTCCTCCGTTCCTCATCTCCCTCACACACTGTTCAACATATCATCTCCCTCGCACACTGTTCAACATCCAGATCATGGGTAGCATAATTCTTCTCATGACTCTTCAGTTTCCTTGAAGACTATGCTACAGGATGACCTTCCTGCATGAGCACACATCCTAAGGAAAGTGTGCTAGCATCAGTTACTACCTCGAACTTCTTATTGAGGTCTGGAAGTTTTAGGATAGGTGTTGATACCAAACTTTGATTCAATCTATCAAAGCTGGTTTGTTCGAGAGTTGACCATGCAATGGATGTTTGCTTCTTCAGTAAGTCCGTCAGAGGTGCTACAATCAAAGCATAGTTTTTGATGAAGACCCTATACCATCTTGTCAATCCAAGAAAACTGCGTATTTCTTTGACAGTTGTTGGTATTGGCCATTCTAGCACATCTCTGACCTTGGTTGGGTCCACTGAGATTCCTTCCGCTGATACGATGAATCCCAGATATTCAATCTGATGTTTGAAGAATGTACACTTCTTTATCTTAGCATACAGCTTATGTGCCTTCATTGTCTCTAGGACAATCTGAAGTTTGGGTCTCATGATCTTCCTCTTGTTTAGAATAGACTAATATGTCGTCGAAGAAGAAGAGTACAAAATCATCAAGATATGACCTAAAAATATCCTGCATTAACCTGTTGAAGGTGGCAAACACATTCGTAAGCTCGAATGACATAACTAGGAACTCAAAGTGTCCATATCTTGTGTTGAATGCCGTCTTCGGGATATCTTCTTCCTTGATCCTTATCTAATAGTAACCAGATCTAAGGTCAATCTTGGAGAGGATCTTTGCACCTTGAAGATGATCAAGAAGCTCATCTATTCTAGGAATAGGGTACTTGTTCTTGACAGTTGATTAATTCAACCCTCTGTAATCAATACATAGTCGAAGCATTCCATCGTTCTTTTTCTAGAACAGTACTGGAGCTCCACATGGTGAACTACTAGGACAGATGTAGCCCTGATCTAGCAGTTGCTTGAGTTGTTCCTTCAACTCAATTGCTTCCAGTATGGACATTCTATAAGGTCTCTTTGCAATTGGTGTAGCTCCCAGGTACTAGCTTGATGTCATGATCCACTTCTCTTTGAGGTGGAAGTTCTATCAACTCTTTAAGAAATATGTTCGCGTATTCCTTTAGCCAAGAAGGTCCTTCACTAGAATCCTACTTTTGATCTAACTTATTGGGCTTAATCAAGTAGATAGGTAGTCCCTTTCTGACTCCCTTTATAATTTGAGATGCTTTGGCCAATTGGATTTTTGGATTTTCAGCCTCACCTTCAGTTGTGACCAATTCCCCTTCAGAGTTTCGAAAGGAAATTTGGCCGTTTCCATAATAAATGTGGGCGTCATTAGGCTTAAGCCAATCCATTTCTAGTAGACACTCATGGATACCTAAATTCATGACTTTGAATTTAACTGAAGTCATCTTTCCTCCCAGAAAGAATTCCACCTTAGCAGTTTGCTTGGTACAAGTAACCTCACGACCATTTGCCAATTCCACAAGCAAGATAGGTGCTTCTACTGTGGCTATTCCTAATCCTTTTGCACAAGCTGGTGAGATAAAGGAATGTGTATTGCCACAATCAATCAAGGTCTTGAAACTTTTACCTTGATAGTTTGACGGTGTCTGAATCACCAAGAACTGGCGATTCGACCCTTTCTTGTGAAGAGCGGCATGGACTATCGCCCTTTCAAACTCTGCTTCCATGGTCGGATCTTCTTCTTCTTTGCACATCTCCCTGTTGGCAGCACAGGTGGTTCTTCCTCTGCCTCAGGTAGCGGCTCCTTGACCATTGACAATTCCTTGGAAAGGTGCTTGGCGATGTCCTCCTCCAAGTTTGGGACATTGTCTCTTGAAATGACCGGGCTCATTGCAGTGGAAACAACAGAGGTTTCGGCCATTGCTTTGAGTAGGAACAAAGTTATTGATATTATTAGTCCTTGCTTTCTTTCTTTGTCCCTGATTCTGACCTTGAACTCTCTTCATTTGAGGTCTAACTGCTCCTCTGTTTGGGTCATTCTAAGACCAAGTTTTGTTACCTCTTGGTCTAGCTTGCACCTCTTGAATTATAGGGGCAGCTCGAATGAGTGCATCCTAAAGATCTGATGGGCACATAGATTCGAGACGGGTATTCAACTGATGGGTTTAAACCAACACAAAATTTTGACACTTGCTGTGTCATGTCCATCTGTGGTGCATACTTAAGAAGTGAAACAAATTTAGAGTAGTATGCGTCAAGAGTGAGTCCCAGTTGTTTCATCTCATAGAACTCATTCATTTTCTATGTGTGATATGCAAGTGGTAAGTATCTTCCCTACACAGCTTTCTTCAACTTCTCCCAAGTAACGGATCCTTCTGCGATCCCTTGATCTCTACACCATTGCTTCCACCAAAGCCAGCTTCGCCGGTAAGCTTCAGCTTGGCGAGCATAGCCTGGTTGGCGGGTGCAGTACCAGCTGCTTCAAAGTAATCCTCCATGGATTCAATCCAAATTTCAGCGTCTGCTTGGACGGGCCTGCCTCTCCCATAAATTCGGGCAGCTTAATCTACTTCAGAAGAAACTTCTTCTCCTGTATTATAGCAGTACTTGAGGTAGGAGGCGAACTGGGGATCTGTATCTGGGGTTAACCCTGGATAAAGGTTTCTTAACGTTATTACATGATAAACGCTATGATTTATATTTCATTTTCATTTCAGCTATCAACCAAGTAATCTAACCACTTAACTTCTTATCAATTCTCATGAACAAATATACATTGATAAAAAGAAGTCTTATTGTATTTATATGGGCATACCCCTTTCAAAATACAACATTTCCAGAGATGATAGATCAACTATTTACATTTACTTTGGGGAGAATAATGTTGTATTATATTTATCTATAGGAATTGGATAGTAGTATGGTTTCGGGTCATGGATCTACATGAATTAGTAAGTCATTGGAAGATCAGGGTATCCTTTCCTTTGGAACCCATTCTTCTCATGGTGCCCCAACACCTTGATCCTATCGGTGGGGATTACACGGGTCACTTCCTCATATACATATGAGTTCAGCTCAACCCTCCGACCTCATATATGTAAAGTTGAGTTTACGTGAGCCTCCACAAAAATGAATAGCTTCACGACTTTCGAGTATTTCAACCACTTGATCCTCTTTAGGTTGGTCTGAAGATATGCAAACTAGTGGGAAGCTATATAGTAGATTCTTGAGGTGCCGATCCATCTTTGTTCCATGTACAAAGGTGATAGATTATAGATACGCTCTAGGATGTTCATCATCTCAACACTTTGTCGATAATTCGGGGAATGCATCGCAGTCATAAACATGACGCGGAACACTAAGAACATGTTCCATGGTTCATAATTTTGCAAGACAACATTGAGAGTAAGGAAATGTTTGGACAATAACATTTGCTTTACTTCATCTTATTAAGATTTCTTAAAACAAATCCTTCATTAGTTCGCTCTGATACCAACTGTAACGTGTCCACCTGTTATCTTCAGGACATGTCTTAGTAGTCCATCGGAAAGGATATCTAGAAAGCTCCGCCTGGCACTCCCATGGAATGTTACAGGGTTTGCGATCTAGGACTTTCTGCATTTGCCACGTAGCGGAAGTATTCCGACCATTCCCACTTAGGACCGACCTAAATTATAGTTTTCCCTATTGGTCATTTCCTAATGGCAACTAGCGTCGAACCCGAGCGAACTACTTTACGGAGAAACGCCAGGTCTGAAGCGGATTCACGCTCCACTTGGTTCAAGGATAATGGGAAACGAGAGGGATGTGAAGCTCAACCTCTCTGCCATAAGGCATAGTCCCGTTCCGTTGTCGTAGAGTTCGTGCAAGAGCTACAGAACACGGGGTTCAAGGTACAACAAGGAATGAGGCTAACAAGAAGATCTCAATAACTCAATATTTGATGCCAAAAATCACTATATTGCTTGTCAAGCACATTACAAAACAAGAGTCAAAATAAATGACAAAGCATTTCAATCTGTCCATTGCTTTACAATAAGCATATGAGCTTGGTTTTCAGGGCACCAAATAATTCAACCAGATTCAGGACTTAGTCATAAACAACTTGTTCAAACTCCAGGTCCAATGGATAAAACATCTGATAAGTGCATGCATAGGCTCCAAACATGTATACTGCAACTGAAACCTATTGCAGAGAGATGCAGTCCATAATGGCATATACGGCACACTCTTGCATCCACTGCATCAAAACTTGTATCCATTTTCCTTGTTTGTATGGTATTTGCTATCCTGAAACGTCTAACACGTTCCAAATCCACTCGATTCTTTAAGACTTTCAACACAATCCCATACTGAGCAAGGAGCTCTTGCCACACATTATCAACTGCATCATTCCTATCTTGTAGACCATGGCATGCACTCCTTAGAGCTTGCTTCATAGCCCCTAATAGAAGCTTATCATGTGAAACATAGCTTTTACGTCTCTGTTCTTTGTACAGCTTTTTCATTCATTTTATGCTGCACGTATTATTTGCTCGGTGCATCCCTTGAAAAGGCTATAGAGAGTTCTGTTAAAATGCCCCTTTCAACATGTGCACTTCTCTTTTATCTTATATTATCTACTTCTCCCTTGGATTCTCGGTGAATACGACCTTTCGACTAAAACCCCTCCGACATTGGTGAACCCAATGTGAAAGGTTGTTGGACCCATAGTTTTAACCCCCTTTTAGAGCCAACGAAACTATTTGCTTTGTAGTTTGAGTAGCAGAGAGAAGAAGCTAATTTTTGATACACATCTTTCGTCTACGAGGGAGCTCTAGGAGATCTAATGCTTGGAGATTGCTTTTGAGTACTCATTGACGAGGATTTTGTTTATCTTCTTAGATTTTATCAATACATAGTTCTTTGATTCATTGAGATTTGTTTTTACCTTGTGTACCTCTTATCTATTCTCACTACAAGATACAGGCCTCATATCGACATTCAAAGCGACGAAAAAGTTCATTAAAAAAATTGCTCCCATAGTCGCTAAACACATCGGTATTAGCATTGACACAAATAGCGACGGTTTGCGATGTAAATAATGATGGAAATAGCGATAGTTTGTGACTCACATTGTGACAACAATAATGATGCATGTAATAAATTTGCGACGCTAATAGCAATGGTTACATAGGAAAAAAAATTGTGGCAGGGCAGCACATAGCACTATGTGCTATATTTACATTCTACAAATGGATTACATGTAAAGTGTATAATAGTTATCAAAACGTACTCGAACCCATAAGACTGGTACATAAAATAAATACAAGATCGTTGAATGAATGCTCATGGAATCATGGCAAGATATGAAGGATGGTAATAACATAGTGCATAGAAAATGCCTACATAAATCAGCGGACCAAAAAGAAAGAGGATGTGCGCTTCATGAATCCAAGCACGAGCTATAGATCTTTCGCCATTCAAAAGCTCGTCCCAACACAAAGGAGCATGAAACAGACTCTACAAAAAAAAAAAAACAATACATTAGTCCACCATACATATAATGCATTTTAATAAAATAGTAACTATGGACAAGAAAGGTGAGTGACTTACTATGCCGTAGTGTACATATAGTCTATCGTTCAATGTAGTGATACCGTGCCTCTGTGCATATCGAGTCTCTAGGCCGGTGGAATCGCAGTTTTGTAATGGAGTGCCACAAAAGAAAACAAAATACAACTATTAGAAACACAATTGTTAGTAGAAGCAATATTGTAAAAAAATAAGTGAGAATAACAAAAGAAAAACTTACAAAGTCCTCCAAATAAGTCTTGTGGCCGCCACTCCCAAGATGATGGACCACCCTTGCCTTCAGTCGTGCCCTTGTTGCCTCGCGCTGCTATCTCCAACATCCTGGAGAATCTATATCCTCCTCCCTAAGTCTGTGCCAATCATCTGCGTCTAGCCACTCAGGCTTTGAGGTGCCACTCTTAAGTGTCTTGCATGCGTCTGATCGTCTGTGTGACATGTATGCATGCATGCACTCCATCATCCAGCCTTGGAAAACCTATCTACCACTATGGATACTAGAAACTCCTCATGCAAGGATGCTACTATATAGTCCTTGCTCGCCTCGGGTATGTTCTTCCAATGGTCCAAGACATTGTGCCAAAAAACTTGTTGACACAACTCTCTCATATGAGCCATCACCCTCCTCCCCTCATCATTCATGATCACGGCTCCTATCCTTTCATCTATAAGGTATCCAGACCCCTCTGGGTATGTCTAAGATGTGTTCTCTCCCACTTTTGACTACAGTCATGGACATATCCTGGAGGCCCTTATACATCTAGTATACCCATGGGGGTGGTATAACTTGGAGTAGCACCCATACGGGTGCCACTCTTGCAGACGGCTAAGCAAAAGCTAGAGTCAATGGAGTAGACATCCGCACAGGTGTGACAAATCCTCCAGGTGACACAACTCCACCAGACCGACAAGATGGAGACACTACGTCGGTACCTCCACAACAACCACCTGAGCTACCCTCTCTCAAACTTGCATGAGCAAAAGCTAGAGTCAATGAAGTAGACGTCCCCATAGGTGTGACAAATCCTCCAGGTGACACAACTCCACCAGACCGACGAGATGGAGACACTACGTCGGTACTTCCACAACAATCACCTGAGCCATCCTCTCTCAAACTTGCATGAGAGCGAGGAGTAGCACCTATATCTCGAGCCGATCGTTGGTTCACCACATCTATGTCTCCACAGCATCCCCCAAAACCACTATCTCCATCCAACCCAAGTCTGGAGCTTTGACCTCGTCTATTGGAAATTGAAGCATCAAAGCATGTTGATATAGATCTAACGGGATGGCATGACGGTATCCGAGATAGCTCTTGGTTTGCCATATCTCTGGACCATATCTTTGAATCGAGCCATCTAATCTAGAGATATAATTCTAAATATATCCTGCAACTCCTCCTTGCTCATCCCTCGACTCATTGTGCTCTCCAAAATATTGTCAAAGGTCACCTGCATAAAGAAAAAGTGATGTTAGCATATTCAATATAAAGATTCAAGCAAAGCACGGTAATATAACTCTCAAAAAAATGATGTTACTTAAAATGCATATTCTAGAGTACCCTTATAAGTGATTCATCAATGAATTATGTAGGTGGATGTTGCAAGTATGACATAGACTATGGTCCCATGTCAATCTCTTGGCACAATTCTACATAGACTGGATGTTGATAGATAGGTTACCATAAAAGGATGAGTTTACCTCATTCTCAAAGAATTCTTGGCCTCCTGTCTTTTCGTCATTGTTACTCGATTCTCTCTTTTCCACATGCTCCAAGCCATCTTCAACCTCTCCATCTACATACTGTTCTTACATACAAGAGAGATTCAACATTTGTGATATATACCATGTCATAATAAAATTTAAAAAAATAGTTCATCTACCTATTCACAATGTGCCATCAACACAAACATGTCACGTAGATCTGTCGATATTTTTTCGAAATCTATTTCAGGAAATCCAGATGGATCTCGTCGAACGGTTGCCCCCTCTCCTTCTAGTACCACTTTGAACCACTACACATTGAATATGATCATGGGAGAAGCTACAATAATCCATGGTGATGACACTTTACAAGTTCCCAAAATACTCAATCTCATCTATAACGGTGTCTGGATCCGTGGCTCATCGTCGGCTCTCTTGATTGAACTTTGCCATGATACCACAATTCATTGTGGAGCGCATTTTGTCGATACGCTTGATACAGAAATGTCCCCCGCATGACCATGCCACATTGTATATTTTGTAATGTACATTGAAATAATTAGATTAAATATCATATATAAAATCTAGATATGATAGCTTATAAAACATGTGGTCACGTTTGGACTACATCCCCTTGAGAATTTACAGTCATCAGTAGAAACCTCCAACCCTTTGGGTGAGAGGCTGTGATCAAAGCTCCATGTAACCATCGCATAGACATAGACCGGGGCATCTCCTCCATATCCTTGGGATATTGAATTAGTCGATGGCACGTAATACATCAAAATTCGGATCACGCTTCTTCTCGATCTTTCTTGGCTTGCTTGTACCTAGCGACCCAAATCTCCATGGATGCATGGTGTAACATACAAAAACGATTCATTTTCTCCTCCATTGCAGTATCCATCCTTTTTTCTACCCCATTTTCAACCACCATATCTCTGATTTGTCTATAATCATCATTCATAGCATACTATTGTCTGAAACCACCATTGGTAGCCACTGTGAAATACGCACTAATGCCTCAGATACCAACCAACCTTCAACCATGCTACTTTTTGGCTGAGCTCATTGTCGCACAAAGCCTTTCAAGGTTTTCATGAAGCGATCCAAGAAGAACATCCATCGCGTATGGACAGGTTTTGCAATCTCCACTTCATCTACAAGATGCACCAAGATGTGGGTTTGTATCATAAGCATGTTGGTAGGCAAGTACTTCTCAAAGAGACAAACTATCTCCACTGCTCCTCACCTTGCGGGTTCAATAAAGGATATCTTGGTCTTCTTATATAAGATCCATTGCACTAAATTTGATAACTTGTAAATCACCCCGCGTATTTCTAGAGTGAGGCATCCTACGATCGCGATTGTAGTATAAATTGCCACAAATGAAGAAGCATTATGAACACCGACTAGACTCCAAATAGCAGAATATGCAGGCCACTTACAATCCATTTGTAGTACAAACATGACATATCTTATGCCAATCATAGCATTTTAGCTCTAATAGTCTATCATCTTTGGAAAATGTGGATCTAAGAGAATACATTATACTCGTTGGAGTGCGGATAGACTTGATAATTTACTTAACAATGTGCCCTTCTTTAGTGGACAAAACCCCAGGAGCGCAAGGTAGTTGCAAGCAACCATCAACACTCTCAATTGTGACCAAAGCACCTCCATCTTGCCTACCTCCTTTAAACCCATTCGTGCCCCTGCAGTGTCTCTCTTTCCTATGATGTGGTCCCACAGTAAGCTGCCCACATTCTTGAAAATATGCATGGGATCCAACAAGTCAATGATCTATAAGTGGGTCCAATATGGCAACTCATAGAAAACCGAGAATCATTGCATTCCGTTTGGATGCGACTCCGTGTGGACCATTTTCGACTCATATGAACTTTGGGTGTTCATTCGTGCTGAAGGTAATCCCAAGAAAACCTTCCCTTAGTTCATGACCCTTAGCACGAAAGAGGGGTGTCCTTGATATACCATCTTCTTCATGGTTTGTGACCTTCAAGAATCTAACTGTGGCCCACACAATGGACGTGCATGATAACGTGAGGTAACCAGACATGTCCCAATATCTCCATTTAGTGAACACAAACTTGAATGAGCTATGATAGATTAGGTAACCAACAAGAACAGAAGCCTACTTACATGAGCACTCCCTGAATCCTGAAAAGCCATGCATGGTTCACATGAGAATGGCTCATATAATGGTGGATCATCGACCATCGTGCTTGCTTATATCTTCTACAGCGACCCCCTCCTCCCACAAAATCTTAAGCTCATTGACTAATGGACAGAGATAGATGTCCATATTCTTGACTTTGTAAGTAGTGGCTAGGAATGAGCAAGCTAAGGATCAATTGTCCTTTTTTCCTAGAAAGCCATGGCGGGATGTTGTAGTTAATAAGGACTACATGCCACACATTGTACAAAGTTGAGCAAAGACTGAATGGGTTCATGCCATCCATAGCAAGACCGAGCTGAAGATTCCTTGGCTCTCATGCAAAGCCTGGAAAGGCAAAGTCAATGTGGCTACATGTGCATGAATCCATTGATACTCGTTGAACTCCATCTGTGGATCTATTCTGTGCATGCCACGTTGTCAATCTCGCCATGCTCGACATATGAAACATGTGGCGTATACAATGGATAAGTGGAAAGTGTCTAAGAACTTTCTAAGGGATGGTCTACCCTTGCAAGTCCTGTCGATACTTGTGAGCACCATACTTTGGACATGTCTTCATAATTGTGAACTCTCCTTGAAAGAGCACGCAATCGTTGACACATGCATCGATGCTATTATAGTCCATACCAAGCTTTCATAAAACATGTCGTGCATCATCACGAGACTTAGGCATGGTATTTTCAAGTTGCAATATATGATACTTTAGTAACCTGAAAAGAAATCATAAAATACCTTGAAAAAGTACAATTGTTTTTTATAATGGTGCTGAAAAGAAATCAACAAAGTGTGCGTAGAGGGTACCTGAACAACTCAGTTACACTCATATCGCTCCACCCATATTTTAATTGCATGCTTAAGAGTGCAAGTAACATCTCAAGTGAGATACTCGGCACCCATCATATAATGGTATGGATGGTTCCTCTCTTAGCGGATCAAATGTCTCAGCATCCATGGGTATCAATGCATCGATCATTGCCTCCATCTTAGGATCCAAGATTATAGGAAAGTTTGAAAGGCTACATGTCTCCTCTGATATTGACGATATAGACTAGGTCATGCCTTCCAAGTGGTGGATTGGCTCAAGCACTCCATCCATCCCACGCTCATGAACTCTTCTAACTAGCCGCAATAGGTGCATTCCTTCTTGGGATGAGACGTCACCTCCATGTATAAATATTACAACCACATGTAATGTTTTTCTATATGATATTCAATTAGTTTGGAAAAATATTATGAGACATGATTAATACACATTTTTCTTACCATTTGCTCAAAGTCTGAGATTGCCTAATTAATTATCTTTGATTGAAACTCACCAAAGCTCGTACATGTTCTATAGACAAGCGACGCTTTTGTCTAATTGCCAGCTTCCATTGAGAGCAAGGACACGGGACATGTTGATTAAGATATGCCTCATGATTTTGAACATCACGACCATCATCTTTTTCATTTTATCTACATTATGATAAACAATTGGTTTTTGTTCTCATTCTCTTTTTCTTTGTTGATTGGTTTGAGAATGGATTTCTTGTCTTGTAACTCAACAAAATTAACATAAACTAAAGTCTTGGTTTTCTCCCCATTTCTTTGCACCTTTCTTTGCACTCTTTGTTTTATGTTCTCTCCCCCTTCTCTTTCTTTCTTTCTTTCTCTCTCTTTCTTTGTTGCCCTTCTCATTGTTTCTCTCCACCCCCTCATATTTTCTCTCATTTTCCTCTCTCCTAGCCTCTCTCTCTTGTGACAAGAGCAAACCAAGAGGAGGATGGATTGCTCTTCATCCTCTCTCTTAGTTTTATGAAGAACCAAGAACAAACCAAGAGGACGATGGATTATTCTTCTCCCTCTCTCTTGGTTTTATGAAGAAAGAACAAGAACAAACCAATAAGATTATGGATTGTTTGTCTCTTCTTTGTGACAAACCCTCTTTTTGTTTCTCTCCCATCCCTCATGTTTTCACACTCATTCTCCTCTCTCCCGCCCCCTCTCTCTCTCTTTAAATTAGCTAGAAATCATGGCTAGAAATCTATAAATGTAAACTTACTATTTGTAAATAAACCTACTAACTTACTAATCAATTATTTAAAAAGATAGCAATTTAAACAACAAAAATCTCTCTCTCTCTCTCTCTCTCTCTCTCAATCATTGATCAGTAATCTAAAAAATTTAAAGTAAAGTATCTAACTAAACTAGCTAATTAATAGATAAATCTATAAATTGTCACCTCCTCGTGTTTTCTCACTCATTCTTCTCTCTCTCTCTCTCTCTCTCTCTCTCTCTCTCTCTCTCTCTCTCTCTTTAAATCAGCTTGAAATCATGGATAGAAATCTATAAATCTAAACTTACTAATTGTAAACAAACCCACTAACTTACTAATCAATTATGTAAATAGATAAAAATTTAAACAATACAAAACTCTCTCTCTCTCTCTCAATCATTGATCAGTAATCTAAATAGTTTAAAGCAAAGTATCTAACTAAACTAACTAACTAATAGATAAATCTATAAATCTATATCCCTAAACTATACAAATCTTTCTCTCTCTCATTCTCTCATTCTTTTCCTTTCTTCTTCTCCCTCCCTCATTTTCTCTCTTTCTCCCTCAATGCATCTCATTCTATAAAAAAACAAACAAAAAAAGAGAAGAAAGAACAAGAACAAACCAAGAGGAGGATGGATTGTTTGTCTCCTCTTCGCGAGACAAACCCTCTCTTTGTTTCTCTCCACCCCCTCATGTTTTCTCACTCATTCTCCTCTCTCCCTCACTCCCTCTCTCTTTCTTACATTATTTGTTATCTTTCACGTTTATTCTCTCTCTCTCTCTCTCTGGCACTATACAATGTACACAAATTATAGATAAGATACAACATAAAGGAAAGTGGCCTTCTGAGTCAAACAGTGTATAACTGACTACACTAATCAACTGGCGTTATATCTTTGCCAGATGTAGGTAGGTGTAATAAACTAAATATAATAAGTGATAAGTCAGTGGCCATGTGAGTATCATAATGACCACCAACGTACAAAAGTGTAGACGTGCGGACTCATCTATCGAGGCGGTCTATCATCAATGTCTGCACGTGTTGAACTTGCCATCTCAACACTCCCCCTCAAGCTCAATTCTATCTCTGCAACTCCAAGTAAGCTTCGAAAATTTCGAAGCTTCTCGAGACCCAATGCCTTTGTGAAAATGTCAGCTATCTGATCCTGTGTGCTGACATATACCAAGTCAATCTCTCTTGCAAGTACCTTCTCTCTCACAAAGTGGTAGTGCACCTCAATGTTTTTTGTCCTAGCATGGAACACTGGACTCTTAGCTAGTTGTATGCTGCTCATGTTGTCACAATAAATGACAACTGGACCATCTCCCTGCACGTCCAAATCACCTAATAACTTTTGTAGCCATACCACCTCACATGTTGCCATAACAGTGCCTCTATACTCACCCTTTGTACTCGATAAAGCAACTATAGGTTGCTTTTTACTGCTTCATGTAACTGGTGCACTATCAAGGAAAAACATGAATCCACTTGTAGATCTTCTGTCTAACATGCTACCAGGCCAATCTATATTTGTGCATCCAAAGACCTGTACATCCTTATCTGCCTCATAAAAAAGTCCATAATGTAAAGTGGACTTCACATATCTCAATAAACGTCTAGCTGCATTCAAATGAGGCTTTCCAGGCATCCACATAAACTGACTGACAAGGCCAACAACATAGCTCAATTCTGGCCTTGTGATAGTCATGTAAATCAATCTCCCTACTATCCTCCTGAACATAGTAGGGTCTTCTATCTCATCCCCAACGTCAGCACTCAACTTCACATTTTTCTTTAATGGTACTGAAAGAGGCTTGCATGCTATCATACCATACTTGGATAACATATCCAAGCCATACTGCCTTTGAGATAGCCATATACCCTCATCACATCTGATCATCTCAATACCAAGAAAGTATCTCAGCTCATCGAAATCTTTCATCTCAAACTTCTTCTTCAAGAAGTCCTTAACTTTAGCAATCCCATTGTCACTGTCACATGTAATAATCAAGTCATCCACATAGATGACTATGATGACCAAACCTGCATCTCCCTTTCTCACATAACGTGAGTGATCAATATCAGAAATACAAAATCCAATATTGACAAGATACTCTCCAATCTTGTCAGACCATGCTCTAAGTGCTTGCTTGATCCCATAGAGCGCCTTATTTAACATGCACACATATGTGGGATGCTCTAAATCCTCATAACCTGTTGGCTACTCCATATACAATTCTTCTTGCAATTCACCATGCAAGAAGGCATTCTTAATATCTATTTTCTACAAACTCCAACCTTTGGCTACTGCCAAGGCACACATCTAACAATTGCCATCCTAACAACTGGATTGAATGTCTCTTCATAATCTATGCCATATAATTGAGCATAGCCTTTTGCAACCAGCCTAGCTTTATATCTACAAACTGAACCATCTGCATTATGCTTGACCTTGTAAACCCACTTACACCCAATAGCTTTCTTACCCTTAGGTATGGGTACCAAATCTCACGTCTTATTGACTTCTAATGCAGCCATCTCCTCATCCATTGCTACATCCCAATGAGCATGACGAATAGCATCCTAAAAAAAAGTGGGCTCAACATCCTCAACTAGTTTCACCATATAAGCATAATGGTGATTTGCATAACCTTCAAAACCAAATCTTTTAATAGGGTATTTGACCTTGCTAGATCTGGATACCACTAGATCACTCAATGGAGCCTTTACATTACTATGAGCTCACTATACACCTGGTGTCCTGACTAAAGGAATACCAAGCTCATCATCCAAGCTCTCCGAACCACTAGAATCTCCATCCAATCCCAAATGACTGGTAGATGCATCATTACCATCCAACAATTTCTTCTTTCTTTTTTCCTTCCTTGCAACACTTATAGATCAACCTGAAGATGTGGGGCTACTCCTTAGTCTCCCAGACCAAGGGCTCACTATAGGTGTAGTACCAGATGATGTTTCTGGTCCACTAAGACTCCGTGATTCTTGTTTATCTTTCTACACATAGTTGTCCTGATCATTATCATCATCCAAAACATCACCAGGTATATACCAACTTCCCATCTCATCAAAGATAACATTCATGCTCACTCTGAACTCACCTGTGACAGGGTTATAACAGCAATACCCTTTCTGCTCTAAAGAGTATCCAATAAAAACACATTTTTTTATCTTTGGATCAAGCTTCTTCCCTAGCTCATCTAGCACATGAATGTATGCAACACATCCAAATACCTTTAAAGTGCGATACATCGGGATTCTTGCCATTAAAGCATTCTTCAAGAGTCATCCCATGAACTACAGCTGTGGGAGTTCTATTCATAATCTAGATAGTAGTATGGACAGCCTCAGACCAAAAATGTTTGGGCATATTGTTTTCAGCCATTAATGCACGTGCAACTTTTGCAATATCCCTATTTTTTCTTTTTGCAACACCATTTTGCTGTGGGGTATACCTGCAAGTAAATGGCCTCTTTATTCCATGAGTCCTCAAGAAGCCAGTAAACTCATTAGAGAGGTACTCTCCCCCTTCATTTGATCTCAAGCACTTCACTTTTAAGCCTATTTCTGTTTCAACAGCTGCCTTAAAAGATTTGAAGTGCTCAAACGCATCACTCTTTTCCTTCATGAAGTATACCCATAATTTCCTTGAGTAGTCTTCAATAAATGTGACAAAGTATTTGCTACCACCAAGAGATACATTCTGTGTAGGCCCCCAAACACTACATTAAGTATTTTTCTGCTCACTTCTCTGTTATGTGAGAAGGGTTGTCTTGCCTACTTACAAAACTGGCATGGTTCACAGACTTTATGCAACTCTGCAACTCTAAAAGAAGGCAATCCTGTAACCAATCCTCTAGACTATATTAATTTCAGTCTTTGCACATTTGCATGTCCAATACGTTTATGCTATATTTCAATATCTGCAACTACTCCTTTTCCTTTAGCATACATAGCAGTATCCATTGCAGGAATTCTAGCATCTAAAGTGAACATACGGCCAACTCTACTTCCTTTTGTGATCAACCTGAACTTATCATTAAAGTCTTCTACAAAACAACCTTTTGCATTGAATCAAACTTGCAACCCCTGCTCTACCATTTGGCCAACATACACTAGATTCTTTGTAATTGATGGCACATATAATACATATGTCAGAGTCTTTGTCTGGCCATCATACAAGGACAAGGGAACCTTTTCAAAGTGTGAAATTGGGTGGCATGAATCATCACCCGCCTGCACATAACCTGGGTTTTCTAAGTCGTGCATCTCTCCAAACCATTCAACATGACTAGCCATATGATTAGATGCACCTGAATTGACATACCATACATCATCATGTATCCCCTTTCCTGTAACTGCCTTCATCATATGCTGCATAACAAACAGACACTCATTTTTGTCTTCATTTTGTCGTGAAGACGATCCATAGTTTCCTTGTTGCAATTTACCACTGTGAATATCATCCTTCCTAGCCTAACAATTGGTTGCAATATGTCATGTTTTGCCACAATAATGACAAAAAATAGCAGAATTTCCAGACTCTCTGTTTTGCCATCTACCTCTTCCTCTAGAGCTCCCCCTGCCTCTAAAGTTTCATCTGCCTCCAGAAACCTGCATTTCACCAAACTATTGATTGAACCTGTTTTGCTAGTTATCGCCAGCACGTCCCATGCCATGGCCTCTCAAAGAGGATCTACCACGTCCCCTTCATGAACTCGAGTAAAATGCTTGGACCTGTTCACCATTTCTTTTAGATGAATCACCCTGCATATTGATCTCTTCAGTAATCATGAGAGAGATCAAATCATCAAAATCTGGAAATAACTTCCGTACATATACTGAAGTAACAAATGATTTCCATGTCTTCTCATTATTAAGGCCACTCAGAGTGGATGAAACCAAATCATCATCATCTGGCATTGCATCAATCACTGCTGAAGCATCTACAATGCTCCTCACCTTCAACACATACTCATTGACAGACATTTTCCCTTTCTTCAAGGCATTCAACTCTTGCTTGAGTTGAATCTTTCGTGCCTTTGTATTTACTGAAAACATGCTCTCAAAAATTATCCAAGTTGCATGTGAAGTTTTTGCATTTCTGATATGTCCCAGCATAGTATTATCAATGACTGCAGATAGCTAGTACATCACCTTTTTGTCTTTCACATTTCACTCTTTCCATGCTTTTAACTCATCTGCAGCCAGTCAGAGGGATACCCAGCTTTGGCAAAGATAGTACCTCAAACATGTAACAAATAAATTATCTTAACTTCCAAAAATTTCACTTAGAGTTTATATTAAGTCTTCTCTAAGACAATACATACATACATACATACATACATACATATGAATATGTACAATATATTGAGATTTTTCTATATTACAACCCTAAAATTTGGCAAAGAAAAACATAGGAATGTATTAATGTCTCAAAGTATTACAATAAGATTTACATAATGCTCTCATTTGCATTGTTTCAAAGTATCAATCCCATATCGGTGTCCTAGTTGACTTTTTTCTTTATAGCAATATTTATGTGCATGGTAAATGTTATTCAACATGGGGAAAGTTTAATCATAAAATCTTTGTGGTAACTATGTAGGTGGCATGGATTCTAAAGGTAGGGTTTCTTTTATTAGACTCTCATGTCTTTTATGCTAGTGCTACAATCAAATTAGACATAGCAATGTCAATGAGACATGAACTTGAGCCTTATTTCGTATGAATCATAGAGGGCAAGGGTAGGTTGATGGTGATGCAATGTGTAATGAATGGTAATGCCTATGAGTTTTTCAATATATAAGCTCGTAGACATTGAAAGAAAGGGCTATATTAAGTATGGTAATCTTTATGTCATTGCGCCACAACCCCTCCCCCCAAACCACACACCCCCCCTCCTTACTTTCAATGAAAAAGTTAGTCTTCACAAGGAGTTTACCTATATAACTATGGACACTAATTGGTCTCTTTGGATGAGGAGTTAAGTTAGTTTGGCAACTAGACAAGGAGATTTAACAAGTGGCTTACATGCTTAGTGAAACTTCAAACTTTTTAATGTTACTTGATGAGTTCATTTGGTTCATGCTAAAGTTTAAAGATTAGAGAGGGCTTTTTATGCAAAATTTGATATGCTATCTAGGATGAGAATTCAACACTGAATAAGGCATTAAAAAACATGCATTTGTAAAAAAGGATTCATGAAGGGGAACGAAGATTTTTATACTTTTAGTGAGGGTTATCAATTGGTTCATAAAAGGGGTAACACTTTAGAAGAGAAAGGGTGGCTCTTTTATGGACTGATCTATAGCAAATCACTACAAAAATATAGGGTATATAGGCTGAATACTACAATCCATAGCTTTTGCAATCAGAGCTCTCTTGATCCATGTGCCTTCCCTTGCTTGTTAGTATCCCGTGTGTCGTTATCCCAATGAGATATAGTATAGATATATTCAAATAGGTCCTAATGCAAGGGTTTATTTTGGGCTAAAATAAGTGTCTTTTGAAAGCTTTAGCATAGAGCTCTTGGATTTATATGGGTTGCTTTACCTTGAATGAAATTTATGTATGTACAAGTTTATTCTTGGGGCAAAGGGTCTATGTCTTGATTTTGGAACATATGTATAGTAGTTGTATTGATACATGGAGAGTGTTATTTGAGCCAATATCTTAGGCTAGGCTATTGTCTCAGTGAATATACCATGAGCTATTGTCTCAAACTTGTTTAAACTAGATTTATCTGAGTTGTATAAGATATTAATAAAAGGCTCCATTAAAACTAAATTACAATATTTCTTATGTCTCTATTTGCAGACTACATTCTTTCTTTTGATATTTCTTGTCTCTCCTTTTTGTGACGCTTCTCTACAAAATCCCGATGATTTAGGATTTTCACTTAAACCCCCTGAATAAAACACTTATTTACTTCTTGAAAAACCCCCGTTCCATTGCACTTATGTGATTTTGTAAAAACTCCCCAAGGCCAAAAAAATCCTTATGTTAGTAATATATATCTCCTTTGTAACTACATAATTTGGAGATTGATCAAACATGCATCCTAATAGGAAGGAAATCAAAATCCATTTTGAGGATAGATATGAATAGTTTGGCCTAATATGAATTTCGAGAACCTTTATTTCCCAATGAAGGCATGCTAGTAAGATTTTGAAGTCATTCAATATTACTGAATGTAAGGCACTATCTCATCAATCAAAGTATATACAAGGCCATCATCAAGGATACGTCAACATTTTTGGCATTAGAACTCTTATCTCTCTAGATGTGCATGGATTCTTGAGTTGTTCTCAAAAGAACTCCCACAGAATCATTGGAGAGCACATATGTGGATGTTGAACTAATTGGAGGGTACTCTAGGTTATGACATGACTTATGGATGGTGCTATTATTGAACTAGCATTATAAAGTTAGATGAGGTAGAAGATATTTGATTATAGTAAATTGTGATTAGATATCACTTCATTTTGAATTGAAAGTTTTCTCTTGGATCACTACTAAGAATAACCTTAGTATATTATGTTTAAAAAAAGGAATACAATGCAACATGCATTTTTGCTTGTGAGGTGGTTTTGCTAGGATGATTTTAAGCAACATGGGACCTCTAATTAACAAGGCAACTATCGTCAAACATGATAAAAATATTTATATAGGTAGAAATTGTATGCACAGGGTCATTGAGGATTGAAATTTAGATCTCATTCAAAATCATGATATGTGCAAGCTCATTGAAAATTGATTTTTGGAGTTGGAGTATTGGCCTCCATAGAAAAACTATGTTTACATATTTACATGATCTCTTGCAAGTGATCAACTTGTTCCACATCTTCATTGACTTGGCATTGCATTAAAGAGGTAGTTGACCTTGGATGGGAACATTAAGGGATCATGTAGCATCTAGATTCCAATTATTTGGATGGCCACTAGAAATTAGTACTATTCCATTTTAGTGTCTAGCCTAATGTTCATGAGAAATCAAGGTTTGATGTAAAATGAATTGCAAAGGTTTTAGATAACATCCAAAGTTTATAGAAAAATTCGAAAACCTTGAACTTTCTAGAGCTTTTAGTTACAAAAGTGACAAATACATGCAATTTAATTTGAAGATCCTTCCACAATTTTGACCTTCAGGTTTTCATATCTCCTATGGAAAATGTTTTTGTGAACACTAGTCTAACCTTGTAGATCGACTGTCAAAATGAAATAGGAAATATTCTTGGTAGATCTATTAGATTTCCATATGATATATTTAGGCATTGTAAAAAATCAAACATGGGTAGGAAGTCAAGTTAGATCACTTGCATGTGTCTATGATTGGTTGACCTCCAGCATTATAAGGAGATAAGCATTACTATCCTCCACTACCTCACATTAGGTATCAATTAGTGACTTCCTCCATCCAATATTTTTTTAAGTCACCATCAAAGCTCATGGGAGCACATGCATTACCAACTATCATCCATAATTTATACTCCTTTTGTAATGATAAATCATTTATTTTATTATATTTTATTGCATGTACTTTTGTATTCACTAGTATCTTTTACCATGTTGTGTTTTCTTTCATGTTAAATATATTCATAGCCAAGTGAATGCATATAATCTATGACTCCCCATGTAAACTGACACGTAATAGCACTTTCCTACCCCATGTGATAGGAATATCATCTTTTTATTTCTAGGCCTAACTACAATACATCTAATACTTGCTCTATTGCCTTTTAGTGGAGTGAAGTATCCTCATAGTCTATGCCATATGTCTTTTCATTTGGAGTACCTTTGTTATACGTTCCCATTACCACAAGTACAATTGTCCTTGATCTACTTTATACAAATGCAACCTCAGTCTTATTCCCAATCCTCCTTTACATTGCATTATATACCATGACCACAAGTACAATTGTCCTTGATCTACCCTATACAAATGCAACCTCAATCTTATTCCCAATCCTCCTTTACAATGCTAGATGTTGAATCCCAAGGATGGTTGACAATGAGTTCCTATGAAATTCCAAAGAAAAGACTTACCATGCATCAATCCAATACAACACCCTCATGCTATCTCATAACGCTTGTATTGCAGTCCTCCATATAAATATACAATTAATACTTACATCATAATGTACACTAGATTATAAGAAAAATAAGTATTGTTTATATGAAAAAGGTAACTTATATCTAATACACCTCAAGGTAGTATATGTGTCTCAATATCTAGGTTTTGAGGTGTTTCTAGCAAGAAAACAATGTTTGCAAGCTTTAGAAGGCATTCTATGGGATGAAACATGTCCAAAGGACATTATAGAAATTCTTTGAGGGATTCCTTAAATTACTAATCTTGTTTCATATTTATGTAGTGCTAATTAGTATGTTTTACATACGGAAAGTATGGGGTGGTGGTTTTGTGGATTTCTTCATCAAAATGGCTCATATACTTGTTATGAAAGATGAAGGATATGCCAAGTTATAAGTTTGATGATACACATGGGGCTTATATGGGCATGGAGGTGTCATAAAAACTGTAAAAATATTTAAAAAATGTGCAAATAATTTATAGCTATGTAAAATGTATGGAGAGGAGATTCTAAAGGCATTCAATATGAATGAATGTAAGGTAGACTAAGTGGTCTTACCAACGAAAGTGAATGAAAATCTATCATCATAGGATAATCAATGTTTATGGACATTAGTCGATAAAATAAGCTCATCCAAGAGTCCCATTCTTTCATGGAATATTGGGTTAGTTAGAAATAATTAGAGAAGTATGTAGATTCTCAAATGAATTGCAATAGTACCATGGTAGGGCAATGACACAAATGTTGAAGTATGTAAGGGGTATGTTGGACTATGTCATAACCTACAGATGGGCCATGCCCTAGTAAGACATTGTGATTCATGTATTGATTCCAAAAAATTGGTGATTAGATCTTTCTTCTCACTTGAATTGAGGTTTCCTCTTGGATCAACAATAAGAATAAGCCTAGTGACATTATGCTTCACAAAGGCAATACAAGGTAACATGTTTTTTGGTTTTTAAAAGACAGATGTCTCAACCAACATAAAGAATTCAATGGAATATGGAAATATGATATTGGTACATAAAACTAATAAATTTACTTGGCTTGAAAAGGTATTTACAACTCTTAGAGATGCTTATAATGCGTAAACCATAGGCTGGTGGATGCTTTTAAACATGCACACACGAAATGTGTTAAAAATTTGAGCTTAGTTATATCTTATGCAATCAAGCATGCATGTTTTCAACAATATGAGAGAGAGAGAGAGAAAGAGAGAGAGAGAGAGAGAGAGAGAGAGAGAGAATTGATTTCACTAGGGAGAATAAGCGCATTGATGTTATGTTTCACAAAGGAAATACAAGGCTACATGCTTTTGTGGTTTTCAAAAGGTAGTTGCCTAAACCAACATTCAAGAATGCAATAAAGTGTGGATTTGTGGTATTAATACATAGGAATAAAGCTACTTGGCTTAAGAAGCCATTTGAGACTCTTAAATATGCTTGTACTACTTAAAACCAAGATACATGCTTCTACACATGCATACATGTGGTATGTGAAAATAAAGAGTTTGCATTTATGCTAAGCATTTAGGAACATGTTTTCAATTATACTTGAGAGAGAGAGAGAGAGAGAGAGAGAGAGAGAGAGAGAGAGAGAGAGAGAGAGAGAGAGAGATTGTGCGTGTGTGTGTGTGTGTGTGTATTCTATGATATGATTTTGCTAAGTGATTTTTATTTCCTTTGTAACAAATGCCTCAATGTGCACATCGTTGAGGTGTCTTTAGGAGTCAACTTTCCTTGATGACTCTCATTATTAATTTGTAAAAGTATATAATGTTCATGTGAGGTTCTTCCATTAAACTATGAAACTTTACATATCTTGTGTAATCTTGAGAGGTTCACTATATATGTAAACAAACCCTCTATATCATGTGCATACAAGGCCTATTTAAAAATACCCTTCTTTATGAAAATTTCCAAAATCAAAGATGCCTCTTTTCTATTCAATATGTAAATGACCCCTTTATATAACATCCTTTTATAAGTGAAAGAAGTCTAAAACTGCTATTTTAAATCCCCTTCTTTTGTACCCATGTGGTATGCTCATGTATTTTTAAGTGACCGCTCCCCCCCCCCCCCCCCCCCGGCCCTCGTGCCCCCCAAAAAAAAAACCCTTTGGATGTGCAATAGGCTTTGCCTATACAATGGCAGAGTGGAGTTAAAGTAATGATGCATCCAATGTGGCATGATGCAAACAATGAAATGGGTTACACTAAAACATTTTGGTGGATTGGACTAAGTAATTTTATTGTGAACAAAAAGTCACTTAGGCATTCCTTATTACAATTCAAAAGGCAAACTAAATCAAGTTGAAGGGAAGTCAACAAGTTAATGCACATAAACAAGAAGAAACCATGACCATTGGAAGAATTCTCCCATTGTGCTCATTTCTACCCCCTCTACCTAGAGGCATGCCCCTTCAAGCGTGCCCTCTATTGAACATCCTCTCTTAGATAGCTTCTCCCATTATGCTTATTTCTACCCCCTCTATCTAAGTGCATGCCCCTTTAAGCATGCCCTCTATTGACCATCCTCTCTTGCATGGCTTCTCTTGTGCCCTTTACTTCTATCAACCCTTTGAGCTTTTAATATTATGCAAGGTGGTGCATCTTGAGAGGTAGGAAACTTTTTCACACATGGAGTAAAGGGAGGTGTAATTCTCATAATGAAATATTGTGAATGAAGTGAAGATGCCATCCAATGGTCTCGCCAGTGAAGTGG
The DNA here is from genome assembly GCF_053477565.2 of Lygodium microphyllum. NCBI lineage: Eukaryota > Viridiplantae > Streptophyta > Polypodiopsida > Schizaeales > Lygodiaceae > Lygodium > Lygodium microphyllum. The sequence continues at coordinate 119,447,093 of NC_141139.1, forward strand.
ATAGAGTTTCTTTTGAGATAAGAATGTTCGTTTCAAGCCCTTACATGAATACTTGCTCGTTTTCTTAATAGTAAACTAGAAAATGCTAATTTCGACATGCACTAAGCACATCTTCAAGGTTTAATTATGCACTCATTTGGGAGTGCTAATTGGCTTTAACGGTTAGACATTAATAATGCAAACTCAATCATTGTAAGGAATTAAACTTCCAATGGCCTTTGGAGTATACGACCTTTAAGTTACTGCACCTCCCTCACGTTTATAGACCGGTCACTGGTTAATGGTTCCAATAATCTTCTCTTTCAAAGGTTGAAAGGGATGCTTTTGTGCAACGAGGAGTACCATACAGTTATGGACTCAATGAGTTTGGCCTTTTTTAATGTTGAACGACCTACTTTTGTATGGTTTGAGCTTTGAGCTGACTTATGAGCCGCCCCCACACCCCCCCATCCTCTCGACAGCTACACGTAAATCGACTTCCTGGTACAGAAAGCGCACACAAGAACGATGGGGCCAACCAAAACTTTATATTAAAATAAATTTCTATGAGAATTATCATCACCGACGACTGTTTAGGCATAGAGACATGGCAATTCGTACCATATAATTGGGACACGGCCAATCAGGTTACCTTTAAAGTTTTATCGACTCTATTTTCGGTCTTCGTCTGTCCTTTGAATCTCTCTTGCCTCACACTACTGTACTGAGAGCGCCGGCCACCCACCCCCCCTCTCTCTTCCTGCTGCCGGTTAATGTCTTCTATTTCCGTCCTCCCTATCATTGTGACCTCGATTGCCATAGCCAGGAGCTCGCTTCTGACGGGGACAGCTGCGCCTTCTCTCGGGAAGCCTCTAAATCAGATTTGGCCGATGCGCATGCTCAATGCTGCGATCTTGCAGAAAGCTGCTCTATAAATGCATAACACTGTGATCTCAGGACACTAGCTGCTGCACGGGGAAATGGCAGTAGACCGACGAGTTCGGACCACGGCGTCGGCTCTAGCATTATGAGAGATTGCAGAAGGACAGCAGGCTCCGACTATGGAGTCGATTCTCACAGTATGGAGCCTGGGTCCTCGTATAGTGATGATGGAAGCATGAATGTGGAACAAGATCAGGAGGAAGCTTCACGAACCGCGTTGCTGCAGCAGCAACATCAGGAGGAAGAGGAAGACGACGAAGAAGAACGGGCAGAAGAACTCCATAGTCGAAAGGCAGGCAAGTCAAGCAGCAGCACCCCGAGCCGAGAGACGAGGCACTCTGTGTACCACGGCGTCAGGAGAAGAAGCTGGGGCAAGTGGGTCTCTGAGATCCGGGAGCCAAAGAAGAAGTCCCGGATATGGCTAGGGTCATATCCAACGGCAGAGATGGCTGCCCGTGCGTACGATGTGGCGGCGCTTGCCCTAAAGGGGAATGGTGCAGCGCTGAACTTTCCCGACTCGGCCCAGTTGTTGCCAACGCCGGCGTCTACCTCTCCGAGGGACATTCAGGCGGCGGCGGCAATGGCGGCGGGGGGAATGATATCTTCTTCTTCTTCTTCTTCTTCTGTGGTTCGCTCCCGATCTTCGGCTGCTGCAACAGGTGATCCCATGGCGGAGCAGAGAGCGACTGCCGCAGCACACAGTGATCACGGCCACAATGCTGAAGTTGCTGCTGCTATTGGCTGCATCCATGATCACGATGACGACTATGAGCTCATGCTCGACATGCCCGACGTCCTGTCCCACATGGCAGAGGCCATGCTCCTCTCGCCCCCCCAGCTACAGTCGAGCCCGCGCATTTCCCCTCTCAATTCCCACATGATCGACGGCCCTCCCGACGACGACCTCGGTGCCTCAGATCATGACGTTTCCTCTCTGTGGAATTACCCGTGATAATGCAGGTGCTGTGTGGACCTTGTATGCTACATAATTTGTTGCCCGAGCTTTTTCACATTAGATAGATCGTAACGTGATAGCGTAATCAAACCAGGACCTTAAATGAGGATGCCACACTGTCATTTGCGAATGACATAAACAGCAATCGCTAAGGCAATTAACACCCTTGCATTTCTGGAATACATGTGGTGGCAGGAAGTTCCGTGTTCTAGCTGCGTCCAATGTGGACTGTGCGACTATTGTATATCCACGTTCGTCAACGAGCATTGCTCCGACATATTCGCTGCTTCTCTCAGAATAATCCTAGGACCTTGGAAGTCCAACACTTCAGCAGCCACTCTTTGGTAAGTGCCCTGGCCTGAGATCAATGATGCAACTTTCTTGCAGCCTCTTCCCCATGCTCAGGCTCAACTTGTTGTCTGGATAACCCCCGTGCATATACTTCATTGATCCGCCACAGCCATTGTCTTTTCAATTGACTTCCTCGTTATGTTGCACAACCTACATGCAGCATTTGATGCTTAGAAAGTCTTATCTCAAATGTTGGTGATGTAGATTAATAAATGCCATTAAAGAGAATTTGTGGATGACTCGACATCAATTGTATGCATATTGTTGAAATGCGCTTATATGGCTATAGATTCATATCCATCACTCAATCTTTCATCAAATTTTATGTATCTTGATATTACATATGATGACTGTGATGCTCGTTCTACAAGTGCATCCTCATAGGCCATAGTGCATTTTCACAAGGCTTGACTTTGCAAAGTGAATCATGTGTCTACTTTGATGGCATCACATGTTTTGAGAGAAAGAAAGAGTTCTAGTGTTAACTAGGAAAAGAGAAAGTAGTCATGAATGTGATCAATCTACAACCCTTTTTGAATCTAACATCTAGGCTAGCAAGACAACAAATTCTCATACTAGTATATGTATGTTGCCTCCTTGAAATTCAAATCTCTCTCTCACACATACTATCATATAGCAATTTTTAATACATGTATTTTCATACGATAGGTGGTTGTTTGAAGATACTAGGCCTTAGAAAATTTGAATTCAACATTTGATTGTTCCGAGTCACAAACACAAACTCTCACACCTACACACAAACCCTTTGTTCATACTCGCTATGTGTGCTCAATATAGTAGTTATTTCCACCATGAGAATGTGTTAATTAGAAGCTTAGGGTAGTTACAATACACTAACTTGGATGGTTGGGCCAGTATAAAAACAATCTGTGCCTGCATTTACATGTAACCCACTTGCACTTGTGATATAAAAAAGTGTATGGTCCACTAGATATATGATTCATACTAATGTTGCCTAGCTAGGATTCAAACCTTGTCAAGCACATAATAATATCTTGTATAAATGGGGGTTGTCCCTATTTGAGTTGAGCATGGATAGAAATGTTGGTTAGCAAATATCCCTGCATAGATCAATTTGTGTTTCTGAAATATGGTGCCAATAATATTCTTCTGCCTAGCCTATGGGTTTGTTTTTCTTCTTACTCTTCTCTACCTAATGTAGTGGGTAATGAACATTAACTAATGTAAACGTGCTCATTCTATATCTATCACCAATAAGTGTAATGTATTATTTATGAATGCACCTCCTCTGTATATAGTTCTTTTTAACTAAGCCACACCAATGGTTCAACTAATATGAAAACAAGATATGTACCAAAAGATAGTAGCTAACTCTAGGTTGCATTTGAAGGTGAGAATTCTTATGGCCATGATTTCTTGGCTCAAAGAAGGCAATAATCATATTGTCAATATCTCTAATTGTATTGGTATATCTATCCACTCTATTATATTTGGTTCTAGTTTAATCACAATTGGTTGTGGTTTATCCTTCATTTTTCTCCTAACTTGTTGCAATATTTTGAAAATGAAGTCTTAAAGAATATTTTTCAAGCCAAGCTCCAACTTATATGAGACAAAGGATTTCTTTGTTTCTTTCTTTATTGCTTTTGTTCTCCTCATCATCATGTTCTTATTGCTCTTATTCTTATTGTTGTTATTGTTGTTGTTGTTGCTCTTCTTCTTCTTCTTCCTTAGTATCATCATCATCATCTCCTCTCTCTCTCTCTCTCTCTCTCTCTCTCTCTCTCTCTCTCTCTCTCTCTCTCTCTCTCTCTCTAACATAGTCAAGTGGCTTCCCTAGTGGTACGCAAGTTGTTCTATCAACTTATTAACATAGGTTCAAATCTTCGAATGACAATGGAGATGTGGGAACTAAAAGTTAAATCACCTAGTCAATACGTGTTCAACTTGACTAACTAAGCTACACATGAATTCTCTCTCTCTCTCTCTAGCTCCTTGTTTGGGAGTACAAGAGAGAGATTTGTACACATGATAATTATAGCAATAAAGGGTACATAAGCCAATTATGATTTGCAATTAGACACACACACACACACACACACACACACACACACACACACATACACACATACATGTGTATTTAGATATGTTTATATATACAATTCATGTATGTGTGTATATAAATGTGTTTGTGTGTGTGTGTGTGTGTGTGTGTGTGTAGAGAGAGAGAGAGAGAGAGAGAGAGAGATTTAGTCTACTAATGATAATAAGTCAAATGTGCAGTGAAAAGAATTTGTATAAACAATATGTTAGTAACTATTGTCAATATTATGTCTAATTTTTGATAGATGATCTACATACAATCTAAAATTAATAATTTAACTACTTTGCTAAAGGTTAAAACCTTTTTCAAATGAGTAGACTAGGTTAATAAATAAGAAATAGAAAATTTCTAAAACCAATATTATTTATTTAGTAGTCTTTGAGATGAATCACTCCAATAGTTCTCCAATACTTGCCTTTTCTTAATGAATCATTGTTCTATGAGATGAGAAACAAGGGTATCAAGCTTTGATGCCATGTGAGCATTGAGAATATATTAGGATTTGCATAGAAAATGTATAACGTTTGAGTAATAGTTCAATGCAAAAACCAAAGTATGTGAGATGCTACATAACGAAGCTCAAGGATCAATGGAGGGTTGGGTGGAGGGATTGTGGAGGATTGTATTTTAATGGATGTCAAGACATTGAGAAACCAATCGAACAATCAAATCTTAGATGATAGAGATGATGCTAATACATAGGATGGGACAACCAAAACACAACTATTTTTGGCTCATCAAACAAGATGTTGACTCCAAAAGGTGATGACATGCTGTCACACGGTGTCACAACGCATAGGGTTGAAGGTGACCACAGGGGTTTGGCAAGAAAACTGGACAAGATAGATAGAGATGTGTCTTCAAGAGATAAGTACATTACAGTGAATTTTTAAGGTTCAAGAGATACTTTACAGTCAATCATAGGGGTTTGAGAGAGAAGAATGTATGGGGTTTCAAGAGCTTAGACTCCGGAGATGGTAGAGACAAGAGAAGGGTTGAAGGTTTCAAGCCAAGTTCTTGAAGATGTTGATAGAGCTTCCAACTGCATGTTCTTAACAAAGATCACAAGAGTATTATCTCATAAGTTCTAACGCAGAGCAATCAAATAATCAAGTATAATATACTATCATGTATCATAAACAACTATGCATCCCATCATTCATACATGATGTCATAGCATAAATCAACTTTGCATGATTACATTTAATGTAGACCATTAGGGACAAAAGCTTACGAGTCAATCACAAGGCTTGTAGGGCAAAGAGACTTACTTCAAGAGAGCTTCAAATTGAGTTCCTGATAAGGATAAGTTACCATAGCCAAGAAATAAGAGGAAAACCTCCTCTTAATTCAACTCAAAGCATTTATGAATGATCTACAAACGCCATAGGGGCACATAATACTTGCATATTTTGACGAGATGTCTTTTGTAGAGTAAGAACTGAATTAAAAGAACAATACTGTAGATAATTCTCTGAATATGGCTAAAGATATCAGCCCCAAATCAGCCCAAATATCTTTCAAAATTCACCTTTGATGATAGCATAAACTTCCCTTAACACGGTTTCTATGCATTTGGTATCGAGAGTCCACCACGGGGGTAGAAGACATCAGGGTGAAGGTAGATTTAGGGAGAGGAATAGACGGAAAAGAAGGGGCTCAAAGAAATTGAAGACGTAGAAGAATACTCCCAAAAAAATTTAGAAAATGTAGAAGAATACTAACAGAGACGAAGCCTGTCAGTTTATTCCCGTATTATGAGAAGATAAAACTCTAATAGACAAAAATGTGTATAAAATAATACCTTTCTCTATGCTACTCAGATCGCCAATCTGATTCCTCTCTTGACTCCAAAAGGGGGGTAAAATACCAGTATACCTGGCTAGAATTCTACCAGATCACTCCTTCATCTTCCACTTCGGAGTGCTATTCACTACCTGAAAACAATGATCGTACGTCGCGCAATTTTGCTAATCTCTCTTTTTACATAAAATCCTCTCAAATTGGCTGAAAGCTAAATGCTTTCTTTTACATGTCATCCTAATCTAGAAGTTGTCTATAGTTTTATGGATTTTTACAAGAGATAATATCTAGAATATCAAAAATTGGCTAAAACTTGTCCAAAAATCTAATATTTTTGAACCATGGATACTAACACTAATGTCTAAAATGGCATTGGCTCTTTAAATAAAAAAGAAAGCCACACTCTAGATTTTTTTTACACGGTGTATGCATAGCGACACAACAACAGAATATGCACGCGAGTTTGCAGAAGTCGCTCATCGCAAGGATGCTTTGCGAGATGGGAGCAAAGGATGGTAAAGAGTACTCAACTCAAGATAAATTCATGAAATCTCAAAGAGGATGCAGAATATTCCATTTGAGGCACACATGATTGCTTTCTGAGCATTGGATCCTTCTAAGGCTAAGGCTTTTCATGTGTTGGCTTTGAGATCAAGGAGTATAAGATCGATGGATGAGCATATATAGTTTCAACGATAACAATTGATGCTTTTTCAAAATCTTACTATGTCATTGTACAAGATCAATCCAGTGCGATGATGCTTCTCGCAATAGGTAAGAGGAACATTTAGGTTGATTGAAAGCTTGACTGCTAATCTTCAATTGTCTTCATGTCGTAGAGCTCCTTCATTGTCCATTATTGCCCATCGTATCAGTAAATCTACTGATCTTCTCATTCTTTTGCTTGTTAGGTGGTCATTGTTGGCTTCTCTTTTGTTACTTTACAGAGTTGGCTATCCTTGCTTCTAGCTTTGTCATCTTCATTAACTCATGTCATCGTAGATTGCTTTCCTCTCGTCACCTTTGTCGGCTCTCCCTTCAGCTTTTTCACAACCACATTCTTCTTCAGGTTCTCATCTTCAGCTGCAACTTTGCCCCTCCATTCGATCTCTACGTCCATGTTCTCCAAGCTTCTCTATCACAGTAGTGTCATTTATGACTAATAGTCACCTCAATAAAAACTTAGAAAAGCATTATGGTGACATTAATTGTATCTTCTTTTTTGAGGTGTCGAAGGAAAGCATCCCCTATTTACGTCAGAGACTGCATCATTTGCTGCCGATCCTCATACTTTTTCTCCACCCTCTTGAAACATGCCATCTTCATATCTTATTCGCCACATCTCATGCCGTTTTGCCTTCATTCTTTTTTTAAACAATAATTGCTAACCAGGCCTTGCAATCCACATAAGTTTCTTCACGTAGTCTGCAAACCACATTGCCACCCCTTTCAATAATAATGTCAAATTTTCCGTTGTACAAATCATAAACTCTCCCACTCTGATACCAATTGTAAGGTGTCCACCTCTTATAGCAGTCCATCAGAAAGGATGTCTAGAAAGCTCCGCCTGGCACTCCCATGGAATGTCACGGGGTTTGCGATCTAGCCCTTTCCATGCCTGCCACATAGCAGAAGTATTCTGGCCATTCCCACTTAGGACCGACCTGAATTAGGGTCTTTTCCTAATGGTCATTTCCTAAACGGCAACTAGCATCGAACCCCAAGCAAACTACTTTACGTAGAAACGCCAGGTCCGAAGCGAATTCATGCTGCACTTGGTTCAAGGAGAATGGGAAACGAGAGGGATGCAAGGCTCGACCTCTCTTCCATAAGGCATAGTCCCATTCCGTTCCCCTAAAACAACGTAAATTGGGATTATTATAACTTAGAATCTAGGTCAGCAACCTTGTTGTTCATGTCCTTTGAACGATCTTCTTGCTGAATATCATGATTGAGAAAAGTTCCAAGCCAATCGGGTCAACCCATCCATAGGACGGACCTATGGCCACATCCTTCGCACTTTCCTTAGGTTGTTTTAGTTATTTAATTACCTAACACATTCAGTTGGGCATGTATCAATCAGCTTCCTTAATTAGCCTGTTAGGCACTGGTTCCTTCACGTAATCATAGCACTTGACATAGAAAAGCAATGTCAAACAGGTTCCTTTTCAATAGGTTATCATATTTATCTTTGAAATACTTAAAGTCCAGCCCGTAGGCTTATCCATAATCCGCCCGAAGGCTATCCAAAGAGAATAACCTTGGCAAGCCTCTCGATGTATAATATCCTGCGTTGGCTCTTCAATAAATTGTCGTTTTCTTTTTATGATGCCAATAATAACATCATTAAACTCTCTTTTGGCAATCCCCAAGACTTCTCCAAGTTTAAATTCAATTTTGCAATTAAGAATTCGATCCTCAAGTACCTTTTTCAAGTCTCTGGATGTCTCGATGTCAGATAGCAGCATGAATCTAGGTTGCTTTTTTGGCTTCGAGTCCTTTGTCTTTGGGGCCTTCTAGTCTCCTTGTACTTTTGGCTTCCGTATGTCGGTCATACTCTGCTCCATTCCTAAAGAAGAAGGCTGAAGAATTGGTTCACTTCTCTTAGTTTTCCTCTTCGATCCTTCAGGTTGATCATTATCTCTTTTGTGCTTTTTTTCAACAGGTGCTTCAAATCCTTGAGATTTTGCAATGTAAACATAGATAGAGAAGAATCTACACGATCATTCCATCCAGTCCCTTTTCTAATTGCATCTCATATGAATGAAAGTTCAGATGATGAAGCTTTACTATTCTTTTTTGCATGCAGTGCATAGGACCATAAAGGAGACTTATCTTTCAGCAACTACTCCAATTGAAGACCATAGGCAGTAGCTTCTCTTATCGCCTCTTGCTTTACATAAGAAGAGTGTAAAAGAGATTCCTCCAATAATTTCTTCATACTTCTTTTGCCAAATTTTTTTTTAAGCGATTGCTCTGTATCTCCGAAACATATCATCCTGTCCTTCCAGACCACCAACTTCAGTCTTTTTGCCTCTTCAAAATCTTGACAATCCTTCCACTCGTGGTTTGGACTATCACACCATATGCAATGACGAATATGATCATTTTTGGAAGAATCCGTAGAAGAGGTTGGGATAGAAGTTGGAGTTGGGTTAAGTGGTTGTTGTTCTCTTCTGGTCATCTTAATTTGAAGATCTTTCAAGTTCTTTGAAATTTCCTCCACCATATCTTCGACAATTGGTTTGGCAGATGCTTTGACAACTATAGCAGAAATAGGCATATGCATAGGCATAGAAGTAGGCATAGACATGGGATGAGAAGTAGGAGAAGAAGTGAAAGGAGCAACAGGAGAAGTAGGAGAAGTAGAGGTAAGAGAAGACATTGCCAGAGGTGTTTGCATACCATTCTGTAAGCGAGCCTTCCATCTCCGCCTTTTCATCAATGTGAAAACCGCATCAACAACATCCTACCAATCCATCTTCAATCCCATACGCTGCATACGGTTTTCAAGAAGCTCTCCCAACTTGTCCTGAAGTACAGGATCAGTGGCTTGCAAGAATAACTCAACTTTCTCCAACTTTAGGGATCTTTGCTCAAGTTTATCCAACTAATTGTAACGTTCTTCAAACTCGTGCAATAACTCGAAAGCAACAAGTCCTTTGTTGGGCTGATAAACCCACTCTCTGAATGTCTTCCATGTAGCAATACCATAATCCTCCATAAAATATTTTGAGCATCTTCTTGAAGACATTCCAATTTGAGTCTTGCATAAATAAATAAGCCACTCTGACCCGCAAAGCAGGCGTGACACGCCATAAGAAATAATTGCTCCAATTGGTAGGAACTCCAAAGAAGTGCATCTGGCTTTCAAAAGCTTTAAGATAGGCTGAGACATTGTGGCCATCAAATAATTTAAGGTCACTTACCACAACCTCAATCACCTTTGTTGCACCATGTGTATACTCTTGTTCTTGAAGTAGCATTTGTTGTTGATCCAATTGTTTTGCCGATGTAGCTGTTGCTGTTGTTGCATAGATAACTGCATCTACTGATTCTCCATCATAATAGCCAAAGAAAGAATTTGCAATAAATTCTTCATCTCTTTGGTCGAAAAGGAAGAATGATAGAATACACGTGCAAGTTTATGGAAGTTCCTCATCATAGGGACGCTTTGCGAGATGGGAGCAAAGGATGATGAAGAGTACTCAACTCAAGGTAAATTCATGAAATCTGAAAGAGGATGCATAATATTCCATTGGAGGCACACATGATTGATTTATGAGCATTGGATCCTTCTAAGGCTTTTCATGTGTTGGCTTTGAGATCAAGGAGTATAAGATTGATGGGTGAGCATATATAGTTTCAATGATAACAATTGATGCTTTTCTAAAAGCTTACTACCCAATTGTGCAAGATCAATCCAATGAGATGATATTACTCGCAATATTTGAAGGAACATTTAGGTTGATTGAAAGAGTAGGTGCTAGCTCTGTTGATGCAATTCATGTTCAGTTTTGAAAGTAAAGTCTTCTCTTTCACTTCCTTACACTCCCTTCAGCATATGGTAATGGCTTTATACGCTCTTATGGTAATCCACCGGTTATACATTTAGTTTTTCCTCAAGTTCAATGATCTTTGCTCTATAGTATCAACTTCCTTTGCATATCAACCCGAGTTTAAAAGTCATCGCAGAAACTGTATCATACACAATTAACTCCTAGAAATAAGAGTTGAACCCACATTGTAGATAGCCAAGCATATCTTAGCCTTATGGATTGAAAGGTCCATCAATGTAATGCTTGTGTCATCTCATATTCTGGGTGGTGCAACAACCAACAGAATACACACTATAACATATAGACCCAATAGCGATGTTTAAAGCGACGAAATTATTCATGGAAAAAATTATCCTTGTCATCGCTATTCACGTCGCTATTAGTACGCGATCGATTCGCCGCTATTAGCGTCGCTATAAGTGTCGCTAATTGGGTTAGTGATGCAAATAGCGACGCTTGTAGCGACGGTTGCAGAGTAAATTTCTGATGCAAATAACGACGGTTACAGAGGGGAAAAAAATTAGGTGCCAGGGAATGCAACCCTGCCACCCTTCTAGCTATATACACTAAATATTCTTGCAAAATTCATTTGCCAATGTCACCTACACCTAATGTCTAAAAATTGTGTATCAGATTTTCAAAAAAGAAACTGAATCCTTTGATCGCAAAAGCTAGATATAATCAATTCGAAAAGGTATTTCGCAAGGAGCTTTTTCATCACTTCCTTAGGCCCGAGAATAAAAAGAGATTGTGATTGCAAAAGCTAGATATAATAAATTCAAAAAAGTATTACTCAAGGTGCTTTTTTATCACTTGTTAGGCTCAAGAAGAAGAGCTTCACTTCATGTAATATTTCAGATATTAAATTTTTCATTTTTCAGCGGCGCGTTGTGCTGGAAGGAGGGAAGGGGATAGAGGAGCCAACAAGCTCCTTGCTAGAGCTTGCTCGGCTCCACAGTCATGCACCATGACACATAGGAGGGGGAGGATTCCCTCCCCTCCCCTATAAAATTGAGGGAGGGCCGTGGTCTACGAGGAGGAGGAGGAAAGGGCAGAGACGAATGCTGTCACCTACCGTTGAGGGAAAAGAAGGAGCCGTGATGCCGCCAAAAGAGAACGAGAGAGAGCGTTGAGAGCTGCTAAATGCTGTGTTGTGGCCCTGCGATCTGTGGAAGGAGGGAGGGATAGCCACTTCGTCGCCGCCTGCAGACATTCACCCCCCCTTCATCGCCGTCAAATTCCCCCCATGTGGCTTCTGACTCCCACAGAAGCTTCAAGAAGCTTCTTGAAGCTTCTAAGGGGGGACTCCTTAAGCCCCCCTTCCTATACCCTTCCCTTAGAATCCTTTCACCCCCCTCCCGGTTTTATCCCCTTAGAATCCTTTCACCCCCCCACCCCCCCGGTCTTAAACCCTTAACCCTTTCCGTGGGACCATTAAACCCCCACTCCCATTGGCCTCATAAACCACAAATTCCCCCCTCGTGCTTAAATTTATAACTCCCTTCTTGTGTTTTCCTTGAAACCCCGTGTTGCACCCCCTCATACTACTTTTTATCACACCCCCCCCCCCCCCTAAGCCCCTTTTTTTAAACCCCCGTGTCCCCTTTTTCCTTACACACCTTTTTCCCCCGTGTTATAAACTCTTGTGTTACCCTTCAAATTTCCCCCCTGGGTTTGAAAACCCCTAAGTCCTTTCAGTCCCGTTCAAGGGATTACAACTGTGATGCCACCTAAGAAAGTCCAAGGAGTAGCTGCGGGAGGGTCATCTCCTAGTATCCATGTGGATATCTCACCTCAAAACCAGGTTTTTCCTTCTTAATCTTATATCGGTTTTAATTCAATCATGCTAGATGAATTGTTAGGGACAAGATATATTTTGTCCTAGTTATTTACGATGAAGAAATTTAGTTTAATTGAACATGCAAAATGGATAACGTATAAAACATAGTTTTCCTTCAAATAGCATTATGCATTGAAACGAATTACGAGCAAGATTATCTACCCACTATAGTAGTATATTTCGTTTAAATCTTGAAGGTATAAAGAACTGCATCTTGCACCATTAACCCCTATTCTTTCTTACAACGAATCATCCTAGAAGGTGAAATTCATGAAATGTTTCTTATGTTGCTTAAACTCTTGGAAGTTACCATTGCTAACTGCACATTCTTAGCAAGGAAAAGATTGTTTATTTGGCATGAGTTTTGTTCGCAAGGAAAAAGGAAGATAAATTGAATTTACCTAACCTCAAAGCAATAAAGTTTAGGACTGAAAAATCAATTGTCACATAGATAACAAATCGTGCCGAGGTGATCTCGATATTACCTTCTAAAAGTTAACTGAACTAATGTAAACTTAGAAATACCTATGCTGCGAAATATGCATTGGGAATGATTTAAAATCCAAGAAACGTTTATACCTTAATTACTTGCCCACCTTCCCTGATTGTAGGGTCAATAAATCGTAAACGTAAAAGAACTAGGGTTTGCCCCTGAGGTTCTTAAAGAAAATATTAAAAAGGAGACCCTAGGTCTGACAAATGTCAGCTTAAAGAAACTGAAACGGATTGTTTCATCACATATTACAATGCAGGACTTGTGCAGCAAGTACGAAGTCATATGGTCTTGTGATTGATTCACAAGAAGAAAGGTTAAATACCCTCAACAAGGATGGCGGATCCTTACGCAAGTTATCTTGCAAAAGGATGTATTCTCTGATATCCTTCTAAATAAGGAAGGTTAAAAACCGGATACTGAAGTATCCAAGGAACTTTAGGGTTGACCAAGTTGGGTTAATAGGGTACGTCCTAACCCAGAATATAAAGGATCTTGCCAAGTTGCAAGGTACTCCGGATCGAGTGCTAGATGCATTCAAAAGGAAAGGTTCCTTTCTTAACAGTTTGCCAACAACAGGATCGATTAATGGAATTGTTTGTGCTTGCTAGAGATTTTAGAGCACTGTTTGATTTATGAATTACAAATTAAACGAATATCTATACTCTAGGGTGAAGGCCTGAAGGGAGAGGCAGCTTCAGTTACCCCCGACTGCTTGCCTGACCCTAACCAAGGGTGTTGTTGACTGCACTGGGAATGTGGACCGAACCCACCGCGAGAGGTCTCTCCGTTGAGCTCTACTTGGAGCAGGAGGACGCTTGGGTGCCAGGGGGCACTGGCCGTAAATCCCTCGCCTTCCGGGTCCTTTACAAGAGGCTAACGTGACTCGGGATTGGATCTCGAGGCCCGCATACTAGTCTACGGGCGGAAGCTTGGAATAGTAATCCTTGTGGATTACTGGATAGCCTTCGGGCGGATTATGGACAAGCCTATGGGCGGAACTCCTTGTATTTCAAAGATAAATATGATGATATATTAATAAAGAACTTGTTTGATATTGTTTTTCTATGTCCCGTGATAAGATTACGTGAAGGAACCAGTGCTTAATGGTTTAATTAAAGAAGCTGATTGTTACATGTCTAACTAATGTGTTAGATAATTACATAACTAAAACAAACCGAGGAAAGTGCGGAGGATGGGCCATGGGTCCGTCCTACGGTTGGGTGGTCCCGGTTGGCCGGTAACTTTTCTCAAATCTCGAAGAACAGTGGGATGATCATCAAAGGACACGAACAACAAAAGCGTTGACCTAGAGTTATGTCTTAACCGATTTACGCTATTTTAGGGGAACGAAATGGGACTATGCCTTATGGCAGAGAGGTTGAGCTTTGCATCTCTCTCGTTTCCCATTCTCTTTGAACCAAGTGCAGCGTGAATACGCTTCGGACCTGGCGTTTCTGCGTAAACTAGTTCTCTTGGGTCTAACGCTAGTTGCTGTTAGGAAATGACCAATCATGAAAACCCAAATTTCGGTCGATCCTAAGTGGGAACGGCCAGAATACTTTCACTATGCCACAGACGCGGAAAGCCCTAGATCGCAAACCCCGTAACATTCCATGGGAGTGCCGGGCGGAGCTTTTTAGACATCCTTTCCGATGGACTGCTAAGACGTGTCCTGGATGATACTAGTGGACACGTTACACTTGGTATCAGAGCCGACCAACAACGGAATTGTTTTTATAAAATCTCAATGGAATGAAGTAAAGAAATTGTTGCTGTCCAAACATTTTCTTACCTTCAATACTTTCTTGTAGAATTACGAAGCGTGGAACAAGTTCTTGGTATTTCGAGTCATGTTTATGATTGTAACGCATTCTATGCTTTATGGACAAAGGATTGGGATGATGAATATCCTAGAGCAGATCTATAATCCATCACCTTTGTACATGGAACGAAGATGGACGGGTACTTGAGGAATCTACTATATAGCCACCCACTGGTTTGCTTACCTACAGACCAACCTAAAGAGGATTAAGTGGTTGGAGGATCTGAAAGTCGTGAAGCTGTTCGTTTTTGTGGAAGCTCACGTAAATTCAACTTTACATATTCAAGGTCGGAGGGTTGAGATGAACTCATATGTATATGAGGAAGTAACTCGTGTAATCCCCGCCGATAGGATTAAAGTGTTGGGCCGCCATGAGAAGTATGGATTCCAACGGAAAGGATATCCTGAACTTCCAATGACTTATCGATTCCTGAAGATCCATGACCCAAAACCTTACTATTACACAGTTCTTGCAGATAAATGCAATACAACGTTGTTCTCCCTAAACTAAATGTAACAATTGGCTTATCATCACATGAAACCTTGTATTCGAAAGGGCTATGCCCATGTAAATACAAATAAAGACTTCTTTTTATCAATGTTTGGCTGTGCATAAGAGTTGATAAAAAGTTACGTAGGTACAGATGTAATATAAGCACATCGATTATCGTATAATAATGTTAAGAAAACCTTTATTCAGGCACAACCCCAGGTACAGGTTCCAAATTCGCCTTCTACATCAAGTACTGCCGTGATCCAGGAGAATAAATTCCTTCTCAAGCAGATTAAGCCACCAGAGTTTGAGACGGGAGAGGTAGATTCGTTCAGGCTAATGCTAAAATTTGGATTGAATCCATGGAGGATTACTTCGAAGCAGCCGGTACTGCACCCGCCAATCAAGCAATGCTTGCCAAGTTAAAGCTCACCGGCAAAGCCAGACTTTGGTGGAAGCAATGGTGTAGGGATCAAGGGATCGTAGAGGGATCTGTTACCTGGGAGAAGCTGAAGAAAGCCGTGCAAGGAAGATACTTACCACCTGCATATCGCACATAGAAAATGAACGAGTTCTACGAGCTAAAACAGCTAGGACTCACTGTTGACGCATACTACTCTAAATTCGTCTCACTTTTAAAGTATGTGCCATAGATGGACATGACACAATAGGTGTCCAAATTTTGTGCGGGCTTAAATCCACCAGTAAATACCCGTCTCGAATCTATGCGTCCATCAGATCTTCAGGATGCACTCATTTGAGCGGCGCCTATAATTCAGGAGGTGCAAGCTAGACCAAGGGGTAACAAAACTTGGTCTTATAATGACCCGAACAGAGGAGCATTCAGACCTCAAATAAAGAGAGTTCAAGGTCATAATCAGGGACAAAGAAAGAAAGCAAGGACGAATAACGTCAACAACTTTGTTCCTACTCAAAGTAATGGCCGAAAGCTCCGTTGTTTCCACTGCAACGAACCCGATCACTTCAAGAGGCAATGTCCCAAGCTTGGCGGAGGACATCGCCAAGCGCCTTTCCAAGGAACAGGCCGTGGTCAAGGAGCCGCTACTCGAGGAAGGGGAAGAACCACCTGCATTGCCAATAGGCAAATGTGCGAAGAAGAAGAAGAAGAAGATCCGACCATGGAAGCAGAATTTGAAAGAGCGACAATCCATGCCGCTTTACACAAGAAAGGGCCGAATCACCAGTTCTCGGTGTTTCAGACACACTGTCGGACTATCAAGGTAAAGGTTTCAAAACCTTGATTGATTGTGGCAGTACACATTCCTTTATCTCACCAGCATGTGCAAAAAGACTAGGAATAGCCACGGTAGAAGCGCCTACCCTGCTTGTGGAATTGGCAAATGGTCATGAGGTAACTTGTACCAGGCAAACTGCTAAGGTGGAATTCTTTCTGGGAGGAAAGCAGACTTCAGTTAAATTCAAAGCCATGAATTTAGGTATCCATGAGTGTGTACTCGGAATGGATTGGCTTAAGCCTGGCTTAAGCCCAACGACGCCCACATTCACTGTGCAAAGGGTCAAGTTTCCTTTCGAAAATCTGAAAGGGAATTAGTCACATCTCAAGGTGAGGCAGGCGTGCCAAGAATCCAATTGGCCAAAGTATCTCGGATCATAAAAGGAGTCAGAAAAGGATTACCCATTTACTCGATCAAACTCAACAAGTTAGATCAAAAGCAAGAGTCTCATGAAGGACCTTCTTGGCTAAAGGAATACGCGGACGTATTCCCTGAAGAGTTGACTGAGCTTCCGCCTCAAAGAGAAGTGGATCATGAGATTAGGTTAGTGCCTGGAGCTGCACCAATTGCCAAGAGACCTTATAGAATGTCCATACCAGAAGCAATTGAGCTGAAGGAACAACTCAAGCAACTGTTAGATCAGGGCTACATCCGGTGTCGTAGAGTTCACGCAAGGGCTGCAGAACACGGAGTTCAAGTTGCAACAAGTGAAGAGACTAACAAGAAGAAATCGAATTTTTGATGCCAAAGTTCACTATATTCCTTGTCAAGTGAGTTACATGAAGTTCATATTCAGAAAAATCTGAAGTATCTCATAAACTGTTTACATTCAGGTGTATGATGACAGTTACATTGAACAGAATAATATTCCAGCCAAGCATGTCCCTTAATGCAGAGAACCATCTGAATTTCATCAACCTCAATGTTGGATGCAGTTTTGCCACCTTGCACCTGCCGTCCAAAGGCAATCACCACAGACTCCCCATCTACTCTGGAATCCAGCTGAGACTGTATGTTAATGTACCCATACTCTGCATCTACTTGACTGGATAAGTGATCAGGTCTCGAAGCGGCGGTGTGAGCACGCATAGCACAGGATTCTTTGGGAACGACTCCTTGATCTCCCCAGTTTTGAGATCAGAAGTTCTCTCTGTGGGGGAGTAAATGAATCATCGATCCTGTCACACATCCATGAGTCTGTTTTGGTGTGCGTATCTGATGCCCAGCTGCAAAATGACATCAGTTGACTTGCAAAGCGGGAAGGTGGATTGCTAGCTGTGTGAGCCTTGCATTCATGAAACCCTCACTGTACACTCCCTTAGCAGGAGACGTGTTCTCAATGGCTTAGAACTCGCTCTTGTACCATAGCAGGAGCACATCCGCACCATCCTGAGGGATGAGGTGGCGCTTGCCCTTGGGCAAGGCAGAAACTAGTGGGCTTTGTGCTTTTTTAGGCCGATAGAAGGGATCGGCTGGCCATCATTATCAGGAGGGCGCAGGGCTGCTTTGAAACGAGAAGGCTAAGGTTTTCTTTTTTTTTCCTTGTTGCTGTTCCTATCGGTGGTGATGGAGGCCTTGTGTCCAGCCTTCCGTACAAACAGAAAGGAAGAGCCTCCCATGAACTTTTCTTTCTACTAGGTTAGCTAGTATCTCATCTTCTGTAGATCGTTTCCTGTGAACGAAGAAGGAAGCGTTGCGTTGCGAACTGCCCGAACAGCCATGTCGGGATCAAGGACTTGGTAAGCTACACAGCAGCCGGGAAAACGGGGGCCGGTAGTCTAGCCAGCATCCATGATCCAAACCCAGACGTCTGAAATTTCTCCACACTTTGATCCCCCAGATCAACGTGGTCATTGTTGTCTCCTACGACAACAAAGACCTTGCAGCAGTACGCTTGCCGGCTTGGGTCTGCTTCAGTGCGGCCATGATTTTCATTATCTCGTCTTTAAGCGCAGAACTGTGGAAGAATTCAATGATCTCTCACTGTCTCTCTCCTCAGACATGATTTGTATATAGACTTCCAAAGCAATATAAAGATTGAATCCTCAAGACCTGAAGCTTCTGATTCTCAGGTCATCGAGAGTTGCAAAACAGCAATCAGAAACTAGTCCTTTACTGCACAGCACATCGAAAACAAGCTTTGACAAAGCATAAGATCATCAGCCCTTCCCAAGACTCCGTTTTGTGTGTTAAATTGGAGATAGCACCATCGATTTCTCTGCTAGCCTGCATCTTTCTCTGTCAGAGCATCAAATGTAGCTTCCTTGTCATCCCATCATCTGCAAATTACATCAACTCTGCTGCTCTACGACGACTCGTGCCATCTAATAGGATGATCCTCGATTTTCAGCACTATCTCTTTCATCGGTTGAACTCCACTTCGTCCTCGTGACCATGGGCTCCCACAGGCGGTCTGTTCTTCCTTCCATCCCATTCGAATTCTCTCCCATTAGTTTTTTCCGCCACCACTCGATATTCTTGGACAAATCTAAGAATATCTTTTTCTATTCTTTCCCCTTTTCTTTCTCTGTAACGGTGCAGAAAGCCAAGGGATCCCCAAGCATTTGGTATTACCAAAGCATCCTTTAAACTCACTCCATAAAGTGATGTTCCTATGCCACATCCAAGGATCCCACCAGCAAACTGCCCCAGAATATACCAATGAACATCAAGCCAAGGGAACTTCCCTATGCTTGCAAATCCTGTTGTCACTGCTGGGTTAACTTATGCTCCAGATATGTGCCCAAATGAAAAGATAACAAAGATGATGCTAAATGCATCACTTTCAGCATACATATCCACCGCAGCAGTCCCAAGTGCTGTACATACCTAGCAATAAGTGCATTCCAAGAGTCTACATCTCGACAAGGGAACCCGTTCAGCACTCCTTAAGCTTTGCCCATTATACATGATATTCCTGAATTTACACCTTTGTCTTCATAGCTTAAATGTCAGCTTCTATAAAGCTTCCTTTGATTCCACGGTATCCTGCACTTTTCTTCGAGTTCATCATTAAAATTATCAGCTGGATAATGTCCTTTGGCATCAGTTTTTCATATTTTTCTAATACACGCACATCATGCATCCAAACAAAATCATACGCATGCACTAAGGGAATATATACATCGGATGCGGATTATCAAAATGCATCACACAAACAATGAATCACACGCAGAAATTAACACAAATGCACAACAAAAAAAATGGAGGTAAATACTCCTCGGATGCGCAGCAACACGACATCCACCCCCTCTAAACCTGCACATCCTCCGGATGTGCCAACTATCCAGGATCATTCAAGTCCACAAACAGGTCAAGTCCATCTTCTGTTTCTAGTAGACCTCTTTCTCGATCAGCTTCATCATCTATGCTCTCTGTTCCTTCTGCTTGTCTTTCTTCTACCTGCTCTTCTTCTGTCAATGCTTTAAGTGCATATTCTTCATCTTCTCTTCTCTTGAAAATCTTGACTCGTTTTCCAGCAATAGGCACCCTCAATACTATTCCATCTAATTCAGCCAGCTCATAGGTACCATTGTCAAAAACCTGTTTCACTTCATACGGTCCAGACCATCTTTGAACCATTTTTCTCATGCTACTATGCTGATTTTCTAGACTACTGTCATAAACTAGAACCCAATCTCCTTCTTTTATGGCTCTAGGCCTCAAGCGATGCCTTAAATCAAACCTGTCCTTATTTCTGAGACGGGCTGCCTTCAAATGATCAACTGCTAGCTGCACATCTTCTATCCTTCTCTCTAGTTGACGAATCCGAAGGGCTAGAAGCTCTTCCCTTGATAAATTCTCATGCCACGGAAGAACACTCCAAGTGAGAGCACAAATTTCAGTAGGCATGACAGGTTTTTGCCCATACATCAACTCCGCAGGCATGTATCCAGTAGTCACACTATGTGTAGAGCGATCAGGCCAGAATGAAAAGGTAGTAATCTCGGCCAATCTCCAATCCGACCTCTACAAGCTTTTGCCAATGCTTTAACTATTGGTGGATGTCCTCTTTCACTTTTGCCATTTCCCTCTGGATTATAGGCAGTAGTAAGAGCCAATTTAATCCCAAGCCGTGAGAAGAATTCTCTAGCTTCATCTGCATCTAGCTCTCCACGATCAGCTGTAATCTTGCCTATACATCCATACCTCCAAAATATTTCTTCCAACAAGAATTTACATACTGTAGTGGTGGTCTTCGTCCGCAACGATCTACCTTCAACATAGTTTGTAAGATCCTCCCTAGCCAAGACAAGATATCTCATCTGCCAAAGTCCCACTGGCAAAGTAACCAAGTCTACCACCCACTTGTAATGCATACATAGTGGATAAGTCGGATGCAACTCATCACGATGTTGCACTAAAGAGTAAAGCTGGCAATCCCTGCAAGTCTCCACAAAGTGAGAAACATCTTTATACATCCCTTTCCACTAGTATCTTTCTTTGATTTTCTCATAGGTAGCCCACACACCTCTATGTCCAGCCCATGAGCTCTCAAGAAACTCTCGCATAATCTGTATCTGCTTTACTACATCACAAACTACTCTCAAGGGCAAGCCTCCTCTCTTTCTTGGATGCTTCCAAAGAAAACCATCTTTCAAGAAATACCCATAAGCCTTCCTTCTGATTTTCTTGAATTCATCATCTGTCCAATCAGCTCTTCGAGTCAATGAACTTAGATACTGTCCAATTTGCAGCCACTCATCAACATAAAGTTCTTCAATAAAAGCTTCAACAGTAGATACATGACAATCATGAATAAGGACAGAAGCAGCAAACTCTGTCTCATCATCTTCTGCAAGCATTGACTCCTCATCCTCATATCTCGCTCTAGAAAGCATGTCAGCAACTGGATTATCTTTCCCTGCTATATGTCGAAATTCTGGATTCAATGATTTGATATAGGCAATCCACCGAAGCATCGCTATATCTGGAGTCGAGCAACTAGTAATCATGCCAAGCAAAGGTAAACAATCTGTTTCCACAATAACTGAAGCTCCAATAAAATATCCTTTGTCACACTTCAGTGCAGTGACTACTCCCCACAACTCTCTTTTGATCTGCGGGTATCTCCTTTGTCGCTCATTAAGAACTTTAGCTCCAAAGCGGATAGCATACCTATTTCCATCAGCATCATCCTGTCCCACAGCCCAACCTATGCCAATAGGGCTAGTATCAACTGTCAACATGATCGGCCGTCCACACTGATAATCCGCCTTACGTAGAGTAGGAGCTGATTGCAATAGCTTCTTGATCTTACGCATGGCTTTTGAATGCTTCTCATCCCAATGAAATTTCTGCCCTTTTCGAAGCAGCTGATAAAGAACATCTGCAATATGAGCAAAATGAGGAATCCAAATCATGTAAAATACACAAGCTCCCACAAATCTCCGCATCTCTGAAGTAGTTGAGCAATGCTCTGCAATCCTGTTTATGGCATCCACCTTTGCAGGAGAAGGCTTTCTGCCATAATATCCAACCATATGCCCAACTATGATGACTTCATTAACACCAAAGACAGATTTCAGCCCTGAAAGTGTCAAATTTACCTCCTCTAATCGTGTCAATATTTGCTCACAAGCATTCAAGTGGTCAGCCACAAACTGTCTACATCCACGCAAATCAAGACTTTCATTCTTTTCTTCTTCTGCACAACCCTTAATAGGCACATCATCTAGAAAAGGCATGGTATACTGCGAAATATAGTCTCGTAAAACTCTATGCATAGCATTCATCATATGAGCAACTGAGTTTGTGGCACCTTGAGGCAAGGTACACATCCTCACAAGACCAATAGGTGTCCGCATAGTAGTAATATCCCTGCTTTCCAAGGCAAGCTGAAACTGATCATAACCTGAATACAAGTCACCTAGGGAATAGATGGCTCGTCCTGCAAAAGCCTCAGCAAATTTATCCACAACTGGACCTGTTCCCACATTCCTGATTGTCACTTTGTTCACGGGCTACATATCCTGAATAAATCTCAAAGTACCATTCTTCTTTGGTACAGTAAACCACCTGTTAGAATAAGGTGCAGAAGAGGGTTCCAAAATCCCCATTTTAATCTTCTCATTCAGCAACTCTATCAGCTTTGGCAAGTGTGCTTTAGGCACAGGTATAGGACGTATATTCCATGGTACATGAGGAACAGTGAAGATGACCATAGGTGCAACCAATTCGGGACTAATGCAGCCAATTTCATGTGGAAAGAAAGCAAATGCCTTACCATGACGTCCAAGCATCTCTCTAAAACATTATTTTTCCACTGGAAGCAAAAAATCATCATTTGCAATCTTCAATTCTGCAAGAGTTTCAGCAGTAAACTTATGTCCAATATTTGCAGGATCCCTCAACATAGGCTGCTTCATAGCTTTTTCAATCTGTTCATCACTATCAGAAGGAAGCGGGCCTGCAACCGGCTTAACCTTCTTATCAACTGTTTTATATTTTGTGTCAACCTTGGCATCATTCAAGCAATCTTTTCTTTGCTGCAATTTCTGCAAATTTTCAGCATCTTTCAACTTTGTTGGCTGAAAAATTTCAGCTTTTAGCTCTATGGACTGCATGGTTGCAGCCTGAAACTCTGTATGCAGAAATTTTTCTGCATTCAACTCTGTTGGCTGAATGAATTCAGCCCTTGGCTCTATGGACTGCATAGATGCATCCTGAAACTCTGTATTCTTGCTTCTGTAATGAAAGGTTGTCCAAGAATAATCGGATAAGAGCATGAATCCTGAACAAAGCAATAATAATCCTCTTCAACATTACCAATAGAAATTCTGATACTCGGACAAGCAGCATACATATCACCAGAAGTATTATTGGCGGCTCTCATGCGCCAGCCATGCTCTGCATCCATAGGCCACTTGCCACTCTCATAAACACCTCGAACAATAAGATTAATCTCAGAACCATGATAAACTAAAGCGATCAAGGGAATTTTTTTCTCTCCAATCCTTACCACTGTCTCAGTGGTTGCTCTAGCCCAATGACTTCGTGAAAAATGGCTGCGAGGAATGAGAATAGGGGTCTCATCATCTTCATACTGCATAGGCTGCACTATTTTCTCCAATTGCGGATTAACAGAAGCATTTTCAACCATCACTACATCATCATGCTCTTCCCCAAGAGCTCCATGCCACAATCCCTGTAAAGTAGGTCCTTCCATCGCATGTCGTTTCCTCCGCAAAAGATCCTGCATCTGATCCTGTATTTCTCTTCTAGCAATCCCAAGAGCCTCTCCAACAGTAAAAGTGACTTCACTATTCAAAATTCTTTCATGAAAAATCTTACTCATATCCGTTTGCATATCAAGGTCTGACAAGAGCTTGAATCCTGGCTCTTTTCTTGGTTGCCTCTTTTCTTTCTGCTTGTCTCCCATTGGTTGATCAGAACCTGTTTGAACTGGAGAATTCGGCATAGGTGGAGCCGTAACAGGTGGTGAAACAAAGTCACCCCCTCTAGTCTTTTTGGAGGAGCTAGGACCCTCCTCATCTCTTCTTCTCTTTTCCTCAACCATGGCATCTAAACCCTGCGTTTTAGCCATATAAGCAAAAATAGAATACCTGTCAACAGGAGAATCCCATCCTGTTTCTCCTCGGATGCTAGAGCCCACACAAGTCATAGTAGAAGTTTGAACTTTCCCTCTTCTCGCTATCTCCAAGGTAGAAGACCATAAAGCAGAGTCTCCATTAGATTTCTGCTCAAGCTGGACTCCAAAAGCTGAAGCATCTCCTCTAACACTCACATAAGCTGATCGCGCAGCCATATCATCAACAAGCTTCTTCATACCTCCCTTACCAAAGTTCGTGTCAAGAGGAGCGCCAGTCTCTGTCAGCCATATCTTCCCATCTTGTCCCCAGAACACTACATTCTTCTTACGTGCTTCCTGAAAAGCATCACAATCTCTGCAGTGTTGGTGCTCTGTACTATCACACCAAATATATCGTCGTCCTTTTCTTTGACTAGCTGGAAAAGCAGTCACTGGAGCAGGTGCTACAGCAGGTACTGACATAAGTTGCTCCTTTAACTTACCAACTTCAGCTTTGACTGCTTCAATCGTCAAATCCGCCAAGCCTTTAATAACATCATCTACAAATAAGGGCACTGGAGCAGTAGGAACTGGTGGATTCACAACAGGAGGAGTAGGCTTAGGCAAAGAAGTTGCAGCAGGGATAGAAGAAGAAGTCTCCAAAGATTTCACAGGAACTGATCCTGTATTTCGATGCAATCTGACTCTTCTGCGCTGTTTCTTGACAAGAGCATTAACAGCATCAATGACATGTCTCCACTCAGTCTTTAAACCTGAATCAGTAGCTTGATCTTCCAAAAGATCATCCCACTTTTCCTGTAAATTAGCATCTGCAGCTTGCAAAAATAACTCCACTTTCTGCATCTCCAAAGCTTGCTGTTCAGTCCCATCCAATTGATCGTAACGGCTTTCAAACTCTCGCAGAAGAGCAGTAACAGAAAGTCCCTTATTAGGCATAGAAACCCATGCTAAAAAATTCCTGCAATTCATAAGACCTGTATCCTCCAGGAAATATTCATCTTTTAATGCCTTTTTAAATTCAGCCCAGCCTGCATGTGCCTCTTGAATTTCTGCAATTCGACCTTCAAGAGCGCGCACCACGATCCGCAAGAAGTAGCGGCTCCAAACATCTTGAGAAACCCCAAAAAACTTCATCTTTTCTTCATACAAATGCAGGTAAGTTGACACTTGCTGGCCATTAAACTGCTTCATCTCCTGTTGGACAGCTTTCAAAGCATCCATAGCATCACTGTCACGTTTTGCATGAGCTTGCTGCTGCATATACATGGTAAATGATTGAAACAGGTTCTTCATGACATTATCATCTGTCATCTCTTCTTGCGAGTCTCCCATCTTGCTGATGACGCAGCACTTTCACGTCGGGTTCACCAGAAATGTCGTAGAGTTCACGCAAGGGCTGCAGAACACGAAGTTCAAGTTGCAACAAGTGAAGAGACTAACAAGAAGAAATCGAATTTTTGATGCCAAAGTTCACTATATTCCTTGTCAAGTGAGTTACATGAAGTTCATATTCAGAAAAATCTGAAGTATCTCATAAACTGTTTACATTCAGGTGTATGATGACAGTTACATTGAACAGAATAATATTCCAGCCAAGCATGTCCCTTAATGCAGAGAACCATCTGAATTTCATCAACCTCAATGTTGGATGCAGTTTTGCAACCTTGCACCTGCCGTCCAAAGGCAATCACCACAGACTCCCCATCTACTCTGGAATCCAGCTGAGACTGTGTGTTAGTGTACCCATACTCTGCATCTACTTGACTGGATAAGTGATCAGGTCTCGAAGCGGCGGTGTGAGCACGCATAGCACAGGATTTTTGGGGAATGACTCCTTGATCTCCCCAGTTTTGAGATCAGAAGTTCTCTCTGTGGGGGAGTAAATGAATCATCGATCCTGTCACACATCCATGAGGTCTGTTTTGGCAAGCGTACTGCTGCAAGGTCTTTGTTGTCGTAGGAGACAACAATGACCACGTTGATCTGGGGGATCAAAGTGTGGAGAAATTTCAGACGTCTGGGTTTGGATCATGGATGCTGGCTAGACTACCGGCCCCCGTTTTCCCAGCTGCTCTGTAGCTTACCAAGTCCTTGATCCCGACGTGGCTCTTCGGGCAGTTCGCAACGCAACGCTTCCTTCTTCGTTCACAGGAAACGATCTACAGAAGATGAGATACTAGCTAACCTAGTAGAAAAAAAAGTTCATGGGAGGCTCTTGCTTTCTGTTTGTACGGAAGGCTGGACACAAGGTCTCCATCACCACCGATAGGAACAGCAACAAGGAAAAAAAAAGAAAACCTTAGCCTTCTCGTTTCAAAGCAGCCCTGCGCCCTCCTGATAATGATGGCCAGCTGATCCCTTCTATCGGCCTAAAAAAGCACAAAGCCCACTAGTTTCTGCCTTGCCCAAGGGCAAGCGCCACCTCATCCCTCAGGATGGTGAGGATGTGCTCCTGCTATGGTACAAGAGCGAGGTCTAAGCCATTGAGAACACGTCTCCTGCTAAGGGAGTGTACAGTGAGGGTTTCATGAATGCAAGGCTCACACAGCTAGCAATCCACCTTCCCGCTTTGCAAGTCAACTGATGTCATTTTGCAGCAGAAATGTCGTAGAGTTCACGCAAGGGCTGCAGAACACGGAGTTCAAGTTGCAACAAGTGAAGAGACTAACAAGAAGAAATCGAATTTTTGATGCCAAAGTTCACTATATTCCTTGTCAAGTGAGTTACATGAAGTTCATATTCAGAAAAATCTGAAGTATCTCATAAACTGTTTACATTCAGGTGTATGATGACAGTTACATTGAACAGAATAATATTCCAGCCAAGCATGTCCCTTAATGCAGAGAACCATCTGAATTTCATCAACCTCAATGTTGGATGCAGTTTTGCAACCTTGCACCTGCCGTCCAAAGGCAATCACCACAGACTCCCCATCTACTCTGGAATCCAACTGAGACTGTGTGTTAATGTACCCATACTCTACATCTACTTGACTGGATAAGTGATCAGGTCTCGAAGCGGCGGTGTGAGCACGCATAGCACAGGATTCTTTGGGAACGACTCCTTGATCTCCCCAGTTTTGAGATCAGAAGTTCTCTCTGTGGGGGAGTAAATGAATCATCGATCCTGTCACACATCATGAGGTCTGTTTTGGTGTGCGTATCTGATGCCCAGCTGCAAAATGACATCAGTTGACTTGCAAAGCAGGAAGGTGGATCTAGCTGTGTGAGCCTTGCATTCATGAAACCCTCACTGTACACTCCCTTAGCAGGAGACGTGTTCTCAATGGCTTAGACCTCGCTCTTGTACCATAGCAGGAGCACATCCTCACCATCCTGAGGGATGAGGTGGCGCTTGCCCTTGGGCAAGGCAGAAACTAGTGGGCTTTGTGCTTTTTTAGGCTGATAGAAGGGATCGGCTGGCCATCATTATCAGGAGGGCGCAGGGCTGCTTTGAAACGAGAAGGCTAAGGTTTTCTTTTTTTTTTCCTTGTTGCTGTTCCTATCGGTGGTGATGGAGACCTTGTGTCCAGCCTTCCGTACAAACAGAAAGGAAGAGCCTCCCATGAACTTTTCTTTCTACTAGGTTAGCTAGTATCTCATCTTCTGTAGATCGTTTCCTGTGAACGAAGAAGGAAGCGTTGCGTTGCGAACTGCCCGAACAGCCACGTCGGGATCAAGGACTTGGTAAGCTACAGAGCAGCCGGGAAAACGGGGGCCGGTAGTCTAGCCAGCATCCATGATCCAAACCCAGACGTCTGAAATTTCTCCACACTTTGATCCCCCAGATCAACGTGGTCATTGTTGTCTCCTACGACAACAAAGACCTTGCAGCAGTACGCTTGCCGGCTCGGGTCTGCTTCAGTGCGGCCATGATTTTCATTATCTCGTCTTTAAGCGCAGAACTGTGGAAGAATTCAATGATCTCTCACTGTCTCTCTCCTCAGACATGATTTGTATATAGACTTCCAAAGCAATACAAAGATTGAATCCTCAAGACCTGAAGCTTCTAATTCTCAGGTCATCGAGAGTTGCAAAACAACAATCAGAAACTAGTCCTTTACTGCACAGCACATCGAAAACAAGCTTTGACAAAGCATAAGATCATCAGCCCTTCCCAAGACTCCGTTTTGTGTGTTAAATTGGAGATAGCGCCATCGATTTCTCTGCTAGCCTGCATCTTTCTCTGTCAGAGCATCAAATGTAGCTTCCTTGTCATCCCATCATCTGCAAATTACATCAACTCTGCTGCTCTACGACGACTCGTGCCATCTAATAGGATGATCCTCGATTTTCAGCACTATCTCTTTCATCGGTTGAACTCCACTTCGTCCTCATGACCATGGGCTCCCATAGGCGGTCTGTTCTTCCTTCCATCCCATTCGAATTCTCTCCCATTAGTTTTTGCCGCTACCACTCAATATTCTTGGACAAGTCTAAGAATATCTTTTTCTATTCTTTCCCCTTTTCTTTCTCTGTAACGATGCAGAAAGCCAAGGGATCCCCAAGCATTTGGTATTACCAAAGCATCCTTTAAACTCACTCCATAAAGTGATGTTCCTATGCCACATCCAAGGATCCCACCAGCAAACTGCCCCAGAATATACCAACGAACATCAAGCCAAGGGAACTTCCCTATGCTTGCAAATCCTGTTGTCACTGCTGGGTTAACTTATGCTCCAGATATGTGCCCAAATGAAGAGATAACAAAGATGATGCTAAATGCATCACTTTCAGCATACATATCCACCGCAGCAGTCCCAAGTGCTGTACATACCCAGCAATAAGTGCATTCCAAGAGTCTACATCTCGACAAGGGAACCCGTTCAGCACTCCTTAAGCTTTGCCCATTACACATGATATTCCTGAATTTACACCTTTGTCTTCATAGCTTAAATGTCAGCTTCTATAAAGCTTCCTTTGATTCCACGGTATCCTGCACTTTTCTTCGAGTTCATCATTAAAATTATTAGCTGGATAATGTCCTTTGGCATCAGTTTTTCATATTTTTCTAATACACGCACATCATGCATCCAAACAAAATCATACGCATGCACTAAGGGAATATATACATCGGATGCGGATTATCAAAATGCATCACACAAACAATGAATCACACGCAGAAATTAACACAAATACACAACAAAAATAATGGAGGTAAATACTCCTCGGATGCGCAGCAACACGACACCGGCCTAGCAATTCACTGTGGGGAGCTCCAGTACTATTCCAGAAAAAGAAAGATGGGACACTTCGACTATGATTGATTACCGAGGGCTGAATCAATCTACAGTCAAGAACAAGTATCCTATTCCTAGAATAGATGAGCTTCTTGATCGTCTTCAGGGTGCAAAGATCTTCTCCAAGATTGATCTCAGGTCAGGTTACTATCAGATAAGGATCAAGGAAGAAGATATCCCAAAGACAGCCTTCAATACAAGATATGGGTACTTTGAGTTCCTGGTTATGTCATTCGGGCTCACGAATGCACCTGCCACCTTCAATAGGTTAATGCAGGACATCTTTAGGCCATATCTTGATGATTTCGTGCTTGTAATCTTCAATGACACTTTAGTCTATTCTAAACAGGAAGAAGATCATGAACCTCAACTGTGGATTGTCCTTGAAACAATGAGGTCACATAAGCTATATGCAAAAATCAAGAACTGTGCATTCTTCAAGCGTCATATTGAATATCTGGGATTCATAGTATCATCAGAAGGAATATCAGTAGACCCAGCCAAGGTCAGAGATGTGCTTGAGTGGCCAATACCAGTATCCATCAAAGAGATACATAGCTTTCTTGGATTGACAGGATGGTATAGGGTCTTCATAAAAAACTATGCTTTAATTGCAGCACCTCTGATGGATTTACTGAAGAAGTAGACTTCTATTGCATGGTCAACTCCCGAACAAAATAGCTTCGACAGATTGAAGCAAAGTTTGGTATCAGCACCTATTTTAAAACTTCTAGACCTCAATAAGGAGTTCGAGGTAGTAACTGATGCTAGTATTCTTGCCTTGGGGTGTGTACTTATGCAGGAAGGTCATCGAGTAGCATACTCTTCAAGGAAACTAAAGAACCATGAAAAGAATTATGCTACGCATGATCTGGAATTACTAGCTGTCATCCATGCTCTAAAGATTTGGAGACACTACCTGTTGGGTAACAAGTTTACTCTAGTAACCGACCATAAGAGTCTCAAATGGATCTTTACCCAGAACAAGCTGTCATCCATGCTCTAAAGCTTTGGAGACACTACCTATTGGGTAACAAGTTTACTCTAGGAACCAACCATAAGAGTCTCAAATGGATCTTTACCCAGAACGAGCTCAACATGAGGCAACGTCGGTGGATTGAAGTGTTGGAGGAATATGACTTTGAAATCAAGTACCGACCAGGGAAAGAGATTTTAGTTGCCGATGCACTTAGTCGCAAGGCATTCCTATATTCCCTAATCTTGCAGAATCCATCAACGGCCAGATCTCTAGCTACAAAAGTATCTATGCCAAACAACCCTATACTTGAGTTAGCTAGAGAGGAAGCATGCCATGATTTGACCTACCAAACAATGATAAAGGAGATCTCTATCAAGGATCAGAATCAAAAGTTGCAAGCTAAGTATCAGGAATTTTCCATTGATAATGGACTTGTCTATTACAGAACAAGGCTGTATATACCAGCAAGCCAGTCACTTAAGTAGAAGATAATGTGGGAAGCTCATGATTTCCCTTTCGCAGGACATCCTGGCTATGCTAAGACTCTTAATACAGTTAGGAAGAGCTACCATTGGGAGAGGCTCAAAGGTGACATTCTCAAATATGTCACTGAGTGTTTGTCTTGCCAACGTATCAAAGCCAAACATGTCATGATGCCAGGGAAACTGCAACCGCTTGACATCCCCCAAATGAAATGGAAATTCATCAGTATGGATTTTGTTGTAGGCTTACCCCAAGTCCAAGGAGGATACAACTCCATCATGGTTGTAGTTGACATGCTTACTAAGGTTGCACACCTTATTCCAGTAAAAACAAACTATAAAGCCTCCGACATTGCAATATTGTTTATCAAGGAGATATTCAAGCTACATGGTTTACTCAGAAGAATCATTAGTGACCGTGATTATCTCTTCACATCACACTTTTGGAGAGCTATCTTTGAAGCAATCGGGACTCAACTTTGTTTTAGCACCACCTACCATCCCCAAACGGATGGCCAAACAGAGCGAGTAAATCAAGTCATCGAGGATATGCTTAGGGTATACTGCTGTCAAGAGCCGAAGAGGTGGATTCAATACTTGCCATTGGTCGAATTTTCCTACAATGCTTCTTACCAGCAAAGCATTTAGATGACCCCTTTCCAAGCATTGTACGGTCATGACTGTCGAAGCCCCCTAAATTTTTCCGATCCAACCTTAAGGGTTGAAGCTTCAAGACAGATGTTGGAAGACATGGATGATCAAATAAAGTCAATAAGACAGGACATCCAAGCGGCCAAGGATAGACAGAAGGCATATGCGGATTTGAAGCGTCAAGAAAGAGTCGTCGAAGAAGGAGACATGGTCTTCATTTTCGTATGCCCTAAAAAGAGTTCTCTATCCCTAGGAGATTGCAAGAAGCTAAGTCCAAGGTATTGTGGGCCGTACAAAATCCTCAAATGCCTAGGACCCAATGCTTATAGATTACAACTCCCTGAGAACCTAAAGGTTCACAATGTATTCCATATTAGCCTATTGAAAAAATATGTACCCAACCCTAACCATGTACTTCATGACCAACAAATCGTAATGCCTAGCCAAGGAGTCCTTGAGCTAAGGCCTGATAGAGTCTTAGATGTTAGGGAGAGACAATTAAGATCCAGAACCTTGAGAGAATGCCTCATCCAGTGGAAAGATTATCCTGAAGAGGATGCCACTTGAATAGAAGAAGACACTCTCAACCATCAATATCCCCAGTTTATCTCAAGATGAGGACATCTCGATTCCTCTAAGGGGGAGAGAATATAATATTTCATAAATTAAATTTTTCATTTTTCAGCGGCGCGTCATGCTGGAAGGAGGGAAGGGGATAGAGGAGCCAACAAGCTCCTCACTGGAGCTTGCTCGGCTCCACATGCATGCACCATGACACATAGGAGGGGGAGGATTCCCTCCCCTCCCCTATAAAATTGAGGGAGGGCCATGGTCTATGAGGAGGAGGAGGAAAGGACAGAGACGAATGCTGCCGCCTACTGTTGAGGGAAAAGAAGCAGCCATGATGCCGCCAGAAGAGAATGAGAGAGAGCGTTGAGAGCTGTCGAATGTTATGCTGCGGCCGTGCGATCTGTGGAAGGAGGGAGGGATAGCCACTTCGTCGCCGCCTGCAGACATTCACCCCCCCTTCATTGCCATCAAATTCCCCCCCACGTGGCTTCTGACTCCCACAGAAGCTTCAAGAAGCTTCTTGAAGCTTATAAGGGGGGGCTCCTTAAGCCCCCCTTCCTATACCCATCCCTTAGAATCCTTTCACCCCCCCTCCCGGTGTTATCCCCTTAGAATCCTTTCACTCCCCCTGCCCCCCCTCCCCCGCCGCTCTTAAACCCTTAACCCTTTCCGTGGGACCATTAAACCCCCACTCCCATTGGCCTCATAAACCAAAATCCCCCCCACCCCCCCCCCCCCCCTCCGTGCTTATATTTATAAGTCCCTTCTTGTGTTTTCCTTGAAACCCCGTGTTGCACCCCCTCATACTCCTTTTTATCACACCCCCCCTAAGCCCCTTTTTTTTTTAACCCTCGTGTCCCCTTTTTTCTTACACACCTTTTTCCCCCGTGCTATAAACCCTTGTGTTACCCTTCAAATTTCCCCCCTAGGTTTGAAAACCCC
This sequence comes from Lygodium microphyllum, assembly GCF_053477565.2. Classification (NCBI taxonomy): domain Eukaryota; kingdom Viridiplantae; phylum Streptophyta; class Polypodiopsida; order Schizaeales; family Lygodiaceae; genus Lygodium; species Lygodium microphyllum. The sequence continues at coordinate 119,480,090 of NC_141139.1, forward strand.
TAAGTCCTTTCCCTCCCGTGCCCAAAGATCTCCCAAGGTTCATATGGTTGCAAAGCCACACTCACACACAACCTTTTTGCCGTGTATATACCCTATAGGGTCTTCTTAGGCTTTATAAACCTTTCCCTCTCCGAAGAAGCTAAGACCTTAAAGGTCTTGTTACCCCTTTCTCGTGGTTAAATCCCTTAACGATTCCTTGACTCGAAAGAGAGAAGAGGAATATTGAAGCGACAGTGAATTCCGAAAAGGAGTGTAAAGCTACTTTCACATTCGAGGGATTACAACTGCGATGCCACCTAAGAAAGTCCAAGGAGTAGCTGCGGGAGGGTCATCTCCCAGTAACCATGTGGATATCTCACCCCAAAACCAGGGTTTTCCTTCTTAATTTTATATCGGTTTTAATTCAATCATGCTATATGAATTGTTAGGGACAAGATATATTTTGTCCTAGTTATTTACGATGAAGGAATTTAGTTTAATTGAACATGCAAAATGGATAATGTATAAAACATAGTTTTCCTTCAAATAGCATTATGCATTGAAACGAATTACGAGCAAGATTATCTACCCACTATAGTAGTATATTTCGGTTAAATCTTGAAGGTATAAAGAACTGCATCTTGCACCATTCACCCCTATTCTTTTTTACAATGAATCATCCTAGAAGGTGAAATTCGTGAAAGGTTTCTTACGTTGCTTAAACTCTAGGAAGTTACCATTGCTAACTGCACATTCTTAGCAAGGAAAAGATTGTTTATTTGGCATGAGTTTTGTTCACAAGGAAAAAGGAAGATAAATTGAGTTTACCTAACCTCAAAGCAATAAAGTTTAGGACTGAAAAATCAATTGTCACATAGATAACAAATCGTGCCGAGGTGATCTCGATATTACCTTCTAAAAGTTAACTGAACTAATGTAAACTTAGAAATACCTATGCTGCAAAATATGCATTGGGAATGATTTAAAATCCAAGAAACGTTTATACCTTAATTACTTGCCCACCTTCCCTGATTGTAGGGTCAATAAATCATAAACGTAAAAGAACTAGGGTTTGCCCCTGAGGTTCTTAAAGAAAATATTAAAAAGGAGACCCTAGGTCTGACAAATGTCAGCTTAAAGAAACTGAAACGGATTGTTTCATTGCATATTACAATGCAGGACTTGCGCAGCAAGTACGAAGTCATATGGTCGTGATTGATTCACAAGAAGAAAGGTTAAATACCCTCAACAAGGATGGCGGATCCTTACGCAAGTTATCTTGCAAAAGGATGTATTCTCTAATATCCTTCTAAATAAGGAAGGTTAAAAATCGAAAACTGAAGTATCCAATGAACTTTAGGGTTGACCAAGTTGGGTTAATAGGGTACGTCCTAACCCAGAATATAAAGGATCTTGCCAAGTTGCAAGGTACTCCGGATCGAGTGCTAGATGCATTCAAAAGGAAAGGTTCCTTCCTTAACAGTTTGCCAACAACAGGATCGATTAATGGAATTGTTTGTGCTTGCTAGAGATTTTAGAGCACTGTTTGATTTATGAATTAAAAATTAAAGGAATATCTATACTTTAGGGTGAAGGCCTGAAGGGAGAGGCAGCTTCAGTTACCCCCGACTGCTTGCCTGACCCTAACCAAGGGTGTTGTTGACCGCGCCGGGAATGTGGACCGAACCCACCGCGAGAGGTCTCTTCGTTGAGCTCTACTTGGAGCAGGAGGACGCTTGGGTGCCAGGGGGCACTGGCCGTAAATCCCTCGCCTTCCGGGTCCTTTACAAGAGGCTAACGTGACTCGAGATTGGATCTCGAGGCCCGCATACTAGTCTACGGGCGGAAGCTTGGAATAGTGATCCTTGTGGATTACTGGATAGCCTTCGGGCGGATTATGGACAAGCCTATGGGCGGAACTCCTTGTATTTCAAAGATAAATACGATGATATGTTAATAAAGAACTTGTTTGATATTGTTTTTCTATGTCCCGTGATAAGATTACGTGAAGGAACCAGTGCTTAATGGTTTAATTAAAGAAGCTGATTGTTACATGTCTAACTAATGTGTTAGATAATTACATAACTAAAACAAACCGAGGAAAGTGCGGAGGATGGGCCATGGGTCCATCCTACGGTTGGGTGGTCCCGGTTGGCCGGGAACTTTTCTCAAATCTCGAAGAACAGTGGGATGATCGTCAAAGGACACGAACAACAAAAGCGTTGACCTAGAGTTATGTCTTAACCGATTTACGTTGTTTTAGGGGAAGGAAATGGGACTATGCCTTATGGCAGAGAGGTTGAGCTTTGCATCTCTCTCGTTTCCCATTCTCTTTGAACCAAGTGCAACGTGAATACGCTTCGGACCTGGCGTTTCTGCGTAAAGTAGTTCGCTTGGGTCTGACGCTAGTTGCTGTTAGGAAATGACCAATCATGAAAACCCAAATTCCAATCGATCCTAAGTGGGAATGGCTAGAATACTTCCGCTACGCCACAGATGCGGAAAGCCCTAGATGGCAAACCCCGTAACATTCCATGGGAGTGCCGGGCGGAGCTTTTTAGACATCCTTTCTGATGGACTGCTAAGACGTGTCCTGGATGATACTAGTGGACACGTTACACTTGGTATCAGAGCCGACCAAAAACGGAATTGTTTTTATAAAATCTCAATGGAATGAAGTAAAGAAATTGTTGCTGTCCAAACATTTTCTTACCTTCAATACAGTCTTGCAGAATTACGAAGCGTGGAACAAGTTCTTGGTATTTCGAGTCATGTTTATGATTGCAATGCATTCTCTGCTTTATAGACAAAGGATTGGGATGATGAATATCCTGGAGCAGATCTATAATCCATCACCTTTGTACATGGAACGAAGATGGACGGGTGCTTGAGGAATCTACTATATAGCCACCCACTGGTTTGCTTACCTACAGATCAACCTAAAAAGGATTAAGTGGTTGGAGGATCTGAAAGTCGTGAAGCTGTTTGTTTTTGTGGAAGCTCACGTAAATTCGACTTTACATATTCAAGGTCGGAGGGTTGAGATGAACTCATATGTATATGAGGAAGTAACTCGTGTAATCCCCGCCGATAGGATTAAAGTGTTGGGCTGCCATGAGAAGTATGGATTCCAACGGAAAGGATATCCTGAACTTCCAATGACTTATCGATTCCTGAAGATCCATGACCCAAAACCTTACTATTACACAGTTCCTGCAGATAAATGCAATACAACGTTGTTCTCCCTAAACTAAATGTAACAATTGGCTTATCATCACATGAAACCTTGTATTCGAAAGGGCTATGCCCATATAAATACAAATAAAGACTTCTTTTTATCAATGTCTGGCTATGCATAAGAGTTGATAAAAAGTTACGTAGGTACAGATGTAATATAAGCACGTCGATTATCGTATAATAACGTTAAGAAAACCTTTATTCAGGCACATTCCCAGGTACAGGTTCCAAATTCGCCTCCTACATCAAGTACTGCCGTGATCCAGGAGAAGAAGTTCCTTCTCAAGCAGATTAAGCCACCAGAGTTTGACGGGAGAGGTAGATTCGTTCAGGCTAATGCTGAAATTTGGATTGAATCCATGGAGGATTACTTCGAAGCAGCCGGTACTGCACCCGCCAATCAAGCAATGCTTGCCAAGTTAAAGCTCACCGGCGAAGCCAGACTTTGGTGGAAGCAATGTTGCAGGGATCAAGGGATCGCAGAGGGATCTGTTACCTGGGAGAAGCTTAAGAAAGCCGTGCAAGGAAGATACTTACCACTTGCATATCGCACGCAGAAAATGAACGAGTTCTACGAGCTAAAACAGCTAGGACTCACTCTTGACGCATACTACTCTAAATTCGTCTCACTTTTAAAGTATGTGCCATAGATGGACATGACACAATAGGTGTCCAAATTTTGTGCGGGCTTAAATCCACTAGTACATACCCGTCTCGAATCTATGCGTCCATCAGATCTTCAGGATGCACTCATTCGAGCGGCGCCTATAATTCAGGAGGTGCAAGCTAGACCAAGGGGTAACAAAACTTGGTCTTATAATGACCCGAACAGAGGAGCATTCATACCTCAAATAAAGAGAGTTCAAGGTCATAATCAGGGACAAAGAAAGAAAGCAAGGAAGAAGAATGTCAACAACTTTGTTCCTACTCAAAGTAATGGCTGAAAGCTCCGTTGTTTCCACTACAATGAACCCCATCACTTCAAGAGGCAATGTCCCAAGCTTGGCGGAGGACATCGCCAAGCGCCTTTCCAAGGAACGGGCCGTGGTCAAGGAGCCGCTACTTGAGGAAGGGGAAGAACCGCCTGCATTGCCAATAGGCAAATGTGCGAAGAAGAAGAAGAAGAAGATCCGACCATGGAAGCAGAATTCGAAAGAGCGACAGTCCATGCCGCTTTACACAAGAAAGGGCCGAATCGCCAGTTCTCGGTGTTTCAGACACCGTCGGACTATCAAGGTAAAGGTTTCAAAACCTTGATTGATTGTGGCAGTACACATTCCTTTATCTCACCAGCATGTGCAAAAAGACTAGGAATAGCCACGGTAGAAGCACCTACCCTGCTTGTGGAATTGGCAAATGGTCATGAGGTAACTTGTACCAGGCAAACTGCTAAGGTGGAATTCTTTCTAGGAGGAAAGAAGACTTCGGTTAAATTCAAAGCCATGAATTTAGGTATCCATGAGTATCTACTCGGAATGGATTGGCTTAAGCCCAACGACACCCACATTCACTGTGCAAAGGGTCAAGTTTCCTTTCGAAACTCTGAAAGGGAATTAGTCACATCTCAAGGTGAGGCAGGCGTGCCAAGAATCCAATTGGCCAAAGTATCTCGGATCATAAAAGGAGTCAGAAAAGGATTACTCGTTTACTCGATCAAACTCAACAAGTTAGATCAAAAGCAAGAGTCTCATGAAGGACCTTCTTGGCTAAAGGAATACGCAGACGTATTCCCTGAAGAGTTGACTGAGCTTCCGTCTCAAAGAGAAGTGGATCATGAGATTAGGTTAGTGCCTGGAGCTGCACCAATTGCCAAGAGACCTTATAGAATGTCCATACCAGAAGCAATTGAGCTGAAGGAACAACTCAAGCAACTGTTAGATCAGGGCTACATCCGGCCTAGCAATTCACTGTGGGGAGCTCCAGTACTATTCCAGAAAAAGAAAGATGGGACACTTCGACTATGATTGATTACCGAGGGCTGAATCAATCTACAGTCAAGAACAAGTATCCTATTCCTAGAATAGATGAGCTTCTTGATTGTCTTGAGGGTGCAAAGATCTTCTCCAAGATTGATCTCAGTTCAGGTTACTATCAGATAAGGATCAAGGAAGAAGATATCCCAAAGACAGCCTTCAATACAAGATATGGGTACTTTGAGTTCCTAGTTATGTCATTCGGGCTCACGAATGCACCTGCCACCTTCAATAGGTTAATGGAGGACATCTTTAGGCCATATCCTGATGATTTCGTGCTTATATTCTTCGATGACACTTTAGTCTATTCTAAACAGGAAGAAGATCATGAACCTCAACTGCGGATTGTCCTTGACACAATGAGGTCACATAAGCTATATGCAAAAATCAAGAACTGTGCATTCTTCAAGCGTCATATTGAATATCTGGGATTCATAGTATCATTAGAAGGAATATCAGTAGACCCAGCCAAGGTCAGAGATGTACTTGAGTGGCCAATACCAGTATCCGTCAAAGAGATACGTAGCTTTCTTGGATTGACAGGATGGTATAGGGTCTTCATAAAAAACTATGCTTTAATTGCAGCACCTCTGACGGATTTACTGAAGAAGTAGACTTCTATTGCATGGTCAACTCCCGAACAAAATAGCTTTGACAGATTGAAGCAAAGTTTGGTGTCAGCACCTATTTTAAAACTTCTAGACCTCAATAAGGAGTTCGAGGTAGTAACTGATGCTAGTATTCTTGCCTTGGGGTGTGTACTTATGCAGGAAGGTCATCGAGTAGCATACTCTTCAAGGAAACTAAAGAACCATGAAAAGAATTATGCTACGCATGATCTGGAATTACTAGCTGTCATCCATGCTCTAAAGCTTTGGAGACACTACCTGTTGGGTAACAAGTTTACTCTAGTAACCGACCATAAGAGTCTCAAATGGATCTTTACCCAGAACGAGCTGTCATCCATGCTCTAAAGCTTTGGAGACACTACCTATTGGGTAACAAGTTTACTCTAGTAACCGACCATAAGAGTCTCAAATGGATCTTTACCCAGAACGAGCTCAACATGAGGCAACATCGGTGGATTGAAGTGTTGGAGGAATATGACTTTGAAATTAAGTACCGACCAGGGAAAGAGAATGTAGTTGCCAATGCACTTAGTCAGAAGGCATTCCTAAATTCCCTAATCTTGCAGAATCCATCAACAGCCAGATCTCTACCTACAAAAGTATCTATGCCAAACAACCCTATACTTGAGTTAGCTAGAGAGGAAGCATGCCATGATTTGGCCTACCAAACAATGCTAAAGGAGATCTCTATCAAGGATCAGAATCAAAAGTTGCAAGCTAAGTATCAGGAATTTTCCATTGATAATGGACTTGTCTATTACAGAACAAGGCTGTGTATACCAGCAAGCCAGTCACTTAAACAGAAGGTAATGTGGGAAGCTCATGATTTCCCTTTCGCAGGACATCCTGGCTATGCTAAGACTCTTAATACAGTTAGGAAGAGCTACCATTGGGAGAGGCTCAAAGGTGACATTCTCAAATATGTCACTGAGTGTTTGTCTTGCCAACGTATCAAAGCCAAACATGTCATGATGCCAGGGAAACTGCAACCACTTGACATCCCCCAAATGAAATGGAAATTCATCAGTATGGATTTTGTTATAGGCTTACCCCAAGTCCAGGGAGGATACAACTCCATCATGGTTGTAGTTGACATGCTTACTAAGGTTGCACACCTTATTCCAGTAAAAACAAACTATAAAGCCTCCGACATTGCAAGATTGTTTATCAAGGAGATATTCAAGCTACATGGTTTACTCAGAAGAATCATTAGTGACCGTGATTATCTCTTCACATCACACTTTTGGAGAGCTACCTTTGAAGCTATCGGGACTCAACTTTGTTTTAGCACCACCTACCATCCCCAAATGGATGGCCAAACAGAGCGAGTAAATCAAGTCATCGAGGATATGCTTAGGGTATACTGCTGTCAAGAGCCGAAGAGGTGGATTCAATACTTGCCATTGGTCGAATTTTCCTACAATGCTTCTTACCAGCAAAGCATTCAGATGACCCCTTTCCAAGCATTGTACGGTCATGAGTGTCGAAGCCCCCTAAATTTTTCCGATCCAACCTTAAGGGTTGAAGCTTCAAGACAGATGTTGGAAGACATGGATGATCAAATAAAGTCAATAAGACAGGACATCCAAGCGGCCAAGGATAGACAGAAGGCATATGCGGATTTGAAGCGTCAAGAAAGAGTCTTCGAAGAAGGAGACATGGTCTTCATTCGCGTACGCCCTAAAAAGAGTTCTCTATCCCTAGGAGATTGCAAGAAGCTAAGTCCAAGGTATTGTGGGCCGTACAAAATCCTCAAATGCCTAGGACCCAATGCTTATAGATTGCAACTCCCTGAGAACCTAAAGGTTCACAATGTATTCCATATTAGCCTATTGAAAAAATATGTACCCAACCCTAACCATGTACTTGATGACCAACAAATCGTAATGCCTAGCCAAGGAGTCCTTGAGCTAAGGCCTGATAGAGTCTTAGATGTTAGGGAGAGACAATTAAGATCCTGACATTGACTACGACAAGCAAACATCTTGCTATTTTTAGTGATGTTTAATTCTCGTTCACGTTCTTTGTTCGATTGAAATAGCACTTTTCTTATACGCGTCATCTCATCTTGCACGGTTCGTCTCTCTATTTCGGGCTTTCTTTTTAGTCACTCAATATTTTTTGTCGTTCTTACGTGCATCTCCCTATTTTGATTGTCACGCGTCTCAACTATGCTCATCTTGTTCATGGTTTGCAGATTTTGCCATCTCATCTTTTTTTTTCTCGAGATACAGGCATGGCCAATTGCATAATTGTTAATGGATATCCGTTTGGCCAACGTTTGGTTCCCTTCTTCCAAGGACAAGGCTTTCGTGGGTGGAAAGCAAAGATGATGCTAATTCTTGAAGGTGAAAAATTATTTGATATTGTTTTGGGCGACCTGTCTTGCCCAGTTCAACCTATTGATGTGATGAATGACAATTCTCTGATTACTGATGGCCCATTATTTGAACAATGGAAAATTGATCATACTGATTGGATTCGTCGTGACAAAGCGGCTCGTCGTTATATATTGTCTGCACTTCCTGACTCACTTATGTTGGATGTCTTTCATCTGGAAACCTCTCATGCTGTTTGGGAGTATCTTATCTCAACGTTTGAGAAGAAATCGATCACCGAAATTTTATATCTCCAAACTCGTTTGAAGAATCTTCAATATAAGGTTGGTACTTCTATGCACTCTCATATCGAGGCTTTTAAAGAGATTATCAATCAGCTTGGTGCTGCCGGCGCTCTTGTTGCTAAAAATTAGATTGTTACTCAACTTCTTCATACCATCAAAGATCCTTTATATGACAATATCATCACTATTTTGTCTAACAAGGATGATATCCACTTTAACAAAGCATGTATATCTCTTATTGAATATTCTCAACGTCATGAGCATCATTTGGAAAAATTTGATGCTGTTTTGGTCACTCGCGAACAAAGGGATTTTGATGTTGCTTTTGTTGCTCGCAAGCATCCCGCTTCACGTTTTCAGCAGGGTGGACGCCCTAATCAAGGTGGTAAATCTTATCGTCTTGCTTATCCTAACAAAAATTGTTCTTATTATGATAAGAAAGGCCATGTGGCTTCTGATTGCTGGGCACATTAATATAATGAGGAGCATGGAGTTACTACAAAGCAACCTCGCTCGTCCAAAAGTTTTCCTCCTTGTGATTATTGTGCACATACATATCATCCATCTCGTCAGTGTTATAAACGTAGATATGATGAAGAACGTTATTGAGCTTATATTGTTCAACAAACTACAACTGATGATGATCATACTCATCAGGAGATTAATTTCGTCCATCATGATATCTCTCCAAAAAAGGTACTTCATGTTCATGATGGTTCTCTATTCATTGTTGATTCAGGTGCCACTGGAAACATGACATACCAATCGCAGTGGCTTCACAATTATCATTCTCTTCCTGTCAAGAAGTTTGTTTACCTTGCGGATGATACGACTTGTCAAGTCAAAGGAGTGGGTGATGTATATCTGGGGATTGTTTCATCCACTAGAATATTAAGAGGAGTTCTTCATGTTTCTGATTTGCAAAGAAATCTTATTTCTGTTGCTCGTCTAGTTGATCTTAGTTTGTTTGTTGGCTTTGATCATAATCAATGTCGTATAGAGAAAGACGGACATACTATAGCAGTGGCTCCTCGACATGGTAATCTATTTGAGCTATCATTGAACGATATGGTTGCAAATGTTTTTACTGCCCCTGGAGATGTAGATTGCAAATTATGGCATCAACGATTTGCACACTCCGATTTTGCCAAAATTCTTGATCTTCATCGTCATGGTCTTGTGCAAGGTATGGATCTTAAATCTCATCCACGTATGGGAATATGTGAGTGCTGTGCACTTGGAAAACACCATCGTTTTCCTTTCCACACTTCTACTTCATCACATTCCTGTGCTCTCTTGGATTTGGTTCATACCGATATTTGCGGTCCTTTTCCTGCCTCAAAGTCTCAATATCGATATTTTATAACTTTCATTAATGATTTCTCATGGTACACACATGTCTATCTTCTTCGATATAAGTCTGAGGCTTTATCTATATTTAAACAATACAAGATAAGTGTGGAGCTTCAAACTGGATTCTCTATAAAGACTCTTCGCACTGACAATGGCGGTGAATATGTATCCAATCTATTTGATGACTTCTATAAGGATCAAGGTATTCATTATGAGTTTATAGTTCCTTATTCTCCTCAGCAAAATGGTGTTGTTGAGCGCAAAAATCGCACTATTCTTAATGCTATACGTTGCATGCTTATACACTCTGGTTTGTCTCGAAAGTTTTGGACTGAAGCACTTCTAACAGCCATTTTTTTTCAAAATCATCTTCCAACAACTGCACCTATTGGTAAAATTCCTATAACAATCTGGACAGGGAAGACACCTTCAATCTCTCACTTTCGCACATTTGGCTGCATTGCTTATATTCATGTGCCCAAGGACACTCAACATAAGTTGGATTCTCCAGGTTTGAAGGTTATTTTTCTTGATTTTTTAGATCATTCCAAAGGTTACAAATTTTATGATCCTTCTACTCAAAAGGTTATCATTAGTCGTGATGCTATATTTGATGAGAAGACTATGGGTGGCACATGGTTGTTAGATGTTTCAGATGATACACAGTCTTTGCTTAGTGCATTTCCTTACTTGCTTTGTGAGTCTACTAATTCTGATGATCATAAACCTCCTTCACCTCCAAAGAAGATTGATGAAAATTTGGAGATATATGTTGATCTTCTTATTGAGATAGAGCATGGATTCTATTCTATTGAATATGATGTCTTTGATGATGCTATGTCTGTCTAAGAGGATCCAATATCGTATATGGAAGCTATCAATTCGTCTCAAAGGGATCAATGGCAAGAAGCTATGCAAGCTGAGTACGATTCTTTAATCTCCAAAGGTACATGGATTCTTACTGAACTCCCCCCAAATCGTGTTCCTATCAAATGTAAATGGGTTTATACCAAAGCTGATGGCTTGTTTGATAAGTTCAAAGCACGACTTGTTGCAAAAGGTTACTCGCAGATTTTAGGAGTATATTATCAAGAAACATTTTCTCCCGTTGTGCGCTTCATAACTGTTCGTATGCTTTTGGCTTTTGCAACACTATTTGATCTAGAAATTCACCAAATGGATGTTAAAACGGCTTTTCTCAATGGAGATCTTGAAGAAGAAATCTATATGGAGCAACCTGAAGGTTTTATGATTGCAGGAAACGAGCATCTTGTATGCCAGCTTCATCGTGCATTATATGGATTGAAGCAAGCCTCTCGTGCTTGGTATATTAAGATTGATCAGTTCCTCACATCTAAAGGTTTTGTTGCATGTTTTGCTAACCCAAATCTTTACATCAAAAGGGAGGACAAATGTTTTATTATTCTTGCTCTATATGTTGATGATACTATGCTTGTGTCAAATAATATTGCTTTCTTAGATGCTATAAAGAAGCTTTTATCGACTGCATTTGAAATGGTGGATCTTGGTGAGATACATTCTTGTTTGGGTATTCAAGTTCAACAACACTAACAACAAGCCATTCTTCTTCTTCGCCAGAAAAAGTTTATTAATGATATTGTTAAGAAGTTTGGGTTGACAAATGCGCACTCTGCCAACACTCCCATTCTTTCGAGCTCTACCAAGGGTACATCTACAACACGCAATGAAAAATCAGCCATTCATCAACCTTTTGCTAATCTTGTTGGTTGTCTTCAATTTATTGGTTTAAACACAAGACCAGATATTTTATTTGCAGCTAACTTTTTGGGACAGTATCTTTCTTCCCCTTCCACTATTCATTGGAGTGTTGCAAAACGTATTCTTAAGTACCTCAAGGGTACTAAGGAGTTTGGTCTTATTTATCATCGTTGAGATGATTCTTCTTTATCTTCTTCAACTTCTCTTGACCTTATTGGATATATAGATACTGATTGGGCAAGTTCACATTTATCCATGCGATCTACAAGTGGGGATTGTTTCTTTGTAAATGGATGTTTGGTTTCTTGGTCCAGCAAGAAACAACGATGTGTTGCGGTTTCTACAACTGAGGCCAAATATGTTGCTGTATCATTAGTAGCTCGCGAGCTAGTTTGGCTTCGATAACTACTTGTAGATTTGAGACATCCTTCATCATCTAGTACACCTTTTCGATGCGACAACCAAAGTGCTATTAGTCTTACGAAAGACTATATACAACATAGTAAATCAAAGCATATTGCTATTCATTATCATTATGTTCGACATGAAGTCAAGAAAGGTTCCATTATGGTGGAGCATTGTCCCACTGATCAAATGGTTGCAGACATCTTCACAAAAGCTCTTAGTGAAGCTCACTTTAGTTCATTAAGACATGCACTTGGTATTGTTCCAAGTTCTTGTCTCACTGATTGAGGCATGTACCATTGTATTCAAGAAAACTTTATAGTAAATCATTTTTGTATCGTAGGTATGTGTAGGGGCCCGAGTTTTTCCCTTGTTCTCCCCAAGGGTTTTTTCACTCGCAGTCAGAGACCTTTGTTTGAGTGGGGATGTTACAACTATATATATCATCTCTCACTTGACTTGGGTCTCATCTATATATACTAACTCTACATCAATATGAATCATTCTTTGGGAGCATGTCTTGTGTATCTCTCTCGTACTCTCTGTCTCTCTCAACATTTGATTGGTTATGTATATCTTATTCGCCACATCTCATGCCATTTTGCCTTCATTCTCATTTTTAACAATAGTCGCTAACCAAGCCCTGCAATCCGCATAAGTTTCTTCATGTAGTCTGCGAACCACATTGCCACCCTTTCCAATAATAACGTCAACTTTTCCGTTGTACAAATCATAAACTCTCCTTCAACAATACCATCAGATCAACCAGAACATATGGGATACGCATTCCCAAAACCACTACAGCCATAGTGACCCATCATAGAGCTACCTAATGATATAGGTGGTCACTAGAAAGTGAGGCATACTGAGTGTACATTGGAGATCCATGCTTTTTTAATGAGGATTGTCATAGAGCTTTGATGAGATAACATACAATGTTTGGAGTCCCTTATAGTTGCATTAGATCACTGGTGGAAAAGGCACATGGAGAAAGATTTACTTTGGACATGACACAAATCTGAGCTGCAATCACCTTCCTTATTTGTTCAATAATCCGACCTCCTAATAAGTCATCTGATTTGGCTACCTTGCACTTATATTGCGAGAGTGGTCATCATCTTGACACACAACTTGAGAGACAAATAAAGCTTTTGTTGCATCTGTTGTTCCAATCTGATAGACAGCTCAATGTTTTCCACTTCCGAAGTTATGAAAACAACCTCTTTTGATGTTTTACAAAATCAACAATTCCAAGTACATCGTTTTCTTGATGGTTACATTGAAAGAAAGTATTTCCATATTGGTAAAACTAGTCAAAGTATCTTACAAGCTCTTTGAGTACAAAGAGTTTAGCCTCTCCAAAGCGCTAACACACAAGCAGAGTCCAAAACTAAGATGGTCTTTCCTTGGATCCTTGAGCCTTCAAAAGAGTTACCTATTTTTCCATGCAATGTGCCCTATCGAGAATATGTTTTGAAAAGAACTTCGTGCCCAATCACTCGTGCAGTTTGCAAATTAGAATCCATGCTATGCAATCAATCGAGCGATGCTCCGCAAAAATTATGAATGCATTGAAGAATTTGTGCCTAGCCTAACTACATGTGCTCGTGCGTCATACAAATGCAAACACAAAAGATACACACAACGGAAAATAAACTCATAATGATGCTGACTAAAGAGTTCAAAATCCTAGCAAAAAAACTCTGCCCTGAGGTTTGCAATGGTAGATGCGCAGCGTCACAACAACACTTGGAGTCATAGTAGCAAAATACAAGAAACCATATCTACATCAACCTTCGTGTCATGCATTGGAAGCAAGATAGAAAAGCACAATTTATTGCATATATGTTCTTACATTTGATGCATAGCATCAAAAACACGAGAAAAAAGCATGAATGTTTATCAATTGTTGGCCCTGAAGCATTGCATCAACACCAAGGGAAAAGAAGCATAATTTCAACGAGACTTGTGAAAGCTAGTAGTCAAAAAGTGGAGTTATCTGGTATGTTTTGCCAGATACTTGATGCATTGTATCAAAATAGGCTAAAAAATGCACCAAATTTCGAAGGATCTGATGTAGTGCATCGGAATTCAGACACATACGGCCTATAAGGCCGTTAATATATATTCCTTTCGTTCACTCGGTACAGCTTTGTATCGTCCACCAGCAACCAAAGAGATTGATTGGCATGCACGTAGCTTGCTCTTCTTCCTCAACACTCCATTTCTATATTGCCTCTACACGCCATGCTTTGCATTGCGGCCGTTGAAGCATTAATGTAATGGCCCATACACGGCTGTGTTTGCGATGCTTATGTAAGTTTACGCTGTCTTTCTGCAAGTCAAGGCCTCCCATCGAAAACATGATCATTAACTGATCAGACTTGGATCCTTACGGTGTGGGGTGTGTCTATGGCTCATTGGCTTGTGCTGCTTATGGCGTCCCTTCAGCGGTATCTAATGCCCGAGTATAGGTGTTTGGGATTATGCCCGGGGTTCAAGGATTACCACGGTTTTCAGTGGTATCTAATGCCCGAGTATAGGGGTGTGAGACTTGGATCTTTTATACATTCTCCTCTTCAATAATCTACCTTTTCATTCATGCAGAGTCAGTATGTATATCGATATTGGAGGAAGTTTAAATGCACCTAGAAGTTTGTAAGAATACTTAAAAATATTAGGATGCACTCAAAGAGAGGAACTTCACATTATGCATTCACAAGCGTATGATATATGACTACCATCACTCTATAATTCGACAATGTTGTGCAGTATAAAACCAAAAGTATTGTACTTATGATTAGCTCTCTCTTTTAAAATATAAAGCAATTGATTTCTTGAAATCTAAGATTTTCCAGATTCTTTTTAAAATCGAGACTAAAATCATGTGATATAACATTACACAAATGGTAAGCAATTATGGTTACATTTGCTCTCCATAATAGGGAAATTTCTAATGAATGTTTTAAAAGAGTTTGAATGCTTTTCCTCAGATAGAATATTACTTGAATAATTTTTAACTACTTTCACTTAGGAAAATGGAAAAGAAACTCAAAAGACCCTAAACTTGGGAGAAGAAATCAACATTGTGCATCAACTCCCTTTGAATAATTGTGCACTTTTTTCATTCCTCACAAAACCTCACTTTAGCAAAGCAAAGTTGATGCACTATATTAACTTAATCAAAATAATTGAACACTTTTCAAACACGAGGACAAATCAAAAGCAAGGGAAAAGCAACTAAATGTGATGCACCTTGATGCATTACATTAAGTTGCCTAGACATACTACCAATTCCTACAAGAACTTCATGTATTACATCAAATTATATGAAAAGTTAAGGAAAGTTCTAGGCCAATTGATGCATTGTATCATGTTGGCCAAAAATTTATGACAAAATTCTAAGAGACATGATATATTGCATCAATTTGGCAAAAATATCGTAAATTTTTCCAAGAAACCTAAAGTAGATTGGAAAAAGTGAAAAAGTTTCTAGCAATTTGATGCATTGCATCAAGTTGGCGAAAAAATATCAAAATCTCTAAGCAACTTAATGCATTGTATCTAATTTGGCCAAACATGATCAAATTTTATTAATAGCTTGATGTAGCACATCAAGTTGGCCATAAATTTCTCAATATTTCTAGGAAACTTCCTGTAATGCATCAAGTTACCCAAAAATTTCTTTGAACTTCTTGATATCTTGAAGCATTGCATCAAGTTCCCTTTAAAGTAAAGAAGATTGTGCAATTGTGTTCCTAAGATTTTCAACAACATTATGTATTATATTAATATGAGTGAAAGTTGTGCCAAGTAGGTTTACTATCCTATCCAAATGTCGACCCAATGCATTAAGTTAAACTAATTTCATGCACTATTTCTTTCGATCACTTTAAGCATCTAAATAAGTAAGCTTTTGCATAACTCCTTCTTTAGCTTCCTAATATTCCATTCCTGAATGTATTGGAAATGAAATGGGTTCTCCTTCTAAGAAACAAAACATATCAAATTGGTAGTCCATGTACCCAAAGACCATTTTTACACTATCTCTAACTCAAACCATTACAACATCTATAGTAAGCCCTAGCCATAATTCTAAACCTAGCCCCACAACTCATAAAGGACCTTTGCATTGGTTTCTGGTCTAAGCCTAACTCATTCACTTCCACTTTTGCACCTATTAGCTAGTTGTAATATTTTTCTCTATCAATGGTATGCCCTATATTATCTATTGATACTTACGATGCATCCACTAAGATTTTTGCATATGGGTAAAAGGAGAAAAAATGGGTAATCTTGGTGCAAGTGAGTGGATTAAGTTTTTGGTATGTATTTCTATTAAAGAGAAATGAGGAAGGTGCTAGAGTATATCTTAATGGCAAGTAGTCCTCTTTTAAAAAGAAGTAATTGCCTTCAAGAATGCTAAAGTTCTTGTGGCACACTCCAATAATTATCATATTTGTAGCAAAACAAGAGTTGCTTAGTTTCATCAAAGAAGGTGAAAAATCATCTTGGAAGGAATAAGATATAGACCATTTCAAATACATAAAAGAAAGGAAAGTGATTGAAAATGTAGGAAAGTTTTTAGGCATGGGAAGGGTGACACCTCAAATAGTATAAAGAAGGATGCATAATCTAACTCAATAGGTAAATGCCAAACACAAGATGGTACAACATAGAGGAAGATGAAATAAGAAGAATTTTCCTTCTTTTCTAATGTTTAATTGTTCCAAATCCCATCATTTTTATACATACTAAAAATTTACAAACCATTGTCAAATCTCATAACCATGCCTATGTGCAATCTCATGATAATTAGCCAGTTTCATAAGATGGATACCAATTGTGATATTCTCTTATATATGTTTCAATTTTATCTTTTGAAATTAAACTGCTTTTCAAGAGGACTAATTTGGTATGAATTGGAATACATTGGCTTTTTCATGTTATTTTCTATATGTATTAACTCAAAAACATGTGCTTTTAAAAAATAATATTAAAAATATGTAAAACCTTGTAGTCTGTGGATGTTTAATGAGGATGCTTTGTAGTTTATGGATGATTTTGGAATGGCATATTTGCATTCGACAAAATTCAAATTGAAAAAAGGGCCCTTTTAGCACCTTAACCCACTTTCTTTTCTCAAAAGTGGAGTCACAAAATGAAGCTTTTGCAAAAGAACTCAAAATTTTTGAAACCTTGATAGTTAGAATTTACTTTTCAATATATTTCCATTTATCTAAAGCACACAATTAGTTTCTTCATGTTTTAAGAGATTCCAAATTTATGTGACCCACTGATGTGATAGCTATGTAACATTTGATGTGACATCTATGATACATCAATTCTGAATGTTTTGAAATATGGAGAATGTTATGTCATGCTATAGACCAACATTGATGTCACATCAAGGGGTCACATTAGTTTGGAATCTTTTGAAATATGAAGAATCTCATAGTGTACTATAGCTCAATAGGAAGAGCTAATTTAAGAGTATATATCAAAGATTTGATAAATTTTGAGTTTGTTTTTAAAAAAATTAGTATGACTCCATTTTTTAGGAGAGAGGGTGAGTCAAATTGTGCAAAGGGACCATTCAAGTCCAAATTTTGGCGAATGGGTGGGTTAATAAAATGAGAAATGGTTGAATAACTTTTACAACAAGATACATGGCATGACTAGAGAATGGTTGGACAACCACATGCCTCAACAAGTTCCAAGTTACCCTTTTGGAGGTGGATTATATGGTTGCAAAGTTGGAATTAATTATGAGGTTTAGAGGACAAATTACTAAAGTCTAGTATGGAGGAAGCCAACATTTTATGTATAGAATGAGATTCGATGTGCATGGAGTAATTTGCTCAAGGATCCAAATCTTTATGTGATCAGTGAAGGATTTAGGAGAAGAGTGGGTCCCTTTGATACTAAAGAATGATCAATTTATATGAAATTCAAGGGTCCCATTCAATATATCAAATTGGATTTGAGGAAGCTGGATATATACAAGGAAGCTTTGAAGATCACTAATGAGATAATTGAAGATGGTTAGGCTATGACAATTGAATATGAAACGATCTCCCAAAGTCTCTCCTATTGTGAAGAGTATTCTACCCACATAGAACATTCAATGTAACTTTCATAAAATATAGAAGATTCAATGATGGATATGATGGAGTCTATCTCAATGCAATTGCAAGATTCAAGGATCCATTTTATGGAGGAACCAAGTAGAAGAGCAAGAAGATGAGCTTGTAATGGATATGGTGAGCATATGAGATAACAAGGAGGAAGAGAATATTTAAGGACATGCTACAACTACAAAATGAATATCATTTATTTTTTAAAAATCAAACATGATCTCTCATACGCTCACTTTCTCTTTGTTTCTTACTTTCTCTTTGTTTCTTACTTGCTCTATCTTCCTCACTCACACTCTGTCCCTACCCTTCCCTCATTCTTGCATTCCAATTTTTCTCTCTCTTTTTTCCCATAATAAGTTGAAAATTTGGAGTTGCTAAGCTTATTAAAGAAGGCAAGGAGGTCACCATCCATTGAGGTATAGCTCCTCATTGTTCCAATTATCATTCCAATCCATTTCTTCAAGGCAAGGAGGGCATCATCCATTAAGGTATTTCTCTTCATTGTCCCCATTATTGATTCCAATCCATTCTTTGAATGCTTCCAATATCAAGAGAAAAAAGAAGGGTAGCCATTGGAGGTGTTGTAGAAGGTGTACATGTTGACTCTTTTGTGATGTCTACTTTTTCAAAGGGGTTTCTTAGGCTTTCTGCTTAAGGGGCTAGCTTAAACCCCCAGCTTAAGGGGGTTGCTGGGGAGAAGCTAGGGGGCAGCTTGTGATCAAGAAGCGGGCCTACTTCCTGTTGTTTAAAAAAAATAAGAGAAAGAGAAGAAAAGGAGGAGATTGATAGGACCTATTGCCTCTAAACTTGGTTATTTGTTATTTGAGTATGTTGCAGCTAGAAAAGACACCATCAACAACACACTCTCATCCTCACCCCATTGGGTTGAGTCAACATGCATCTTGTCACAATTATCTTACTTAATTATTAATATGATATCATTTCATAAACCTTAATCACTAAGGTTTAAATAAATCCCCTTAAAAATCCCTTTCACATTGGTACTTACTCAAACTAGTTCATGTTGAATTGGTTAAACTCTAGCCCCTATTTGCATTGCTTCTCTCCTCGAATTGATTCACATTAAACTACTTTCACATTGCTACCTATAAAAAACCAATTTGCACTAAAAGTTGCTCATGCTTATCAAAAGCTAAAATAGAATATTTAAAAAGATTGTTTTGTGTGGGTTTGTCCCTTTAGAAGTTAGACAAAATTCTTGCAATTGCCAAAGTTTTCTTTTTATAGAGATAGAAATTGTCGTGTGAGTTGGTAAGACCTCTCTACATTTTTAATGCATAAATCCCATGCCCAAAGCCATGACATAAGGATGGCCCATATAATGAACTTCAAAGTCAATGAGCTATCATAGTATAGTTGTAATGCTCCAAAAAGCCATTTAAGTCATAAAATTACTAAGTCGAGCTAGCTTTCCCTAGTCTGTGGAGTAAATAAGCCCAAGCTATGTGAACCTCAAGTATGCAAAAAGTATTATACCCAAAATAATAAGTACTTAATATTTAGTTTTCAAGAGTAACTATAAAAAAATCTCAACCAAGCAAATATGATGAAGAAGAACATCAAGAAAATGAAGTTCAAGGGGACAAAAGAAATGATGAAGATCAAATGAAGAAGACCAAGAATGGAAGCATAGCTAGAGTCAAAGCAAAGCCAAAACTTCAAGATTAACAAAACAAGAAGACCAAAAATACCAAGGAGTCAAAATCAACAAGAAATAAGAATCAAAGAGAAGGCAATAAAGTTTAAGAAGCTATGAAAAATCCATAATTGTAATGTCCATCCAACAAAGTCATATTCATACACTCATTAGATGACAAAGTTGAGCTCTCTCTAAATCTACCTAACAAAGTTGAAACACATTAGATCTATCTAATAAAGTTAGTCTGTGGTGTGATCAAATACCCTAATACTCGAAACACATTAAATCTACCTACTAAAGTTGATATGTGGTGTTATCAAATATTTTACTTAAGTTAATATGAAGTAAATCTATTCTATAAACAAAATGCTTCACTCAATGGCTATTTCTCAAAATGTTATTTAATCAATTAAACATGTTACTTGACTAGACAAAGTTTATAAAGTTTAAAAATTGACCTACTAATAGCAAATCAAGCTTGGGGGTGAAGGTTAATAATAATTTGATAGAAAAACAACTAGAATATGATGCTAATCATTTGGAATGGAATTTCTTGAGGCCCTCAAGGTATCATGTGGGTAGTTAGCACCTAGTGAGAAGAGTTTCAAAAGTGATAGGATAGCATAACGAGTAGATTAGAAGATGTAGAGAGATGAAGCAAAAGCTTAAAAAACCTTTATGGTAAAGATAGGGCCTAGGTTAAAAAAGATTTGTTCTCAGATAATCATGAATTGAAGAGAACTTTGAAAAGGTTTAGAGACACGTGGAACTCATTTATTCATCCATCATTCTAGTGCTTTATTGAAAATACTCATAGGAGAAAATGATTTCACAATCATATTGAAGGTTTCTTCTCATCAAGCAAAAATATTAGAATAGTTGAAAAAGATATATGTTGCAAGGTCTATGGAGAAAGGGATAATTGAGACTACAAGAAAAGGGGGATGTTAGATATGCCAATTTTATCACATAAAATATAAAAATGCATTTGTTAAAGGTGACAATCTAGTTCATGGCTTAAGCAATAGCCCTTGTGACATCATTGCTTATGGTTATGTGATTATGGGCATTGCTTATAAGATTCCTTAGGGTTTCATCCTGTAACAATGCTTTTATCCATCCCATAGGTGATGCTATTGGTTTTTTTTAATTAAAAAAAATCAAATTCCATTATTTCTTGACCAAGATGGTCCTACAAGGATTTTATCACATAAAGAAATCTTCATATCCATATTCAACACCCTTTGCCATGTTTTCAACCACGAGTCTCTCTCTCTCTCTCTCTCTCTCTCTCTCTCTCTCTCTACACACACACACACACACACGGGTAGTTTCTTAATGTATTAACGATAATTAACATCAACATATTCAAAATCATATGATATTTATATTCCACATTCAATTAATCCACTTAATCCATTTGGAGAAATAATGTAAAGCCAACTACACTCATTTTTAGATTCAAGCCATTACATGCTTATGTGATAGGGGCTCACATTGTGCTTGTAAATATATTATTATTTAAATAAAAAGAATGAAACTTTGATGATGAGTTGAATCCAACTCACTTACTTTCCTCATGCATTGTAGTTAGTATTGGAAAGGTCTAATGATGACTCCATACTATTCCACTTAGGTTTTACTCTAGTGTGATTGCATATTTCACTCAAGCTAATATGGAGCTCTCATATTAACTCAAGTGTATCATCAATAATAGATTGCTTCATGGCAATCTATTTTCAAAGCCAACTAGAGTCTTGGTAAACATGATCAAAATTTTCATAATCAAGTTCTTATGTAGTACCCTTTACTTAATAAGCTAGTCTTAAGCAAAATGGCATCCATCAAGAAATATGGAAACCTAGACTAATTTAGTTTGAATGTCTTATGGGACATTTTATCAATGAATACATTTAGAAATACAATGTACCTTGCCAAATAAATGGTTATGTATAGACAAGCAAGGCAAGAAATGTATTCACACACTTTGGTGAGATGATTCATAGTGATATGGGGTATCATTTCTTTATACCATGTCCCTAGTTGTCTTTGCTTGATGGCTTTCTAATTAGTGGACTTGTATTGAACCCAAAGCTAACCATAGATAGTGATGGTGAAGTTAATAAGTAGTTACTATAACTAATATCAATTTCTAGTTTAGCTCACTATTATAGATGTTAAAGGCAAGGAATGCTAGGGCCGTAGTCGATAAGGAAGTCCTAGTAGAAGAGGGATAGTGGTTACTACTAAAGAATTGGGAAAATGTGGGTGTATTTTGGTGGGTTCAAAGATTGCTGATACTATGATAGGGTTGCATCCAAGAGTGAAAGGGTAATGGTTGTCTAGTGGATGAAGAGATGATGGATTATGGTTGACATGGGCCCTCGATGTTAAGGGATGTAATGTGCAGGTGTGGGCAAGAGGTTAGGAATGGAACTGGCTAACTAAGGCCACTAATACTCCTTAGGATCATTAACATCCAATGATACGAGTTTCAAGATAGATTAGAAAATATAACAAGTACTAATGAATCTAAAGCAATAGCCAAATGAACCTTTATGGCAAACATGGGGTCCAAGCTTAAAAAAGGTTCATGCTTAGATAGTCACAAACTCAAAAGAGCTCTAAAACGGTTTAAAGATACAACAAACTCATTTTTTGAAAATACTCCTTAGAGTATAGAATTTTACTATTGTATTGAAGATATCTTCCAATCAAGAGCAACTCTTTGAATAATTAGATAAAGTAGGTGTTGTGAGCTCTATGGAGAAAGAACTAATTGAAACTACTACATGAATTCATCCCTTTGTTACTTAGAGTTTAAATTTACCAAGGAGTGTCGAGGTATTGACTACATTTGCTCCATTGAGTAATGTCGATTCCTAGACACTTCTAGGTAAATTTCAATTCACAAAGACAAGATATAAATGAATCCCCACAACAATCCAAATTAGTGTTTCATTCATAGTGCTTGCATTGCATATTGTTTCCAAATTTTTAGAGATGTAATCTTGATCAAATAAAAAAGCCTTTAAAATTATTGTAAGATAGTTTATTTTTTGTAGTGTTCTCAATATAACAAAATAATGATGAAGAATAGAGCCATCATGTCACTAAACTTCCTTAGGCCACACTTAAATATTTGATATGTAAGTATGAAATTTTTTGCAATCTGAATCCTAACATCTTCTCATGAAGAATTTATGTCTCTTAATTACTTCAACTTCTTGAGCATCTCTATATTGTCTTTTCTATTTTGGAACTCTCCTGAGTGTATTATTTTATATTGAGCAATGAAATCACTACAACCCTTCTATTGTGCTAGTGACTAGTATCCTAGATTGATTGCAAATAATAGCTCCTCTCATCGATTAGAACAATACTGACCAATATAATGGTGGTACATGAGATTCACCAAAATGAGTATTGAAGAAATGTACTGGTCTTTGAATATAGTGTTAAGAGTTTTAAAGAAAGGCTCAAATGTTGCTTATGTTTTTGTTATCATGCAAATTTGAAACTTTTTTAAAGAGATATGTCTTGAAATTTCTATTGTACAATTTTAACCTACAATAAGAAATCATTTTCTTGTTAAGGATGGATTTTCTAATCAAAATTTCAACAATGATAATTTAGATGAAGTAACAAAATATGTAACAAAACAAGAACATCATTCGAGCCTTGCGTTAAGACTCTCCTTACCATGAGGGTGGTTTAGGCTCACTTTTGGGCCTTATAAGAGTTGCCATGTCATTACCCTATTGAAAAAATGGGAGCCCAAAAGATAATTATATCTATTGTACTTTAAAAATATATAATGCAATTATTATTGGAAAGATCCTAATGAGAGGATTATAATGCACCAACCTTCGACAAATTTGGAGTTTGTATGCTTAAGCTATGGCCTTCTCACAAAAAAGTAACCTCAAAGGCTCCATAATGATAGCCTCACCCTCATTTGTCCTTATGGAATATATTTCCTAAAATCCCAAAGATCTTCAAAAGGCCCAAAAGTGAGCTTAAATGTTTCATAACGTATATTTGAAGGCAAGAATGTTCCTCACTATGTTCAATAGTGACAGTTAGAATGTGATGTTAATACATAGAGTAGAAGTTCTTTCAGACTCTTGGGGTATCTCCTAGGTTGTTAGGCTCTAGCGAAATGAGTTTCAAAATAGACATGATAGCATAATGGTTATTAAAGAAAGCAAAGCAAGAGTGAGAAAAACCTTCATGGCAAAGGTAGAGTCTAGGTTACAAAAACATTCGTACTTAGATAATCACAAATTCAAGGTAACTATAAAAAGATTCAAGGACATACTTAGAGTTTAAGTGATGTGTTGAAAACACAATTGGGAATAAATGATCTCACAATCATATTGAATGTTTCTTTTGATCAAGTGCAAATATTAGAATAGTTGAAAAATAATGATCTAATTGAGATTTTGATAGAAATTCATTCCTCTCTTATCTTGGAGTTAAAATTTACTAAGAAGTTTCCAAATATTGGCTTCACAGGATTGCATAAACTAAAAAAAGACATTATGTAGTATACCTTAGTTCCATGCCAATGATCGTTCCTTGACTCATGCAATTGCTATCCACTCCCAAGATAAGAGGTGCTCATTTGAAAACTAAATTTCTCATCTTTAAATATCATCGAAAAATTCTCTTTCATATAGGCATCTTTGATCCTAATAATGGATAGCAGTTATTAACAATTCAAAGAAAGATTCTTGGCTTGAAACTAAGGTGCACTACATAATGCCAATGATATTTTCTTAGGATAGTCGTGACTTGTTCTTGATTCAAACATTTGTTCATTTCATGGCAACACTTAGAATGCTTTGTTCTCCTCTATGAACAACTGCTTTAATAAGCCACTAAAGTAGCTATGTTAACCATTTTATGATGATTCTTGTCATGCCTCTTATTCTCACCCTTCTTCTCCTTACTTCTTCTCTTCTACTTCGAATATATAATAGTGCCTTGTATTCTTTCTTGCTATCAATGAGATGCATGTAGTCCCTAAATTTACATCCCTAAACTCCACACCTTCTAGCCATGTATTCATGTGGTTGTTTGGTTTCGAGTCTAATGGAATAAGAAAATAGAAATGCCTATAACAGTATGCATTTGGGACACTAATAGCCTTAATGTCATGAGATTTAAGCTGATGTTTTAGTAGCATATAATGACTTTAATGGATTATATACGTGTCCACATGATACCAAATATTAAATAAGGGCTCAAACCTTAGAGAGTCATATGAGAAAAGAGCTTTCTTTACTTATGAGATAAAGGGGGTACTTTATTTGGAGTATTCCCATGCTTTCTAGCATGCCATGTATTATTGAAAAAGGGGATTCTTCAATTCAAAATAAGAGGAGTATCCAGCACATTATGAAGAGGGAGAGGAAGAAGACAACATGCCTATTCAGATCTCAAGCTCCACATGAGCTAGCATCCACTATGTGCCTTGGTAATGTGGTAGGATATTACTTACTGGCATTTTAGGTGATCGACATGAGGATACACTAGAGATTCTATAGGTGGACTGCATAGACATTGTCGTATTGCTGCGCATTCGAGGTGTGAAAACCACCCAAAAGTTGTGCATGAGATTTGTTACTTTGTACATACTTTGACGTAGACGTTATGCTTTGCTTTGCTTGAACATTTTTCTTTCAGTTGGTTCATGATTCAATTTTACAGAAGAAATAAGCGTAAGTTCCTTAAGAGGCGAACTATTCTTCCTCACAACTGAGAATGGAACGGTGGATATCTTGTTTATCCATCTCTTTCTACATTACACACACTTGATGCTCACACAGCAGGTTGTTATTGATTTGCCATTGATCCGACTGGGAGGTACTTTGCAATGGGAGTGCAGATGTTCTTGTGAGTCTTTGGGAACTTTCTGAGATGCTTTGTGTTCGTACTTTTTACCAAGCTTGAAGCAAAGCAAGAGACCTAGAGTTGAAGGGACATGCAATGTGAAGAGGAAAAGATGCTGCTTTTCTGTGTGTGTAAGGGAGGAAAGTGTGGCTAAATAAGTGGGCTTTTTCTGGTTCATAAAAAGAAAACAAAAGGGGAAAAGAAAACACTAATGAAGAAAGCTAAAGAGGGATTTTCAAAAGAGCTAAAGAGGGAGGGAAAAAAGAGGCGTATGTGACAGAAAAAGAGAGTATTACGCTAAATCTGAATTCTAGGGAGGAGAACAGTCGACACCCAGAGAAAAAGCAGAAGATCCGCCTATGGAATATGGATGCAATGTCAGCTTGGCAAAACCCTGGAGATTCTCACACGCAGATTTTACTGGTTTATGAGCTTCATGAAGGAAATGCTAAATTGGGGAGTCGTGGTGAATAATTTTGAGAGGGCTCGAGCTTTGGTGAAGGAGGCACATTGATCAGGACTGTCGGCTGATGTTTTTGAGGCGGCTGCAGCGTCAGTGAGTATACAATTACTAAGGATATTCAGAGACCGAGGTGGAGATCATGATCACCGAGGAGGCCGAGACGATATTGGATTCGTATGAGGACGATACTCTGCGCTAAATAGAGGGGAAAAAGGACGAAAAAGCTGGGGGGAAAAGCTCGGAAGGCAGAGGGAGTGCGGAAGTCTTGCGAGAGAGGGGAGATAGAGGGAGCGAGAGAGCGATGTCTCTAACGGGTGCAACAACAGCTTTAGGGATCCCTCGAAGTGGTTGAACAAGCCGAGCAGCAAGGCAAATCCATGCTATTGGAGGTAGGGCCTTCTTCACGGAGAGAGAGGCATGCATTCTGCACTGCTCAGCAGGTCACAGTCTCCAAAATTGAAGCACACAGTCACCAAAGATTCCTTGTGGATTGATGGCTGCTACAGCACACATAGGATTCGCAAAGTGCTTGTTCTCAAAGGGCTTGCAAAACCAGCAGAAACAGAAGATGGTGTGGGACACGAGAAGCCAGCCTATGATGAGGCAGCAGTGAGCATTGTGGTCTCACTTAAGGCCTGTGCCAAGCAAAAGGATCTGCTCGAAGGTGCTAGGCTACATGCAGATGTTCTGAAGAGCGGCCTGCTCGGAAGTAACCGCCATATAGCGAACACTCTTGTCAGTATGTATGCAAAATGTGGTGAATTTCAAAGAGCACAACAAGTGTTCGATGAGTTTTTGATTCGAGATGTAGTGACTTGGTCCGCGTTAATCTCCGGATATGTACAACAGGGGCTCTGAGGATGCAGCACAAAGATGCTATAAATCATACCTATATTCATTTCCTGATGATGTTATGCTTGGCCAGCTGGTCTCTTTCTCTCTGAGTTCTTGCTTACTTATCCTGCCATGTTTACTAGGCGCTGCTGTTTGGAGATTGGTGCTAGTGTGGAGGGTAAGCAGCATCTGCCTGGCTTAC
Source organism: Lygodium microphyllum (assembly GCF_053477565.2). Taxonomy (NCBI): domain Eukaryota; kingdom Viridiplantae; phylum Streptophyta; class Polypodiopsida; order Schizaeales; family Lygodiaceae; genus Lygodium; species Lygodium microphyllum. The sequence continues at coordinate 119,507,226 of NC_141139.1, forward strand.
TTGAATGCTTCAAAGGTGATTTCAATTGATGGAGATGTGTTCCGTCTTGCCAAAGAAAACACGACAAGTTCAAATTACTAAGTGCGTATCCTTAGCACCATTGACAGAGAGCTGCTAAAGCCATCCTGGTTCACGCGAACGCTGCCTGAAGTGCTATGAATGCAACCATGGACAACTACAATTATACACTCTGAACAGCGCACTAATGTACCAACCCGCCATCATTTCCAGCATGTCAATGCCTCATGAAGAGCCATTAGTTTTGTCTTGATTTAAGTACCATTTGTCCTTGAACCATACCATCAAACTAACTTAAAGAAAGAAGTCATGCTGTCCAAATTTCCAGCTCACCGATTGCTATTTCTGCTTTTATGCCTGTATATCATGAATGATGAGAAAACATGAGATTTCAAGGCAAATTCTAAGCTTTCCTTTGATCATCCATATTCCTTAACAGAAATTATGTTTGTTCCTGATAAAGAGTGCCAGAAATCTGATTTATTAGCCACAATTGATGAATATCTCTAGATCTGACAATTCAGAGGTTGTTCAAGTTTCTTCTTCTTGAAACAGTGTCTTGGGATCAATTTCTCATCTTGATTATTCACCTGTTTGATCTTTTATCCTGAAATTAGTCAAGGTCTTCTGAAGACGCGACTTTGCTTTCATAAATCCTTCGACAACGTAGTCCATCCTTGGTTGTTGTACATTCATTGCACCACTTCTTCTTTCCTTAGTAGGGTCACAATTAATGACCACATGTATATACATTGTGGTACTTTTATATTAGTCTTTTATCATATTTAGACTTAGTTCTTTTTTGTGAAAAAATAAGAAAGAATAAGAAGGGGATGTTATCCCTATCTCTCTATGTGATCAAGTCTCCATTTCTTTTGTATGTGTGCTCTTGGTTTCTTCACCTCTCTTCCCTCTTGCCTATTTTCATGGTATCAAAGCCATCCCTCCACTATGTGGAGTTTAATTGAAGGTTGTGGTGAAAGCCTTGAAGCAAAAAAGTAAGCAAGTAAGAAAGGTAAGAAGCTCTTTCACCTTGCTCAATTTACCTTACATTATAACTACAGGAGCCTCTTGAGCTATCATATATTACATTTGAGAGATTCATTTTAACCTCTATTCTAGACATATACCATAGTTTCGAGTTTGTCAATTGTTTATAGTTACCCATGTTAGAGATTTTGAATCTATATGGTTTCATATATTTGCTAGATTTTAGACACAAAAGGCATCTATATATAGGTTGCAGTATGTAGTTATTATTGGGTAGTCAATGGAAAGGTAGCATGTTTAGTTGTGCTATACTTGGTATTGCATTGCTCGGGGATTGCAATTCTTGTAAGTTTTTTATTTTCTCAAATTGTCTAATAGCGTCAACTAGATTACCAATGAGACATGGCACTAGCACATGTCTCGTTCCTGCAGAAAATGCTACTATAAGACAAGTAAATGCTAGGAAAGATTGGAAACAAACACAAATTAAAGTCATGTATTGGTTGTCTATCAGTGTCATAGATAACATGATGGGCTATTTGTAGGAATCTAATAACTCTTACTATTGCATTTAAAAGACATGGCACTAGCACCCAAAGTCACTGCACAAAATGCTACTATAAGACAGGTAAGTGCTAGGAAAGATTGGAAACAAACACAAATTAAAGTCACGTATTGGTTGTCTATCAGTGTCATAGATAACATGATGGGCTATTTATAGGAATCTAATAACTCTTACTATTGCATGGGAGAACTTGGAAAGGCTATTTGAAGTAAATACAAAGGCTAGAAAGTTGCAACTCAAGTCAAAGCTAAACCAAGTGAAAACAAGAAACTTGTCCATTAATAATTATGCCTTAAAGATAAAAAGTATTATGGAAGCTCTTGGATCTATTAGTGTGGTAGTTGATTATCATAATATTGTGCATGCATTCTTAGATGGACTTGGAGATGAATACAAGAGTTTCATGTCATCTATGAATACAAGGGATGATATCCTGATTTTACAGACTTGACTTCTATGCTTATACTTGAGGAGAAGAACCTTGGCTTGGATTCCTCTTCTTGTTAAAGCAAAAGAAAGTCTAAACAACTATTTGACTCTACTGGCAAAGGTATAGGTCATGGAAAGGCCAAGGTGATGGCCATGAGCAAAGTTATGATACACAACAAAATAGAGGAGGATAGTCCCAAGGAAGGGGGAGTTACAAAGGCAAAGTTGCAGATTTGAATAGCCAATAGAATTTTGGTGATAGCAAGGAGTGTTGGCATTGTGGTCGGAAAGGCTATGTTTTTAAAAAATACTTCAAAAAAAAGGCCAAAATTAGAAATGAAAAAACTTCCAAAGTAATTATGAATCTAGTAGGCGAAGCAATGATGATAGAAGTGAGTAGTTGTTTGTTATATAGCACTTTATGAATACTATGACTAATGATGGTTTGTCAAAGAATAATGTATGATATATAGACTCAAATGTCTCTAACCACATGACTTCTGTGTTGGAGAGTAGTTTAGAGAGATATACATTCTAGAGTCTATGGGCTATGTGGAGACAGGGAATGATAAAGCATGCCCCATTACTCAGGTTTGAAAATGTTCCTTTAAGTATACAAGATGGTAAAACTTACTACTTGGTCCATGTACTGCATGCACCAAATATTAGAAAAATTTTGATTTCTATTGATTAGATGGTAGAAAAGGATTGCATGCTCAATTCACAATGGTTGTTATATAAAAGATCCTAAAAGTGATTCTAGGTTGATTGCAAAAGGGAAATGTGCTAGCAAATTGTTTACTCTTAGTGTAAGTCTACTTGAAATGGATATTGTCATGTTTTGTACAAGGTTAAAGTGTTGTCTAATATTGGAATTTGGCATAAAAGAATTGGTTATGTGAATGTGTAGTGACTGAAGGACATGCAATCAAAATAGATTGTGGATGGTTTGTCCAAGTTTAGAGTTAATGGGATGCATAAAGTATATGAAGCATGTCAATTTGAGAATCAAGAAAAGACATGTGTTTCCACATTAAAAGCATGTATGCAACAATCCATTAGAATTGATACATTCTAATGTGTGGGGTCCTACAAAGACTACAACCTTGAGTGGTTACAACTATTATGTTTCTTCATTGATAAGTAAGGAGAGAGAAGAGGGAGGAGAGAGAGATAGTGGAGAGTATAGAGGGATAAGAATAGGAAGAGAAAAGAGAGAGAGCAAGGAGAGAGTAGAGAGAGGAGAGAGAGATAGTAGGGAGGAGAATAGGAAGAGAAGAGAGAGAGAGAAAAGCTTGGGGAAGTTACTATATGTATATCCTCTACATCACGTGCATTCAAGACCTATTTATAAATATCCTTATATGTGAATTTGCCTTTAATAAGACATAACCCTTTTCTATTAAATCTTTAAATAACCCCTTTACATTACACCCTTCTATATGTAAAAAATATATAAGAGTGGTATAACACAATATTTGTGAGTTTGGAAATCTCCCAATTCCCATTTTTTGAATACTAAAAAGGTGGCACCCAGATAACATGCTCATACATTTCTCAAAACCATATGATGTGACCTATCATTGAAAAGTGCTTAAAAAATGGAATCTATTGAGCTATATAGTGTTTGATTTGGAGTTATAGTGTTCAAGTTTTGACAAATCCAAAGATTTGACCACATGTTCCAAACTTATGGGAAATTTCCATATTCCCCAATATGGTGTTGTATTTTAAAAATACCTTATTTTCAACCCACGTGATGCACACATATATTCATAAGTAACTTACCCGAGGAGAAAAGAGAGAAAGGAGAAAGATATATAAGCACATCTCTTTAAAGCAAGCACTACCATTTAATTTATTGGTTGAGATTGTGAGTGTCATTGAGATTGAGTGAGAGTGCAATTGACATTAAGATCAACAAGTATATGGCTTATGCTTGGGGGTGGTTGAGAGCTTTGAGATCCAGCTAGAAGTACATGTTGCCATCTTGCTACCACTACTCTATATCCTGGAATGATTATAATAAGATTTTCTCTTCTATTCTCTTGTCACCATAATTGGATTCAATCATTTTGGTATTCTATTTAGTATAGATGGGTTCCTATCTTTGAGAAATACACCTTTAAAAATATCATCATACCACATCCACTCAATAAAATGGTGATCTCATTTCACAAAATATTGATAAATTTATAAGACTATCTTTAAAGAAAGAAGTCTTTTGTTGTAATATGAAAGAAACATGTGCATTTCTTAAGTAAAAGGGGTCACTATATTACTAATAATATCTAAGTAGCATGAGACCAATTTAATACCCTTTGAAGACATGATGTGGATGGTTTCTTATAAGTTAAATCCTTGAGTGTTTAAAAGTGGAAGGTTATGAGTGAAGTGCAATTGAGAGATGGGTCTAACCTAGGTGAGACAAAACATCCTAAGCATTTTTCTATCCTATGCGTTGACTAGCCCACACATGGTTTAGGCTAGGGGTGGTATAGGCAAAGGGGTATAGTAGACATATGCGTGGCATAGGTATATGGTAGAATACAAATTGCATGGTTATAAACATCATATACTATGATTAGACCTATAGAAGGTCTATTCGTACACCAATGTCCACACTTTCAACTATGCATAAACATATGCTTCATCGTCTAAATACAAACCTATGCTACATCTATATTTAGCTTATGCTTAGTGTACATTATGTCCATGGCTACACCTTCAATATCTACAAAATTCGGCCTAGTCTATGCTTACTCTAGCTTAATTTACATGTAGTGTGCATTTATGCCTACATATATGCTAGGCTTAACATAGGCCATGAAGAGAAGTCCATGCCAAAAATCCAAGAAATAATTAGGGAAATTTTGAAATGTTGAAAATGGCCTACATGGGATTTTAAGCAAAATACTCCCTCACAAAATGGAGGCATAGTAAATTGTCCACAAATGGACACTAAGCTTGTTAAAGATTCCCTTTTTATAGCCTTTTATTAAAGAGTTTTTCAAAGAAAAAAGTAAATTTTGGGGAATCAACCTCACCCACTCTCAAAACCCCATCATGATCTATATGTTAGCAATGTACATTTCATGGATATTTAGGCATTCATAGCCTTTGTACTAAGTGCCTTACAGGCAATTGAGCAATCCAATTTAGGGATTGCTCAATTTTATTGGACCTTTCCCCAACATACATTTATAATGAACTCCTCCATTCTCATAGTAATAGATCACATCCACTTAGAGAGAGGATGTCTATAGGTATTCTTGGTCACTACACATGCCATTCACTCATGTTGTTTGTATGCTTGGGGGGTTCACTATATATAAATCCTATATATAATGTGCATTCAAGGCAAAAATATCGTTATCTATGAACTTTCTCTAAATAGGACACATCCCTTTTCTTTCCAATCTATGAATAACCCCTTTATATGGAACGCTTCTATTGTGAAAATTGTGTAAAGATGTTATCTAAATAATCCCATATTTTGAGCTCACATGATACATCTCTTGTATTGTGTTACAAATTCCATTATTTGTTTATTCATCCTTTGAGACCTTGTATTCTTTGCAATTTTCTTTTCTATTCATTGTCTACATAGTTGCCTAAAAGTCTAGTATATGGGTGGGAGATAGGGAGGGGATCAGGGGAGAGAGAGAGAGAGAGAGAGAGAGAGAGAGAGAGAGAGAGAGAGACTCTTTGAGCATTTCAAGTATGTGTCTATATCATATATGTTTGCATGAGTGTATTGCAATGGATTATATGAGTACTCTTGAAGCTAGGAGCAGAAAGAAACCAAAATTGTAGAGAGAATATTCAAGAAGCATTTCAAAAATGATATAGAGAACAAACCAATCTGATTTTATTGAGAGAGAGAGAGAGACAGAGAGAGAGAGAGAGAGAGAGAGAGAGAGAGAACTCAAATTGGGTGTTTACTTTAAAAAATGTTTACACACACATTCTTGCCAACAACCATTCCCTCCTTATCCTTTTCATTAATGAATGGATTTTGTGTGCTAGGTGTAGAAATAATTATACATTGTCATAAAGCTAACCATAGAATACCCAACAATGAGGCAATTATTCTATCACTCACATATATTATCAATAGTGTTTATAATAATAATTTGGATTTAAGACAAACAATTTTCATTATCATGTTATCTATAAGTGCTATGGTTTTTAAGAGAAAATCTAATTAATGTTGTGTTTGATAATTGGATTTTAATCAATCTTGTTGGCTGCATATTCTTCATTATAAAATATAGTTTAAAAAATTTAATGCATGCATATGAATCTCATAGAAACTAAACTTTAGGTGACATGTTGTGCACTTTTTCACTTAACTACTTGTGTACTCAAATATCTATAGTGAACTTGTGTAATGTATTTTCAATTTCCTAAGATATATTTTATAACTCAAGTGTCATAAATAATTCATATGTTGAACAAGCTCCAAAATTTCAAAAAACAAGACATTATATGATCCAAAAAGTAATGCCACCATTTGTTGTCATTGAATTCATAATTGGATGGGTGAGGATTTTGGGAGAGATGGAGACAATTATTTTTTCTATATGATGCAAAAAGTAATGCCACCATTTGCTATCATTGAATTCATAATTGTATGGGTTAGGATTTTCGGAGAGATGGAGACAATTACTTTTTCTTTATGTGTCTAAAAACCATTGAGTTCCATTATTTATGCACTTTGATACTAAATCAAAACATGAAGGCAAAATGATCTCAATGCGTATCTAAATTTAAGGATTTAGTTAACTCTCATGTGTATTTTGATTTAGTTTTTCCTTGTGTTTTGATTATTGATTGAGAGACTGCATGTGTCTCATCATTTATGCATGAATCTTGATGATGATGATGTTATATAAATGTTTCCAATTATAGAACATTAATCTCAACACCACATGTTACATGGATTAATTATAATGAAGTGATGTTGTTTACAAAATGAGACTAATGAGTTTTCCACATGCCTATAGACAACTCCATTGAATTTATTCTTAATGTTTCTTATTTCTTCCTAAGTACTCTCTCTCTCTCTCTCTCTCTAGCCCGTCTCTTGCTTTTCCACCTTAATAGCTATTCAACAACAAACACATATCTTTATGCAATTGCATACATGCATGCATACACGTGCATTATACATGATCCCTATTAGTCAAAACTAAACATAGAAAATTTTACAAATTCTTGGATTATATATTTCCAACTAACTTCTACATTAAACACTTAAACTTAGATATATATGGCTAAAATTACAACTATGCTCACAGTAAGCTACATGCTTAAAGCTGAACAATTATCCCATTGCTTTAATGCTTCTTACATAATACAAACATAGCTACTTCTTTTGCGCTACACTTCATGTAGGGAAAAAGTTGTAACTATGTCACCTTCTTTAATCTAAAAATGGATGTAGATGTATCTTACTCTAGTACATGACCTATATTTGGAAAACACTTCACCATCCAATAACAAATTAGAACCAAGAGTGTAAACTACCAACCTTTTTTAAATAAAAATATTATTTGGGCTAGATCTTATTGAACTTTGTCTTCAATGTGCGCATTACAATCATAAATTTTAATATCAGTACAAATATATTTCCAAAGTTTCAAATATGGTCAAGCCTCCCTCAAGATCACCATCAACAACCTTTAACATGATTCAGGTAAAGGTGTAGACTTTAAATTGTGATGTATGTATGTCTTATCATTCAACTACTATCACCTTTTGTTCTCCTTTCATTACAGTTGTAATGAATGAGACCTATCAAGTAAAGGAAGAAACCATCACCTTTTTGAAAGAGTTAAACAATATTGAATCCCTTGAAAAGAATGCCATTTCACTTAGGCACTATCACCTTTTTTCAAAAGAGCTATTAAGAATGTGACCCATGGAGATGCAAAGCGTGATGTTAAAGTTATTTATAAATGGTGAGAAATGCACTCATGTGTGTCATCTTGATGTAGATATCAATACCTTATCAAGTTCATTTATATAATTGATGTCAAAATCATTCGCAAAGGGCCTAAAAAGATATAAACATGTGCCATGTAGATACATATACTAGATATAGCCCAAAAACTCATTATTGAGTTGAACATTGAATCAAGTTCATTCTTATTTTACTATTAGTATCCTAGTGTATCATAGGAATGTGGCTACACATCTAGTAGCCATAATAAAATAAGACATCATTTCTCTATTAACAAGTTACATTATTATGTTCATAAAATACTATTAAAATTTAATAAAGTTGGTAATTGATCTAAATTAAGAGTGTAATATTGACATATTGTATCACATTGAAAGTATTTTCTGTTTTCATGATATTTGTCAACCAAATTATAGACTAAAAATCATGGGGGTTTGAACCTTGGTAATATAGTGCCTAATAGCTTTATTCTATCTTTATTCTATGTTTATGAGCTTGACCGTGAGATTTTCTACATATCCTACTTTCGAGTGAACAAATCATTAAGGCTAGAGAAAGCCGCCTTCTAGTTTGAGTTAAGACTAGTACACCAAGCCCTACCCTTCTCTCGTAGTTAAAATTTAAAGGCTTGAGCATTCTTATAATCTCATCAAGTTGTTAACTTCACAAAATACTCTAAAAGGCTATAAGGAAGCTTCTCTACTCTATGATTGTCTTCTTGCTTAGCTATTCTTGGAAACTTGCATTATTTCTTGATTATATTTCTCACTCCTAATCTAGCAAGTAGAATCATGGTTATCTTGACTAGATTATTTAGCTCAAATGTTTTCAAGAAGTCATTTCTAAATGAGGTCAAATACTGTACCTATGGATATGCTTACCACCCTTGCCTTGCTTACATGGTGTAGGATTACATCTAACTTCTATGTTCTCTTTTAGATTTTAGCATCTGTTCTATGCTTTTTATGGAACCCTCCTTCTAGGCTCCAAGCTTTTGTAAAGGGTCAATTCATGTGGGTTAGATAATCATGCACTCAATTCCTATTTATCTTGGAAGGCTCTCAAATCTTGATTTGTTACTTAGCATACATTAACATTGATCAGATTCATGAAGGATGCTATAGTTTTCTCTAGAGAATATTAATGTTTGATTGTGGTAGCTAGTATTGCAAGGTGAAAAGGAGGATCTACATGACTTGGAGCTAGATATTATCTCCACTTATCAAATAGATAAGCCACTCTTTTGTTACAACTTTCAATAGATCCACTCTTGAGATGAAGTATTTTATTTTGCACTACAATAGATCCCAATTGTAGCAATAACAAAATTCATTACTTAAATGATAGAATAATGTTTTATAGTTACTAATGTTAGAATTTTCATTTTGCCATTCACAAAAAAAAAAATCCCTCTAAAATGGAACCCATAACACCTCAATTAAGTGATAAGTTTACATTTTAAGAAAAAATTATTGGATAAATCAATTCATATTGTCAATAGGCTAAACATTAGCTCTCAAATATGTGATTGTAATGTCATCATTATAATAATTAAGAAAATTTGTGAATTGTTCAATGTGATGTTATGTGGATAGTTAACATTTGTGTTGTATTTTTGAAAATTTATAAATGCAACTAAACTAAATTATCATTTCATTAATTTTTCACATGTTTCCCATAACATTTATGTTGTCTATTAATGTTTAAGTTGCCTAAATGTACTTGTATGCATATAATAATCGCATCATGAGGATTTCAACTAAGGAGTCAACTATTTAGAAGTGTCGAGTGTTGCCACCTTTTCCATAGCCAGCTTCCCATCCAAGGGTGTTTGCATTAGGAAAAAAATAAACTCACAAATGGGCCTTTTAGCCCCCCCTCTCTCCTCCTTAAAACAAGGAAAAGAGGAGAGAAGAATAGTAAAGTAATCCTCCTCTCTCCACTTTTGCAATCTCGTTTTGCCTTCTTTATATTATCTACAAAGATATACTCAAATTCCTTCTCTCTCCTCATTGAAGAAGTCTTATTCAACCAATTTTTATATTAAAAAAGGAGTTAGTTACAGGAGTGTGGTGCTTTGTTTTCAATGCAAAATGATTAGTAGATACGAGGTAATTGATTTTTTAATCGAGAACAAGAAAAATGAAAATTTGAAAGTTCATTTAAAGATATTTTGGGGATTTTTTATATCCTAGCTTTTGGTCAAAAAACAAACTAGTCAAATTTCGTGTTTTTTGGAGATGTTTTTGGAGGCAAAATAGAAATATCTAAAATACAAAAAGTCTTGGACATCCCTACCCTTTGAGCTATTTCCCCCCATATCTATACTCTCTCATGGCTCTATTGTGACCTCTTCTCTGTGTTTATGCAACGTTCATTAATAGAGTGAATTACTTACACTCTCCTTTCCCTTGGCACATTTGTGTACCTCTCTGTGCATCTCCACTCTACCTCTTGTGACAACCAAGTAGGCTCCCCGTTTCTATTTATAGTAAAATGAATATAGGAAAGAAGGAGCTGCATATTGAGGTAGAGATTGAATATGCCCCATTATTAAAAAGAACCCAGCGTACCAGTGTCAATCCTCAGGTTTTACAGAGTTACATGCAAATGGGATTGAAACATGTGGATTTGTGGGTTGATGGGGGAATCTACCCAATTGACCCCTTAAACATTAGACCTCCAACTTTCTCAAGAATCACAAATTTGCTGAAGTATGTGCGCAAGGGTGAAAATGGGTTACTTGGTTATACTAGGTGGCTCAATGATCAGGTGTTCAAAGTATTTACAACTTTCCAGGCAACCATAAAAAATTGTCATGATGTGATCGTTGCACATGAACTTCATATACAACAGCTCATAGGACAAGTGGTACAACTCAATGACATTGTAATTCAACAAAACAATCAAATTATTTCAATGCAGGACACTATCCATGACATTGGTATCTCATATGAGGAGGCAAAGGCACAATTGGAAGACTTGAGAAAGATCAACAGCAAGCTAACACAGGAGCGCAAACGAAAGAAGAAGCCAATCAATGAGTTAATTGTGAATAGTGCCTAGTGGAAGCGACATATCAAAGCATGTAAGGTAGCTCAGAAAGAGAACCTAGGTGAGGGTGAGGTTGGATCGTGTATTAGTAGATTGTTAAAGGCAAGTACATTGGAAAACGCTTTGACCAATCGTAAGTTTAAGGCTGTGAAGGAAAAGGTGATTGAGTGCACATTTAAAGATGTATCAAATGAGTTCTCAGATGTGGATGCACAATCTATTTGTGACAAGGCCGGCATTAGCACAACGACTTACTCAAAGATATTCAAAGGTGTGAAGGCTAGGTTTGGTCGTGTGCTAAAGAGAAATAGAATCGTGCCTCTTCCTCAACCTTCAAAGTTAATAGAGGTCTGATGGCAACTTAATACAAAGGTTTTGGAGTTGATAGGAGATCCCATGCATGTTCAATGTGTGGAAACACTAAAGGTTGGGACCAAAAATGCATATGAGGTGAAGTTCACTAAACTCAATAATTACTATTTAGATTTGAACAAGGTGCAGTTGGCAATGGTAATGTACTACAATATGTCTATTGAGGAATGTAATGGAAAATTGCAGTTTGTTATAAAATTAGATGAAAGGGAGGTCATCAAAGGAGGAAAGCTTAAAAGAGTTAGTGTAACTCTGATGAATAGAGCTTTACAATTCGACAAGAACAACCCAGGGAACTTTAGTGTTCAATCTGAGTGCCATGTGTGGTGGCTCGCTGCATTTGAAGTTCCTAAGGAAAATTTTGAGGTGTTGCAACTATTGTTTATGCACATAAGCATTCCAAGCATCATCGATTGTCAGGAACATGGTGAGATGCTCTCGATTGAGGGGTATGGTCAATACTTGGTTGAATGGCATCTTGTAGGAGACTTGAAAACTTTAAAATGCATGTGTGGAATCTCCAATGGTGCAAATACAAAGAATCTATGCCTATATTGGTTGACAGAGAGGGTGGAAGGAAAGGACAGAAAGAAGAACTGGCGAAAGGTGACAAGTGCTGCACCGGCGCACAATAGAGAAGATTCCACTTGGAAGCCCATCTTCAACATTTCCTTGGATCGTATTCACATTTGTTCATTGCATGCTTTTGTCAGAATCATGGAGAAACTTGTATATGAATACATTTGCTTTGCTTATAAGATGCAACCAGAAAAAGAAGCCATTACAACGTGTAGGAATGTGGAGCGAGTGCTATAAAAAATTGGGCTACACAAGCATCAAGTGATGATTGAAAAAGATGAGAAGAGATCAGGAAAATCTGGTAACTTGCCAAAAAAGCCTTGCTCTGGAGGAGCAAAGGCTAGGAAGTTTCTCTCAGTACCCATCAATGAGGAAGGGAATATCATGGTTCGTAGGCCACAGGACTACGATGGGTGGAAAAAGTTACATTTTGCAGTTCTTGATCGAAGTAATGGAGGAAAAACAAGATTGTGCAAAGCTAAGGTTTGGATAAGTATTAACAAATTGGCTCCCTTACTTCACAAGATGGTGTTTAACAATGAAGATAAGCAAAAATTTATCAATGCTGTGCATAGCTTCTATGAAAACATGGTGGAAGCATGGGGAAAAAGCTCTATGGTGTGTACTAAGTTAATATTTTAAAATTGTATGAATTATATAAACTATTGAGCATAGTTTTACTCATGTGTGATATGTGTCTTTGTAGTATATCCTTGAGGCACATGGGCCATACTTTGCAGAAAAGAGAAGCATTGGAATTTGGTCCACATAAGGGATGGAAAATTCACATTGGATAGCGCGTGGTGCATACCAAAGAAAAACTGATCATGGTGGAGGGGTGAATGGTAGCAATCCAATGATCCAATTGCTATCTTGGTGGTATAGGATTATAGTAGCGGATGAAGTTAAACTCTCGCAAAAGAGAGAAAATGAAAGTGCTGATGAATCGGCTGCAGACATGATGGAATCACGTCGTGTCACTAAAAGTGTGCGTTATGAAGCCTCAAGTGCCAAAGAAAACCATGCAAAGTGGCTAGAAACAAGGCTTCGACAAGGCAACAAATGGATTCGAAAAGAGCTAAGATAGTAAGATGAACAATGTGAGTCAGTATGAATGCAATTCATAGTTTAAGAGAGAAAGAGAGAGTGTGCATCTATATGAATGAGTCTCACAGTTTAGGGTTATATAAAAGAGAGTTTCACTTTCTATCTTATTCATTGAGTTCTCACATCTCTTGTGCAGGAAAGATGGCTAGGTCTAAGGTAGTTGCAAATAAGCTTCCGCTCAGAGCCCCATACCGTGTTCAGCCCCTTGGAGAATCTACTAGCTCAAATGCACCCCCTTCTCAACCTAATCGACCGTCCTCAAGTCGCCCTCACAAGGGTCCTCCTCAGCATCCCCACAAGAAACACAAGTGGAAGCCAGGGACAGTGGCCTTGAGAGAAATTAGAAGGTATCAACGCTATTTTGATCTCATCATTCTGAAGGCGAGCTTCTCAAGACTTGTTTGCGAGATTGTGTAAGACCTCTACCACACAGAAAGGAGGAGGTGGTTTTTGGTACAAGGTCATGATAGACCTGATCACTCCACAAAAGAATGTCTTCATGCTCTACAGTGTGTTGCAGAGGCCTTTTTAGTTGACCTGATGACTAATGCTCAACGTTGTGCAATATATCCGAAGTACATCACTGTAACTCCCAAGGACTTCCAACTTGTAAGAAATCTTCAAGTAGTGAAGGATGCATTCGTTCCAATGGAATGAACACAGTTTGCAATGTTATCTTTTTTGGCATAGTGTTATCCTCGTGCATTGGACATATGACTATGTCCTAGTGCAAAACTATTGTATGCGCCCTTCAAATATGAATTAAAATTTTACACTTGTCCTTCGCTCTCAACTTTGACTGTGCATCTTCGCTGTATTTTCAATTCTTACTTACAATTTTTGTTAGCACTGTCAATTTCAATAGGAATAACATGCAAAAATTTGCCATTTCTTGTTGTAGAATTTACTCCTAATGCCTCTGTATAGTTTATGTGGTGCGAAGTTTCTAAGGGCCAGGAGTCGCGATGTTGATTTCTCAATTATCAATCCATCCATAATTTTGGTGTGGGATAATTTTTAAAATACTAAACTATATCGGAATGCGACGAAACTTCACATGCGCACTTGTTGGATGGACAAGAGCCCAAATTATTATTATTATTTTTTAAAGTGCCTGCAGACACTTGGTCCGAAGTCTGGTGTCTGGAGCCAATTTCCTGCCTCTTGGCCACCCAACAAGTGCACGTGTGAAGTTTCGTCGCATTCCGATACAAGGTTATGGATTTACAATCACACGATGGACCGTGCGTATGAAGCTCCATTAACCCAATTTTGGGGTTTAAATGGGTTAAAAGTTCATTCTTCTTCTCATTTTCACATCTTGATTTCTTTGCTTTCTCAATTTTCACATCCCCAACCTCTGTCTCTTCTCCTTCTTGCCCTCCTTGAGCTTGTATGGCGGCACGAATCAAGCAAGCATGTCACCGTTTTGGCCCCGGGAAGACATCATGCCAAGGGGGCCCGCCACCTGGAGCACAAGGTGGAGCTTCCTCTAGTCTAGCAATAGGTGCTCCTTGTAGAGCACAAGGACCACCACAGAAGAAGAGGAGTTGGAAACTTGGCACTATCACTCTTCGAGAGATAAGAAGAATCCAACGCGGATACGAGCTTCTCATCCCAAAAAGTTCTTTTCATAAAGTTGTTCAAGAAGTCATGGAAGACTTGGAGCTGAAAGGGATGGGAAGATTTTGGGCACGAGTGTGGGATGGCCCACCAGCAGGAAGGTGGACTGCTACAGCCATGGAGGCCCTACAAACCGCTATAGAGGGGTTTCTCATCGATTTGTTCGATGATACACAGCTTGCAGCCATCCATGCAAAGCTTGTTACAATCACAGACAAAGACATGAACTTTATCATTTAGCTTCGACATGGCAAGGGGACCCCACCATAGTTTACTAGATTAATGATGCAAGGTTTGTAATGAGTGTTACAGTGCCATAACATCTTGGAAGCCCAAAAAATTTTGTACTCTGCCACATTGGAATATTTATTTATATATACATAATATCTCATGTGATGTGTACTGAATTCAAATAATTAAGTAAAGTTATTTTGTTTTGTTTCTTGAAATGCATGACTCTTAATTTTTGTTTAACATACGAACGCATCAAAAGTAGTAATATGTATGGATACAAGTTACATTATTGCTTATGTTAATATATGTACTACACGTTACATTATAGTACTACACGTTGAATTATGTTAATATATGTGGATGTGTCATTCATGTACCACACACTATCATCACACTTACACAATCCCAAGTGTAGTACTATGCGTTGAATTATGTTAACGTATGCGAATGTGTCATTCATGTACCACAAATTATCGTCACACTTATACGAACCACACATTTATTTAATAAATATTTATTTGTAGGGACAAAGTAAAGTATCTTATATTCATCAAGAAAAATACATGTGATGGTTGTTAGTGATGGTAGATACAAAAAGCCAATAGCCAACAAGAACTCTCAATTGTTCCTTGGCTTTTTCTTCGGTGGAGAGGAGGGGCCAGCTTCTGATGAAAATATAAGTTCCTTCTTTGCTTCAAAAATGATGCGCTCCCCCTTCAGCTCTTTCTCCAAGAGAAGCGAATCCGACACTTTAGCGAGGTCGCTTAATGTCGCAAGCACACAGATAGCTCCACTCCGCGTTTGATCAAACAAATAAAGAAGCTTTGACCGCTTGATTAGCATGACCTTCTCTAAGCTAGATGTCACAGGTATCGCTCGAAAAGGTCCAAACTTGATCAAAGCTCAAATTTTCATAATTATTTCTTGCCCCCTTGGTGAGCACTTCTTATGGAAGACCACCAAATCTGTAACAAGGTTACCGATATACTCTTTAAGAGCTAAATCCTTGCATCGGTCTGCATGTCGAGCTCCTCCTTGCCTTGATGCAAAGTCATCTATATATAGTATGTCCTGAATGACAAAGTCAAATCAAACAATATATTTAGCGACTAACCTAGAGTTATCAAAAAGTAATGAAACTTGATGGTAGGGTGCATGGGGTCCTCGAAGTCCACCGGTGAAATCTTGGCAAAAAATGATGCGTGCAGCTACCCTATCTGAAGTCTGGTACCTCTAGGGCCACTTTCTGGGCACCGAAGTCTGGCGCGTCTAGGGCCACTTTCTAGGCCCAGAAAGTGGCCCTAGACGCGCCAGACTTTGGACAAGGCAGCTGCATGCATCATTTTTTGCCAAGATTTCACCGATGGACTCCGGGGACCCCACGCACCCTACCATCAAGTTTCATTGCATAAAAATATATGGTAGTTAGAAATCTCACCTTCTCCAGATCATCTTGTATCTTCATTTCCTTGTGTGTCAGGGAGGCACCTCTTTGGGTAGAGGGATCTACAAACTCCTTGGTAGGAAGCTGGGGCCTTGATCCGAACAAATCATGTTGTAGTGCTTAAAATTCAGCATTGGGCACAAGATAATATTCTTTAACCGAGGTAGAGGCACCCAAGTCATGTCGGATCCCTCAATGGGGTATGTGCATGTAGCAATGGTGCTCACAAAGTCTTCCAAAACCTAAAGGGAGGGATCCAGCGATGAGAGCATGCTTTCAAGGTTGAAGTTCTTAGAGAAAACCTAGAATATCTTGTCACTCTGGTTGGCAAAGATAGTCTTGTGGATCCACTCATCAAAGTGTGCGTGAGCGTCCATCGTAGCAGGTACGAGGGATGTGGTGGATATAAAGGGATAAAGAGAGAAAGTGTGATATGAAACAATGAAATAAGAACTAAACTAGTTCTACCTTAAAAACCTTAAGTTTTAAACCATTAAGGGTTGTTCACATATGATATTTAGTTATGGCTTTACTTACATCTTTGTAAAGTTTACATGCATATGTAAATGTGTTGATGTGGAAAGTGTATAACAAGTGTATGATTTTACATAAATACCATAATTTTTAAATATTGCAAGTTTATAAATGACAATATTCTATTGGCCAAAAAAATCAAAAAAATTACAAGTATTGGATATTACAACTTGTGGTGTTGGGATTTTTAGGGAGACTCTACAATTTCTAAAATATGTGGAGCCACACACTTTCCGCTGGTAATAGTATCCTCAGCTTGGCTTCGAATTTTCCTACCATCTAGTTTAAAATAGAAGCTAACAGGTGGATTCTGCATTCACATTGTAATTTCCTAGCGCATTATACTCAAGGGCCAATCATCTTCCATTTGCAACACTTAGGGCTCGCGGCCCTCACAAATGACAGTAACATTCACAGCTGCACTTTCACGCATGTCTTGATCAAGGCACAACCATTTACCCTTGAGCATCCTCCATCTACGATACTTGAACACTAGGCATAAAGTTTATCGTGCGACAAAGTACCTGTAATTGGAAATGAAAGTTGGCCGATTCATCCCAAAGTAAGATAATAGTCAACTATGAGAGAAAATTTTTACGTGAAAGCCATGTCCCTTATTGTGACTCGACACTCCACTGTGTCAGGACTGTGAGTTATTTTTTATGTCCAAGTTTTGCCTAGAATCCTTGTTACATAATCCTTTGATGTATTTTTCATGATGTACATGCTTTTGGTACGTCTCAAACCCTTACATTCCTTGAACATGTGTACAAAAATTGCAATCGCTATGAACCAACTTAGATGTACATTCTTTGAGCCAGTGCTTGGCTTCATAGAATTCAATATGTTTGCTAAAATTTTTGTGCTACACATGTGCAAAATGTCGCTACTACACAATGGCCATTCTATGCTATTGAGATTCCATATGTGCATATACTCAAGGGTTCCATATTCTTGACTCCCCTTGGGTAATATGTACTTGGAGTCATAGAAAAAAACAAGGTCTTCTACGAGTTGCTTAGCTATACGCCCCTCAAAGAGCAATCTACCAATTTCAAGATGGTAACACTTAAAAGAACCAGTGAAACTCTCAACATTTTGCCACTCACAGCAATCTGAAGGGTATACTTCTGTAAATACAAGACAAGTTGTTACATAGGTATCATGAAAGTTCTCATTCTCAATGAGTTGCAAATACTTACTGTTTACAATGTTTCGTTGAAAAGGCCACAGTGGGTGCAATGTTTATTTGTTTTCGCATAAATACATGTTGTACAAATGCCTCTATTACAAGGTGAGAATCAACATTCCTTTTTCTGAGAGCTAAAATTTTACCATTCAAGTGCTTTGATACATCTGCAATTGTAGATGCTTTCACCCTGAAAGCTCCCTTCATACTTGGACGCATATGTACCCAAGATGAGCAATGATACATATCAGTGATCCAATTCCCTTCTTCATCTTTTCTGTCATGTACTTCTATCGAGAGAATGCTTGTTCTTCTCTCAAACATTATAACTTATGCATTAGATGTAAAGAAGTATGTATTAACCCCTAAATAATAAGCATTTTAAGTCTGTCCAGTAATCACCAATATGCCATATAATTCAACATGGCATTAAGAGATGTTTACACTTTTGTAAACAGACATAAACATCGATATCGAAACGCATGTGGATATATACATCAACACAAAGTATAGGTTTAATTTCAAGACATCACTTTAATCATACCATTTACATGAAATATAATGAAAAGAATAGCACAAGAATACTCAGAGAATTTCGCCAAAATAAATTTTATTATAATGAAGAGGAGTTTGATTTGACTCAATACATTGTATGAAATGTGGGTATTATAGAGTAGTTGTTACAAGGATAGCAACCACATGGCATGAAATCTTAATAGGCACATTGGATTGACACCTGAGATATTCCAAGACTCAACACATTGTGTGTTATATGGATGATATGATACAAGAGTTCCATGGGTCATTGCCAATTGGCATGGAGATCCAAATGGACACATAGGACCAATAAAGCAGAGGATTTTTGAACCATCGACTTCTAGTAGATCCATATCATCTAACACAAAGGAATCACTCACCACATCAAAATAGTTGATGGAGAATTATATGCTTCACCTAAACCTTGTACAATACCTACATGTACAAAAAAACACCTACATGAATCCCTTTTAACAAAAATACTTGCATGAATCCCTTTTAGCAAAAAATATCTAGATAACTGCATGAATAGAAGCAATACAAAACATGGCCAATTTACCTATAAGCTGATTTGCTGAAGATAAGATTGAATCATTACTAATCAAAATCCATTGCAAATGATAGACATAAGAAAACATCAATCCCATCAAATATAAAAGTCGTAGAGAGCAGATTAGGCTACATAGGATTACTCCCCATCTTGTATTATGTAAGGCCTTATAGCCTCTATCCTCCATATGTAATAGCTAAGTGTATATGATTCGGACTTCTATATTGTAGCATGACTCCATATACACATCTCCATGTTATTCACCACATATTGATATACAGGTATATACATATTTGCTTTGTCGCAGTAGCACTTTTAAATTTAAGTTCTGTTATTTTCTTTATCAATGCAGTGCACATTTGTGTTAATTAATGTCATGAAAGTACTTGTTTGCAAAGACTTGTCATTATTTGGGATCGATTGTCTAACTTCTTTGACAGTAGAAACTGTCTCTTAGCCCTGTGTGGCTCTAATTGTGGCAAGGCTGCATCTACAGCTTTGCCACAAATTATTTTTTTTCTACAACCGTTGGTATTAGCGTCGCAAAATAATTCTGCAATCGTCGGTATTAGCGTCGAAAATTCCTCTGTAACCGTCGCTATTTTCATCACTAATTTTGTCGGTATTAGTATCGCTAAATAGCGACGCTAATACCGACAAAATTAGCGATAAAAATAGCGAGGCAAATAGCGACGGCTTTGTAGCGACGCTAATAGCGATAACAGGGATATTTTTCATATATAAAGAAAACGTCGTTATAAACATCGTTATAGCATGTATATGTTATAGTGGAATAAATTTTGGCACCAGAAAATATGGTAGATTTACCTATAATTGAGCTACAGAATCTTTGCTCTACCTTATGTTAAGTGCTGCAATAATAATTGATCCTTAAGTTAGAACTAGCATCAAACCCTATCGTAAAGATAGTAAAAAAGGGATAATGTAGAGAGGAAGAAAGAGAGAGTTTGTGTGTGAGTATGCGAGAGAGAGAGAGAAATGAGCACATATCCAATCTTGCCCAAATTGATCTCTGCAAAAGATAATTTTGTAAGAGTTAGTATTTACATAAAGGTATACTGAAAAAACAGTAGAAAAGAGGAAACATAGATAGAGAAAGAGAGAGGGAGAGAGAGATAAGCACTTATGCAATGTCACCCAAAATGATCTCTACAACAAAACAACAACAAGGGTTAGAACTAACATTGTGTTGTATTGAAAATATATCAGCAAAAAAAAAAACCAAATAGAGAGAGATTAACATCTTTGCCTCTTGCTCCAAATAAACTCTGCAAGAAAACAACAATTAGAAGCAACGTCAAATTCTATTGAAAACACAACATAGAAGAGAAACAACACATAGAGAGAGGGGGGAAGGAAAGGAGAGAGAGATGAGCACCTCTGTCTCCTGCCCCAAACAACCTTTGCAATAAAATAACAACAACAGTAAGAAACAATATCAAACCCTATTGAAAAAATAGCAAACAAGAGAAAATGCAAAGAGAGATGGGCACCTATGTTTTGCCCAAAATCTAGAGCTGCGTGGAGAAGAAAGTGCAGAGGTAAGCAGAATGCTCAAAACCCTAATTACTCTGAGCAGGGAGCTTCAATGGAGACAAAAATTCATGAGTATAGAGAAGAGAGGGAAAGTGGTATATTGCTTAACTTTTGGGTCAAACAGATTTCATGAGAGGGAAAAAAATTGAAATTGAAAATTCTCCAAAAAAAGGGGGAAAATACGAGGTGAGAGAAACTCAAATTTTGTGTACTATTTATTCTCCCTTTTTTTAATCCCCCACTACCCCTTTTTTTAATAGAAAACCCAAGATTCACCCTCCATGGATGTCAACATCTAGCCTTCCTATTGGACAATCCAAAAGGCCCACATCTTAAACTAGATTATTTTTAAGGGCCCATTTGTGAGTTCATTTTTTTCCTAATGCCATCTTTTCTTTGAACGAGACCTGTTATGACAAAGAACTTTTTCCTTTCCACCCATAACAATTTTTATTATTATTTTAGTTTTTTTAAAAAAAATTCTACTCACAAGGGTATTTTCACATTTTCTCAAAGAGTAAGTCAGCATGATAGGGACCAAAGTCCTTTTGTCTCATTACCTTTTTTTCTTTTTTTTCCAAGTAAATGGTAGAACACCATAAATCAAAACCCCAACCTTACCATATCACTTGGATTGAATAGGAGGGTAATTGAATAGAGACAAGAGATGGAAGTGACAAGGTAAAACAACGATGCCATGTCAATAGAATGAGAATGATGGATATTAGCAACAACATGAGATATAGTAAGGAGTGATGCCCAAGAGGGAGAGGAATTATCAGCTGTGATTGTGAGGATCCCCAACAAGGAGGGTAATACTTCTTCATGCAATTGTTTGTTGGGGCCTAAAATCGACCCCTGACACTGGCTCTAGGGCTCTAGCCAAGCCTCTTATGCTTACCAAACCACCCTCATAGCCTCATAGGCAGAGGAGTGTCTGGAGGCTATATACTACTCTAAATAAATAATGCATTTGTATCGATTGCAATCTAATGGTTCCCCTTTCCAACTCCAACAAAGGGAGTATCTCAACATTCAGGTGATCAACACCTCGATTCACATACATAAAGAGCTCCCCCCTAGCAGAGTGGTGTGGCTCATATGGCTCTCCTACACCTAGGATTTGCCCCAAGAGGATGTGATGTCTTACAAATAAATACGAACGTAATAGAGTCCACTCATAATATAAACATAACAATCTAGGAAACTATATATATTTCTCACTTAATCACACCCCCTTAAGATATCATACTACCTTATAGCAAAGGGAAATCTCACACTCTCAACTTTGGTCATCATTTAGATATACAATTACAATGCATCAACGAATTTATCTTTTAATACCATATTTAGATTGCATAAATCAAGCGTATGACGCTCTTTGCTAAAAAAACTTAACTAGAAAATACCAATCAATGTGAATTGCACAAATAATCTTTTCATGGTTTCCTTCTACTAGCATCGTGCTATGTTGCTAAGAAACAACACTAAGTTAACATGTGCTATTGAACCTCTTAAACTTATATAAACCATAGTCTAGATGATAAGATATACAAAGAAATCAAATATCTTTTCATTTCAGACCAACATTCCCTACTGTTTATATTCAGATTGCTTACACAAATGTAGGGAGATTTTGTGATAATTTTCCATAGAAATGAGCCATAGAACATGTAATATAATATTATATATATATATATATATATATGTAAAAGAAAAATTAAGACAAATCCTCATGCTTTACCTTCATTACACATTCACAAATATTCTCCTAAATTTTTGTAAGTTTTTATATACGAAAATTAATTTTCTTAAATTGTTCCTGTATTTGATTATTCTCTATGATTTTTTAATTTATTTTACCATAAGTTATTAATTTTTCTAAGTTTTTTTATTTGTATGACTTATACAAAATGTGACTCATCAGCATACTCATTTTCATATCATACGAACATCATTTGATTTCCAAAACCTAAGAACACCATTTTTTAATTAAATCATATATTTCAAGTTTTGAAATTTTATTATTTTTAATATGTGAGAAAAAAATAAATGCATTTCTAAAATTGCAAGCATCACTAACCATATTTCAATCATTTGCAACCATCTTTTCATCATATGTACTAATGTCGATTCATTATCAAAACTAAATAAAGATCACTTACTCCAAAATTCGCATGCGTACGTCTCATATTTTGAGTAAATGGAGCCATTAATGCAATTTCCCAACCCTTGTTGCATCAAATCACCTGGTCTACTTGTCATTACGCTTTGAAACCATTCTCCATCATTGATTTATCAAAGCAACCCTCTCTCTCTCTCTCTCTCTCTCTCATATATAGCCATATAAACAAGGAACAAAGAGGAGAGACAACTAGGAGAGAGAAAGAATGGATTTTAATCTTGCTAATCACTACATCATTCTTTGTGAGAATCGAAGCGATGGAGAGCAAAAAAATGATGGAACTTAGGCCCAAGAGGGGGACGAAGATATTTGCAGTTGAAAAAATGCCATTTTTAAATTGGAGGAAGGGGCGAAGAAAAGAACGTACTATCAAGCGAGCAGTGATCGAGAACAAGCCTCACTCACCCATAATGAAACATTAAGGAGTGTAGGATAGGGTATTGACTTTGTTGACATACAACACAAAATGAAAAATTTTAATGTTTCATGAACACTAAACAACCCACACACAAACCCAGACGACCAAAATGCAAAATCATTGAAAATACACTTCAAGTAGAGCATCAAACACAAACATCAAAACAATTGTGAATAAATGTCATACCTTGGAAAATGTTATTACATTATATGTTGAAAACCTTTGCATCTTCGATCTCAAAATCCGACATGACAAGTCTCCTTTGCTTTTGTGTTACCCTCTTACTCTTCTGTCACAATATATGAATTGAGTTACAAAAGAAGGGCAAGGGTCGCTAATACTTCACACACCCTCCTTAAATAGTATTTCCTCACCACGTTTAAGAAACAATAAAAAAGCATATAAAGACTTTATGGCTTTCATTATGTTTCTAAAACCAATGAAGCTTTTAAAACGTAAAATCCTGTTTTCTTTGAAAAAAACTGGGTGGCGGCATATTGAATAGAATCTTCTCTCTTCATAGTTCTCTTTTCCTTCTACTTTATGTCTTGCCTCATTAAAACTACGATTTGCTTCCTCCTTTATTCTCATCGTTCAACTACTCTTCTATCTATCTTCTCAAATGCGAAGGCTACAGGGTCACCCAGCCCGACTACCAAGTGCAAAGGAGCTCATCTCGTCGATTCAACAACTTGGTCTGCCTGCGCTTCAACAACTTCTGATTCTTCTTCCGTAACAACCTGTCTTGTTTTTCGCAGACTGGAAAAAAACTTGGCTAGGAGTTGCCGCAACTCTGCATTATTCTGACGAGCAATGGCATGATATGCAGGTAGTGATCAGCATGCTTCGAGATTTCACTTTCCTCCACTGTCACATCCTGCTGCTTACAAGAAGGAATCGCCGTCTAGACATGTTGCTGATTCATCCGGTGTGGTGAAGATGAAAACAATTGCCAATTATATGACAAGTTGAATATGAATGCGAAATGGCAGGTTGACGAGTTTAGTGATGATCATCTTCGTTATCATCATAATGGGGATCTAATTGGGCCTATTCCGGACCTTTCCCAAGCAACCTCGTGTACCTGAACTTACTGCTTGTATAAGAGAGCGTCTTCTGATGATGATGATGATGAGGAGCTGTATCACTCATGAGTATGCTTGTTGCAACCCACATTGTTGCAAATATCTCCTAACAATAGTGGAAGTCAAATATGGAAGCTCTTAGTCTTGAGTTTTTATGTCTTTTCAATTGAACCAATCATGTTGCAAGTGTCCGCCGATTGCAAGTGTTGAACTTAGAAATGTTGTTCATTCTACAAGCTCAAAATTATGTAACTCAATAGCTAATTGCTTCCTCCAATGTAATCTGTCATAGTGGGGAAAAGTGAATATTCTCAGCCTTTGTAACTAAGCGAATATTAATTAACTCCTTTGTCTGGACTAGGTTGATCTCAAGATCGATTTCCCTTGAATGTTCTTCTATAATCATGCCATTATATGCCTCCATACCAGGAGACATGAACAAAATTCTTCGAGCTTCAAGATTCATTTAAGCATGAGTTATGATTATTCCAATGGCCATTGAAACCAAGACACCCTTTCTAACATTTCCCAAACTATAAGCATGAGGACTTTATTACACTTTACCTTCCCTTTAGTATGTCCATTATATTCATGATCTTCCACATCCATTTCAAGAGGAGAGAGATAAGGAACAACCTCGGCTTCTTCCATAGCATCTTCATCATCACATTCTTCTTCCTCTCTTGGCCTTTATATTCATTATCCTCCTCCAATTGGAAGAGAGGGAGAGAGACAAAGTGGAGCAGAAGATGAGCCTCAACTCATTGTTGTTCTTCTTCCATTATTCTTCTATCATACTCACTGAAAGAGACTTACACACATAGGTATGACTAACCAAAACTAACTGTGGTTATGTCACTGACTACACCGTCTTATTGAATATCACACATGTGTAAAGCTATATCCAACTAATGTTGGTCACATACATAAAGATAGATTGATTAGAGAGTAACGGGAGCTTGATATTCTAACACTTCCCCTCAAGCGTTCAAACCATATGATAAACTCCAAGTAGCTATCTGAAGTATATGAACTTTTCTTTACCAAGAGACTTGCTAAATATATATGCTACCTGGTCTTCAATCTTCAAGTTAATATGCCCCGTAAGAACCATTTCTCTGATGAAATGGTAGTGAACCTCAATATTTTTGGACCTAGCCTGGTAGACAAGATTGCTAGCCAACATAACACTATTGAGGTTATCACAATGTAAACTCACTCTGCTTTCCAGCTGTATTCCCAAGACTTTCAACTGTTTCATCAACCAAACTGCTTCGCAAGCCACTAAGGCAGCGCCTCTGTACTCAGTTTCTGTATTAGAAAATGCAATAGTAGGCTATTTCTTACTCTGTGAACTGATCATACTGCTACCCAATCCAAATGCATAGCCACTGGTTTACCTCCTATCATAGGCACAACCAGCCCAATCAGCATCAGTAAACCCTATCAAGTCAAGGGATTTTCCATATGCATAAAACAACCCATAATCTGTAGTACTCGTTACATATCTCATGATCCTCCTGGCTGCATCTAAATGTGGTTTGCAAGGCTTCTGCATGAACTGACTAATAAGCCCCACTGCATAACATAAGTCATGACAAGTATATCAAGTTGCCCACCATTTGTCAATACATGGTCACATTGTCTATGTCATTACCAACATCAATTTGCAGCTTGACATTCTAATCAAGAGGTGTCTCCATAGGCTTGCATTTAGCCATAGCATACTTCTGTAACATGTCATGAGTATATTGCTTCTGTAGCAGCCATATAACTTAAGGTGTAGAGACTACCTTAATTCTGAGAAAATTATTCTGCTCACCAAGGTCTTTGACTCTGAATTCAACCTGTAAACATGATTTAATTTCAGCAATGCCCTCTTCATCATCTCCAGAGTGATAATAAGATCATCTACATAAACCACTAGAAACACATATCCATGATCTATCTTCTTCGTGAATAGACTGTGATCTGTCTCACCCAATCTAAATCCACGTTGTTGTAAATAATTGCTAATCCGAGCATTCCATGCTCTAGGTGCATGTTTCAGCCCATATAAAGCCTTTTTCAACTTACATACATATGTAGGAAAGTCTGAGTGAACATAGCCTTCAAGCTACTCCATATATCCAAACTATCAATGTTAGATGACTCATAACTTGCTATAAGTGGACATATCACATCCTCAAGCATAGTTTCTTTTCCCTTATCAAATCCCCCCCTCACTGGCATATCCGTGTTAGTGGATGTAGGAGTATGACTGCGCAAACGTCATGACCAAGGACTTTTTGTAGGTGACCCGTCACTTGTAGGACAACTTATAGATCTACTCACTGTAGGTGTACTTTCAGCATTACTAGTGCTGGCTGATCCATCAGTAGACACTGCAACAGCATTACCATACCACAATGCTAGCTCATAAAAAACAACATCTCTACTAATCAATGTCTCATGTGTAGATGGTACATAATACTTGTAAGCTTTTCGATCTTGTGCATAACCAAGGAACACACTCTTGACAACTTTAGGATCCAATTTCTTTCTCTTTTCATTAGGAAGATGTACATATGCAATGCTGCCAACATATACCTTCAAGTGTGAAATGTCAAGCTTATGACCATACAACCTCTCATATGGAGTTACATCATGAATCCCTGATGTAGAGGATCTATTCAGCACATAGACAGTAGTCACTACTGCTTCAACCCAATAACTATTTGGCAAACTCTTCTCATTCAGGATAGCTCTTGCCGATTCAATCAATACCCTATTTTTCCTTTTTGCTACACCATTTTGATGTGGTGTATATCTACAACTTGACTGTCTTCTGATCCCATATTTAGCAAGGTACCTATAAAAGTAATTAGAGACATATTGTCCACCTCCATCTGATCTAAGACATGAAATTTTACAAATCAACTCATTTTTAGTATGCTTTTTGAAGTCCTTGAATGCATCAGACACATCATCCTTATGTTTCATAGTACCTGCTAAAATCATTAATCAAGGATATATAGTAACGAGTACCACGAAACAAAGCATTATGAGATGGAACCCATACATCTTAATGTACCAACTGCAAGGGTCGTGAGCTATTCCATACATGTCTCATAAATGGAAACCGTGTCTGCTTTCCAAACATACATACATCACATACATGTCCAAAGTCATGATACTTGAATTTAGGCAGTCGAAGCACAATCTCCTTTTACTGTATAGATTTTAGCTTTTGTACATTCACATAGCCAATCCGCTTATGCCATATCTCAAAATCCTATATAGCACCACCATCATATGCAAACATGGGCACTTTCAATTCTGGAATTGACACATCAAGAGTAAACATTCTGCCATATCTTCGGCCTCTAGCAATCACTTTGCAGTCATTACCATATTCTTCAACAAAGCATCCATCTCTATTAAATCTCACCTACAGATTCTGTTCTACCATTTGTCCAATTGACAAAAGATTCTTGGTTATTGTAGGTACATGTAGTACATCATGCAGGCTCTTTGTCTTGCCATCAGGTATCAACAAAGGTACAACTCCTTTATGTTGAATAGTATGATGGGTCTCCTCGACCTCGAAAAGAGCCATGGCCTCTACCGCCTCTGCCACGCTAGCTAGAGTAAAGAACATTGTCTCTGCTTTGAGACGTACTAGAACCCATATTCAGACCAAGCTTAACTTCCTCATGTAGTAGCAAAGCAAGTAGCTCATCCCAACTAGGGGATTTAGCTCTCACAGAAATAGATGTATTGAATGCTTTATACTATTTGCCAAGTCCATTCAATGTCACTGCAATCATATCATCGTCAGACATTGTAGATCCAATGGTGGCAAGCTGATCCGCTATGTTCTTGATCTCTGTAGTGTAGGCTTGAATGCTTCTATCATTCGTAGACATGTTATTGAACTCTTGCTTCAGTTGAATCTTTCTTGCATGTGTAACATTTCCATAATTCTTCATGAGTACGTCCCATGCATCCTTTAGGAAACTACATTCAGTAATCTGTATAACCATAGCATCTGATATACATAAGGAAAACCAGTGTAAGACCTTGCATGCTCTCTCAGTCCATAGCTTATGAGCCCTTTTTTTATCATTTTTCGGATTCCTTTTAGGCATTTCTTCAGGTTCAGTCTCATCTCCTATACATAATTCCCAATAACCTCTGCCAACCAAAAAATTCTTCATACGGAACTTCCATAAAGTAAAATTTTATTGTCCAACTTTTCTCCCACAACACTACAATATATAGGCCTTATACCGACGTTAAAAGTGATAAAAATGTAAATAACAAAATTTGCCCCTGTCGTCGCAAAAAGCGTCGTTATTGGCAACGCCATAAAACAGTCGATATCAGTGTCGCTATGATACCAAGGTAAATAGCGACATTGATAACGATGCTCTACAATGCTAATAACGACGCATGCAAGTAAATTTGCGACGCTAATAGCGATGGTAACAGGGGGAAAAATTTTGTGGCAGGGTAGATAGCACTTTGTGCTTTATTTAGGCCATACAAAATAGTTTCTGCATTGTGTACAATGCTTGTGTAAACAAAAACAAAGTGTACTGAAATCATAACACTGATAGATGAATTAAATACATGATCGCATAATGAAAGTGACTAGTACAATCATAACAAAATATCACTACTACATAAAAAATGTCTACACAGATCAGGTGACAAAAAAAAAGGGTATGTGAGCTCCAAAGCGAGCTACATATCCTCGCCATTCGAAAGCTCGTCCTGCCGCAAAGGAGCATCGAACGGACTCTGCAAAAAAAGAAACAACAACACATCAGTCCACCATACAATAATGCATTCTAATTAAACATGGTAACTACGGATAAGAAAGATGAGTGACTTACAGGGCCGCCGCGTCTATACAATCGGTCGATCAATACAGTGAAACCGTGCCTCTCTGCATATCCAGTCTCAAGGTGGGTCGGATCGCGATTTGTAATGGAGTGCTGCAAAGAAAACAAAATACTAACTGTTAGAAACATGATTGTCAATATAAAGGATATTGCAACAAAATAAGCAAGCAAAACAAAAGAAAAACTTACAAAGTCCTCGAGATATGTCATGTGGCCACCACTCCCAAGATGATGGACCTCTCCCCCTCCCTCTCCCTCTCTCATTTCCTCTCCCTCCCCCTCTCTCTCCCTCTCTCATTTCCTCTCCCTCCCTCTCCCTCTCCCTCTCTTTCTCTCTCATTTCCTCTTCCTCTCTCAATACACACGAATTATACCAAAAACAAGTAAAAGAGAGAGAGAAAACTCCCTCTCCCTCTCTCATTTTCTCTCCCTC
The DNA here is from genome assembly GCF_053477565.2 of Lygodium microphyllum. Taxonomy (NCBI): domain Eukaryota; kingdom Viridiplantae; phylum Streptophyta; class Polypodiopsida; order Schizaeales; family Lygodiaceae; genus Lygodium; species Lygodium microphyllum. Next base: position 119,536,986 of record NC_141139.1, read on the forward strand.
CCCCTCTCCCTCTCCCTCTCTTTCTCTCTCTCTCCCTCCCTCTCCCTCTCTCATTTCCTCTCCCTCTCCCTCCCTCTCCCTCTCCCTCTCTTTCTATCTCATTTCCTCTCCCTCTCTCAATACACACGGATTATACCAAAAATAAGTAAAAGAGAGAGAGAAAACTCCTTCTCCCTCTCTCATTTTCTTTCCCTCCCCCTCTCCCTCTCCCTCTCCCTCTCTTTCTCTCTCCCTCCCTCTCTCATTTCCTCTCCCTCCCTCTCCCTCTCCCTCTCTTTCTCTCTCATTTCCTCTCCCTCTCTCAATATACACGAATTATACCAAAAACAAGTAAAAGAGAGAGAGAAAACACAAAATCAAAGCAAGAATGGACAATGAACTCATCGTAAAGACTCGAAGAAGGGTTTGGCGGCTCCTCTTCGCAACGGCGGCTCCTCTTTGTCCTCCATAATAGTGATGCAAATAGCGACGCCGCTATTTATTGTCACTAATGCCGGTTGCTATAGCCTCATATCCTTGTAGTGCAATTTGAGTGATATTGTCAGTACGTTGAGTATTTGGCATAGTTGCAGCTTAGGTATTCAATGATGTATACAACCTGTAAGTATCTGATTCCTTTTCCTACAGTTCAAGACCAGTTTCTTACTATTCAAGACAGTTTCTTGCAATTTAGGACAGTTTCTTGCAATTCAGGATAATTTCCTATAGATCATGATACTTTCATGCAGTTGAGGATATTCTTTTGCAATAATTTTATGCACCAAAGAAATAGGGTATTTTAGCCCTTTACAACCTCAAAAACATCCACATGCATGTGGGATAACCCGTAGGTATTTTAGTCAATACATATATTCTGCAAGTATTGTATCTCTATCTCATGTATTCTTACTATAGTGAAGAGGATATGCAGTCTAAAACCTGCAACCTGAGATTCATGCACCTTCTTGACATTCAAGAAATCAACTCCTTTGAGATCTTGAGTGATAAATTATGTTATTTTCTTCAGGAGTATAGAGAGGCAATGTTATATACTGCATTTACTATAAATGACTAGCCAAGTAGATGTTAAGGCATTTGTTTCATCTCCAGATTTATATCCTCAATTGCATCCAATGCTATCTTTAGTCTTCCAAGCATTCAACATACATATGTCAGGTCATACAAATGACAAGAGCTCCAAAATGACATCTAATGCTTCAGTAAGAGACAATACTTGTTGCCTACATTCAGTGATACTTTCCAGCCATTAAAAAATTCTAGATCTGAATATTTTTCAACATAAAATCCTAGCTCCAATGCATGACATCAAGTCCATATAACTTCTTAGCATATACCTATGCTTCAATGGTACTCCTTAACATGTTTGAGAGCTCCAACCTCATGTCAGAGGTGCATACATGCTATAGGTTGTCTATATACAGAAGACCACTATTATTTCAAATCTGTAATCAGTTCTTCAAGCTCCCAGATGAGGTCTCAGTCAAGTAATGATGCTATCACCTGTTGTTTATTGTAGTAAACAGCCAATCTGCAGAGGTCTGTGTTGAATATCTCAAAACTCTGAGGAATTTGAAAAAACTTTCTTTTGCAAAGTTGTAGACCACGTCATTTCTCCAAAATTCATTTCTGTAGCAAGATATAGATTTTGCAAAAAAAGGGGTTGCATGCACAGTCTCCTTTGATGACGTATTCTTCAGATCTAATGACTTGATGTCAAATGGCCACTGCCAAGCCTCCAGGCTTCAGGTGTTCAGGCTCGATACCATGTTGGAAGAGAGGGAGAGAGACAGAGTGGAGCAGAAGATGAGCCTCAGCTCATTGTTGTTCTTATCCCATTATTCTTCTATCATACTCACTGAAAGAGACTTATACACATAGGTACGACTAAGTAAGACTAACTATGGTTAAGTCACTGACTACACCGACTTATTGAATGTCACACACGTGTACAACTGTATCCAGCTAATGTTACAGTCACACACATAAAGATAGACTGATTGAAGAGTAACAGGAGCTTGATATTCTAACAAAGAGCTCTCCATAAATCACAAAATCCAACTTCAAATATAGTAACCAATGTAACCATATCCAACTTAAATCAAAGAATTCTCCTCCAATATCAGAATTTGAGCTCAAGTTAAGTCTTCAAAGACTAAGATTCTTCATATGTGCCTAGCAAGATTGTGACTTGGCTATTAGATTATTTGAGCTTCCACCACTAGATATTGAAGAGTCAGAGGCTACTACAGATGGGAACATAGAGCTTGGGATAGCAAATGATATGTAACTTCTATCTAGGTATGCTTTTATACTATCTAACAAGTAGATTGATGTTCCAATTATGGATGCATTGCTTGTCATTGCAGAAGCAAACATAGTGCTAGAGAGTCATGTAGATAATAAGCTTCTAATTGAGGATGATTCTATGACTTTTGATTTATAGGAGGGTATTCACGACATAGATGCCTTGACTAAAGTAGTGGAGGATGTTATAAATGCTATGGATACTACTGCAGATCAGCTGACTACTAACGTCATTGGAAATATACCTAATGATGATATAATAAAGAATAATATTGATGATATCGAGTAAGAGAGATATGATGTTATGCTAGCTAAGGATGTAAATGAAATATATGCTTTGAGTGAGTACATCGATGTACATATTTGTTCTAGTTATGTACGGGTGCATTTATTAGGCATGTATTCTCAAGTTTTTGGCTTTATGCAATGATAAGGGCTTGGTGTTGATTGTATTCAACAAAAAGAGTTATTGGTTGATGTAGTTCAGCATATGGAAAAGAATGTTGAATTATGTTGACCACTAGAGTTGAGTACTATGTATTTGTAGCAAGAATTGGGTTTATAGGAGGTAAAGAGTGAACCCACGATTCATACCAAATACAAAATGGATAATAAAAAAGTGTTTACTAATGATGTGATGATGGAGTATGAAGATGCTATCATGTAAGAGAGAAAATATATTATGATACCTAATGTTTTAATGAAAATATATGTTGTGAGAGAGCATTTGGTTATGGAAATGGTTGATTCCACTATGCAAGTTGAAGAGGATGCATCTACTGCTAGGATAACATTGGGAGAAACGGTTTATGTAGGGGACTTTGCTGGATACAAGATGTTGCAATTGGATTTTTCTTTACCAATTGATCATGGAGGAACTTTTGAATTCATGGATTTGGCCATGGAGGGTTTGATGATTATGGGATGTCATATACTATCTTTGCCTTATAATCCAAGTGGGAGAAAATGGTATTGCTATGTATGTTAGAAGATACTTATGACTTGGTTATTTAATCTTGGAAGGAGGTTGCTTATGTACATGTTCAATCAGGTGACAATCATATGGGTGTTGAGCTAGCTTATTTGTAGGTTTCCACACATGTGACACATCTAGGGGATGCACACTTTCAAAGGGGATGGATGTTGTGATGCTACACAACCACTTCAGAAAAACCTTGCACTATAAGAGTATGAAATTTTTTTAGTGGTGTTAAAATCAACATCATTATAAGTATGTTTTGGGTTGCTTAGTGTGGTAGGTTGTAGAGCTATTCCATGGTTGTATTACTTTCTATCAAGTAGGGTGAATATAGACCTTGAGCTCAAGGTCGTGTAATGCAAAGGTAAGGAGTTTGGATGGATCATGAAGAGCCCAATTATTTTGTTGGTAAAGTACGTAACATGACATGACTGTGGTTAACTCAACTCTATGTTCAAGTGCTACAAGGCATTAATAGGCAAAAATATAAAAGAAAGTAGTCTTTCACAAAAAGTAGATTTTGAACTATTTTGGGATCATTTTCTTAATCTTGCTCATGCTAGCTTGCACATCACACATGTTCCATCGATTTGAGTACCATGATGACTATATTATGGGTGCATATGTAAAAATTAGGGTAGAATCAAACTGTAAAAATTTAGGATAGGACCACATTGCTTAGGGACTTAAAGACAAGGCTTCTTACTTCTAGAAAAAGTGTGTGTTTGTAATTCAAGAGGGTGTCTATAAGTGTTCAAAGTCTATATATGTATATATAATTTTTTCTTTTGTTCTCTTGAATCTTTCTTCCATCTTGTCTATTCTTTTTGATTCCCTATGGATTGTGGCTTATCATAGAACTCCTTTGACAAGACTCAATACTTGACCAATGGTGTGAGAGCTACCATTTTCCACTCATTAGTAGAAGCCTCTATGGTAAGAATCGAGAGTAGTGCCATTATATACTCTTGTCGCTAAAGAGAGGACCTTTCTGGTAATGATATAAGTGGAACTACATCTCCACCTTGAAAAGACTATTCATCTTCCTATCCAACTTTCATGGCCTCCTCTCCTTGTTTCTCTCTCTTCATATATTTGCCTCTCTTTCTTTAGTGTTTATCTCACTTGCTCTCTCTCTCTTTCTCTCTCCTCTTTGTAGTCTTCTCTCTCCTCTCTTCACCATCTCAAGTCCTTTTCATTACAATTGGTATCAGAGCTTCTGTCTTTGGTCCTTTCTTCTTCCTCTTTTCCCACATGAGGATACATTTTTTAAAAAATCCTAGTCATATAGATATGACAGGTATATGAATAGTAAGAAGCTTTAATGGAGTACCATAGGGTGCTAGTAGCCTTTCATAGAGATGTCACAGGAGCCTTGTCCAAGATGTAGGTACTTAGATTATCTTTGCCATGTCATCACTAAGTTTCATGCAAATTTTTGAGGGGTTCTTAGTAAAGGAGAACACCAAAGAAGCTAGAGAAGGGGCAAAAATACATTTACTTTTTATGGAATACTTTCCCTATCTTCTTCTTAGCAAGTAGCCATGGATTCTCAAGAAGTAGACTTCATTTATCTTCTTGATCTTCACTCCCCATGGATCAAAGACCTCATAGGACCCTTCCCAACCAATCTTGAGAAATTTGGGTGCCATCTTTAGTTGCAACAACCCACATGAAGCATTAACAACAAATAGACAATGCAATTCAATAAAACCAAGTCCTTCTTATGCAACCAGCATGAGAACCAATGTCATCAATTTTCTTCACTTCAATCATTTGATTTTTTGAAAATTATCTCACTAGTCTAGCATATACAACTAAAGAATATGCTAGGTTGGTGCAACTTTCAAATGGGAATGTAACATAAATGTCGTTCCTTGGCCTCCAGAGGTAGGCCAAAAAGACCAACGACTCATCATCCTAATCATCATTATCAATGTCCTTCTATCCAAAAGTCATCAACTAATACAAGAAATACACTCAAATATAGTGCTATGATTATCTTAGAAATTCATTAAAGCTTCTAAGGATAGCTAGCCCAAAACAACTTATACATTAATAGATAGTTTGGGAGTATACCTTTGGTAATCATGTTTGTAAATGGGAGAAACTTTTTAAAATGAAAACCATGGGTTCATGGACTCACTTAGAGCTTCTTGTAACCCTCTTTTTAATTCTATTTATCAAGATACTAAACTCATTAGTACCAATATTGGGTAAAATATTGCCCCACCAAACAGTGGAAGACAAAATTGGTCTCAATAAGGCAGAAGAAGGGGACACCTAGGAGCAATTTTGAAGAGGATCTCAAGATTATATAGTGACTTCAAAGACCACACTCTCCCAGTGAAACACAATAAACCTACTCCGACCAATGGAAACATTAAAGCTACTAGAAATAACAACAGTCATGTACAAGGAAGCTAACTGACATCTTTGAATGTAGCATCAACGTGAGGACAATATCAAGAACCTCATCAAAAATTGCAAGGTGAGGAGGAGATTGTTATTTTAGTTGTTGTATTGCAATAAGTCTTAAGATATGAATGAAGAGTATGAAAAAAAGGACCTAGTTGGTTTCTGTCATGATACTCGATTCCCACTGAATATATGTGGTCCTAGATGACGAATCATCGAGAATCACCTATGTGTCAAATTGTTGAAATGCATTACATGCTCTATTTGAGTTAGAAGAAATGTTGCTACAAATCTTAGGTGTAGGTCAATGGATGATTAAAAATGCTCCTCCAAGTCTATTTAATTGGATCCTGAATTTAATTGTAGGACTAATAAGTCCTCCAAGATTCCCATATGGATTAAATTGACCAACCTCCCAAGAAATATTTTTTTCTTCATCCATATATTAATAGCCCTAGTGGGTAAACTTTTAGGACAAAGACCTACAAACCTCATCAATTCGAGGTGGATTTCATAAGTTCTAATAGAGATAAATCACAGTAAGAAGCCATTGGACTACCTTCTAATCATAGAGTTTGAGGGTAATGTTCTCAGAAAACAAGCCCTCACCTACAAAAACCTTGTCCAATGCTTGTTTTAAGTTTGTGAAGTTAGGTCATTATATTAGAGAGTGCTCGAATTTGAGGCTAAAGAACCCTTGGGGAAGTTATTATATGTATATCCTCTACATCACATGCATTCAAGGTCAATTTATAAATATCCTAATATGTGAATTTTTCATGAATAAAGCATAACCCTTTTCTATTAAATCTATCGATAGACACTCTTACTTAGCACAGATTCTTGATGGAGATTTGGATGAATATAAAATAGTAGACAGTATCGATAGTCTAGCCCAAGGCAAAAGTCTTGATGTGGATGTCCTCCCTAATGAAGTCTGCCATGAATTCTAAGAATTCTTAATCAAAATCCTCCTATTTGTATGGAAAGATTTAGTTACCTTTGGAGCATTCCAAATAGGGTTTAATTAGGAGGTTATCAAATTGATTCATATAAGAGATTTTAAAAATTATGTGTCCAACTAGAGGCCAATAACGTGCATGTTCTCAACATATAAAATATTTGCCAAATCATTGGAAAGAAGACCTAATTCTCACTTAACACACTAGCTGAGAAGAGAACTGAGAAGAGAACAAAATGGCTTTATCAAAGGTAGGTATATGCTCGATTCAATCATAGGTATATGGCAAGGTTTTGAGTATGCATAGGAAAATAAAGAAGGCTTTATGTTCTTTAAAATAGATTTTGACAAAGCCTATGAAAGAATAGAATGGTGTTTATCCTCCAATCTGTGCAAAATATGGATCTAGGGAGAAGATACATAAAATTTGTGAGTACCCTACTCAAAAATGCTAGTGCAACAATAACAATTAATGGAGAGTTTTCAGCCTCTTTGCCCTTTTATAAATACATTAGCTAAGGGTACCCCCATTAGCACCCTCATGGATATGCCATAACAATAGATGCTCTTAGATGGTTAATGGAAAAATAAATCTAGGAAGGTAGAATCAAAGGAATCAAGTTGCTTGAAAAACTTTGACATGGTGTTGAATTAGTTTGCAAATGACACTAATGGGTAAGGAAACAATTATCTATTCTATATCAAATCCTTTTAGGATTGTATAAACTTATTTTACATAGCCTCAATGCCAACTCTCAACTTAACCAAAATAGATTTCAAGGCACTTAGGAAACCTCTTGCTCAAGCCTTTTAGGACTCAATTGTTTTACATAGCCCCAAGGCCGATTGACAACTTACCAACACATGTGTCAAGGAACTTAGGAAACCACCTCCTCAATGGTTGGTAGATGAAGGTTATTACATCATGGAAGAAGGGCAAGTGTTTAGACTCTTGAGAATCCCTATAGGTTTTGGGGTCACTCTAAAACAAAGGTGGGATAGGATACTAGAGAAATTTAAGAAAAAAATTGAGTATCTAAAAGGACTCCAACTAAATTTTCTAGGTAGAAGGGTAGTCGTAAAACATGTACTCGTCCCCTCAACTATATATTTTCTCTCACATCGAAAACTAGCAAAGGCACCAAGCATGAAATAGCTCTTATGTAAGTTACTCATGAATATGTGTGCATCACATGGATTCAAAATCAGGTATTTTTAAAATATCATTTTTATACATTTTTTACATACAAAAGGGTGTAACATAAAGGGATTATTTACAGATGGTTATCTTTTATTCAAGAAAAATTCACAAATAAGGATATTTATAAATAGGCCTTGAATGCACATGATGTAGGGGATATATATATAGTAACTTCCTTGAGAAATAGGTCAAGATCTTGTGAAGAAACGTTTTGTGCTCCAAAGATGGTGAGAAATACAAAATCCCCAAAGTGGTATGGAAACTTGTACAGTGACCAAGAAGGATGGATGGTTGGGGTTGCAGGACTTGCATAAGCTGGTATTAAACTTTGATACCAAATGGATAGTAAGATCCTTTCAACACAAAGAAGAGAATTCTCAATCCTCCTACATCACAATTGAAAGCTTTTCTATATAAATGGCTATTCTACATGGAAAGGACTCAGTGCAACACTTATGGCTTTTAGCAAAGCAAAAATCAATATAACAAGGGGACTTGACCTAGCTAGGAGTATATGGAGTTCATGGATCCCCTACAAAGAACTAGTCTTACTTAGCCCCAATTTATAATATTTCCCTCCCTTTGGTAGCATCTAGCTTGATCTAGCTTAGCATTACCTTTCATCACACAGTACATGAAGACCATCTACCCCAAGCATACAAATTAAATTAAAAAAGGAATGAATGTATGGAGAGATCTTTGGGACTATGAAACATAATATTAGGTCTTGAATAGCTAGACACAATTTAGGCTTGCCTCAAGATGGCCTCTAGCTAGTGATTCCGAGAATGAATGAATGGGGACCAAACCTTTGCAAGGCCATCCAATTGAATTTGGAATTCAACTCAAGAGGGGTATGTTAGGTAAATGACAACAGACCCCTCCTACCAATTCCAACTCTAAAAGATAATAAAAGAATGCTAAAAACTAAACTCAATAAAAGGTGGAGCCTTAATAATAATCATGAATAATGGATGTACGGGCTCCAAATGATCTGGAATAATTAAATTCAACCAAAAATCTTCTACCTAATGTGCTTGATACTACATGATACTCTCTAGAAAAACATAGCAGCCTTCAAAATAGACATTGGAGATGGAGTCTACCCCTAGTGTAAGATTGAAAGTGAAATAATCCTACACCTAAATTTCATCTAGAGAAAATGCTAACATTTTAACTTTTTGTAGGGTTTGATAGCTCCCTTCCACCCATCAACAATCATCTAGAAGAAATTATTGCATAAGAACATTTATGGAGTACCATGGTCGTATGGAATCAAATTAGAGGATTATATCTTTAGCCCCAGGGGGTTCACTACAGATGTTGTATAGTATCATGTGAGTGTAAGGAAGGGGGGTTTCTGGAAGGGGACACTTAGGCGTATACATTAGAGGTAGACCCCTCTTAATTTCCTATATTAAAATTAAATTTAAGGAGGGGATAGAGGGAAAAAAGAAGGGGGGGATGCATTTGATCACCTCTCTCCATAGATTGGTTTCTCCATGGCATATAAGAGACCTTGACAAGTAAGGTTAAAACCCTAAACCCTCACATAGTAGGGTTATTAAATTAATCATAGTGTAGGAGGGGGGGAGTTGGCACTCTCCCATGGTTTTGGTAGAGAGATTCAACTCCCCTTCCTCCAAAGAGAGCTTTGGTGTCCGCTTGGTATAGTCACTTTAAGTATAAAGGGGTTCGATTCCCCTACTCTCTCTCCTCATGTGGTAAGGGGACACAAGCCGTCAAAAACATTGCGACACATACTTTTATGGTATCCAAGTGCCACTACATAAATCACTTTGTGATATGACCATTTTGATACTTTTAATTGCTTAGGATAATTCCAACTTTTAAAAAGAAAGCTAGTATACGTTCTATGAAGACTTACATTTAAAAAAGGGGATACATAAAAAGTCATACATGTATATATCTTATAAGCTTAAATAGAGGGATATATTAGTCTTATGAGCTTCATAGATAGGGGTTTTTTTAGAAGTCCTTGCACGCAGCTCACATGCCTTCTTTACTATGAGTGAACCCCCCGTCCCGTGTCTTTAGCACATATGGCAAAGTAGGAATATTTTTAAAAAATTTAGAAGTATGTGGATCTTATTTGTGGTTTTCACTATGATCTTCTTTTGCAAGTTTCAATAATGAAACCAAAGATTAAGAATGAACACAAAAAATGGGTGAAGAAGAAAGGGAATAAAAATATGAAGAAGGAAGACAAAAGGGTGGGAGTTGGGAGAATTCATAGCCCATGAATTGAAGGCTCAAATTAGAGTAATGTGAAGTCTTATGGAAGGAAATCTTCTCCATAAATACTCATGAAGCCATGAATCAAATCCAATATAAAGCACTTCAGCTAAAGCCCAATAAAGCATTAGACTTAAAGAGATAATCTCAATATAGATATGTTTTGTTATCTAAAATATAAGCCTAGGGTCGAAACTTCCCAATAAATATTTTAGATCTGTAGTACTCTTTTTTATTTTTTAATACATATTATCATTTCCACGCAAAACAAGTATGCATACCTTCTATAGGAGGGCTAAGAATGGATACAAAAGGCTACAACTTGCAAATATACATGTAGGGGCATTCTTTAAAACTTTCAAATTTTGGAACTGAAAAGAAAGTGTGCACAATGCTTTACTCAATCGAGCCCATGTGAAACAATGTGTTTTTGGGGTCTATTTCTTTCTCTCCAATTTCTCAAGAAAAACAATTACCTCTAAGCTTAAGAAACCTTTAAGGTGGAAAATATATAGGTTTTAATGCAAAGTCTTAGTTGAAGTAAAATTTCCTTGATAAAGTTAGAGGTACATTTAGGCCACTCAAAAAAAAAATGTTTGATAACTTTCATTATATCTTGTTAAATTTGTGAAAAGCATCAAGATTCAAAATATATAAATTCCAATGAGAATAAAAAATAATAGCAAGACAAGTTGCCACGAAAATCTCATTTGTTTTACTTCATGAAAACCAAAAAAAGAAAATAAGGGAGGTGTTCATTTGCCTTAGTAAATTGTGAAGTGATCAATACATCATCAATGGATCTCTAAATATAACACTTTCACTCTAAGGATTGATTCATCACAAGTTCAAGAAGAAAGCACTTTAGTCTGTTAGGATCTTGATTTTCTTTCCATCTTCTCACATTTACCTAGACATATATAGCAAAAGTCAATTAGGTTAGGATGTACCGATTTTTCAATCAATACTTAAAATGTAAGACTAACTTACTTTTTAATCAACATTAGAGGTGTAAGCATGCCTTGAAGTCTTCACAACGTTGCACCATAATGCAATTTCTTTGTCAAAATAAAATTCATTCGTTGGAGCATTGTACTAAAGCTACTTGTGCAATCTTTAATAATGATCCATATTTCTCTCTCAAAGTCTCATTATCACTTATATAACACCATGTACTTTTAAAATTCCATCCTCTCCATTCATTGAATGCTTGAAACTTAAGGGGTTTTTTTCTAAACTCTTTAGTAGGGCGATAGGATGAAAGAGATAATAGTCTAAAATGACCTAAGAGTGAACTATCATCAAATCTTTTTTTCAACTTTCATGTGATGTGAGTAGTAAATGCCTTCTTAATACCTATTCATTTCTCGAGGTTTGAGCCACTCTTATCATGTATAAGCTCAATACTCCTATTGTTTGGACCCCTTATGGAATATCTTAATTCCTATAGAAGCCCTTTTGATGGTTCGTGATCGGGAATAATTGGATATCCACAACTATCTAACCCTGGGACATTAAGATCCAAGCTAGGTCCCATGAGAAAATCTAACTCCATAGCCACTATTTCCACATCTACTATGCCAAGGACTGTTGTAATATCTACATATGTCTTTTGGAAAAGTTAACTAAAGCTTGTTAAATGAGTAAATGGATCTCCTAAGAAGTGTATAGAAAAGACAAACTCAAAAGAGGTAATTTTTGCAAACATTAAACTAGTCTCTCCTTTTAAATACTAGAGTAATTGTTAGAGCAAGTCACAAAACTTACAAAGCACTTTATGCCTACTTCACCAAGAGATTGAGTGCATCACATCTAACTTTAGAAAAGGAAATGCCGAATTCTTCTTGTAAAACCTTTAATTTCTCTACTTGAACAATACTTTTTCTAAAGACTGTGGTTGCTTCATTTAAGGTAGAATCCACATATTTTGCATATGGAAATTTTATAATTGCATTACTAGCATAGCACAAAGATTAGTGCCATGTGCAATACTCGGGGAGTCCACCTTATAAAACATGTAAATACCACATGAGTTCAAAAGAAAAGATATTATATTCAATAAAATTTACTTGATTATATTTATAAAAGGGGTTTCTTAATTACAATTTGAAAAAAATCTGTAAGTTTAGTAAAGTAAAAAGGGTCATTTTAAGGCCTTATAGCATGTAAATAAAGGGTATTTCTTAATATCATTTGAATGCACATTATATACATGATTTCTTTAACCTCCTTACAATGTATCCTTTAACCTCCTTACAACTACTCCCTTTTTACCTATCATGGTAGAAGCACCATCAGATCCAAAGCTAACCATTTGCTGCTCATCTAGGTTGTGCTCTAAGAGCAAATTCTCAAGTGATGCATGGAGTCTATTGGAAGTTTGATCACCTACCTCTAAAAGGTCTAAGAATGAGACCTTTAGCTCATGATTCTTGATATAAGAAACATAAGCAATTAAGTGCTCTTCTACTGCTATATCAGTTGACTCATCTATCATTATTTCATAGTGCCAAGGTGATTGCCGAGAACATAAGCCATATGATTGGCCTCAAGTTCTTTCTCTATACATGGCACAAAGATCGCACAAGATTTATCATTACTATACATATTTTCGAGAATATTTGGGATATTGCACTCCCCAAGAAGGTTAAGAGTAGGAACATACTTTGTGTAAGCGTGGCCATTTTGAGCCACAAAGTATGAACCCCGAAACAAAGTTTTCATGCTATCTTCTACAACGTCAAAATGTTTAGATATTCCCATTTCAAAACTCATTTTTCTGCTATGCATTGCCCATGCTAATTGTTGGTGTCTTTATGATTAAGCATGATTTACCAATGCATCATGTTGAAAGTTAGTTGCCCCCATAGTCCCAAATTCATTTTTATCTTTCTGTCTTCGTTACAAATTTTACAAAAGATTCTAGGGTTGGTTTCTATAAAATTCAAGCCACTCAAACTCTAATTTCCATTTATCATTCCAAAGTATTCTATCTTTTCTATGACGATCAGCATCATCCATTCCAAGGTCTTGTATTTCATTTTCATCCAATTTCTCATCAACAATCGCATTTTGGAGTTTTTTCTTTCCTTTTTCTTCAGTAACTACAACACGCTTCAAAAAACCAAGTATGTCAGGTACAGTTGTTTGCTTAGAGGACTTTGAGGAAATTGGAAAGTCCTACTCAAAAGTTGAAATGTGAAAATTAGAATCGAGGTACCATCGTGTGAGATTGAGAAGCCTCCCTTCAATCAATAAAAGCTCTCAAACAACAAAAACAAAAATACATTAATCGCTATGCATAAACAAAACTCCTATTAGAATTTGATAAAGAAAACGAAATATCTGTGAACAAAATCTAATATAGTATCTAAAGTTTCTGTCAATTAAAGTTTCAAATGACAAGTCTAGTAACTTTTTCTCTCGGCTCGGAAGTAAGTTTGAGACTCTTAAAGCTTTTCCTCTCGGTCTCAGTCTCGATAAATCAGAAATGCACGTTAGGAGAAAGTCACGGAGTATAGTAGTAAGTGTTAACAAAGACGCTTAAGAATGGGTTATCCGTGAGCTTTCGACCATTGGATTATGCATATATCTTATATCTCTCGACTGAGTCGCTGTCCTCTCTATCGTAGTTGTTCTTGACGCGGCTTTCAAGTACAAGAACGCAAGGAGAGTTGCCGCTTGAGACTTGAGCCTATTCATGCAAAAAAGTACAAATCTGTGATCCGTCATCATTCATAGTTGAATCGCTGATCCTCCTCGCAGAACTATGCAAGCAAACTGGCCGCTGGAGACTCTCCATTCCTCTCCAATGCGTGCGAATACCCATCAAAGATAATGCCCATAGATGCCTTCCGGAAACGCCTTCAAATCCTTGCCGCTCCCGTGATATGCGGATCAGGCGATAAGAATAGAATGGTGGATGCATACACGCAGATCTCTAAGCACTGATGCGAAACACACTAGGCCCTCCCTAGTATCCGAGACAACTTGCGCATTGCCCAGAACAACGTCGCTAGTCTTTCCTCTTAAAGTAGAAGCAGACAAGTCAGAAGGTGCGGCGCTAAGAGTGAGTGCCATCATCTTCTCCCTTTTTCGATCGAGTAAATTTACCAGACCCGTACGGGAGAGCCCCCAATTGGGTGTTGCAGCATCCTGCATGCCCAGGCCAGGACCTCGTGTTGCCGCTGTGATAGGACAGGCGCATTTAATTGTTGCCGAGACACACTTATCAAATCCATTGAAGGGATGTGACATGTGCACGGTATTCAGAAGGCCATGGTGCCGATGCATAAGGCTATGCAGTGACCCATCATTCCATGCAGACGCAGGAGGCAAGCGGTATCCTTCCGTATCAAAACCGCAATGGCTTGCAGCCCTGCAATGCTGCCCTTTTAGAGCATCTTCACTGTAGAATACCAAATAAGTCAATCATTGATTACTGATTGCCGTATCCTCACAAAAAGGTAGGCTCAATACGGCAAATTTTCTTTGAAAATCCTTTGAAATTTCAAGAACAAGGTTTATAAGCTCGAAGTATAGAAAATTTTGATTCACACACAATCGGCAAATTAAGGTCCATAGGTACTTCGGGCTTCATCTTCCATTGATAGTGCTACATATCAAGTCTGTTTTGCCAACCATCGTCAGCTAGCAACTTCTACTGAAAGTTTGTAGTGGCTTTGTTGAAGACAATGTAATTTTTGTTAAGCTACACTGCCGAATATAGATGGAGTGTGATACTTATGTGATTAAAGTCTACATTGCTAAAGGTAATAGCTAAGCATGCCACATTCAAAATTTTGGGAGTATATTAATACCATAGAAGATTGTAAAGGAAGCTAATGACCTTGCATACTAGTCACGTTCTGTCTTTCTAAACGTCCTCTTCTACCCTTGGTAATCAATAATTGCACTCTTGCTTTTTGAGTAGATTTTCCTAAACCTAGATGCAAATAGTATCCTCGTCATCTACTAGCTTACATCACCACAATATAACAAAAACATAGATGCAATTGGTAGACGTGCATAAGAGGCTGCATTTAAGAGCACGCACACACACACACAAATGTGATCCAAGTTGCTAGAAGGTGGTAGGACCCAAATCCAAGGTGTAAAAACATTGCAAATGCCAAGCGAATCCTTTGCTCAGAAAATCCAAGGTGTGCTTCACTTCCTATGTTTTAAGAATCCATGGTTTGCATGATTCTATTTTGTTTGTATAGAGCTTACGATTTAAGATTAGCATTTTTGTTCCTATCTGGGGTAGCTATAATGATCTATTGTTTAGTGTTTGTGTTAATGTTTTCTAGTCTCTATCTACATAGTACAAATGTAAGCATAGCTATAAATGAGAATTTTTAATAGTTTAGACAAGATAATAGTCGTAATCATAAAGTCATTTCTTGTAAATCTACTAGGTTGAGATTTGAGATTTTTGTTCCTATTTAGAATTTCTTCTTGTGTATCTTAATCTTTGTTTAAGTAGTAGAAATGCGACTATATAACGATTATAAACTCAAGTTCTCTATAGTTTAAACACAATGGTAGTTTTGATCACAAACATTGTAGCTTGCTTCAAAATTAGTTAGTGGGGGGATACTATAATTATTTTAAAATTATTATATAAATAAATTATACCATCTCCCATATATGCTCTCTTATCACAATCCTGCAAGCATAACTGTAGTTCCTATGATCTGTTGAAAGTCTAAACACTTCTAGTATATGTGCTATAAGTAGACTATCCTATGCAAGGGGAAGAAAAACCAATAAGTTGTTGTTTCTCCATACAAGATTAATCCTTCAATTCCAACATAGCTTTCAACTTTGATAATGCTTCTCTTGAAACCTAAGGGTTGTAGACATTCAAACTAAGCTTCTCCAATGTATCACTAAGAAGAGCTCCATCTTCTCTCTCATCTAAACTAGTAGCAAAATCTACTGTACTATTTAGTTTGATAATGTCATCTTTAAAAGATTAAATTCCTATCTAATAGTTTAACTATTTGTTAGAAACTTTTTTCTCTATTACAATAGGTGGTAGAGCTCTATACCATTCTTAATAATCTTATCACATTTTACAAAAGATTTTGGAGTCTTGAAAATATATTATTAGTCATTGAGTTGTTAACATCAAGAAATTCCCTAAATTGATTCTCAATCTTGAAGTTTGAGAATTTTAATGTATACAATCATTCTACCAATTTTCATAATATATAAAATTCAAATGAATAGTCTTGCTATTGGCTATGTTAGAAAATCCATTGGCCACACACCCTAAAGACCTAGCTTTGAAAACTTCAAAGATTACCTTGAGTTCTGATTGATAATTAATTTCCATCATTTTGGTGTTGATAAAACTATAGAGTTTATCGTCTTCTTAAGTACACTATTGCATGTTTCCATTTTCCCCTTCTATCCATGTTACTAGCACCCTCTAGCACTATTGGATGCATTTCATTATCAATTACCTAATTTCTCTACCGCTCCTATAATCCAAGATGAATTGTGATAATTGAAAGAAAGAATTGAATATTGAGTGTGTTATAGAGGACGATGTGTAGCCCCTAGAAAGTTATACATGCTTCCTGATAACAATACATTGTATGGTATGATCACTACAAGGGAACGGGGCAATAGCGACGGCCATTTGCGATGCAAAAAAGCGATGTCGCTAAAAGCGTCCCTAGTAGCGTCACTAATTCAATGCTAATAGCAACGATATAGCGACGCTAATAGAGACACTAATAATGATGCAAATAGCAACGCATATATCAACGCTAATAGTGACACTTATAGCGATGCCGATCTGAGAAAAAAGTTTTGAAAACCGGAGCATAACATTTGTGGAGAAAACATTTGTGAGAAAGAATGAAAGAGAGAGCGAGAGAGCTTAAAGCTTTGAGAGAGAGAGAGAGAGAGAGAGAGAGAAAGGAAGCTCATCACCATGGTCATTGTCGCCTCCACTATACACGAAGAAGAAAGAGAAGTTGCAAGGGAGAAGGGAGGGAAGGTGCAAAGAGAAGGTAAAAATGGTTTCATCTTCAGGCCTTTGAGGTAGATACATTTCCTCTTCTTGCTTTATTTTTGTGTTCTCTTATTTTCTTTTTTTGTTTTTCTTTGAAAAGAGATACATGGAAAGAGAGGGAGGGAGAAGAAGGAAGGGAGAGGAAGAGAGAAAGAGGAAAAGAGAAATGAGAGATAAAGGGAGGGAGAGAGGAGGATGAGTAAGAAACAATGAGAGAGAGAGGGGGAGAAACAAAGAGAGAGGAAACAAAGAAAGGAAAATAGAGAGAGAAAAAGAGGGGGAGAGAAAGAGAGAGAGGGAGAGGGAAGGAAGAGAGGAGGAGAAGGTAGAGAAGAAGGGTGAGGTAAAGAGAGGAATGAGAGTGAAAACAAGAGAGAGAGAGGGAGAAAGAGAGATAGAGAGAAAAAAATAAAGAGAGTGAGAGAGGGAGAGACAAATAGGAAAACAATGAGAGAATGAGAAAGAAGTTTAAGAAAGAAAAGTAAAGGGAAAAGAGGGGTGAGAGATAAAGAGAGGTGGGGTGACATTTCTTTCAATATCTTTGTTTTTTAAGCTTTTTATTTTCTATCTTTGATTGTCTTTGCAATGAGATGAGTTGAGTGAGAATGGGGAGGGAAGGAGGGAGAGAAATAGAGAGAAGAAGGGAGGGGAAGAAAGAGAGAGATGGAGAGAAATAAAAAACGGGAGAGAGGGGCTTCATAAAAAAGTATCAAAACCCGAGCATTGCATTTTACAGGTTTGTAAATAAGCAAGAGAGAGAGAGAGAGAGAGAGAGAGAGAGAGAGAGAGGCTGCCACCACCATCACCATCCACCAAGAGGGAGGAGATAAGTGTACAGGAGAAGGAAGGAACTCACGAAGGAGAAAAAAAAGGAGATAAGTACGAAGGGATTCTTCTTCAAGCTTTGAGGTAAGTGCATTATCTTGTCTCTCTTTGTTTTTCTCTTTTCTTTACTCCTCTCTTTCTTTTTGTTGATGAAGAGTGTATAGAGAGAAGAAGTGAGAGAGATCAACGTGCACAAGGGAGATTCACAGAGAGAGAGAGAGAGAGAGAGAGAGAGAGAGAGAGAGAGAGAGAGAGAGAGAGGTCACTGCCACTGTGAATCCACCATAAAAAGAGAGGGGACAACTACAAAGAAGAACAAGGGAATCCGTGAAGGAGAAGAAGAAGAAGGAGAGAAGCGTGAAAGGATTCTTCTTCAAGCTTTGAGGTAAGTGCATTCTCTCTTCTCTCTTTGTTTTCATCTTTTGTTTACTTCTCTCTTTCTTTTTGTTGATGAAGAGATGTATAGAGAGAAGAAGGGAGACAGATCTATTGTCGGTTGGACAGAGGGTTGGATAGATGGCAGAACAGAATTTGCAAGAATCTACTGTCGGTTGGATAAATGATTTCAGCCAATACACATGGTTGTACATTCTAAAGTACAAGGATGAGGTGCTCGATGTCTTTAAGCAAATGAGTTTATAAAGAGAAATGCAAGTTAGATGGTTTGTTGGAAAGGTATAAAGCCCGGTTGGTTGCAAAGGGATATGCACAGCAATATCGCCTAGATTATGAGGAGACTTTCAGCTTGGTTGCTAAGATGAAAATGGTGAGAATAGTCATTGCACTAGCGGCTTCTAAGGGCTGAAAATTATGGCAGATGGATGTCGAAAATGCATTCTCGAATGGTGACTTGCTTGAAGAGGTATATATGGAGCAGCCAGATCACAGCCTGTTTACAAAGAAGACAGAGCATGGTTATGTTTTTCTGGTGGTTTATGTCGATGATTTGATCATCATTAAAGATGATGATCATGTGATTGCTGAAATTAAAGCAATGTTAGAGGCTGAATTCAAAGTCAAGGATCTTGGTGAGCTGAAGAACTTCTCAGGATTAAGGTTGTGTCTACACTTTAAGATATATGGCTATTGCAAAAACAATATGCTCATGATATGTAACTGAAATATAGCATGATGGAGTGTAAAGTCATGGAAACACCATTGGATCAAAATGTCAAACTTGCAATTGATATTGGGACTAAGATTGAGAATGTCACTATATACAGACAAATGGTGGGCAACCTGATTTATCTTACTATTACCTGTCCTGACTTAAGTTATGCAGTGGGGCTAATTAGCCAATTTATGCAAAAACCTCATAAGTCACACTTAGATGCATTCAAGAGGATTATGCGGTACGTGAAGGGTATTGCTAATTATGGGATGTTTTATGAGCATGGAAAATCATTTTACTTGAGAGATTATATGGATGCTGATTGGGCTAGTTTTGTCTATGACAGGAGATCAACCAATGGTTATGCTTTTAGTCTGGGCAACAATATGATCAGCTAGAGTAGTAAGAAACAGCCCACCATTACTTTATCTAGTATATAGGGGCGAAGTGCAGAGGTGCAACTTTAGCGGCATGCGAAGCAATTTGGCTTGCGAAATTACTACATGATTTGGGTATCCAGTTGGACAGCAAAGTCACATTGCATTGTGAGAATCTCAGTAATGTCACTACAACAAAAAGGCTCCATAGACACGCTTGTAGATGCAATATTTGAATTGTGTTTAAAAATGTCGGGTGCGTTTATTATTAGCGCATCTAAAATTTTGCATCTACAAGCGTGCTTATAGTGAAAACTACACGTGCATATAGACGCCAAAACAAACACAAATATAGATGCGTCTATTGACGTGCTCCATAAATATATAATCATATTTATAAAAAAGTAGATATATTCAAATTTTACGTCTATAGATGCATATAACTGTACGTCTAACAAGGCATATACTATGTAAATTTTTTACGATTATAGATGCGTATTTTTCCTGTAATTTAGGCGCACAGATAGATGCGTAAAACAGAGTAAGAAAAAAAAACCAGAGAGCATGTGGCTTGCAACCCAAAGTCCATATATTGATAATAATACATGATGAGCGTAATATGCTGAAACATTTATACATATTTCGAAGATTTTTATATTGAAAACAAAACAATGTAGAACATAGAATTTCATATATAAAGATGAAACATTTTTACATGACGATTTCTAGTGCTTGTGACCTCAAGCATGGTCATGGTCATAAGCATTAGGTGAAAGTAATACATATCAAAAATGAAAACTACAAGGCCAAGGGGAGGCATGCATGCATGGGGCTCCTCTACATCTCCTCAGAAGAGACATCACCGTCGCTACCACCACTGTTGCCAGTGCCGGTGCCGCTGCCACTGCCACCACTACTACTACTAGTCTCCCCTTCACTATCCTCGACTGCATCAGGTTCGTCTACACAAAGGATTAAGGTATATAAATACCATTACAAACAATAAATTAGAGTTACCTATACTTTTCATGTTAAAAATAAAACATATCTCTTCTGGTTGTGGAATCCTTATAGCACGATTGTATTGCTCCTCCGTGATTAGTCCCTCCTCGTAGAAATGTTGCTAAGTGGATGCCCGGTTATGACCTCGATGGTAGCCTACCTCTCTAGGAGTAGGCATCCTATGAGCGATATGATACTACAAAATAATTGTACATATTAGAACACACTACATAATGAATTGAAACAAATTATAAAATTTAAAATTTTTAAAAAAATCAAATAATACTTACAAAATCAGCCTCCTATGACTCCCTGCCTCCCGGTCCATAATGCGACGATCCCATGGTTGCCATCTGGATATGTCGCGCCTCTGCATGCTGGCAACTTGTCATTTTCTTTGTTGCTTTCTTCTTGGCCTCTTTCCACTCCCTGCGGTGGCAATTGGGTGGTTGGCCATATCTAGGGCGCTCATGCTCTTGTCTCCGCAGTGACTCCTTGGCGCGCGTCATAAGGTGAGACCTCTTGTTATGAAGTGCATCTCTTACCTTTGACCGTTCCCAATCATCTAAGAATCATGAATTCTCGGGATTAGGGTACCTTCTATGTACTACCCTTAGCACCTCTTGCCACAAACCACTTTTTTGGTACTTGAAGGGAATTATACAATCTTTATATGTGGCATACACGACACTCCTTAAGTAGGCTATCACTTCCCTCCCCTGAGGGTTATGCAAGATACCATCAACATCTGTGATAGAGTAGTACATTTGTGGAGGCTCACCTCTCTCATTTTCTGGTGAGGGTGATTGAGAGCCACCTCCTAGGCAACCCCCACAAAGCCCTCGACCTCCTGATCCTCCCGCATGACTCTCCCTCCTCCCTCGATGGGCACTACCCTCTAACTCACTCGATGCATGTGCTTCTGCAGATGCACGTGCTTCGGCTAATCCATGTACTTCAGCTGATCCCTTTGCATCAGCTGATCTGTGTGTATGCATAGTGCGTGGAGTACCTGTTAGAGGTGTACCAAGGTTTGGTGTTTGTGTGGCAGTGCTAGGCAAAAATGTGATAGGTGTCCCAGACATGACACTAAAAACCTCCTTTGTAGTGGGAGGGCGACGCCTACAGACGCACAAAGTCGGACCATATTTTCAAAAACCATTATAAAAAATGGTGTGAAGTCTCCATAGATTATCTGAAGCATGTAAAGAGAGAGAGAGAGAGAGAGAGAGAGAGAGACAAACAAACAAAGAGAAAGCAAAGAAGATTGAGAGAGAGAAGAAGAACTCACCTTCCTTGCTTGTTTTGATGAGTGGCGGCTAGGTTGCAAGCTCCTTGTCCTCCTCCTCCCTTCCCTTGGTAGGTTGCTTGATTATTCTTCTCTTTCTTGCTATTTAACTCTTGTTCTTTACTCTTTGACTCTTCCCTCCTCCTCTTTTTACTCTTATTTCCTTCCCTCGTTGTCTTCATGAAGTGATAGATAGACATGATTAGTGATGTCGAGCTCGAACTGTAGAAAATGTGTAAAAAACGTAGGAAAGCACTGGTTTGAAAAGAAAGCCACAATTTTTTTAAAAAAAATTATATTCGCATGGCGTGTCTATAAGTGCGTGTAATTGCGCATCTATATATGCAGATAAAAGATAATACACACGATGATAGACATGATTACAATTAAACTTATTAAAATGTTAGCTTATGGTTATTTTTGGATCAACATGACTTTCCTAGTCTTTTAATATCAAAATGTTTGTCTCCATGTTCTAAGTATCAAAATATTTAGGGAATATAATATATATACCAAATAAAATCATATATGTCCTTATGATTCAGATGTAATTATGTCGTCATCTTCTACTAGTATGGGACATGCTGAGTCAACAAACAGTACATCCTCCAGTGAGGACGAGACATTGCATCTTCACAATCCAGACTCTTGGCTACGATGAAAAATCAAATGTATGTGTGATTATTGTCGAGGATGTTTTTTTCGAGCACGTTGAATCACAATGTCACACCTCAGCATGTACGGAGAGTGGGGCCAAGAAAAAGACCCAGTAATTTTTACTAATTTATTTGCAAAAATATTATTGGCCTATGTTGTGTCTTCACCATTAAACAAAACCTCCTTTTTTTATTGAGCAGGATTTGGTGCCACATTCTCAAATGGTCCCTCCAGGCCATCAAGAGGCTGCGAAGCGTCGACGGAGGCACAGTCCTCAAGAAGAGTAGAGACTGATGACGATGATAGCAACCCTCTTCAAATGCCCTATCAAGTTTTGGAGGAAGAGGTTTTGGACAACATGGTTCACGATTTATTTTCCCATGAGGTTTGGGGGGGAGGGCGCTACTAGAGAGACAGATGACCCGCTACACAGCATCGAAAAATCCATTGTACAAAGGTTGCGCATACTCCCTTCTACGTGCATCTCTCAAGATACTGAACTTATAAACCATTTATGGATGGAGTAGTGATATCTTGAATGCATTATTGAGGTATGTATCATTTGATATTAGTTCATAAATGCTTCTAGACAATATTCGGGGTTTGTTAACTCTGTTTGCACAATATATGTAGGTTATTGTCACAAATGCTTCCAAATGGAAATAAATTACCAACTAGAAGGGAGCAATCAAGGCATTTCTTGATATCTCTTGGAGGTCTCGATTACGTTAAAATCCATGTATGTGTCAATGATTGCATCTTGTTTCGTGGGGATCATGTATCTGCACGACAATGTCCTATTTGTGGTGAACCAAGATACAACCAGGAGATGAAATCAATGGATGTGCCTTGTAAGGTTTTCCGATATTTTCCTATTATTCCACGTATTCAACCTATGTTTAAGTGTGAATCTATTGCGAGACTCATGTCATGGCATACTAGTCACCATTCAAGTGATGAAAAGTGGAAAATTCCTTTAGACACACCTGCTTGGCAACACATAGACAATTTGTGGCCTACTTTCAAAGAAGAGCCCAAACATTTGAGATTTGGTCTAGGATTAGATGGAATAAATCCATTTGGCATCAAAAGCACCTCATATAGTGTATGGCCAGTGGTATTGGGAAACTATAATATCCCTCCGTCCATGGCAATAAAAAAATTACTTAGAGCTTTTGATCGAGGAGCTAGAAATGCTATGGAGAGATATTGAGGTGCAATATGTGAGTGCATCATTGTCCTCTAGAGATTTCACTTTAAAGGGCATGTTGTTATGGGCCATGCATGACTTTCTAGGCTATGGAGAGTGTTCAGATAGTTGCATACTCTATTTTATTCATTCTTACCCTTAGTCAAATATATGTCATCATTAACCCAGTTGTTTCTACAGGTTTAACTACATTAGGATATCATGCATGTCCAATTCGCGGTCCCTCTCTGGTTTCTTCTAGATTGACACGCTTGAAGAAGGTTATCTATGACAATCATCATCATTTTCTTCCTATTGACCACCCCAAATATGCACCCCCCACTAATGGAAGAACTCCACAATCTTTGACCATTCAAGATTGGAAGGACACTTGGACACATGCCAATGATCATCCTCCACTCGCCATGAGTCGATAACTAGTTTACTTCTTTTGTTTGTCTTTAAAGTACACTCCATTATGAGAACAAGAAATAATATATTGTTTGTGCCTTAGATTCTCTATATTTTTTCGTCTCCCATATTGGACTAAACTTAAGATCAATCACCTATTGGACCCCATGCATATATTCAAGAATGTTACCTCTACATTATGGGATCACTTAATCAGGGCTCATGATTCTGTCAATGTAAGGGAGGATGTACGTAGCATTGGACGTATGAGACGAGCTTCATCGGACCTAGAGAAAAGATCGAGTTACCGTGTGGACCTTGGATATTGTCAAAGACTGAAGAAAAGATGGTAAAGTAGCATATATGTAGCTTTCGAACTCCCACAGGATATATGAGATGCCTCAAGGGAGCCTTCATAAAGAAAAAGAAAAGAGGTGTGGAGCAACTATCCGGTTTGAAGTCTTATGATTGGCACAAAATGATTCAGGTAAGGATTTTCATAGCCATAAATATATTAATTAGTGGAGTAACTATGTAGACTAATTAACAATGTATTAATATTTACATACAGTTCATCCTTCCTACTAGCATATCCCATTGTGTTTCGAAAGATGTGCATGATATCATTTACAAGATGGGTGAGCTCGCAAGGTATGTTTACATTTTACTTATTTTTTAGTTTACATATTATGTACATCACGTAGTAAACCCGCTTGAATTTATGGACAAAACTAATCATTGTTCTCAATTGCATGTTGGTAGATTTGTGAGTTTGAAGGAAATCGATCGAAATACATTGCAAGAGGCTCGAGTATTGTCCATTGAGGTGGTTTGTTTGGTGGAGGAAACTTTTCATCGCTCCATTTTGACTACTCAAGTACACTTACTTGTACATCTGATTGATGAGATCACAATTTGTGGGGTAGTTCATGCAAGATGGATGTTTTTTCTAGAGAGCTTTATGAAAACCCTAAAAGATTTTGTAAAGCAAAATGTATCGCCCGAGGGAAGCATAGCTGAGGGTTGGTTAATGCAATCGTTCCTTGTACAAATCTCTGAATATCTTACTAAAGTGGACCCCTCTTTACCAGGACTATGGAAAGATGATGAAGATTTGAGGATGAGCTCTATAATACCTCAAGGAAAAGAAAGGAGCAAAGTGCTAATGAAAGAGGAACTTCGTAAGTTAAATGTATTTTGTGTACTTAACAACGAAGTAATGAGCAAATGGGTGACACTATATAAAGAAGCAAGGGCAAGAAGAGTAAGCGAAAGGTAAGCATTTTGTGCTAGACATGGACATAATGTCCCATATCCAGAACATTTAAGTGTGCTTCCACGTCATATTGATATAGATTGGCTACATGAAGAAATGGAGAAGATGGAAAAAGAGGAAGCGATTGATATATCACAAGAGGAGTGGGAATACGCACGAGGTTGCTTATCAAAGGTGAGACATACTTATAATTAAATTATCTTTAATTATATATGATATAATAATTTCACATGTTTCATCTTTAACTAAATTATTAATATGATCTCAACAATGTACTATTAGTGCACATTGTTCAATGCTATTTGGTGTGAAGGCAAAATTTTTTGAACTCAATGTATAGATGATAAGAGAAATACCCAGGATTGTGGTATCCTTGCAAACTTCCAGGATACCAATGGCACCATGGAAGGTTATTGTGGCTTAATCCAAGATATTTTGAAGCTTGACTTTAGGCAATTTTTTATATATGTACTAGATGTGAAGTGGTTTAAAGAAGTAGTAACAACAGGTGAGCATTGCACAATTAGACGTCATCCAAGTGGTTTTGTAGTGATTGACTCTACAAAATTTCACCCATGCAAGAATGACACATTCGTATTACCTCAACAATGTGAGCAGGTATATTAGAAGCTATTTATTTTCATATATATTACTTCTTGATACATTCTCAAAATACAATAAATATCTAAGTTGCTTACTTTTTGTTTTTTAAATGCAGGTTGTGTATCACCCAATGGTAAACAATAACCAATGGTGGCACGTCATCCCCATATCTAATAGTTCAAAACCAATATATGGCAATGCTACCAACATAGAGATAGTTGATGACAATCCAACAATTAATGATGATGTACATGATGATGCCATGATCGATGATATACATGATGCAGTGCAAGATGATCGCGTGAGGATGTTGAAGGAAGCACAGAAGAGGATAACAATATGGTTGCAGATGATGATGAAGAAATTGAGCATAGCAATACATCTAATAGTGGGATAGAATTATTTGTTTCATTTCCTATTGGTAACATAGACCTAGAGGTAGATAGTCTAGCAAGGGCCAATCTCATTGAAGATGAGATTGACCATTCATGGTAGCATATAATTAGCTTTGAATGATTGAATGTATATTTGTAATACTCAAAAACAACTAAAATATCAATTAAGAGCCGTTTAATTTTGTGATACATATAATGTTTATTGTGTTATAGTATTAGAATTGAATGCACACATCCAAAGAACAATGCACCAATATGCACAAAGAACTACAATTGGGTAAGCTATATTAGACCATAAAGAAGTAAAGTTGGTAATGTATTCTAAAAAATACTAGCTGTTAAGATGTTTGATCATATTTAGGGACTTTATGAGAAATGAAAAATCAGTGCGTTTATTTTCGCATCTATAAGTGCGTTTAAAAACGCGGTGTCGAAGGATTTCGAAAGCAAAGTCGCAACCACAGAGGACTTTGAATAATTTCAGGATAGAAGGTCAATTTAGCAGATCAAATTCAATTTGAAAGCTCTATTTTTGTACCATCTCTAGTCTCTGAATCTATAAATAACTAGGGTGTTCCTATTATATTAATGCCATCTACTTTTTCAATTAAAGAATAGGCAGTCTGAGTATTGAAAACATTATTCAGCTTGATCCCATATCGGAAGTACAAAGCCTCACTATCCTGCTTACAATCATGCACAACATTGGTAATATAAGGAGATTCTAATGCAGGTTTGTAAGCCTGCATCGATGTATTTTTGCCTTTCAAAGCATCAACAGGCTAAACTTCATCTTCAAAGGCAAACTCCATAATACAAAGAGAACAATGTCGGCAAGATCAACATCTTCACAATCAAAACCTATGATAAGGTGCTATTCTGGATCAGGTCTAAGTAAAGTCATGGTAATTGTACTTAATCTGTAACAAGATGGATAAGCATTGGCAAGCAGTTTGCCAAAATAGCAACCATATATCCCGCTTGCACTGCTTTCATGGGCATCAAGTAGATGGAGGTCTTTTGGTATATGAATTCGAACAGCACTCAGGCTTTCTATCTGAGACAGGGGTAAAGATGCAACTCAAGGTTCTCTCCTCCCAATAGAGCTCCAATTGCGAGACTTTGTCAATCTTTGTGATGTAAGTGATGTTTTCAAGATGGCAATTTCAGACTTCTACTTACCCTTGGATTCAATAAGGGATCGCTAATAGAGTTTCCCGCTCTTGAACTCGATGGAGACATTTTAGCCTTCGGATTCGTGCAGCAACTTCCCGGGTATACAGTCCTGTTCCCCTAGGTCCAGAATGCTGTCAAATTTCATTATCAATAATGCCCTCTATCCGTCCGTGTCAGATCGAATTGGACCTCGCTATTATTCAAAAACAAGAATTCTCTGGATGTCTTGCTTTTTCTTCTCCAGGCCAGATTTATTGCGCTCAGTCTTGCCAGCAAACAAAGACCTTCAGATTGATGCAAGCCTTACCAGACACTCTAATGCCTATTTTGAAAGAGGAGGTTTTGTTGAAGAGTAGTAATAAATAAAAAAACAATTGCAACTTCACAGTGTCCTCTAAAACAGGTCTCCACGAAGAGGGAATCTGTATTGTGCCAAGATCTTCAGAGCTTTCATCTCAAGATGTTCCAACAAAGTCCTAAGATAAGCATTTCAGTGCTAGATTGATTACTTTCCCCTTCCACTTTTCATCAGCACCATCTTATTTTTTGTTGTCGTCATGACGTGAATGATCTTTTCCAAAAAGCCTGAAACAGGGCAAAGTCTCCCAAATGAACAAGCAACCGCGTGCACTCTGAAAAGCAACCTCCTTTTTTCTACCAGAAAAGCGGCCCCTTCCTTCTACCAGAAAAGCAGCCTTCAATTTCAGGTTCAGACTGGCCAACATATGCACCATTGTCTTCCAAATCGTAATTGTGCCGTGTTCCAATCATGGTTCTCTTCATAACCTTGTATCATTCCAGTCCAAAACACGACATCTTTAGAAGGCAGCTTTCTAAACATATACTGGCCTTCCACAACTACTCCACATTTACAATATGTATCTATTAATGTATTGGCCACAGAACAATCCATTTCCAAGCCTCTCTTGTCAATCTCGGCATGCAGTTTATGACCTGTCTCTAAATCTCCTACATCACCCCAAGCTTTCAAAGTGAACAAATATGTCACAGCATCAGTAGCTTTGCCTTGTAGTTGCATTTGATGGAGACAGCATAGAAGTTCCTTGTTAAACCCAAATTCAGCATATCCAGCAATCATTGCTTTCTATGAGACTGCATCTTGCACTAGTGATTGGTCAAACACTAGGCGAGCATCTGCAAGCAACCCACACTTTGTGTACATACACACCACTGTGCTGCCCACACAAAGCTCCCTTTCTAATCCCCATTTTTTTGATTCAGTGTGTAACTATTGACCTGTTGGAATGGAGACTATACTGGCACAAGATTTCAAACTGCACAAAAATGTGCCAGCATCCAAGGATAGGCCTTCTTCTTGCATCTCCATGAAATAGTTGAGCACTTTCTCACTGAGCCCATATTTAGAGTATCCATCAATCATTGCCTTCCATGAGATTGCATCTCAAACCTGCAATCCATTGAATACGTTTTGTGCTTCTGGAAGCAAGCCACCTTTGCCATACATGTCCACTAGTGTACTGCCTACATGCAGCTCCATTTCCAAACCTCTTTTAGTTATGTCAGCATGGACATCTTGACCTACTTCTAGAGCCCCCATAGTGTCACAAGCTTTCAGACGGACAAAAAGACAACCCTGTTGAGAAACACACCTTCCTATTCCATCCATCCATAAAGTTCAATACTGGCTAGATCATGACCTTGTAGAAAAACACCAGCAATCATTGCGCCCCATGATCCTACATCTGAATTTGCCAACTCATTGGACACTTCATAAGATTCAGCAGGTTCTCCATGTTTGGAGTACATATCAATGATAGCATTTCCTACTTCTATATCAAAATCGGATTATGTCCTGATTATCTGATTAGGTATTATTCTACCATGCCTTACGGCCCCAATGCTATTACAAGATTTTAGAACACATGTCAATATGAACTTCTTTGGCACATGGCCCTCATGCTGCATAATATCATACTAATGGAGAGCCTTCTCTCCCTATACTGCCCATGCAGAACAAAAATGTAAACACAACAACTAAATATGTACGAAGTAACAAATGTCACACACACAACTTTTTGGTGGATTTCACACCTTGGATGTGCAGCAGTAGGACAGTGGGTATATAGACACGTTTTTCGCGTCTATATACTAGCGTCAATAGACGCGTTGATAAACACACTGATAAACGCACCCGCTATTTCTCATGTACAGTGCGCATCTATAAGGCCTTTCTCTTGTAGTGTGTGATGCTGGCGCAACCTCGTCTATCATACTAGATCCAAACACATAGAGATTCATTACACTTTCATTAGGAAAATGGTACTTGTAGGAGAGATTGATCTACTTCATGTGAATACAGAGTACCAGGTAGCAGATATCTTTACCAAATCAGGGATCTACTTGGAGTAAAATAACTATTCTGAGCTCAAGAAATGGAGTTTGAGAAGGGGAAGGATGAGCTTGATTCTTTTGATCTTAAAACACCTCCATCCATTGAGATTGAGGGTGAAGACAAGAAAGAAGAGATAGAAGATGACTTAAACGTAGGTAAAAATAAGAAGGAAGAAGCAGAGTTGCTTAAAGACACTACCAATCCCTATATAAGTGTTTGTGGCTCCAACACCATGGTATAACTCTTGCAAATGTCCAAATGCTCCCCCAAAAAGACTTGAACAAGTTTGGAATAAGCTCGAGTGAGCAGAAGATCAATAGGACTTATTCATACCTCAGGGTCCCGACTATAATGAAAGCTTGAAGTGACACATTTCTTCTTGGGCCTAACAAGTGATAAAAAATCTCATTGAGTAATACTTTTTTGAATTGATTATATCTAGCTTTTGCAATCACAAGTTCTTTTTCTTCTCGGTCCTAAGCTAGTGATGAAAAATCTCCTTGCGAAATACATTTTCGAATTGATTATATCTAGCTTTTGCAATCAAAGGATTCTTTTTTTTTTTTTGAAAATCTAATACACAATTTTTAGACATTAGGTGTAGGTGACATTGGCAAATGAATTATGCAAGAATATTTAGTGCATATAGCTAGAAGGGTGACAGGGTTGCATGCCCTACCACCTAAAATCTTCCCCCTCTGTAACCGTCGCTATTTACATTGGAAATTTACTCTGCAGCTGTTGCTATTAGCATCTCTATTAGCGTCACTATTAATGTCGCTATTAGTGTTGCTATTAGCGTCTCTATTAGCATCGCCATTTGTGTCGCTATTAGCGTTGCTATTTGCATCTCTTTCAGCATCACTAACGCTAATTATGTTAGTGACGCTAATAGCGACGCTATTAGAGATGCAAATAGCGATGCTAATAGCGATACTAATAGAGACGCAAATAGCAACACTAATAGCGACACAAATAGTGACGCAAATAGCAACGAATCGATCGTATCGCTAATAGAGATGCGAATAGTGATGATGGGGGTAATTTTTTCCATGAATAATTCCATCGCTTTAAACATCGCTATTGGGTCTATATGTTGTAGTGGATGTTGGGGTATTTATTGTGTTTGACCTAAAATCACTAGGGTCCTGGTAAGAATAGCTTCTAAAAGAGATAGAAGAGATTATGTAGAAGATGAAGAAAGACTCTAACAAATTTACAAGGAATAGAAGAAACCCAACTCTAATCTAAAATTTTTTCAAAGAAGCTTTGTCTCAATCCTTCTATAACATATACATCCACTTTCAAATGAAATTTCTAAGACTGGCTTAAAGAAAGCCAATTACTAAGACTATGGGTTAGTGAAATCCCAATTATTCAGACACCATGACTCAATGAAATCCCAATTTTTGAGATTATGGCTTAGAAGAAATCCAATTTAAATTAGCGAGCCAAAAGTTTTAATGTTTGCCATACAATAATAGAAGTACATAATAATATATCTATAGTCCAAAATTAGACCTTGAACAAGCCTAGAAAAACAACCCACATTCATCAAAATACCTTGTATAAGAGCAATATTAGCCCTCTTAAATATCACAAGATTTAGTGTTTTCCATACAAGAATTTGAGTACATAATAATATATTTACAGTCCAAAATAGGCCATAAACATGCATAGAATATTTTGGTATCAAAACAACCAGCCAAAAGTTTTAATGTTTGCCATACAAGAATAGAAGTACATAATAATATATCTATAGTCCAAAATTAGACCTTGAACAAGCCTAGAAAAACAACCCACATTCATCAAAATACCTTGTATAAGAGCAATATTAGCCCTCTTAAATATCACAAGATTTAGTGTTTTCCATACAAGAATTTGAGTACATAATAATATATTTACAGTCCAAAATAGGCCATAAACATGCATAGAATATTTTGGTATCAAAACAACCCACATACATCAAAATACCTTGTATAAGAGGAATATTAGCCCTCTTATATATCAGAAAACCTTTCCTTGATCTTCAAGTTATCATAGAACCAAGAATACCATGTAACTATCATGGATTGTTTAAGAACAAGCCTCTTGTCCTAGGCTTGGTTGAAACTTGTTTCCACCATAACTTTCACATATGGAATTTGAATAAGGTTGTCTAGGTACTCGTATCAAAGTGAATAGTCCTAGTCACGAAGTCATTGTGGATAGAATTTCAAAAGACTTATAGATGCATCTAAACTTATTTTTTGAGCCATTAAAAAACTTATAGATGCATCTAAACTCGTATTTAAGATCACATCAAAAGACATGTTTCAAAAGGCACTTTTATTTTTTGCAAAATAAACATAATTTTTTACACGTTCGTTGACTCACTTACCTACTATTTTCATGGTGTTGAAGTGTATGGGAAATTAGGAACGTAGTAAGATGAAACAAGTCTCAAAGGCCATACCAAGTGAGAATCCCTTCAAATTTTAGAAGCGCAATTACATGAATCCAAGACAAGCCTTTGAGTCAATAAATAATAGTCAAGACCTTGACACCTTCTTTCCCAAACCAAAGACTCCTAGATATTTAGTTCTCAAGGTATTGTAAGCAAAGCCTTGATAATGTTATTATTAGAGGAGTTGATAAGCTTGAAACACATTGTTGACATCATTGATAAGAGGATAAGATTTGTTTATAGATAAAAGGAGAAGCTTCTTTACAAGGGTAAAAATTAGGGGCGAATTTTAGCCCAAATGTTATTTTTCAAAGGTTTTCTTGGTCACCAAGCTAAAATTTTGAGCTTTAAAACTCAAAAAATAGCTTACGTATAATTTTTTAAACATATTTTGCCCTAGAATTTGCTTGAAAATAGCTCAAAAATGAAGTTTTCTCACAGCATTCACACAATTTTCTATACTCTTCACATTTGATCAACCAAATATTTGCCCACCTATCTACAAACTAAAAATCATAAGGGTCTCTTATTTTTTACCCTATTCTTTACTAGATAAAAAGATCAAGATGAAGCTTACAAGAGTGTGAATAACAATACTGTACTTTGGAAATTGGAGTGGGAAGAGGAGAAAAGAGAAGATTTAGTAATATAATGGAATGAAACATGTGCTCTCAATGGATGTCTTTGTTGGCTCATTGTTGCTGTGCTACTACAACCCCAACCTTTTCTTCATACAAACTCCTTCTTCCTTTGCTTTAATAGCCATGCCTATCAAGTCAACAAATGGGTATATTCGTCATGCAGTTATTTCGCCACCTTTCAAAGACATTGAACTACAAGTGGCCTTATACCCTAAAGATACAATGTGAAACCCCAAAGATGATGAGCTAAACTCTATAAGTTTTGTTGCATACCTTCATCTCAATAGAGATTTCAACATTCTAGCTCCAACACTATTTGGACTAATCTCTTCTCTTAATTCAATATTTTCCCTACACATGGACCTTTCAGCTTTTGATGAAGGTTAAGAAGAAGCATCTTCCTCCTCAATTGTGAATTCTAGGTGCAAGTCCTTAAGTCACTATTGTCTAAATTGGTTCCTATGCTTCGGGTAAGCTGATCAATGGTTGATTCAAAGAAGAAGGCGTGGATTACTTTGAGCTCAACTCAAACCTCCCTTCCATGCTGTAGTGCCTTACGTCATGATACCACCTCTCACGCAGATATATAATTCCCTCTATTTTTCCTTTGATCATGCCTCTACCATGTAACTTCTTTAGTCCTTCACTTCAATTCCTCCCTTCAACCTGATGTTGTTTGGAAATACTACTTCACATATATATATATATATATATATATGGTAATACTATACAAAAGTATGGCCTGCGCACATTGACTGCTACTTCCAATTCTACGTCAAGTTTTTGGCTTCTTTCTCCGCCAATCGTGAGTTCTTTCTTGGCTCAGACTTGGTCGACTTGTTGCGTCACCTGCACTCTCTAGAGTCACATCAGTCTCTTCTTATGGAGGGATGGCGTCTTCTTTCTTCGAACTATGATCTATCAAGCTTTGTCCTTCTAGTGCGGATCGATTCCTCCTCTCCTATCATCTCAATCTTGGTTGAGTGTCAATTCTATGCAGCCCTCTACGCCATTGTGATCCCCATGCAAACCTTATTGAGTTACCACTTGGTTCTTTTTTTAAGTAATGAGATCCACTTGGATGATAATTGCTCTTCCTCCACACGTTTTGTTGATTTTACAAAAATCTTGCACCCCCCAAATACTCCATGCAAATGCAACCCACCATCCTTTTTACCTTGCCATGCTTTTTCTCAAGAAAGAGCTTTGACTCATGAATATGAACAACAAAGCATGTGTAAATTGGCCTAAGGTCCATAATGCTTACCACCTAAGCATTATTGTTTCCTTTCTAGCACCACTCCCTCCTTGCATGTTGACACTCATATTCCCCTTACATCGCCTCCTTCTCCACTTACCTTTGAGATGACCATAGGATAAATCAGATTCTGCTCAAGTCATACCATCATGTAGACTCTCCTTCTTTGAACATAACATCAAACCACATCATAACTCTACTTATTGAGCTAATAGGATAGAAAAATAAATTGAAATGACTAATAAACTACACAAGAATAATGTCACATTATTCCAATTGCTCAACCTAGGTTTTCTGGGTGCGAATCATGTGCAATGTCACAATATCCACCCCCTATAAACATGCTCATCCTTCAGATGAGCCACATCTACTTATCCTCATCTCCTCTAAGCTCTAGAAACAAGTCAAGCTCTTCATCCATAACATCTAAGAAGGCATACTCTTCCATAGCACCATTCACTACATCCTCGTCAAGCTCTGGAGCTACTCGGGGAAGTTACTATATATATATATATATATATATATAGCATCTACATCACATGCGTTCAACGCATATTTATAAATATCCTTATCTATGAATTTTTGCCGAATAAAACATAATCATTTTCTATTCAATTTGTAAATAACCCCTTTATATTACACCCTTTGTATGTAAAACATGTATAAAAATAGTATTTTAAAAATACCTTGTTTTAAACCCACATGATGCATACATATCTTCATGAGTAACTTACTCAAGTCGAGCTATAAACGCATCCTCAAGTAAAATTTCCACTGCATATTTAACTTCATCTCTCTTATTGAATATTCTGATCCGCTTGTGCACAATAGGGATATTCAAGACTTTCCCATCAAGCTTAGTCAACTCATAAGTAGCATTGTCGTATGCATGCATTACCCTATAAGGACCACACCACCTCCTTTTTATCTTGTGAACAATGTTATACTAATCGTCTAGCACCAATCTCAAGGAAGTTACTATATGTATATCCACTACATCATGTGCGTTCAATGCCTATTTATAAATATCCTTATCTATGAATTTTTTTGAATCAAAAAATTTATTTTCTACTCCATCTATAAATAACCCCTTTATATTACACCCTTCTGTATGTAAAAAATGTAAAAAAATGGTATTAACACTATATTAGAGAATTTGGGAATTCTCATATAGTTTGGAAATTCTCAATATAGTTAATATTTGGCCAGATGATCAAATCTCGTCCCCTTACTTGAATGTGGATTCTACCCTAATTACTATATAAGTTGTATTTCCAAGTTCCACTTTGAAGCATGGGTTAAGATTTAGCCACATGGACAAATCTTTACCCCTTATTTGAAAGTGGGACTTGGGAGATTCCCAAAATCTCTAATATGGTGTTTATTTTAAAAATACCTTATTTTGAACCCACGTGATGCACACATATATTAATGAGCAACTTACCTGAAGTAACAACACCTAGTCTTCCTCTTTCACTACTTTAGGTCATATCCTATATTTGCTATCAAACCTATCATTTTTTTGTAGCATAGCTCATTTTTTGAGGCCTTGCATTGCACATTGTACATTCTCTGTCCTTCATTGAACTTTCCAAATGCAAAGAGCTAAGAGTTCCTCTCTCTAGACATATTAAGTGCACAAACCTCTATCAGCATAACCCACTTTTGCACATGCATCAACTCCAAAGGCATATAACTTGTTATAACACATTATAAGTAGTACAATCCACCCAAAGAGCATAGAAAAACATCCTCAGCTAATCCCCAATCCTTTCATCACAAGCTTTGACTAAAGCCTTCATATAGAAAGATGACCTCTCTCACTCTTCCCATTTTCTTTCGAATTATTTGCAGAAGTCAAAGCCAGTTTAATACTATGTCTAGAGAAGAATTTACTAGCTTCATCTACACTCAACTCTCCATGATGTACAATAATCTTACCCACACAACCATATTCACAAAAGATCTCCTCAAGCAAAAATCCACATATGACACTAGCAGTCTTCCTTTTTAGTGCTCTTTTCTCAACTGCCTAATTGGTAAGATCGTCCCTTCCAAGCACAATATACCTCATCTGCCAAAGTCCACTAATGGGCATAGTAATCAAAACAATGACCCACTTATAGTGCATACAAATATGTCAGGTGCAATTCATCCCTATGCCACCCTGAAGAGTACAACAACTCACACTCCCTACAGCTCTCCAAAAAGTGTGATACATCCTTATATATTCTTTATCCACCAATAGTGCTCTTAAATATTTTCATAACTAGCACATGCCTCAAAATAAAACTCACAGTTTTGTGAAATTCATGCATAACTTGCAAACCACATAGCTTTTTCAGAAACTACATACAAGGGAATTCTACCTCTCTTCTTAGGACGCTTCCAAAGCAACCATCCTATTAAAAATAACCATAGGCCTTATGCCTAATCTTCTTGTACCCCATATCAAACGATTTAGCTTGTTTAGTGAGCATACTCAGATACCATCCAATTTGCAACCACTCACCTAAATAAAACTCTTCTGAAAATGCCTCAAAAGAAGATACATGACATAAGTGATTAACCTTGGTTGAATTTTCAACCTCTCCATCCTCCACAAGAAGTAACTCCTCGTCTTCGAACATTGTTCTTGCCACTCAATTCTCTCTTTCTACAATGTGATTAAACTTCGGATTTAGTGACGATATATACAATCTACAATCCAATAAAGTATGGCTATATTGAGGGTATAACATCTAGTAATAATTCCCAAAATAGGTGAGCAATCAATCTCCACAACCACTGAAGGATCAATAAATACTCCTTATCACATTTGACTGCTGTCATAATATCCCAAAGCTCTCACTTGATTTTTAGACACCTACGCTACTTTTCATTCAAGACCTTTGCTCTAAAGTAAATTGCATATATGTGTCATTTCTCAACATCGTGGCCAATAGCCCATCCTATTCCAATAGGGCTAGTGTCAATTGTGACCACAATACATCTCCCACAAGCATAATCCATATTCTTGAGAGTTTGAGCAAGCTACAATAACAATTTGAGCTTTCTTATAACTCTTTTGTCCCTTGCAAACCAACTAATATAAAACATCTATAACATGGATAAAATGTAGAATCCATATCATATAAAACTCACATGTCCCAAGAAATCTCCTCACTACCAAAGTTGGTGTATAAAACTATGCAATCTTTTTTATGGCATCAATCTTAGTTGGAGTTGGCTTCCTACCATAATAACCACACATATGTCCAACTATAAGCACCTCATTTACTCCAAAAACACAATTTTCTCTTGATAAGGTTAAGTTAATATCCTCCAATCTCGTCAAAATCCTATCACAGTTCATAATATACTCAAGAATCACTACAAGGATAGCGACCGACAGTTCCAACGCATACTAGCGCTATCACTATTTATGGCACAAATAGTGATGATAATCAAACAAAAAAAATGGGCCAAAACCCGAGCATGGAATTTTTCCGCAAACAACGAAAGAGAGAGCGAAATAGATCATGTGTTCGGGAGGGAGAGGGAGAGAAAGAGAGAAAGAGATAGAAGGAGAGCTTCTCACTACTGTTGCCACCATTCTCGAAGAAGAGGAAGAAGTGCATGAAGGGTGAAGAGGAGCCACCGTCTCGCAAAGAGGAGATGAAGAATCTATCCTCGAGCCTTTGTGGTGATCTCCCTCTTTGTTTGTTCTTGTTATTTCTCCTTTTCTTTTGTTTGTTTTTGTTGAGAATGAGATGCATTGAGGGAGAAAGGGAGGAAATGAGAGAGAGAGAGAGAGAGAGAGAGAGAGAGAGAGAGAGAGACAGACAGACAGACAGAGAGAGAGAAAATAAGAGAGGGAGAAGGAGAAATGAAGAGGAAGAGAGAAATGGCCGTCGCGTTGTCAAAGGGTTTTCGAAAGCAAAGTCGCAACCACAGAGGTTCTTGAGAAATTCCAAGATAGAAGATTAATCAAGTGAGATAAGGCTATGCAACAGTAAACTCCAAACTCTTCATATTGAATGCAAAGATTGTTGATTTAATATGCATCTGTTCAATAAACTTGTTGTTCTCAGCTGAAGAGCTATTGAATCCAAGCACCACTGGTTCCAGTAATCAAAGGCCAGTTTCTGAGCAGAAGTTATTTGACTCTGCACAAGTATGACATACACTATGGTACTACTTTATTGTTGGATTCCATGACTTTGCTGAAGATGTGGACTTTATTACCATGGACAACCAGTGATATAAAGGCTTCTTTAATCCTAAGTGTTTTTCTTACTTTGTAGAACTCTTCAGATGTAAGAACTGCTCTCCACTGTCTAGATACCATTCGGAAACAAGGATCATACTTAATAAATGAAACCCGCATGAGACATAGCTGTGCTAAATCATTTGGAAGGCCTGGAATCAAAACTCCAGATTGAGTTGTTTCTTCTGTGCACAAAGACTCTAATGAAGAAAACCAATTCCACTGACAATTGGAAGGATCATACGGGTATGGTTGATCCCAATTTGTAGCTCTTATAGACGAGTTTCACTCTAGATTAAGAGGGGTAATTGGAAACTCCTCACATGGAACAGAATCAGTTGAGGGAAATCTAGACCAGGCATCCTGGGGAAGATAGCTAGGAATGGACTCTGAAAGAGAAGGGCTACAGGGAGATATTGAGCCATCTCCAAATGAAGCACGAGATCCTAGCATATAAGACTTCTCAGAATCAAAGGATTGTCCCACTGAGTTTGATGGAAACCTTTCGAGAACTGGGGTACATGGAGAGACATCAGATGAGATGGCGGAATTTTCTCACAAATTTTAGAAAAGGATGTTACTGTGCTTATAACTTCACTGAAACTAGAACTTGCAGGAGTAATAACTGTAATTTCTCCTTGTTCTAAGCCAAAGCTTGAATAGCTTCTATCTAGCTTGGCAAAGTTAAACCCTTCATTTTCATCGTCTGACGCATCTGAATTGAGGTCTGCCAGACCTGTAGGAACCTCTAGATTGATGTGGCGTAGCCTCCTCTCTTGCTCTGGACATAGCTTACAAGGGCTTCCTTTTGCCAGATCAACTAAGAAAGGTATGCACCAAGGATGATCTTCCTGAGGCTATTCCACTTCAGACATAGCAACTCCTTCTCCCTCATCCTCTTTTACTGCTTGATCTTCCTCTTCCTCATTGACCTCCTCCACTTCCTTCCCAGCACCTTCTCTCTCATTCCCAGCTCCTTCTTCTCTCTTTCCCCAATTCCGAAGCTTTGCTTGTATTTGTACAAAGGTCTCTCGGATTATTCCTGCGCTGTTATGAACCGTGCCATCAGGATTGATCAGAAATCTGTCACAAGCAGCTGTCAGTGCTTATTGCTTTA
This sequence comes from Lygodium microphyllum, assembly GCF_053477565.2. Classification (NCBI taxonomy): domain Eukaryota; kingdom Viridiplantae; phylum Streptophyta; class Polypodiopsida; order Schizaeales; family Lygodiaceae; genus Lygodium; species Lygodium microphyllum. The sequence continues at coordinate 119,576,530 of NC_141139.1, forward strand.
AAAAGTGTGCAACGAGGTGATAACAATGTACACAGTTCAATTTTGTGAAGCTTTGCGTGAACGTAGACAGGTTGCCTCTTCGCTCCTAACTGTGATGCCCAACCCCGAAGGCGATAAGCTCCAGTCCCTTCGATCCTTCTTGTCTGGTCCTTTTTCCCCCAAAGATGTTGAAATTGCTGAGCCTTTTGATTTCCATTCCTCCTCTTTTTCTTCCTCGTTATGTCCTTGCTTTTTTCTTTCTCACGCCCCCTTTTGCCTCCAAAACTCCCCTTTCAAAAATAGTCCTTTTTTAATAGGCCCTCCAAAAGCGACCTTTTGTTTTGCAGAAAAGCCATCCAGTCTGCTCCCTCTTCAGCCTTTCCAACTTATTCTCAATACTAAAATTATCGGTGGTAGCATCTTTTCTGGACTATTCTGAGCACACATAGTTGCAGTTTGAACCACCGTCCTTAAATCCGATTCATCACATATTCTACACAATTTTGGGTCTAAGAGCTCCATAAGTCATCCTTCGGCCACTACCCATTCTACTATAGTGCTCTTCTGTCCAGATCCAAGCTTCTCAATTGGTTTCCTATGACTAACTAGTTCTAGCAATAAAATGCCAAAATTGTATACATCACAACTTTTTGAGACCTTGCCCCATAGTGCATACTCTGGTGCAAGATAGCCCAAAGTTCCTGAACATGTTCAACTGTAGTATTCTCGCCATAAAGACTCAGACTTTTTATAAAGTCCGTAATACAACATTGTGCTCAGCATGTTCACAAAGCACGATCTCCACATCCATAATATTTCCAAACTTCCCATACATGCCCATCACTATGCCTCCAAACTTCTCTCCACTATACTCACACGCAGAAAATAAATGTAAACACAACGACTAAGTATGTACAAAGTAACAAATGTCACACACACAACATTTGGGTGGATTTCACACCTTGGATGCGCAGCAATACGACAGCGTCTACTATACTCTCGTGTTCTAAAATTTTTGAGCAATATTTGAAAGGTAGGATAGTGGCTTTAGTAGTAGTAGTAGTAGTAGATGAGATAGAGAGAGAGAGGTTTTGTTAAAGGTATAGCTTGGGTGTGTTCGATGCTTTGGGAAGACACCATGCATGACTTTTCAGGATTCGGGGAGTGCTCAGGTAAGTAGGCTTCCGTTCTCATTGGTTATATCTATCATAGCTCATT